>NC_082702.1:28844438-29576938 GCF_949987515.2 Delphinus delphis | reverse complement strand
TCTTGCTACACTCAGTCGTCTGAATTGAGCTTCCTGTCTGTGAGAATATTAACAGGCAGATAGAAAAACAATATTTTTGCGGAAAAAATAAACAAAATAGCAAGAAAGCATTCTCAGCGACAATATGACTAAGGTTTGAAATGAGCATGCTCGCCGTCCCTGTGTTCTTAAGAAGCATTTCAGGATATTTAAAATCATACATCCCATATAGTTCCGTAATTAGGACAAAATGAACTGCTAGGAATACAGCATTCTACCATTCTTCAATCTGACGTCTCTTCACTGAACACTGGCAGAATATTCGTATTAAAATTTGATGTGACCGAAAAGAATTGGGATTGGGTTGCATTTATCATTCTTTGGTGAGCTTTGGTTCCAGTAGTGGAAGGATCAACCCTCTGAAATGACTCTCCGGGTTCACACGCACTAATCCTGAATTGAGAACAAACACGAATCTTCCTGTGTAGATTCCTTGAGGCCCCGAGATCGTCGTCGAATGACAAACTGTATCGTGGCATGCTGAGAAAACTAATATTGATTCTTCGCCCTGAATGTCGATTTGTGAATTTAGGATGAATCTGAATTTAGGATGGATTTCATTTCATTTCGGGATTTTTTCCTGCTAAATATATCTCATCACTGCCCTTAGCGAGGCCAGTAGCAGAGAGCGACCGTCACACATTTATATACAATCAAATAAATCTGGGCTGGTGACCTCACCAAGCACAATTTATTATGCAGCTGTCATCCGGAGCCATCTGTACAGGTTCAGGACGACAAGGCGACTCGTCGGACCTTTTCAACTAGGAGTATCTGTAAGATGAACTTTTTCCCCTTCCGGTTATGCTACCACGTCTCTCTCCCTCCGTTGGCTTCTTTTGCCTTTGCTGTAAGAATCCCACTGCCCGCTACACTGGCTTATTTAGAGGACGCCTGCTTATCCTGGGTACTGTCTGCTTGTTAGCATACTCACCAGCCAGGAAGCTGGGTGTCTGTTACCTCTGAGGCTGGACAAACAAGTTCCCTCCCTCTGAGGGAATTCTGCATCAGAAGGACCAAAGTTGAGCTGCAGCCAAACCTGCTCTCCCAGGACCCACCGGCTGTCTGTGTGGGAATGGATTTTTCCAAAGGACTTTAAGCAGACAAGATGATAGAGATTGAAGAGGCACCCAGGTCACTTCATTGAAACTCAGTTTCCTTTTCTTCTGCATCAAGCGGCACAAGAACATATTTATTGGGCTTCAAGAGAGAAGGGGGCAGTGGGATGGTAATGCAGACGTGGGCAGGGCAAAGCTCGGAGACACTTAAGGGTGGCTGTATTTTACTGACAGACTCTGGCTGAGGCTTCTCTTATTCAAACATGCCAATCTTTCTTCGGGGGAGTGTTATTTTATAAAGTGTTTGCCTTCGTTCTCCTCCATTTGGATAATTTCCGATAGAACGAGAGAATGTTCTCAGCAAGGGGAATTGCATAGGCCGTATTGTTTCTGAAAAGGAATTTAATAGCAACAGCTAAGCTCTCAATTAGAGCCACGTTGTAAGGATTTGCTGCTAATCTAAAACGGAGGCCAAGCTCATTGGCTAAAAACCTGCCTGGTCTTCGCGGATCTTGCTTTTTCGTGTATTGCAAGAAGGTGCCCCCTTCCCGGATTCAGATATTGGAAATGCCACGTGATGAGATGAAGGCGACCATTTTCTACATCTATCTCTCGGATTGTTTTCTCTCTGCCACATCCTCAGAAGCACTGAACTCTGCACGGAGCTGGCAAATGGGGCTTCTGATTGATTGAAACATACAGGACGTTGCCAGAGGGCCGCATAGTTAAAATAAAATATACATACAGGGGACAAGAGACGGCCGCTCTCAGCTACCGTTAAGTTAAGCAAGGCTTGTCATATGGAATTTCAAAATCAGAGCTTTTTGGATCACATAATAATCCGCGGCTAAGTGTGGAATTGGAGGGCTTCTCCCCAGCCTGCGCTGGACTTCTGCGAAGCCATCATAAATAAAGTTTCTAGAAGGAACAGAGCTGTTCTGTATGGGCACCTGATTCTGCCCTACAAGCGTTCTCCTTTGTTGGATGCCCGTGATTTAATTAGCACTGCTTTGAGTCAACGGGTGCCTCCTTTACCTGAAACAGGGCTTTTCCCTGAAACAACTACCTCCTGATCTTTCCATGAAGCCAGAGCTGGCTCTTTGCTTCCTGGAACTTGGCAAACCTGTCAGGGGCTCCCATCTGACTCCACAGTGCTCTTTATATGAAATTATGAGACATGATCAGATCCGAGCTGTTCTTTCGCTGCAGTGAGACAATTTCTGGAGGCAAGACACCTGGCTGGCCTCGAGTGGTGATTAATTTTATGTGTTTAGGGTGCAATCATCGCTCAGAAAAGAGGTTGAGGGTTGTGATGATAGATGATGGGCAGGCAGGAGATGGCCCGTGGAACTGTTCTACACCATCAGTTCCTTTGATCGCTGGCAGAAGTTCAGAGGTAACTTCTTTGCATCTGCCCAGAATAAACAAAGCTACCATAGGCTTTGCAGAGCTCCCTTCTAGGAGTTTGAGGACTACAGCATCCAAGTAGCTAAAGCTGAGACGGGTCTCCATTGGCTTTTCAGATGCGTCTTCAGAAATAACATGTGTCAATCTCCATTTTGCATTTAAAATATGTTTGTGTGTATGTGCTAACAGGGAAGAGCTAAATCGGACTCCATGTTGGATCTGTTTCTTTGACTTTAACCTTTGCTTTTCGTGGCTTTTGTTGTCATTATAATAGTACATAACGGCCTGCCTCAGGGAACCCTTCCCCTCTGCAGGAATGTTAAAGTGCCTCCAATCAGCTCGCAGGGAGACAATCTGACCCCGCCCACCTGTGGCTGGCTGCAGGAGAGAAGAAATTAACACATCCCCTCCCCGAGGCTGGCCATTCCGGGGGATATCTGCAAAACTTACGGCCTTTTTACTTTACTTCCCCATCTCCTCCGCCTCTCTGCGCTATATAAGAAACTGGCATCCAAACCCCGATAAGATGGTTCCCCGGAGACACTAGTCTGCCATCTTCTCGGTCTGCCGGCTTTCCAAATAAAGTCGCCTTCCTTGCCTCAACACCTCGTCTCCGATTCATTGGCCTGTCATGCGGCGAGCAGAGCGAGCTTGGACTCGGTAACATACGGGTGTAGTGGATGCTGGGGTGTGCTGCCTGGATGCCCCTTCAGGACTGAGACACTCATTCCCCACCCTTCATTCCCATCCCACCCTGGAGTGACAGCTGCTAGCCGCTCACAGGGGCTCCCCTCTCGGGGACGAGGGACCTAGTTCACCCAAGGTTACACCTCCCTCCCTGGCAACTCAGATACAAGACTGGGCACTGTTGGGGCATAAAAGTCGAGCCTCTTTGTCTCCATTTGGGACATCTCTGAAGGGTCATCCCATGCTCCGCACGACATCAGATGTGCTCTCCAAGATCTGCCCAACTGCCCAACGCCTCCAAGATCTCCTTACTCCCTAACAGTATTGTTTCTGAGAACACGTCCTGTGTGCAAATCTCCATCTCTAGTTCCAGAAATCCGACCTAAGACAATACTCATCTTTAATAGAAAGCATATATCATTATAATATAATGGTAGATACATTGTTGTCCCCCAAACGAATATCCATATTTTAAAAATCCAGCCAGCGTGAGATACCCAACAGTGACTATAGAACATATATCAATTTCTGCACCTTTGATGACAAACCACCCTCTGGTTAAAGCTTACGTCAGTGAGCAGGGACATTACTGAACAACTACTAATCAGGAAAACGATGTATGGATTAAAGTAAACACTCCAAAAGCGTTTTTTGCTCAATCAAAGAGATGTAAGGGAAGGGATGCTTATACCAACCCAAAGAGAAAAAAATACCCCTTTTGTACTTCAATTAGCAAACAATAATTTGGCTAATTGGAAGCAAATGTTTTCTTCTTTTAGCACATGAATTCCACAGTTCTTTGCCCAATGCTGTCCCCTGCAGGGTAGAAGAAATCGAATCAGAAGACTGAACCATTCCTAGGCCAAGAAGCCCTGTGATTACAGGGGGAGAAAAGGTTGTGTCCCAGAGGCCAGCATTTCCTATCCAGGCCTTCTTCCAGGAAGATGCCACGATTTCCCGGAAAAGCATTTCCTAGTCATTCTGCAAAGAATAACTCTCCGGAAGTCATTTCTGAAGCCCCCGCAGCCAGCTTCGTGGATTTCCTCGGTTAAATGTCAAGAGTTGAGACAGTTTGCTTTCTGGACCCGGTGAAGGACTGATGTTTGGAGGAACCAGCCAACCTGAACTGGAAGTCTGCCAAGCAAATGCCCTCTCAGCTGGGAGAGGACATTCCTTTTTTAAGAGGTAAGTAGCAAAGGACTTGAGGAAATGCTGTCAGCTCAGGTTACTCTATGCTGCTCTCCTAGAAGACAGCTTGCTTTCTGAGAGGATAAGCAGTTCGTCAATATGCTAGTGGATACTAGAAAAGACGAGTCGGTCTCACTCTGGGTCCTCCCAAGACCGGAACTGCAGCCTGGCCCATGCCCCCCACCAGGGCAGAGCGCTGGCAGCGGGGGGTGGTCCTGGGGACTTCCGCTCCTGCCCTGGCTGCACTTCGTCACCACTGACTTCCCAGGAGCCCAAGAAGCACCCCTTGGGAAGGAATGTGTCATCTCTATTTGCACAGAATAGATTGATTTTATGAGCTTTTGCATCCTGGGTGCAAAAACCAGACCCCAAACCCCACATCTCTCACCCTTGCCCTTCTCTCAGCATCCTGCCAGTTTCAGCTGATCGTCTGTCCCATCTCTATACCCACAGGTGGTGATGGTGGAAATGGTAACAAAAATCCTTTCCCTTAAAATGGTTCGTTGAATCCTCACAGCAGTAGCACAAGATGAGTGTTATGATTATCCCACTTTACAGATGAGAAAACTGAGACTCAGTGAAGTTCAATCACTTGACCCACACCCCACGGTCAGTGAGGGTAGAATCAGGCCGAGGGCTTCAGCTTCCTGAGCAGACAGCTCACAGACCCCTTCTTCAACGGCAGAGCAAAAGGGTGGCAGGAAAGAGGTGTGGTTGACCAAACCCCACTAGGAAAAATGTTAACCTCTTGGAAGCCAGGAAGCCAGCATTGGAAGACAGGTGCTGATGTGAGTACTTCTGTCTTAGATCCTGGAAGCAGGAGGAAAGGCCTGTGAGGTCCATTCATTCATTCAGCATTTACATAGAAGGAACTCCGTATCAGTCGCTGGCTGGGAACACAAGGTTGGTTATAGCCCCAGTTTTCAAGGTACTCACACTGTGGTTGGGAGAGGGAGGTCTGTAGTCACGGGGGTCCTGCCTCCCTGCGTGCCCCCTCCCGCTGCTGCTCTGAGGGGTCCCTGGGCTGACTGAGGCCCAGCTCTCGGAGAAACCACCCAGGTGTGGAGTGAGCAGCTGGCGGCCGCCCTACATTTCCTACCAGTGGAAACTTGTGCATCCATCTGTTTCCTAACGTCTCATCTTTGGTCATTTTCTGAGCCTCCTGTTTCTGAAGTTATGGAAATAAGCCTCATTCTTACCCTCAGCACAGATCCCAGGCCTCTGCTTTGGGCCCCCTTGGGTCTGTTTTAGGACCCAGGAGCCAGCCATCCTGTTTCTGGAAGAGAGATCATTTCACCACCCCGTGAGAGGATTGGCAGCCCTGGCCACCCCGTGGTGTCATTGGACCCAGTGGGCTGGGCACCCAGTAACAGGGATGGGAGGTCACATTTCCACTGGTCCTGGCCTCTCTTGACTAACATCTTCCCCAGGTCCCAGTGTTGTGCCAGCTTGGTAAACAAGAGGTGTTAGGAGGCCCACGGGGAGCTTATAGATTAGTCTGGAAGTCACAAGGCATGAAAACCCAGACTCGAATGGAATTATGGGGAGACTGGGATTGAGAAAGACCTCCTACCATGCCCAAAGCCCATCAGTGCACTTAAATGTCCCACCTTAGATGAAGGCTAAACGGGGACTGGGAAAATAAAGCTTTGGCACTGGAATCTTTATTCAGTTGTTCACACCTTTATTCATTCAAGAATAATTTATTAAGCTCCTTCCACATGTCTGGCCCTATAACATTAGATAATTTAAGTTCCTGCCCTCATGGAACTTATAGTCCAGTTAAGGAGGCAGGCATTAAGCAAATAATCCGGTAAATAAATGGCAGCCCCAAGGCTCTCACCCTCACCCCTCTGGGCAGCCAAACCCCCTTATGCCTACCCTCCCCTTCCCGGGCATCAACCACCTCAGTTGAGGACCGCTGCCTGTCACCCTCCCTCCTTCCCCAAGCAGAATGCCTCAGTGCCCGAGCATCTAAGCACCCACCCTTTCCTGTCAGACCCCCAAGAATCACTGGTTGAAAATCTAGTTGTCCTTATTTTCCATTTGTCCTCCGCTTGTGTGCGCCGGGGGGGTTACAACAAACAGCACAGTTCAACTGATAACGAGAAGCACGGGAACGCCTCTCTTCCAAGTAGGAGCCGTCAAACCTTATAGTCTTTAATCCCACAAGCACAGACTGCCCGTGCAGCTCAGCGCTTTCAGGAGGAAAGCCGGGGGCCTTTTGCAAAGCAGATATAACACCCCGCTCTACACCATTTTTTTTTTTTTTTGCTACCGTGCTAATGTATCATTTTAGTTGCAGTGTCCCATGAACTGCACCCATGATCATTAAGAACTTTCTGGAGTTAGATTGATGTTGGAAACATTGATCTCCTGCACTAGAAGCTTTCCACCTTCCATCTGTTGGATGCTTTGACCTTTCCTTAACACCATTAAGAGATAAAAAGTTAATCTACTGAGAAAAGATGCGTGACCTTTCGGAAGAGAATGGGTACCACTGTGCGGCCTCCCATGATTGAAGGATTTTTACGTTCAAGAGTCAGGCTTTATATGTATCTGAGCAGGATAATTGTGGAGAATAATATCATGGCACAACCAGGAAGGTCTGTATCCCGGCTAAAGTAGCTGGGGATTAGGCAAAATGAACTTCAAGGAACGGGTCACGTGACCTTGTCACGCCACTGTTTGCACTCATGACCAATCCGCTTCATTGTTGAACACAGACTTTGGCCTGAAACATGGTACTCGCTGACAAGAAACTGTTGACCAGAGCATCTCGCCCTTCCTTTCTGCTTCGGGTGGTTCCTCCGGGCAGCGGCTCCATCTCCTGCCTGGCTCAGCCTCCTGTGGGGCAGCTCTCCTTCCATGGTCTCAACTCTGGCTCTGCTGGTTCCGGTTCCTTCTGGGCAGCCGCATCCTTCCCGGTCCCAGCTCCCTCTGGATGGCCGAGGGAACAGCAGCTTCCTGCTGGTGCTCAGAGCTAGGGTTGCTCTTTCGGCTCACCCAGCTCCTTTGGTTCACTGTGAATTTCCCCTGACTGAACTATGTGATGTGGGTTCTGTGTCCCTGACTAACCCCTGATGTGAATGCAAATCAGCTTCGGTAGCTCTAGGACTGAGCCATAAGAGACCCGTGTACCAAATCTCTCAGCTCCTCATAAACCACCAAAAAAATTCATGAATCCATCCCAGGCCGTTCCTGCGAGTGAATGCTCTACCAGCCTTGTTTACCTGCCCTCGTTAATCCCCGTCACCATTCGTCACTGAAGCACTCATCTTGGCTCCCTGACTACTGGACACACATCAGGCCGCTTACCTCCCTTTCTGAAGATGGTCCACCCCTTGACTTCTCGGCCCCAAACACTTGGGCCAGGGCCCTTGGTTCATGGGGCTATATTTGGGGATACGACTTTTTTTTGTTTTTTTGCGGTACGCGGGCCTCTCACTGTTGTGGCCTCTCCCGTTGCGGAGCACAGGCTCCGGATGCGCAGGCTCAGCGGCCATGGCTCACGGGCCCAGCCGCTCCGCGGCATGTGGGATCTTCCCGGACCGGGGCACGAACCCCCGTCCCCTGCATCGGCAGGCGGACTCTCAACCACTGCGCCACCAGGGAAGCCCTTGGGGATACTACTTTTGAGAGCCACACGTGGAGGCTGAGGGCTCCATTGCGACCAACCCCTCTTTTCTCATTAGATGTTGCCAACGTCTTCATCAGCATCTCCTGGAGCTTCCAGAAATTTGCCTCTTGAGGACTCTGGCGGCAGTTTTTTTTTTTTTAAATGAGGTACATGTGGGGTGACACAAGAGCTACAAGTGTCTGATTTGGCTCTCTGGACACTGGCTCCGCCTGTCCTCATTTCTATTTTCTGAAGGGTGAGGATTAGCTGAAGCATAAATGCCTTCTTTTCAGCACAAGAAAAGCTCAGCTTTCTCCCCTGCCACCTTTCTCAAGCTGTAGTCTGAGGATCAGTAAGATTTGAATGTACTTAGATTGTTAGTAATGAAGATTCCTGAACCCTACATCCGACCTAGCGAAGCAAAACCCTTGTGACCTGAGAGTCCTGGTATTAACCACCCCCTGGGGATTTTCATGCAGACCGAAGGTTAAGCATCTGTGTGCCACAGCTTTTCAAAGCCTCAGACAAGGGCCATGGACACCCACTTGCTCTGTGTGTCCGGTGACCCCTCCACTTCCTCTGGGAAATACTTCCCTTACCACACAGGGAGTGGTATATGACTTTACCCCACTGGTCAGAGTTGCTTGGTCCAGAAGTAGGCACCTGACCCAAACTAGATGAGTCAGAGACCCTGCTGGGGACTTAAAGTTGGAAGCAGGAAAGAGAGGCAAACTGTCTCCAGGGATGGAATCAAAAGCCCCAATCTGTCAGTGACCATTTTCCACCATGGGTGGAAGAAGGCATGTAGAGAAAGAAGGGAAGCAGAATCCTGGGGAAAAAAAGGCATGAGAAGGTCCTGGGGGCCCAGATATATTTCTGCTCCTGCAGTTTGGTAGTTCAGTTCAGTCTGGCTGGGCTTCACGGGCCCCTTTGGATTCTGGGAACCAGTCAAGTCCTCCTTTCACCTAAGTCACTCTGAATGGAGTGGAAATTACAATGGATAGATTTTATACCGTGTTCCACAAGTACAAAGAATCGGTCTCAAGCCTAAATTCTCTCTTTTACTTTGCACTTCTCCTAATCGGAGCTGGAAGAAAGCTGGGAAATCATGTCTTCCAAGGGATGTCACACAATGCTATAGAGTCCTGTGTTTCCCTGGAGATTCTTAAGAATGAGCAGGACCTCAAGTGCTGGGGTCCCAGATCCGCTCCCAGAGCTGCACCTGTTACTCTGTTTAGATATTGGGTTTCCAGAAACAATTTCATTTGGAAAAAAAAAAAAAGAGTTCTATTTTAAGGAAAACAAACAAATACACTGACGTAGCCTTTCTCCCATTATACAGACGGGGAAGCTGATAAGCAATGCCTTGCCCAAGGTCAAATAACCAATTCTGAGACTAAAATCCTTATGGAAACAAGCAACCTGATTAAAAAATGGGCCAAAGACCTTAACAGACACCTCAGCAAAGAAGATATTCAGACAGCAGATAAACATATGAAAAGATGTTCCATATCCTATATTATCAGGGAAATGTAAATTAAAACAACAATGAGGGCTTCCCTTGTGGAGCAGTGGTTGAATGTCTGCCTGCCAATGCAGGGGACCCGGGTTCGTGCCCCGGTCCAGGAAGATCCCACATGCTGCGGAGCGGCTGGGCCCGTGAGCCATGGCCACTGGGCCTACGCGAAACAGCGAGACACCACTACATACCTATGAGAATGGCCCAAATCCAGAACACTGACAACACCACATGCTAGTGGGGATCTGAAGCAACAGGGTCTCTCAGTCATTGCTGGTGGGAACGCAAAATGGTACAGCCACTTGGAAAACAATTTGGTGGTTTCTTGCCAAACTAAATATGCTCTTACCATATGATCTAGCAGTCATGCTTCACGATATCTACCCGATGGACTTGAAAACTCATGTCCACACAAAAACCTACACGTGGATGTTTACAGCAGCCTTATTCATAATTGTCAAAACTTGGAAGCGACCAAGATGTCCTTTAATAGATGAATGGATAAAAAAACAGTAGTCCATCCAGACAATGGAATATTATATAGCTCTCAAAATAAATGTGCTATCAAGCTACGAAGGGCTGTGGACGAATCTTAAGTGTGTATTACTAAGTGAGAGAAGGCAATCTGAAAGTCTCCATATTGTGAGATTCCTACTCTATGACGTTCTGGAAAAGCGAAACTACGGAGACAGTTAAAAAGGCCAGTGGTTGTCAGGGTTTGGGGGGAAGGGAGGAATGAATAGGCAAAGCACAGAGGGCTTTTAGGGCAGGGAAAATATTCTGTGTGATACTGTAATGGTGGCCACATGTCATTATACATTTGTCCAAATCACAGAAGGTATAACCCCAAGAAGGAAACCCTCATGTAAACTGTGAAGTTCGGGTGATGATTATGAATCAATGTAACATCATCAACTGTAATACATGTCCCACGCGGGTGGGGAAGGTCGATAATGGGTAAGACCATGCACATGTGGAGGCGGAGGATATATGGGGAATCTCTGTACCCTTTCCTCAATTTTGCTGTGAAAAAGACAATTTTTTCCTCTGAAAAAAGTAAAGCCTTAATAAAAAAAAAAAAATCTAAGTACAAAACAATCTAAGTACAAAAAAATCAAAGATCACACACACATAAACCCTTATGGAAACCCACCATATACTTCCTAGATTTGATCATCTGAAAACTTTTCCTTTTATATACTTCAAAAGGTATGAGTTTTTTAAAAAATAAACAGCAGCCTGAGGTCCACTTGGGAACCTATTATCTGGAAGAGCAGCTCTTCTTAACCAGGCTTGTCTCCTGTCCCAGCTGTCCTTTGTCTTATGCTGCCATAGTACATGCCCAATCAGACTTTCCACCACGCCAAACTGCTGTCATCACATAAATGCAGTGGGGAGCCACTTGGCATGTAGTAGGCCCTCAATGGGTATTTATTGAATCAAGAAATAGAAATCTCCCTTTTTCAACAACCTTCCTTCCCTGAGTTAAAACACATTCCAACAGCAACAACACAAAAATGCAGCCCCGCAGCTCAGGCAGTGGGGAGGTGGGGCGGGTGGGAAAAAGCTGATTTCAGGTTCCATCCAGCTGCCACTCTGAAGGGCGAGGTTGGTTGCCTTCGGTGCCAATCTCTAGAGTGTGAGCAGATGTGAAAATCAAACACAGGATTTCAGAAGTATAAACTGTTTATCTGTGTGCTGAGAAAACCTATTCATCGCCTGAGCAGGCCACTCAGTCCCCGCAGTTCCTTCCTTCCTAGTGGGCGTCTTACAGTTATTTTTTTCTTGGTGGCAGCGTGAGTCCTCGCTGGGTGGTAGGGTGTGGGCTGGGCTGTGCAGTGACTGCCCAGGAGACGAGGCCAGCCAGGGTAGGGTGAACGCCTGCTGCCATTAATTTTTAGTGAACAAGCACCGTGAGTCCACCCAACACCAAGTTTATGTGCCAGACAGCCATCTCCTGGGCCAGCGTGGAGCTTGCAGAGCAAGAAATAAAACATCGGGAGAATCCAAAGCATTGTCTGCTGGGAGGAAAGGACTGAAGGGCTTGCCTGTCGAGATTGATGCCAGAGCAGGCCCCAAAGAAGCATCCTGGAATTAACTCATGTGGGTGCCAGGGAAGGACCGTACACATCCAAGGTGCCTGGGACCCTGACTTGTGGGAGAGAGTAGCACAGAGCAACTGGAGGGTGAAATGCAAAGAGACCTGAGGGCCGCAGGTCTGTGTGGGAAGCCTGGCTCCACCACTTCCTGATTGTGTGACTATGGTTCAGTTGTTTAACTTCTTTGGGCTTCTGGGTTCTCATCTGTAAAATGGGACAATAGTAGTCCTGAACTCCTAGGCTGTCTGTGAGAGTTAAATGAGATTGTTCACATAGGACTCTTAACACAGTGGGTGCTCAGTAAAGGAAGTTATCATTGGTACAGTGATCACTGGGCTGTGGGTCCAGGCTGTGGAGCAGCTGCCTGCATGATGGGGGCTGAGCAGGCCTCCCCAAACCCTCAACAGACCCTCTGTGTCCTTGTCCCAGCTGTCAAGGTGGCTCTGTTCTCTTGATCCTCTGACTAGTCAGACACAGGTGCCACCTGGGAGGGGTAACGTATCTGGTCTGCTCTGCCACCTCCTAGCTCGGGGCAGGTCTCTTCGCCTTCTTGTAGCTCCATTTCGTCTCCGTAAAACAGGGCCAAGAATCCTTACCTTTGGGGGGCTGCGGTGAGCAGTACTGAGATAGTGAGTATAAATTGCAGTGTTCTGTCAGGCGTGCTGAAGCATCTGATAAACAATAGCTATAATAGCTATGATGGTAAATATTAATAGTAGCCATGGATAGCTGTCAGAGCCCCTGAATAATTTCGATCTGAAGGAAAGGCTTTGTGCAATGGAGCAGTGCCCGGGCAAGATCATACTAAGCAGGCCTCTAAATCCTAACAGGATAGTTACACAGGCTCTACAGAGTCAAAATCTCCTTCTATTCTCACAAAATCTTATTCGTGGAGGAGGACAGTGGATAGTTTCCCCTACTTTACAGAGAAGATCACGGGGGCTGATTAAACATATTGTGGGATCACACAGCTAATACCTGGCAAGGTGAGGCTCCAGGCCTGTCTAAAATCATGAAGCCCAGTGGTCCTTCCACTGTCACAGTGGATTGCAACCAGGGGCAATCTTGCCGGCTAGGGGACATCTGACTATGTTTGGAGACATTTTCGTTTGTTTGTCACAACTGCGAGGGGGAGATGCTACTGGCTTCTAGTGGGTAGGTGCTAGAGATGGTGATAAACATCTTCCAATGCATAGGACAGCCTCCAAGACAATTACCCAGCTTAAAACGTCAGTAGTGCGGTGGTTAAGAAACCCTGAACTACCCTCTAGCTGCTTTGAACTGAGGTATCCTGACCAGTAGAGGTCAGAGGGATATGGAAGGGAGACAGAAGGCGATGGCAATGGGGGAGAGGGGAAGTTCAAATACACACTTCACCTCCCCCACCAAGGGAATGCAGCAGCGGAGATGCTGTGCCAGTCTGAGCTTCCATCTCAACACACCTAGGATTGCCCACCTCTGCTCTCTTAGAACAGAGCCAGTTTGACTTCCTTGAGGCTAGATCCTGGTGCTCTGCCTGAGCTGCCCCAGATGACACCATGTGAGCAGGAATGAGCTACCCAGCTGAATCCAGCAAGATAAATAGCTGTTGTTGTTTTAGGTGACTCTTTTTTTGGAATCTTAATGATAAAAAAAAAAAAAACCAACAAATTTTTTAAGAGAATTGTATTGGTGAAAGCACACTGGCCTGCATCAAAAGGCACTTGGGCCGTTTAAAATGAAAAGAGGGCCTCGGGGCCCCCAACATTCTGTAAGGTACACTCAGCTGCAAATGTGAACCATTTCTTAAGAAAATGGAAGAACCTCTCAAAGGACAAAGCTAAGAGCCCAGAGAGCTGAGAAAAAAAGCTGGGAAGAAAATTGAATCAGGGGCACTCTTCTAGGGAGAAGAACTGGATCATGGTCAACTAATATTTCATGACCCCCTCTCCCCAGAGCACAGGGCCCTAGCAACGTATGCCCAGTTTAGATTTCAGAATTGCTATGGACCAACAAGTGCTATGCGTTTCCCATTCTTCTTCTTTTTGAAAGGGAGTATCTATTGCAGTTATTCTATCCCTGTTTCACCATTGTACGTTGGGTGCAGGAGTGCAGATAACTAGTCCTTTTACTTTATGGCTCTCTCAGGAACTTCATGTAAAGAGTTTTATGTGCATCTGGACCTGATTTCAATGATACATCTTGAAATTTCTAACTAATGTTGTAATGGTATGTGATTTGTGCAGGAGAAGGGAGTGTATTTTGCATGTGGGAGGGACGTGATTGTTGTGACTACAAAGAGGATTGTGGTAGATGGTTTCAAAGATGGCTGCAGAAATCCCGCTCATCTTCATGCCCTCTTATATTGTGTGAGCAGCCTCTCCCATCAAGAGATGGAGCCTGTTTCGCCTCGTCTTGCATCTGGGTGGCCCTGCGAGTTCCTCTGACCACCAGAATGTGGCAGAAGTGATGTCCCACTTCTGAGGTCAGACCTCCAGAACCCTGACACCTTCTGATAAACTTCCAGAAGGAGATCTCTTGCCACCATGGGAGGAGGCCCAGTCTAGGTTATTGAATGTTGGGAGACCACATGGAGAGAGAAGTCACATGGAAGAGAACCAAGGTGCCCTATGTGACAGATGGCACAATGTCCTGTGAATGAGGCCATCTTGGAATCTCCAGCCCCAGTCAAGCCAAACCAGCCAACTCCATGAGGAGCAGAAATGAGCCATTCCTGCTGAGGGGAGACCTGCCAAAATTGCCAGCCAACAGAATCATGAGCCATAAAAGGTTGTTTTGAACCACTAAGTTTGGGGGTGATTTGTTACACAGCAATGGCTAACTGAAGCAAGGGGTTTGTTCAGCTGCTTGCTCACACTAAGGTGATGGAATTGCTTTCATTTCACTCCAAATCAAAGCTGAGCTGCCAGAAATGACATCTCAGAACCCCACACCTCATTAGTAGCCTGACTTCCTGACAGGCCTTGCAACGGCTCCCCACATATATGCTGGGAAGCTCAGCAGGGACCCAGTTGCTGCCAGGCTGGGTCCTTTGCCAGGCTGACATCTTACTTCTTTAACTTCCAAGAAAAAATGAGGAGCGGAGGACGAGAGATGAAGAAATGGCACTGGTGCTCTCTCATTGCCAAATTCCAAAGAGAATTTTTTTTATCGTGTTCATTTTCCTTTTTAGCTGCCACTACTGCCCAGCTGTTAAGTGCCAGTCATGTTGCACGGATAACTTTTAAAAGTTGAAAGTTGATTCCCCTGAAATCCCCACTTTGCAGATGACAAAACTGGGACTCTCAGAAAGGATGTCACTTAGCTGAAGGCATTCAACTCGAAGGAGGGTAACCTGGGATAAGAACCCAGTGTTTCTGACTTTGGACGCATGCTGTTAACCTCCGTGTTGTCACGTAACACATGTGCAGGGATGTTGTTCATTTTGCCTCCTTTCAGCGTCTACACTGCACTTGTCCTGGCCACACTGAGCTCTGAAAGCAGAAATACAATTTGTCAATGAGGTACCCGAAACGCAGAAAGCTAACTGAACAGCAAGGTGTGGCCTGGGATGGTCAAGAACCTGGGCTGGGGTGAGGCAGAATGATGGCAGGAAGTGAGTGGAGTGTTTTTTAACAAAGAAGGCAAGGCAAGGTTTATTAGGGATTTCATTCTGTTTGACACTGTGCTAGGAAGTAGGTATATTCATCCTATTTTAGAGATGAGGACTCTGACCCTCAAAGGAGCTGAGTAACTCACCCAAGGTCACAGAGACAGTATATGGCAAGGAAGAAGCTCAGATCCAAGTGTTGCCAGTGCCAAAGTACATTCCTTTTCCATGAGTTGGGGCCGTCGAACCCCTCTTCCAAGACCGGCTGGAACTGAATATCCATCTTCATGGGCGAAGAGAATTTTCCCTTGGCTCCATTCCTATGAGGCTTGGCCATCAACACTCAAGCAGCTACGTCTGCCCCTCCAGGATCCTGAATCTGCGAATAAAGCTGGTATGTAAACTAGCTGGAAGAAATGAAAGTGTACGACTCTATACAATCAAATAACCGAAAAGAGTGTGCTAGAGAGAATACCCAGTAATCTCTGTCTATTTCTATTTTCAGGTTTTCCTGACAAGGTCTTCACTGATTCATTCCTTTGACAGTTTGGATTAAACACACACCTCGTCTCAGTGCTATTCTGCTTACTCAGCATGCACTAAGGAACAACACAAAATCCCTATCCTCATGAGATCTGTGTTCTAGTGGAGCAGAAAGACCCTACACGGTTTTCTGCTAAACAAATCTCCCTTTTCTCAAATTAGAAACAAGCCCAAGATGGTCAGAAGAAGCAAAGAAGGAGCATCAGTCTCCTTTTTCCATTTATTAAAATCCAAACAAATTAATCTGGGATGAAATCTCCATGTGTGATGATTTTTACCCACTGGCCCACACCACTCCCCATCAGGAGGCCAAGCTGTGGTGAAAGGCTATTTGGAGCACCCTGACTAAGAAGCCCTCTGCACCCACCCCGACGGCCTAGCTGACCACAGGAATCCTCACTCAGAGCCTTCCGTGTAGCCGACCCAGCTCCAAAGTGTCTCTTAGAAATGCGCAAGGAGCGCTCCAAGACATATTTTTCCCCTTACTGATAGCAATTAATATGCCACAAGTCATTGCCAAAATAAGTTGCTTATTTTAAAGCAACTCAAAATAGGCTATTTCATTTTCTAGGCCCATTCATTACAATGTTGGTTCACCCTTCGCAGAAGCAGTTGAAGCCCTGTTTGGGAGCGTGGCCACGGGGCCAACTTTAGCTTAACTCCTTGGACTTTGAGGTTATTTACTGCTTCGTCATTCCAGGAGGGCGAAAGGGCGTCTTATTTTGATATTTAATTCAAAGGCAGAGGAGTTAAGGAGGGGGTGGGTAGTGAAACGACCAGTTAGAATTGGTATCATTGGCAAGAGTTTTTAAGGTCATTGAAGAGTCATCGACCCTCACGGCTGACAATTCCAAAAAAAATAGTAGTTATAAAAGGGAAAATACCAATTGTTGTCTTGTCAAACAAAAAACTAAGCATTGTGTTTCGCATGAACACCCAGTAGCTTCCACCAATTTTGCTAAGCATGTTTCCCTTTGGGCGGGGATTGTCAAGTCTTCCCTTCTATTACATCCTTTCATTGACATGCTGGAGGCCCCAGGGGAGGACAAATCCACCCAGACATTTGTAACTCTGAAAGTTCATTTGCGTCATTTGCGTCCAAGATGGGTCATTATTCTAGGTTCAAACCACATCCTGCAAAATGAAAACAACAAGGAGACCTTTGACCAAAAACTGGGGAGGAGGTGAGAGAAGAAGCAAAGGGATTGGCACGCTGGCAAGGTGTTAAAAGACGCAGCTAGTGTTTCGGGATTTTTTAGAAACAAACTCTCCCTGCAGTGCAATGTAATTACAACCTTTTCTTGGCTACGTGTAGTACCCTGGAGATTACCGTAAGTAACTTATAATAGAATTTTTATTAGCGGTAGTAATTTTTTATGATAATTAGCGTAATCTGCAGCCCATAAAACCAGAAGATATATAGTTATATCTTTTGTACAGGAAAAGCGTTTCTTCCAACTATGGAAACACCATAAATGGCAAATGCAGCTTGATGGCCACCGTTGGCTTTTATGCTGGGCTGTTTGGTGTCCCTCTCCTTATTAACACTCTTCATTACTTTGGTAGTAAACGTTTGATGACAAATGCAAAATGTGCTCAATGCCATCAAAAGGCAGAGAAGCATCTCCAAATGCCTGCTAGCCTGGTGCCCTCCTCCTCCCCTGCTTTCTCTCTTCTGTCCAGAGGTTTCCAAAGGCAAGGTCATTTGTTAGCCAGCCCCTCCAGGCCCACCCCCAAGCTCAGCCCTGTCAGCCTCTGCATTTTGGGTCTGACACAGAACTATTACAAAATGAGCCATCTAGGCTATAATTTCAGGAGAATTAATGGGGCTCTCTGAGTTTGCCCAGAGGAGTATGGAAAACGATTTGAAAAGAATACTCAAGTCTGTACTGACTGTGCACTAGTAAATGGATGTGTGTATGCTAGCTGCTATAACAATTAAACCCCTGCATTTCAATGATTTAACACAATAGATGTTTATTTGGGGCTTACCTATTAGTCAAGTGCCCGTGAACCTGGTCAGAGAGAGTCTTTCCTCCAAGTAGTGACTTAGAGACCAAGGCTTCTTCCATCTTGAAATTCCACCATCCCTCGGGGCCACATAGTAATCTGCATCCATTTGCTAAACGCAGAAAGAGAGAAGGAAGAGGGCATTCATTGATTTAAAACCCCTTCTCAGAAGTGATACACTCAATTGGTGAGAACTAGTCACATAACCACAACCAGTCGCAAGGAGTTCTGGGACCTTTAGTTCCAGGCATGGCAGCTGCCTCACTTCCAAGAACTGTATTCTATAGAAGAGGAAGCAAGGATTTTGTTGAGTAGCTGATCCATCCCTAAGCCACTGAACAAGACACAGTTAGCATTCATACAGACTATATGGATAGATGTATGTAGATGCCAAGCTCTTCGCAGAAACAGAGCATAATGAGTATAACATTTAAGAGAAAAATTCTAGAGTCAGACTAGCTGTGTTCAAAGCCAACGTTTTCCTTTTATTGTCATTACGTTATTATTCAGGTTACTTAACCACTCTGAGCCTCAGTGTACCCAGCTGTAATATGGGAATAAAAATAGCTAAAGTGGGCTTCCCTGGTGGCGCAGCGGTTGAGAGTCCGCCTGCCGATGCAGGGGACGCGGGTTCGTGCCCCGGTCCGGGAAGATCCCACATGCCGCGGAGCGGCTGGGCCCATGAGCCATGGCCGCTGAGCCTGCGCGTCCCGAGCCTGTGCTCCGCAACGGGAGACGCCACAACAGTGAGAGGTCCGCGTACTGCAAAAAAAAAAAAAAAAATAGCTAGAGTGAATTGAGTACATAAGATGTTATATAGTGTTCTAAGTGTGCTACAAATGTAAGTTCCTTAAAAAGGGTTAATTATAGCTCTACTGAGATCTCAATGCCTTTTATTTACCTTATCTTCAGTCCGTGCCCACGGTATGGAGGGAGTTGTCAATGGCCATGGAACAGGATAGGGGAAGGGAAACCAGATCAAATTCCCTTTCAGCTTCATTATTTCATTTGCAAATGTAATACAACTTTGCTACATGTCCCCAAGTTAACCCCACCCCCAAATCTTGATTGTTTAATCAACCAGAAGTCAACTAATTAGAATTCTTAATTAACCAGAAACTTGTCCCTTCACTCTTCGTTGGAGAGGAAAAATAGATAAATGACAAATTAATAAGCTGATAACAGTAATTTTAAAACAAATGGGAAAATAGTTTCCATAAGAATGACAAAGATATTATCCTTAATGAATAAACAGATCATAAAAAAATCAGTAAAAAATATCAAGAGTTAATAGAAAATATAGTCAAAGGACAGAAATAGATTAGGTACAGAGAATGCAAATGGCTAATAAACATAAAAAGTCACTTTGGTAATGAAAAAATGTAAATTAAAATCGACAAAACCCATTTTTTCACTTGGCAAATGAATAAAAATTAAAATAACTTCCATGTTTGTCAGGGTACCAAGCATAAAATATTTATGCCCACTGGCCTGGTAATGCCACTTCTAGAAATTTATCCTAAAAATAGTCGGACAATCAAATACAGATTTATGTATAGATGTATTTATTGCTGTGTTATTTGTAATATTTAATGAAAAAAAGGCTAGCTTAACTGCAGAGAGAGATCTGGGACTATCATGGTTGTCCATAGTGGAATGTTATAATTATTGAGTATAAAATGATATTTCCAAAGCCGTATTAATGATACAGTAAAATTATCATATAATTAATAATAAGACAAATTGCAAGATATGAAACTCCATTTATACTATTAACTCAATTATGTACATATACAAGAGGGACAGAAGGAGAAAGAAAGGGAGGGAGAAAAATGAAGCAAATATAATGAAAATGTTAACAGTGGCTATTTCTAGGCTGTAAAAGTTAGAAGTTACTTTGTTTTGTAATTTCTACTTTTCTATATTTTCCAGCATTTCTACAATGACTGTGAATGATTTTTATAACCAGAAAAATGAAAACAAAGCAATCAAATCAAAGAAGACATTTTCCGATTACTGCCGATTCAGGTCAGCTCTCCCTTTCACACCCAAGCTAGTATGTCATGAAAACTGATGTTTATTCAGAATGGCAACCCAGCAGCCTTGGGAGAGCCTCACTCACTGAGAAAATATTCGCTGAATTTACCACACTGAACTTCCTGAGGCGGGAATGTGAAACACCACATCTTGGAAAGATTTTTAGCAATAAGATTTGAAGCCAAAAGATGTTTTGGCCAGCCCTCATTTAACTAAAATATCATGTTAACAAAAATAGCACATTAACAGAGAATTCTGATCAGGTGAGATTCTACTGTGCAAATGGTTGTTTAATTATCTGCTACTCTGGCTGACTTATACCTCTGCCTTTACTTTTAATAACATGGAAACTAAAACCTGGCTATATAACTCAGTTCTGGAACACTCCCTACATTCTCTCCTGTGGCAGAAGTTATTTCGTGTTCATCAAATCCCACATTTTTTTCCCCCTGGGCACACAGTTAGACTGCATTCCCCAGTCTCCTTTGCAGTTAGCTGCCTCTATGGGATGAGTGCTGACCAAAGGAAGGTGATCAGAAGGGAGGTACACCACTGCCAGGCCTGGCTCGTGAAACCCTGCCGTGTGCTATCAGCTCTGCTGATTCTTGGTCCCCCCCACCTGCTGGATACATGAAGAGAATCCAGTGGAAGAGGACTCCCTAAGGGATGAGGAACCATTAGATGGAAGGAGCCTGAATCCCTGAATGACCATATGGAACAGAGTGTAGGCATATACCACCACCACCCCTGCCCCCCCCCCCCATACACACAGAGCAGGCCTTTTGGGGACTGTGTCATGAGTAAGAAATAAACAATTGTTGCATCACTGAAGTCTGGGTGGTTGTATGTTACAGCAGCTAGCTATCACTACACTATCACTTTACGGCAAACCCACTCAATGCGCTACTCTTGGCAGGATGATGACAGAGAGGCATTTTAGATGAAGCAGAAGATTTAGAGATTATCAAGCTTGGATTTAAATCCCAGTTCCCCCTTTGTCTAGTTCTAGGGCCTTGAACAAGTTAACTCTATCTCTCTAGTTCTCAGTTGCCTTTTCTGCAAACAGAGTACAGAAAAGAAATCCCCATCTCATGGTGTTGCCATGAAGTTTAAATGAATGTATGTAAGTGCCTCATGCTGTTCCGGACCAAAGGTCCACAATCAACAAATGGGGGCTTCTCTTTCTCATATGCACAAGATCCATCATAGCAACTGCTTGTCTCAAAGGAAAACTACACTTCACACTTCGAAAGCAAAGAGATAGGTCCCTGAGGTCAGCTTTCTAGATCCTATTCCTTCATCCAGGCACTGCCCACAATTCCCCACTCCTAGAACTTTGTTCATCATCTCCTCCACACAGCTTGAACCAAAATGTGTCTGACAAACTAAAAGTAGGAGAATCGAATAGAGGAAGTGTCAGTAAGCTTTGCTGTGTCTGAGTGTGGCTGATGTCAGTCCTGTACCCTCAGAACAAAAATCACCTGAGATTGAGATGGTGGAATAAAAAGCCCATCACTGATTCATTCATTCAAACACGCATTTTCTGAGCATCGGCAGGCATGGTGGCAGGTGCTGGGGTGATAACAGCAGAAGGAGCTCTCAGTCTAGTGGGTGAGAAACAGACATAAACAGACAAAAAATAGATCAAGGGCTACAATTCATCTATTTAGTCATTCAGTAAATACTGAATATTGAAATGTGCCAGGCACTCAGAGGGGCCGAGTGCTCTTTAGCAAACAAAACAGGAAAAGAAAAAGAAAGAAAAGAAATCCCTGCAGTTATGTGATTTACCTTCTAGATAATGTACAATTTATCAAATAAATAAGTAAACTATATTCCATGTTAGAAGGTGATCCGATCTTTGGAGAAACATAAAGCCAGCATGGGACAGGGATGGGGGTTGCCATTCTAGCGTGATCAGGGAAGCCGTCACTGAGAGGGTGATTTAAGCAGAAGCCTGAGGGAGGCGGAGAAAGGTAGCATATTCTCCAAGGGAAGAATGTCCCAAGCAGAGACAATGACCAGGACCAAGGCCCCACAGCGGAAGTATGCTCTGTGGGATCACAGGACAGCAAGGAGGCCAGTGTGGCCAGAGCGGAGAAAGCACCCCAGTTTTGCTTATTCCATCTTGCCCATCGTGTTGCACTGGTGTTGGCCCTAGGCTGTACTGGCTTCTGTTCTCCAGCAAGAGTGGGAGAGCTCCCGGCAAGAGGACACGGGTGTAGGGAGGCAGGAGCTGGAGGAATGTGATAAAAGTGGATATGAAATAAGCAAAAGACAAGTATTCTCATGTTTGCTACCACGACGACATGTATTATCACTGCTTCCTCATCCAGAGATAAGGAGATTGCAGCCTGCAGGTCAACAGAGGGGAGAGATGGAAGCTCTCGCAATGTAAGTAGCTGCTCTTGGGACATGTCAGAATCAAATAGGTCAGAGGCTGCCACTCGGTGGAGAGGGTGAGGCAGATGAACGTGAAGGGGACACAGGACAGGAGCCCAGTCCCAACAGCAGCCCCTGGAGTTTCTTCCCCCCTTGGCCACCTCCCCTTACCAATGGCGCACATCCTCGGGGTGTCATTGGGGTAGGCTGGGGAGTAGTCAGCTGTTTCTATTCTACTTTAAGCCGGAAATCTGCTAGGGGATAGTGATCTGGCCTTTTCCATTATTTCACTGATTCATAGACCCTGACACCCTGGGCAGGGCCTCAGGTGGGGGCTTACATGAGGAGCAGCGTCGCTACTGAAAGCTACAGCAGATGCCTCGGGAGTCTGGAAGCCTAGTACCCTGGGCTCCTTTACTTTGCACACCCAGTTTTTAAGATAATTTTCCACTGTGGTGATCAAGTCTGAGCTTTTAAGTAGGGTTTGTAAAAAATATCGACTTCATTCTTTTTTTGAATAGGCAAAACCTATTCTTATTGCACAAAATCCCAAATGTCTCTCAGTGAAAACCTCCCTGCTGCACCCACCCCCAACCACCCACAAGACCGAACCCATGTCCTTAATTTCTTGCGTATCCATGGTCCGAAAGAGATCATGTAGCTCTATCTCTATCTCCCCCTGCCCTTTAGTACAAAAGTTAACATCTTGCTTTTTACATTTAACAATAAATTATTACAGAAAGAGCCTACTTATTCTTTTTCATGGCTGCATAGTATTCCATGGTGTGGTTGGACCACAATTTATTGGACCAGTCTTCTACTGATGAGCATTTAGTTTTTTTGCCAATGTTCTGCTATTGCAAACACTATGGTAATGAGTATGTACACAGCATTGTGTGCGTGTATGAATATATCTATGGATGGATTCCTGGAAGAGGGATTTCTCCATCAAAGGGCATATGCACTTGTGATTTTGATAGATGCTGTCAAATTGCCCTCTCTAGAGGCTGTTCCAAGTTACCCTCCCACCAACAATGTGCAAAGGAGGCTCTTTCTCCACTCACCCTCCCCCACACAATTTCTTTTCATTTTCATCCCTGCCAATCAGATAGGAAAACATGGAATTTCATTTGATTTATTTGATTTTATTGTTTGGTTTATTTTATCATGAGGGAGTTTGTCTCCATGGGGGTAGATTGGGACCCTGCAGATACACACCCTGCCCCTTCTCCACCCTGCTCTGGACCCGGGGGGCTGACCTCTAAGAATGATTGCATCACTCCAGCTCTCTCACCTCTGGTTTCCTGTGGGCAGGATGAGGAGGAAAGGAAGAGATACATCCTTCTCGGCCTTGGCCTCACTGATTTCTGCTCAGCACTGGGGTCACGGGGTGCAGGTCTCTGCCCACAGGTGCAGCACCTCAGTGGAAACCCTCTTCCATGGTCACAGCTCTCACCAAGGCCCATAGCATCATTCTCTGCCCTTGCTCCTTTAAGCTAAAGGGAGTTAGTACCTTCCCGCTGGTACCTCTGCATCCCTTGGGGTCCCCTTAGCCCACACCTCTGTACAGAACGTCATCACCAAAATCTCTTCAAACAAGCCCTTTGGATGTGCTATCCCTTTCCTGCCGGGACTCTGATGGGTGCAAAAAATATACTTTAAAAGTTTAACATGCCAACCTTTTGGGCAAGTTTGGTGTTGGAGATCAACTGATAATTACACATCTAAGAAGAAAAAATCCTAAAAGGAAAGGGTCCTGGCACCAAAGCCCAGTCCATTTCCATTAGCCACCTAACCTCTGAGCAGAGGTGCCAGTCTGACTGTTCTCCTTGGGGGAGTCCAAAATACTCATGTTTATCTACTACATCTGCTTTTCCTACTAAACCAGCAACTCTGGCCACCACCATTCACTGGGAGCTTCTTCCTTAACCTCCAGCCCACCTCACTTTGAAGCTACGTGAGGTCACGTCAACTACGGCTATCCTTCGATGATTCGCAACTTCTCTCAAAAATAAAGTTTAAACCCTAACCGACAAGGTCACGTGCAAGTTAATTCCATAGTTGCTCACTAAGCATCTATTATGTACTGGTCTCAGAGGAAACAGAAATAAATAAAATGCTTTTCTTTCTTTGAGGTCCTTATAGTCTGAGGGTACAGGGGAGATAATATGCTGATAACGGACGTTAGTCATTAGTGGATTAAAAGCCTATTGGATCTTTGCAAGATAAAGATAATTAGTGACCCTGAAGTAGATAATCCCACAAACAGAAACCAAAAAAAATTCAAAGATATAATAGCACCGAATTTCCTTGAAATGAAGAAAGAACTGAATCTTGTTCACAAGGATATGCCTGGAAATATTGGGTTCCAGGATATACTGATGGAGGGTGACAGACAGGGAGACACTTCCTGGTCAAGTTCTTAGATTTCAAGAGGAAAGAAATATTTCTTCAGGCACCCAGAAACCACATGAAGGCGCTGGCCGTTGAGAAATCATCCCAGTGAAGGGTGTTTGCTGCCAAAAGGTGACTGGGGAACATCTACAGAGTTCTGAGGACAAGAACAGGTGACCTAAGTAAATCATACCAGTCAGGCTGTCATGCCAGTATTAAAGCAAGAGGTAGATATTTTCGAACACAAAATATATCATGAAATATAGCACCCCTATCCTTTTCAAAATTTTATTAAAAAAATAAAACTGTTCAGTGACGAAATGCAACCAACCAAGAAGCAAATGGTAAAGAACTAGTGTGACATTCAGTGTCAAAAGACAGTGGAACAACATCTGTGAAGTTCAGAAAGAGAGGGGTAAATTTTATACCCAGCCAAGTGGTACTTCCATTGTAAAGGCAACAGTCAACATCAAGCGTGAATGAACTCAAGGCAAACAACCGAATGGACCTGTCTTGATCAAAACAGTATGCTTGGTAAAATCTACCCAAGTACCTCCTTAAACTATTACAACTTATATAACTTCCTTACGACCCCCCAGACCCAATTCTCATATATAGATGTTTTCAGATCTTACAGGCCCCCATTCCAAGGATACTCTCTTACCCAGAACTAATGTTGTGGAAACTTCTCTCCCACTGCGGGGGGGTTCCTCTTTCTTTGAGCCTTCCATGGATACCAACAGCCCTGATGAGCTTCTCCTCATGCTGCTGAGGAGCACTGCTGTGGGACCCTGGAAGAGAGCAGCACCTCACGGGAGAGCCTAGTTTCCATCTTCAGACTCAGGCAAGGATAGACAGTGATCCTGGCCACACTTCACACCACCCCTTCAAGGAGATACGCCCTCATCTGTAACATCTCTGCCCCAATATTGCTGCTGCTGCAGGACCTCGGTGAGTCCCAGATTTTCACTATGACATCAATAGGACGTTTTCTGCTTCATCCAACTTTTTGGCTTTTCCATGTGCCAAGAATAAGTGCCAAAGTGGCCAATGCACAGTCTTGGAGACTTTTGTGCCACATCCTATTACGGGGGCTCATACAGGTAGCACTGAGCCCAACTTGTGTGTATTCTAAGGATTTACCCGTCTTCTTCCATCCTTTCTCCCCTGTGGAATAAACCACGTTGGAGTTGCAGGGCTGACCAACTTTCCTCATAGCTCCCACTCGGAAAGTTCCCCCTGTCCTTGGAAAGAGGAACCAAAGGGAGGCTTCGGTGGGTATCATTCATTTGTTTACTTGAGACTTAAGCTCAGAAAGCCAGGTCCCATCTTCGGAAGCTTATCTTTATGGTTTCCATTTTATTGAATCTCGTTTTGCTAATTCCTCATGATTCCACACTCGCTATTAGCCATAATGGGTTCTTTATTGGTTTACCCCTAAAAGTATGTTAATTGATAGCTCTTATTGCTTTCAAACCCAAGCTTTCCCACGTTGAGAAGCCCAAACGATCGAGCCATCACTAATAGGGCTTGGATGTGGGGAGAATCATATGATTCCAAAGTTGGCAGGGCAGAAGTGGGGTGTGCTATGCACAGAGACGTCCCAACGCAAAGTTCCTTCGAGGATGTATAAAGGCGCTGGTGGTGAGTCGGGAAAGTGGATGGGCAGCCTCCGCGCACAGTGTGTCACTGCCTGGAAAAGCCCCTTCTTGGCAGGTGACGTCGCTGGCTGCTAGCACCCCGACAACACACGGCATCGGGACCACATCATGTCTGGCTATTTGTAAACCAAGCAGGAGCCAAGGAAACACCCCGCTCACAAGGAAAACACTGATTTGAAGAGGCCTGGAGTGGGGCTCCGGCCTCAACAAGCGCGGAAGGGCCTCCTTAAACTGACACAATAAATTAGTTCAAAGCCGATGACAGCCCTGCAGATTACCTACCGCCCCACAAAGGAGGGAACGCTCTGGTCCCCTTCACGAAAACATAGATAAAAATTGTGTTCTTCTCCTCTAATGAGGCAAGCTCAGATATAAGTCAATAGAGCAATTCATTAACAAATCTAATGAAATCCCCCGGGTTGCCAACGCGATGGCAATGAAATCTCCTTGGGCGGCTGGTCCATATGTCGAGGGTCAGATTGTGGAGTGGTTTTCCTCTGGCCTATTCACTGCCCACATATGGCAGTTAAGGTCACTGTTATCAGACACTTTCTCTGTACACAAAACAAAATTTCCATATGGCCCATGGAAATGGCCCGGCCGGGCTCCCGGGCAGCTTCCCACGGCTCTCTTTGTGCAGCGCTGGTTAGAAGTGTAAAAGAGGGTGTGAGGGGTTACCACGTCACTCAACTGCTCTCCCTGCTTTGTGCGTCAGTCCAATTTAGGGAAAATCTGCATCACTTTTCCCCCTGTCTTTCAGGCACAAATGCTCATGTCAGTCTATTAGAACGTGATGGAAGTACTGATCGCAGCCTCCGCATTTAAATCCTTTTGAAACCGCGGTGACCTGCTGAAGAGGGTTCTGAGGGGAAGGACCTTCTCAAGGCTCTTTCAAATTCACAGAAATAAAGGCCTTTCCTGGCTTAAAGTGGCCCCTCAGATTGAGCCCCACAGAGCCCCGAAAAAAAAAAAAGCCCAACACGATTGTCATGGATATTACATGACAGGGACAAGAACAGGCCAGCAAAGACAAGGCTCGCAGCCGCACAAAACTGGACGGGGCTTTCTTTCCCATTTGGGCCTGGGATTGTTGACAGCCCAGTAAATAGGCTGTTTAACCCTTTGAAAGTGAATAAAGAGGGTGTAGACAAATGCTTTCTGATGGAGTTTGTGCATGTAATAGGCAAGAGCGTACACACACACTCAGGGACTTTGGGGACTCGGGGGCGGGGGCAGGGGGCCGGCTGAGGACAGCACGAGGCTTCCTTCTTATGCTGCAGACAGAAGTCTCGATAGAATTTCTGATGAAATGGATGTGATGGGGCAGGGGTTCCGGGGCCCATATCTGGACGTGCAGGTGAAGAGAAATGTTTGGGACAGCAGCAGTGATGCCTGTAATGGTCTTGGGTGGCCCCCATGGCTTCTCAACATCCGGTGTTCTGGAAAGTTTGGGGTGTGGTCCCAGAAGCCCTCGTTTCCTCCTACCTCCTCGGTTTTCACTTCCTCCTGAAATGAGAACAAGGACAACACTATGGATAACTGACCATGGCGGGTATCCTGCTAAGCACCGTATATCACTTATCTTACGGAATCCAAGTAACCACTCTGCAAGGTGGAAACAATGAAGCCCATTTTGCAGATGAGGAAACTGAGGCACGGCATGGCTGAGCCACTTGTAAGAGAGTCACAGCTGCTGAGTGGTGAAATGGGGCTTGGATCATTCTCTCTCCTTCTGCTAACCAGTCTCTAGAACTGGTCTTCCCATTGTCTCGAAACAGGAAAGTTCCTGTTCAGTTGTCCCATTGTTTTAATAACTACCACGACGCAGGCTCTCTCTCTCTCCCTCCCTCCCCGCGCCCGGGCCCCCTCTCAATTTAATTCTGGGTAAAAATATATTCCTATTGACCTAAGAAGCCAAAATAAACAGGGGATTGAAACCGGCACCCCAGAAATTTAAAATTATGCATATTGCCTCCAATTTCATAAGCTGTTTAGGCTCCCACGGAAACAACTCCCCCGTGAGCCACAATTCCTAAGGCTTGGCAGCCTCTGAGTTTCCATAAATCCAAACACTACTGTTTCTAACCTCTGACTGTACTTTAACTGGGAAGGGCCTTTTTAATTCATTTAACTCATTTTAATTGTCTTTGGGGGGACGAGAGCTTTCTTTGGCCAGCTCTGCTGGCAGGGGGAGCTGATTACAGAGCCCAGGCTGCCATTCACCAGGACCCTCATGAAAATGCATGCGGGCTCCCGCACCCTCGGTAATTGTAATATTTCTTCCTTACTGTTTATGTCAGAGAGTCATTACTGGGAGAGGCTGACACATGTGACATGTGTGGCATCGACACACATTAGGTGGTCCTTAGATAATTTTTATACAAAGTTTAGTCGGTGTAGCAGGAACCCAGCCCTGTTGTAAGCAGCAGACATAAAAGGAAAAACATCTTCTCGCGTTGGCTCCTTCAACATTATGATTAGCCCGATCTGTGTGGGTTTCTTTCTTTCCCCCTCAAGACCGTAAAGTTCTTGCGGTCTGGGGCCGGGTCCTAACCAGGTGTGTACCCTCCCTCCCTGGAGGCTGGTGTTTCTCTTGTTAGCTATAGTGTCTCCAGCACGATTTTGGGTAATTTACTTATATAGTATCTCCTTTGACGTTCATAGCAAACTTATGAAGCAGATGCAATTACTATTTCATAGAGAAAAAGGTCTGAAGCCCAGAGAGGTCAAGCAACTTGGGCAGAATTAAACAGCTCACACGCCTGAATCCAAATATGATGTGCTTCCCACCACGCTGCCTCTATTATTGCAGTGGCCGGCACAGTAAAAAAATCAGTCAGTACTTGGGTGGCTAAGGTTTGAGCTGACAAAGGTTCTATCCTATCCAGGACCTTGGTCTGGCTGGTCCTTCTCCTCCCCACTTTTTTCATCTCTACTGCCCCTCTGGTTGCTTCTGACGCTCTGGGCATTCATTTAAGGCAAGATCAATCCACGTTAAGAAATGTCTCATAATTGTTTGTGTTTTACCACTGAGAAATAAATGAGCATTTTCCATCACCTGATTTAATAGCGCTGGTTCTGACTGCAAGAGGAAGCAAATCAATGGCTGGTGAAGGGAAAGGAGCATTTAAAAAAAAAATAACTCACACTTTAGAAACGTGATCTCTAAGTTATTACAAATTATAAGGTTAAGACCTCTTAGACGAATCCTAGCTGCTTAAAAATTTAAAACTCCAGGGTAAAGCAGTGAAGGACGAATGAGCTTCAGGCAACTAAATACCAAGATCTAGGGGGAGAAGCCTTGTTTTATGTGAGAGCGATGAGGGCATAACAGCCACTCTGTGAAAATCTTTCTATATCGGGGGGTGGGGGAGTGGCAGTGGGTGTGGGGCGAAGGTTCAGAGGGGTGGTTTAGAACATTCCAGATGAAACTGGCTGGCTCTCTGAGATTCCTTCAAACACTTCATTATGTCAATGCAGAATTAGGTTTCCGTAGCACATCCTTTCACTCTCTGAAGAAAGAAAAGCAGTTTATGAACCGCGGTGCATTCACACCAAGGTTGGAGGGTGTGTGTGTGTGTGTGTGTGTGTGTGTGTGTAAACCTTTCATCAGGAATCGGAATTAAAATCTCTAGCAAAATATAGCAGGCAGAGCGCCATGCAGTATTTATTTTCCCAATGGAAAGGTAAACAGTGGCAAGAGAAGATGAAAATATTTAGAGAAGAAACTGACCAGACCCAATTAAATGCTTCAAGAAATGCCGGCCCTATGAGGACGGGCCAGGGCTGGCGGGCTTCCTTGCAAATGTGACAACACGTGTCACATATACCTGCCTGCCCACACCCCAGACGCCCCTCCAGCTCACCACCAAGCACTTTCTGGGGGAGCCCACGGCTCACAGAGACCGATAAAGACCCCATAAAGTTCCTACTCTAGTTCAAAGTTTTGCTGGTATTCAAGACGACAATTCTCGGGTTATTTCTGTTTCCTGCCTTTCTTAGGTTGGAATCACTTTCTCATCCGCCCAAATCTATTATTCTCAGCTTCACTCCCACTCCCCTGATTCAGAAACAGCCCACAGTGGCACCCTCCACGTAGCCCTGAATTTTCCCTTCTCATCACCAGCATCCCAACCGGGGCTAACAAGAAATCCCCAAACGCTCTTGTTTTAATTACGGATGCTAAAATGGGCCTTTTGGAGAGAACGCCTGTTTGCTCAACGCAAACCTCTTGCTCTCTGGCCGTCTTGGGTCTGAATTCCACATTTCAAATTAAATTATGCTTGGGATAATATTGTCTTGAGCTCACCGTTGCTGCCATGGATATTGACAAAGACTTAGCCAGTATTTTAATAAGAAAACAAAACGCCAGAAAAGGCGCCAGAGTTTCCAGGCTGATGATTAAGAAACCGCCTTGGAGGCCAGAGGCTGGCGCTGACTGCATCACAGTTCGTCACACAACTTAAACTTCTTTTGACATCTAGTTATGTCGAAATGTGACTGATCACCTAGGGGTTGGAGCTCCTGAGAGGGAAAAGTTCACTGACAGACAGCCACGCGCGGAGCGGTTCTTAAATGAGAATCAAGAGAAGGTAGCATCCTGGCGACCTGACACTCTGCAGCTGCTACCTGGATCCGTCTAACTCGAGCAGGCCTGCTCTGGTGAGTTCTATTAGCATCTGCATGCTTCTGTCTCATTATCACACATCTGCCCACCTTTATTCCAGTGACGCTGCTTCTCATCTGACAGCTCCGGCGTTGTCAAGAACTGAGATTAGGAGAGCAGGGTACAGTGGGCTCGCCACGTTCACTTTTATTTTCTAAAGACTGGTGTGCGCTTTGACAGTACCGTGCCGAGGAGGTAAAGGAGATAATTAACATATCGGGCAGCTCCTAAACAAAGCCAAGGCGCGGATGCGGGTGCCACCACCACTGCCTGAGCGGGGTCGTTTGGGAGGCCAGGAGATCAAAGCCATTGTCGACCTCAACTCCTGGCCCGCTCCCATCGCAGAGAGCCACAGGCCACAGATGAGCTTAACTTCTCGACATTTCAGCTTTAGGAAACAAAAACAGAAACTCTTGCTTCCATGTTGATCCGCTGAACCGGCAACAGCCTCACTTCGGGATCTTCCGCGGGAACATCGTACCTCAGCCGAGCAGGATGCTTCCAGATGCGGATACCCAGCGGATGGACGAGAGAGTCGGAGCCCCTGCTTGCCCTCAGTTTCCTCCTGGCCTTAAAACAACTGGCAAACGCGGATGCGTGAATGTCAAACGACAGCCTCACAGAGCTACATAGAAACTAGGAATCTACCAGTGCACCTGCCACCCCAGAACCAGTGGACGTGATGCTGAACATGTCAGATCTCAGGGTTTTGGGGTTCCACTCAGTTCCAGTTGCCCAAGGAACTGGCTTTTCCCCTTGCCTGCTGGCCTCTAGCTAGGGGGAAAGGAAGGTGCCTCTGTGTTCAGATAGTCTTGGGTTCTGAAGGGCTGTGAGCGTTTCTGAGTTGAGTTCTAGTTGTAGACTGAGGTCCTAGGCACCAAAAAGATAAAGGATAAAACACCATCCCTCTGAAGGGAGGGAAACCCAGCCCCCTGCTTCCCAGATGCTGTGAACACAGAGGAAACAATAGAATTTGGCAGAGAGGGTAAAAGATGCCCCCTGAGATTCACACCCCGAGGAACCCCAAAGGGACCCCCAAATGGCATCCCAGAACGGCCTCAGCCAGCCTGAGAAGCTGGTGTGCGCGGACGCATTTGGAGCCATTTAGGAAACCCCTGGCTTCCTTCCCCGTGCTCACAGCTTTCATCCCTCTGATATTTCTTTGTTCTCCAGCTCGCTGAGGGTTTGTATGGGTTAATGGAAAAATTACTGTTATTTTGCAACAATGCAATCAAAGTCAGTTCAGCAAACCCTGATAAAGTGAGAATAGCTTATTCAGATGAGCTGGCAGGCCTGAACTCACAATTGCAAAGTTTGAATACAAAATAAGATATTCCCCCCTTTTTTTTTTCAGAAAAAAAAAAAGGACAGAATCCGTTGTCATTCATGCTAAAAAGGCATTACAGACTGTCGACACTGTACAGAAAAATAGGAGATGTTGACCTTTTTATTATAGACTTTTCTCTACTGTTGCCCTTCTTTCAGCGGCGCATCGCGGCCCCCCTCCCCCCGCCCCCCTCTGCACTCACACACACTCTTTTCAGCTGTATGTTATCTCAAATAATTACCCTCGCTTCTGGCTGTCCCTGGTGACTTCTGCTGCTAAAAAAGCTACTCATTGTCGGAGACTGAAGAGGGATTTCAAACCTGCTTCTTGTGGCCGGGCAACGGCTCTTAATTAACCACTCAGGTATTGGGGAAGCTCCCAGCCCAGCTCGCTTCCATATGGCTGGAACATGTCCTCAGTGATAATCACGGAAGGAAATATTGTATCAAAAAAGAGCTCACACAACCGAAAGCTTGTGCAAATTATTTTTAATGATTCTTCTCTGGTGAGTCGGCTTATTTGTTATTTCAAGCAGAGAGAGAGAGAAAGGAAGAGAGAGAGAGAGGGAGAGAGAGAACCCAGATCCCCCCAGTACACACCCCTCGTGCCCCACCCCATCCCAAATCGGATCCCAAGACACTGTCAGGAAGAGGGGACCCCTCCCAGCATCGAAGCCCCTCCAGACACCGTAGAAAGCTTTCCTCACCGTGATTTTCATCAGCTTTTGTTGCTATTTGGTGCCTGGCTCTTCTCAAACAGACACACACGTCAAATTCACAGAATTTCCAACAAGCAAGTGATTTTATGTAACTGGAGGAGTGAGCCGTCTGGCAGTACTTCACATATTCACACCTCTGGTATTTCTTGCTTTACCAGAAATCGGGGGTGGGGGTCAGGGAGCTGGGTGGGAGTGGAGGAGGGGAAGTTTATACATCTAATTAAAAATGAAGTTGCATTTCCATTTTAAAAAACCACCCATCCACCAGCATACTGTGTCACTAGACATTATGTACGATTTTACTTTGCGACAGAAACCATTACATTTAAAAATTCATTACAGCAAGGTTAGTTAGACACATGATGGATGCCACTTTAATCCTGCCATATATTATTACAGTTAAAATGTAAATGATGAAAAATATTTTGTGCTTATCAGCATTTATGTGGAAATGTGTTTTACAGTGATATATGGTGTTATATTTCTATTATTGTGATGAAAAAGAAAGCAGTACAAAAAGACAAAGTGTTTATTAAAACATGGTTACTTGTGATAACATATTTCTGTTGTACATGACTTTAAACATATTCACTGAGGGCATTTGTCCAAAACAACTGTGAAATGTATTTGCTGTGCGCATCGGGCTAAGTTTTTTCTTCTGGTTACAGCTTTTTAATAGACTAATATTAATTCAAAATCATGTAGAATGCTGTGAAGTTGGCAGTCCTGTTTGCTTTCTGATGTGGTTAGAAATGTGTGTGTGTGTGTGTGTGTGTGTGTGTGTGTGTGTGTGTTTAGAGACACAGGCTCTGGCTATAAAAAGAAGGCTTGCGTGTTTATTTGGTACAACCATCCAGAAGAACTCGAGCCACCCAATTGAATGTTGTTTCCAAAGTGATGTCATCCAGGGCACGGTAAAATCCTATTCAAGTTGTAATTAACATAGTGGAAAAGTAATATCAAACGTCACTTTCCAATCAGGTGTGCGTGAAAAAAATGAAAAGCCCACCTCGGGTCCCTTCGTGGTTCCGTCAGGGCACAGGAATGTTTTAGTTGTGACCATGGAAGAACTGATGAGGCCAAGAGCAGTGCAAGCCTCAGATACTGTGCCGGACAGGAAAGTTACCTCCTGACTCTCCTTTCTGCCAAGTTCACTCACAATGTGGTTCCTGCCTCCTGCTCCCCTCCCCTTTTTTCACCAGCTCCAGAACAATAGTACATCCAACTGCAAAATGAAATAGAACACAAAAAGAAAATAAACCCTCCTCAGCAACCCAAAAAAAAAAGGAAGAGAAAATTTATTACTAAACTCTATTTAAAGAAAAGGCACATAAGACAAAAAGCCTTCCTACAGACATTCTCCGCTATATCTCCAGTCATTTTAGGACAAGGTGCTTAACATTTCGTCCAAGTGTTCATCCCCTGCCCCCACCCCGCCCGCGCAGAATATTTAAAGTTAGAATATTGTGATAGTGATACCCGCGAATTATATCCATTAAAGGTAGGTCCACGGTACCTGATTTGCTACATAAATTGTAACTCTTTCTCCTACCTCCTGTTGATGACACATCGTGTAATAGATTTGGAATTGACCAGACTGGGAGATCAGTTCCACCTTTCCCCTTCTTTCATTCTGTGTCCCAAGTGTCCCGGGGGGCTGCAGTGAGGGGGAGGGGGCCGCGGGGGAGGGCAACATAGGCTTAATGCAAATTTCCATCAAGTCTTTGCCCCGGCTCCTTTTTCTTCTTCTCCTAACATCTGCTCGTAGGAGGATGTCGTTGTGTACATTAGCACTGCAAAGTTTCGCACCCTTCGGGGCTACCTCTGGCACAGGAAGCCAGGACTGGTGAGCCAACGATAATACAGGCCTCGGTATTTCCTATCTCAGCACCTCCCTCGCTCTGCTCCTGGACCGCCCGGAGTTGTTATCTTTAGGAAGTCCAAGGTGGGGGAGAGGGAGGGCTTATCTGGCTCCCATCCTAGTTACAGACATGAAACTCCTCCCTGTACACCTTGGGAACATTGTCACACAGGGGTCACATCCGCTCAGATTCGATGCCAGTGACTGAATGGGACCGTGACCTACACCGTCCTTCACCTCCCTTTGTTCGAGGCATAAGACCGACTCAGCTGATTTCCTTCAAAGCACAGGTTATAGAATTTGTGCAAATGTCTTCTCATTCGATCAGGAAGGCAAGAGCCCGCACACCCTCTGCAAGGCACTGTCTTTCCCTTGCATTTCGCCTTATTTTATTTTCCTTTTACAATTGTTAGTTTTCTATTTTAAACACACACACACACACACACACACACACACACACACACACACACACGCTCAAGGAAACAGGGGCTCTCAAAACAACTCACCCAAAGCAAACCTCTTCAGTTCATTTTCCTGCTTCACAAATTTTCCTGAGCCAGGATCCCAGAAGCTGTGGACTGACCTGGGGTTACCCTATTAAATGTATTTATTTCTCAGAGCTGAAGAATATTTGCTGAAAGCTGGATTATCACTTGGTAGACCACCAGCAGCTGTTGAAAACCAGGGCATAAAAGCTTGTTTATGTCTTTAATGGCCCACTTAATGTTGGAGCAAGTATGTTATTCATAATAAAATGCCAAGGAATAATCTTAATACCCCAATGCATGGCGCTAGTGAATTAAGAAACATCTGCTATGTCATAAAAGGACATTTTATTGGGGGTCTACATTAAAAACATGATTCCATGGAGTTCTACTGATTTATATTGTACACAACAAATTATGATGTCTTGAAGTAATTATACTTTACAATTAAACCTACAAGGGCCACTCTTGGAAAAAAAACAATCCTGCCCGGTCTTCATCATTCAAGATCATTTAAGCCCATATTGTGGCCTTCCTTGCCTCGATATATTTCACCAAAGCAATGTTTAAAATCTCCCTTGGCATTTTTTGCCTCTCCAGGATGATAACCAAGCAGAATAGGACTCCTGAAATCACCACTGCAGAATGAAACACCTATTTGGATTCAAGAAGAAAAGTGTAAAAAAGTAAGTCATTTCTGCCTGTCTCTTGTCTGACTCTGACTTGGGAGCTTATTTTCATGTTACCTGAGGGAAGAAGCTTTGGAACCTGGGCCTAGTTGCGGATAAAGAGGATGACCCTATGCCCCGCCCCCCAGGCTTAGCATGTGTGTGTGTGTGTGTGTGTGTGTGTGTGTGTGTGTGTGTGTGTGTGTGTGTGTGTGTGTGTGAGGCAGGGGCAGAGAAGTACTCCCCCAGAGGCAGAGATGCCAGGAGCCAGGGACACGGTGGCCCTAGAGATGTCCCCGAAGGCACGAAGGTGCTGAAGGGACAGGGTGTGGCCAGTCCAATCCCAGCCCCTCCGCCCTCTGCTCCAGATGGCGTCTGTCTTCCACACACCCGTTATCACACCAGGAAGCCGTGTGTCACCACTTCCATGCCCAACACCACTCATGAGTCCAGGGACAAGTCTATTGCTTCCTGGAGCTGGGTCCTCAGAAAGGCATACGATGTAGCAAGAGGAAAGAGGAGTTATTTTAAAAGCTAACCGCAGGGCAGGCTGGTTGTCCAAGGACAGTGGCTCTCGACCCGGGCTGCTCTGGGGAATAACCTGGGCAAATAACCTGTACCAGACTCTAACCCCAGGGGTTCGGTTCCATTGGTCTAAGACGCCCTCCCCAGCAACACACGTGTGCACACACACACGCGTGCGCGCACACACACACTCACACTCACACGCCTTGGTAATTTTTTAAAGCACCCCCCATACATTCTCATGTGTATCCAGGGTCAAAAACTCCTGCTTTAGGGAGATAGGATTTTTTAAAAGATGGGTGGCATTTTCATGAGGCCAACACCTCCATAAGCTTTTTTTCGTTTTGGAAAGTGAGGCTGCCTGAGGTAAGTGGGAATGTTAAATATTAAACGGTGCTGTAGACTACAGTGTGGTGGTTCCTCGAAACATTAAACATACAATTAACATATGATCCAGTAATTCTACTTTGGGATAGAATGGAAAGCAGGGTCCTGAGAAGGTGTTGGTACACCGATGTTCACGGCAACATTATTCACAGTAGCCAAAAGTAGAAGCAATCCAGTGCCTATCGGTGGATGGATGGATAAACAAAAGGTGGTCTGTCCATACAATGGAATATTAGTCAGCGTTAGAAAGGAAGGAACTTCTGACACATGTTATTGATACAACGTGGAAGAAACTCGAGGACGTTATGCTGAGTGAAAAAAGCCGGTCACAGAAAGGCAAGTACTGTGTGATTCCACTTGTCTGAGGTACCTAGAGTAGCTAAATTCATAGCGAGAAAAAGTGGAATGGTGGTTACCAGGGGCTGTGGGGAAGGGAGATGAGGGAGTTATTGTTTAATGGGGACAGTGTTTCGGTTCGAGAAGATGAAGCGCTGTGGAGACGGATGGTGATGGTAATGGCATAACAGCGTGAATGTTCTCAACGCTACTGAATTGTAGACTTAAAAAGTGGCTAAGATGGTAAATTTTGCTGTTTATTTCACCACAGTTTTTTTTTTTTTTTTTTTTTTTTTTTGCGGTACACGGGCCTCTCGCTGTTGTGGCCTCTCCCGTTGCAGAGCACAGGCTCCGGACGCGCAGGCTCAGCGGCCATGGCTTACAGGCCCAGCCGCTCCGCGGCATGTGGGATCTTCCCGGACCGGGGCACGAACCCGTGTCCCCTGCATCGGCAGGCGGACTCTCAACCACTGCGCCACCAGGGAAGCCCCACAGTTTTTTTAAATGTTAGAAGTGAGGCTGCCTGGGCTACTCTGGAGCTAATGACTCTGCATAGTAAAGTCACACAAGGAACACTAACTTTGGTCTCTGTAAAGGACCAGTTAGTATGTATTTCAGACTTTGACAATCAGATCTGTTGCAAATACTCACCTCTGCTGTAGAAACACAAAAGCAGGTAAAGATAATGCATTCATAAATGAGTATAGTTGGATTCCAATAAGACTTTATTTATGGACACTGAAATTTGAATTTCACATTATTGTCACAAGTTACAAAATATTATTCTTTTGTGATTTTTTTCAATCATTTAAAAATGTAAACGTAAGAACCATTCTCGGCATGGCAGGCCATACCAAAACAGGGCTGGGTTTGCCCAAAGGCCATGCCAACCGCTTGTCTGGACTCTACTCCTGGCACCCAGGACCCTAGAATTTTCCATGCCCAAGCCCATTTCCAGGGCTGCTCAGACCTGCTCCCCAAGGGCTAAGTGTGCCACAGCCCTAGGCTGTGTGTGGAGATGACGGATGGAGACCGGACGTGAGTCCAGAAAAGTAAGGGAGAGCCTCTCCCACCCACCCCCATTCCTCCCTCAACCCCCAGGGGGTTCAGGGACTACGGCAGGTAGAGGAAGGAGGTGAGCTGCAGACCTAAGTCCGGGGAGCTAAGGTTCTCAATTCAAAGCCTCCTTCCAGGTGGTTGCCAAGTTCTCTTTGTCAAGGTAGATGGAGAGAACATTTGCAAATATGTTGATATTTAGAATATTTAAAACTTTTAAGTCATGGGACTTCCAGTAAGTGGACGTCCCTCTATTTGTGTCCCAGGCTGTGTAAAGGGTAAGAGTGGGCCCACCCCCTGTCATTCTGCACTAGGGTCTGTTTCTCAGAGCAGATGGGGTAGTAGCGCTTTGGAGGATGTTAGGAACGGCGCTGAGCAGGGAGGGGGGCGTGGTGGCAGGTGCCAGCTTGGCACAGGGCTTCAGAGAGACAGAAAGAGGGGGCCATCCTCAGACCTCTTGGTGAGTGGCTGGCCCTTCCTCAGGGACGGGTGCTTAAGCCTTTTTATTTCAATATTGAAGAAAGGGGGAGCACTAACTGATGTGGGCACACTCGGGGCTCCCGGAGGATCCTCGGGTTCTCAGCATCCTCATCTGGGGCTGCCCATCTGCAGCTGGCCGGCTGCAAGTCTAGTGAGATGCAGTCAGAAGCTTCGCTCCCCACGCCCAGCACCACCATGGAGCTCTCTCTGGGCCCGTTCCAGCCTTTTCTGCCTAGCTCATCTTTTAATTCTTTAAGTGCGATTAAAGCTTCTGCCCAACGGCCAACCTTTGCCCAGACAGAAGCTGGCAACGAAGAGGGAAGATGCATCTCTAAAACTGCTCCAGAGACGGATCCCTGCTTCACGGAGTGAAGTGCTCTGTGGACCAGACACACACAGCGCAAAGGCAGGAGTGGAAACATCCCAGTGGTCCCCTTGGCCTTCCTGCCACCAGAGCCAGTGTAAACAGTGTAAACGCCATGATGGGACGGGGCCAAGCAGGCCACCAGAAAGGTGACCTTAATACACACTCATGGAAGAGGGGCCACATTGCGCAAATACAGTGCAGGCACCTGATGCGTTTACTAAAAAACAAAAGCAATCAAACAAGCAAACTTCCCGGGCCACCCAGGTCCTGTAGAATCCAGAGCACACCTCTAGCCTGCACTCGAGGCCTCTGTGACCTGGCGCCGATCCTGCATCTCCAGCCTCATCTTCCATGGGGTCACCATACTCTCCTCCACCTGGATTCATCCACTGACAGTTTCCCAAGACAGCCTGGTGTTTTCCAGCCTCCGTCCCTTTGTTCATACCATCCGAACCTCTTAGAATTCCTCCTATTTTCAACTTCACCTTTCAGAACCGCTAGGTCCCAGTTTGCTCATCAAACAAGGATTTCATCTCTTCTTCCTTTGTTTGAACCTCAGGGTCAGCACTCCATCATCTGCCTTAGGTCTGGCAGTTAAACCAGACAACTGTGTGACCTTGGGGACCTGTACGGCCTCTCAGAATTTTAGTTTCCTCCTCTGTAAAATTGGAATGTTGCTAGAGCTGCTAGCATCACATGTTGTCTGAGGATTCAGGGAGACGAGTCATCCTATCTGGCTCAGTCATCAGCCACCATCATTAGTAGAGTTAGACGGGTACCTACCAGGACTTCCTGGACTGCAGGCAACTTTAGGGTGAGGACGGAACCTAATGCACCTTGTAGGTGAGTCACATTGATGGACCCTTTTGGATAAGCCTTACCAGATGACAAGGCATGGGTCCTTCCACTAATACGAGTCCTCTTGCTCCGCAAGAAAGGGTTCTGCTCTGCTACCTTCCCAACCCTCTCCTTTCTCCTCACTCCTGCATTCTAGGGCAGTATTTCCCAAATCTAATTTGCATGTCTCTGCTAGGATTTTTGACATATTCAAATGCATTAGTTAGGTTTAAATGTATCTGCATTCAACAGCCCCCAAATAACAGTGGTTTTTAAAAAGAAAGAATGGGGCTTCCCTGGTGACGCAGTGGTTGGGAGTCCGCCTGCTGATGCAGGGGACGCGGGTTCGTGCCCCGGTCTGGGAAGATCCCACATGCCGAGGAGCGGCTGGGCCCGTGAGCCATGGCCGCTGAGCCTGCGCGTCCGGAGCCTGTGCTCCGCAACGGGAGAGGCCACAGCAGTGAGAGGCCCGCGTACCGCAAAAAAAAAAAAAAAAAAAAGAGAGAGAGAATGGGAACTCCCCGGTGCCGCAGTGGTTGAGAGTCCACCTGCCGATGCAGGGGACACGGGTTCGAGTCAAGGTCCGGGAAGATCCCACATGCCGCAGAGCAACTAAGCCCGTGCGCCACAACTACTGAGCCTGCACTCTAGAACCCATGAGCCACAACTACTGAAGCCTGTGCACCTACAGCCCATGCTCCACAACAAGAGAAGCCACCGCAATGAGAAGCCCGCGTGCTGTAACAAAGAGTAGCCCCCACTCGCCACAACTAGAGAAAGCCCGTGCACAGCAACGAAGACCCAATGCAGCCAAAAATATAAATAAATAAATTTATAAAAGGAGAGAATGAATGTCTCCCTCCTTTACAGAAGTGTGGAAATAATCAATCCAGGGCATAGTGTGGTGGCAGAAAGGCAGGCCCCTTCTATCTTGCAGCTCCTCCCTGGGTGGCTGCCATTCCAGAATCATCATGGATCCTGGAGCTATAGCGAGAAGTAGGAGGGGACAAAAAACAGGGCCACTTCCTTTAAGGACACAGCTCAGAAATTGTATATACTACTGCTGTTTGTAATTGGTTGGCCAGAACCACATGGCTCTATTTAGCTGCGGGGGACCCAGGATTACCTAGGGTTTATTCTAGATGGACAAACGTCCAGTGAAAAACTGGGGCTCTCTTTCAGAGGAAGAAAGGGAGGATGGTAACTGGGACAGTGAGAAGCTTCTACCCTATTGTGAAATACCTGTAGTGTTATTTCTTTTACTTTAAGCTTGTTATAAGTTTATCAAAGTAATACAGGCATGTAACTGAAACAGTCAAATAATGCTAAAAGGTTTATAATGGAAAGATCACATTTTTCGCTACTCACCCCAATGCACCTCTCCAGAAGCATCAATTTTAATTCTTTTAGAGGTTTCTTCAGGCATTAACCTCCACATTTCTTACATAATATGATGATATCGATATCTCTTGATTCATTAATTTTAGGCTTTTTATATTGACTTTCTTTGGTAAATAAGGATTTGTCTTTCTTTCTCTCAAACACACACACACACACACACGCACACACACACACACACACTCTCCTGCCCAGCCTCCTCTCCCTGAGATCTTCCCAACAGGATGATATAAAATTTTCCAGTTAAATCAACATCCAATGTTTTTATCATTTTGACAGTGCAAATATCATTCAATGTTGAGCCCAATGGAGCTGCCATAATTATGTTTCCTTTTTGGAAAATGTATCTCTTCTTGGAATCAATAATCATCTATTTTTTTTTTCATTTTCATAGTTTAAAAAAACTATTTTTTTTGCCTCCCCAGCTTGTGGGATCTCAGTTCCCGACCAGGTATTGAACCCAGACCACGGCTGTGAACGCCCAGAATCCTAACCACTGGGCCACCAGGGAACTCCCCACAAAAAACTGTTTTAAATCCCTCCCATTGCCTCCATTAGCTGATTAATAAAATTATCCATGTATCAATATATCAGACCATCTATTTTTCTTTTCTTAGAGATTCTCCTTCTGGAGCCCTCTGTCTTCCTGATCCAATCTGGACCAGTTACACCATACTGGTATGTGGCTGTCGATATTACCTTGTCCCAGAATTCTCTTTGCTTCTTTCGTGTGTTATATCTGTTTCCTGGATCCCAAGCTGCTTTCTTTGATGAGGTATATCCTCTAGTCACTTCCTGGGAAGGCGTCCACGCGAGGTTAATGCTCTGTCTGTGAGACGCTTTGATGCTACCCCAACACTTGGTATTTGAGCTGGAAACAGAATCCTAGGTTGAAAACTCATTGTCATTCAGTGTGTTGAAGACTGTATCTCCTCTCTCTTGGTGTTAACAATCTGATTCCGTTATTCCTCCCAGTCTTGTGAGTGTACCATGGTTTCTTTTCTTCTCTCCAAAAATCTTAGAGTATCTCTCATTGGTGTTATGGAATACCATGCTGATGAGCCTTGGGTGGACCTTTTAAAATTCACTGTGCTGAGAGAGACTTCCCTGGCAGTCCAGTGGTTAAGACCACACACGTCTACTGCAGAGGGCACGGGTTCAATGCCTGATCAAACAACTAAGGTCCTGCATGCGACACAGTGCGGCCAAAGAAAAGAAAATGTGCTGAACTCTGAGTGGCTCCTCTCGACCCACACAAGAAAACTCATGTCCTTCAGTTCTGCAACTCTTTCTTATGTTATTTCCTTGATAAATTTCACTCCTCCATTTTGTGTTCTCTATTCTTTCTTTCTAGGAGGTCCGATAGTCAGATGTCAGACCTCACAGTTAGGTTTTATAATTTTTAAAATATTTTCTTTCCATTTTTAGTCTCTTTTCTTACTGAAATATTTCATCAACTGTACCTTCCAACCCATAAATTGTATTTCTTATTGCTTTGAGTTCATAGAGTTCTTTCTTCTTTGAACCTTAAAAGCAATAGTATCTTGTTCTTGTTTCAAGGATACAATATATTTTCATCTCTCTGAATATTAATGATAATATTGTGACATTTTCTTCTTTTCCTTGCATTATTTCTCATACCTCAGAATTTCTTTCCTTCTCATTTCTTGTTTAGTCTCTGTCTTTCTTGGTTGGGGTGTTCTTTTACCATCTGTGAACCCTTTGCAGTCATTTTGAGTTTAAGAATGCAGCGCTAACAAAATTATTGACTGAAGGGTTCCTGTACCTGAGAGAGCGTGTTGACAGGTGATTAGATGGCAAACCAGCTTTTTAGTGTGTTCCTATGTATTTCCTCTGGTTCCAGGTTCTCCTGAGAGGAACTGTCCACCCCTTCACCTCCTACTTTTGGGTTATCAGCCTGATAGTACATTCTGGGCAAAGAAAGTGCACGGCGAGGCTGCACTGTACAGTCAAACTGGCTTTCACTTAATCCACATCTTTCTCTTACAGCACCTTATTCTCATTCTAACTCGGTTATCTCTTCTATATCAGCTTTCTGTTTTAACATGTTATGAGTAAGCATCACAGATGGCTTCAAGTTTCAGTAGAGATGGAGACTACTTGGGTTTCTCATTCTTGCAGACATTCTTGCAGATTCACGTGAGAAGAGAAGGGGGAAGGAAAGTACCCTATTACCTTCATTCTGGAAAGTACTATGTTATTGTTTAATTTATATTTGTCTCTGTATTTGATTCATTCTTTTCACTTAACGACGTTCACTCAAAAGGGAAATTTATATCGCTATTGCAAAATGGCCAACTGGAAAGAAACTATAAAAATAAAGAACAGGGCTTCCCTGGTGGCGCAGTGGTTGGGAGTCTGCCTGCCAATGCAGGGGACGCGGGTTCGCGCCCTGGTCTGGGAAGATCCCACATGCCACGGAGCAACTGGGCCTGTGAGCCACAACTACTGAGCCTGCGCGTCTGGAGCCTGTGCTCCGCAACAAGAGAGGCCGTGATAGTGAGAGGCCCGCGCACCACGATGAAGAGTGGTCCCTGCTTGCCACAACTAGAGAAAGCTCTTGCACAGGAACGAAGGCCCAACACAGCCATAAATAATTAATTAATTTAAAAAATTAAAAAAATAAAATAAAATAAAGAACAAATAAAATAACATTATTAATTCTAGCAAGGTACTATTGCTTGCTGAAGGTTTTGGGCTTTGTTAAAGAGGCAGGCTAGCAAGTATTAGAAAGATGTTACCAATAGAAAGACATATGAATTAGAAAGAGATACTAATACCATAACACCACAAAAAAGAATAAAATAATGCCATTTGCAGCAACATGGATGGACCTAGAGATTATCATACTAAGTGAAGTAACATGACAGAGAAAGACAAATATCATATGATATCACTTATATGTGGAATCTAAAGGAATTATACAAATAAACTTATTTACAAAACAGAAATAAACTCACAGACATAGAAAACAACTTTATGGCTACCAAAGAGGAAAGAGGGCAGGGGAGGGATAAATTAAGAGTATGGGATCAACAGATACACACTACTATATGTAAAATAAACAGCAGGGTCCCACTGTATAACACAGGGAACTATATTCAATATCTTGTAATAACCTATAATAGAAAAGAATCTGAAAAAAAAATATATATAGCTGAATCACTTTGCTGTACACCTGAAACGAACACATTGTAAATCGACTATAGTTCAATTAAAAACAAAAATAAATAAGAAAGAGATGCTCATAGCAAATGGAGACATTATCCTTTTGTTAACCAAACAGACCAGAAAAAAAAAAAACCCAAAATGGGAATAACTGACCCAGTCCCTAGTTCAAGTTTATTTAACACTGTGTCCCTTACCACTCCCTCACAGATCTCTGCATAGCTTTCTTGTCATTGTTCAAATTTCAGCTCAAACTTCTCGGAGAGTCTCCCCTGACTACTCCCACTAATATAACCTCTAGACATATCTCACTACCCTGTTTTCTTTGATTTATTAACACATTGCTATTTCAAATGACTCTATTTGTTTACTTGTTCATATTCTGTCCCTTCCACACCACTGCTGGAATGTGTCACGAGAGCACAGAGTTGTCTGCCCCATTCACCCAATATATCCATGCCTAAAATAAAGATGGACACATAGTAGATGCTCAGTAAATATCTATGAATTGAATAAATACAGGAATAAAAAAAACAAGAACCGAGTTTACGATTCACTCTTAGTCTTTTGCACATTCTCAACCCTCCAACAGTCCTACTTTTTCTCTCCCTGCCTCTTTCTTCTCTTCTCTCATCCTTCTCCTCTGTCATCAGGTTTCAACCACTAGGCTCACTCCTATGTGATGGGAAGAGAAGTCATTTTAAAACGGTGGCTAAAACCAAGTTGAAATGGGCTGACAGCTTTCCTAACACCTCTCAATGTCTCTCATGAGGGCCAACATCTCACAATGGCAGATGCTGGTCAATTAGGCAGAAATACTTTCATCTTAAGAAAGGGAGAAAAAAAGGACTTTAAAGACCCAAAGGTATTTTTGGCTGACATAAGTGTAATTAATTTTTTCACAAGACAAAATGGACAGAAAATGAATGCCATTAAGAGCTGAGTTTTTAGGCTGTCAAACCAACAAATCAATTCAGGGAAAACAGCCAAATAACATGTTTTCTTTTTTCCCCCCCTCACAGTTTTTATTTTCTTTCAATAAAGTTTACAGTGAAAAGTAGAGAGAGTTTACATAAAATTTTTGATTTCCAGTTAGTCTTATCAAATGGGGTGATGTAAGTGCATTGGCCAGATTCCATCATCTGGATATCATCATGGAAGCTGAGTACTGCCCACCCATTTGGGTGGGGCATGGCATCTCGAGTTTGCCGCACCCCTCACCTGGTCTGTATCAGGGCAAGTGCTAAGTGCTCGGTCTTACTCCTCTCCACGTCCCCTACAAGACGGAACTAAGTACCAGGTACATAGGCAGTGCTCAATAATTGTAGGATAGTTTGGTAAAGTTCCTTGTATTTTCCCTCTTTGCAATCAATCTACTGACTCTCATGCATTGGTACCTTTATGAAAATTTCCATTTTCTCAGCCTAAGGGGGTTCCCCTTAATCAATAAGACATCTCTCTAAACTTGTTTATAAATAACATCTTCAACCAGAAATAAAATAGACATTATTTAAAAAACCCAAAATTGAAACCATTACTCTGTGTTGCCATAACCAGACTGACAAACACTTTACTGCAGAGGATGCCATTTTCCATGCAGAAAGGACTTTATTTCCTCTCCAATGAACAAACATAGAAACATATTCTCTAAAATAAGGTAAGTGCCTGTGCTCACTCAGAGGCCAGATCGCTAGATCACGCTGCATCTGGAGGTCAGAGGCTCTCCCAGGCAATGAAGAGAGCTGGCCAAACAATGGCATTTCCACGGTGACTGCAGGGGGCTCTGGGTTCTGTGTGTGCTCCCGCCACACAGGCCAACCTCTCTCTGAATGAGTGAGTAGAAGGTCATATGGGCTTGAAGAAGTGGGTCAGTGGGAAAAACTGCAGGTGATTACAGGGCTTTTTTTGAACATTAGCCAGTGAGAAAGTGAGCCACTAACCTTCTCCTGTAGAATAATTTCCAGCTATCGAGACAGTGTGCAAATTTATTTAAGGTAATTTTAAAAAAAAATGACTTGGCAAACATCAGGAAATGTCAGAGTCTTCTCTTTAATTAAGCACCTCCTTATGGAGGCGAATTTGCTCACTGTTCTGAATACTGAGCTGGAGTCAGGGGGGCTTGTGTCTACTTTGCGATTGTAGTATGTGCAATAAGACATAACAAACTAATAATAGCTGATGAAATTTTGCAAGTGATTGACCCTTTCATATATAAAGAAGAGTTGGTTCTTAGTAATCCATAGAACAGTGTCACTGACTCATTTGCCTTTTTGAGCAGGAGAGAAAAAATGTGGTTATCATATATCAGGAATTTCACATAACCCAAAATCCAGGTTATCATTGCCAAAAAATGTACTGAGTAATTGTTCCCAATGTACTATTATTAGACTTGATCTGTTCCATTACTATAGAAATTAACTTCTCTGCCCCCAATTTTTTAAGGTTAGTCAAAACCTGGGTCCAGGGGCTTCCATGGTGGCACAGTGGTTAAGAATCCACTTGCCGATGCAGGGGACACGGGATCGAGCCTTGGTCTGGGAAGATCCCACATGCCACGGAGCAACTAAGCCCGTGCGCCACAACTACTGAGCCTGCGCTCTAGAGCCCGTGAGCCACAACTACTGAAACCCGTGTGCCTAGAGACTGTGCTCTGCAACAAGAGAAGCCACCGCAATGAGACGCCCACGCACCGCAATGACGCTCGCCGCAACTAGAGAAAGCCCACACGCAGCAACGAAGACCCAAAGCAGCCAAAAAAAACCCCCAAAAACCCAAAAAACCTGGGTCTTTCCATGGAAGCATGATTTCATACATGTCTTAACAGAAAACAAAATGTTAAATACCACTGCTCTTTTTCATAATGGCAGACATTTACCAGTTATCATTTTTACATTACCCATTATGTTATCATGTCTCTTATGTTAGAATCTATGCAATAAATTTCTCCAGGAATTTAATGTCAAGAAAAATGTTTTTCTCCAGATAAACTTATAGGGCTCCTTTCGATCAGATCCTGAGATGAACTACAAAGTTCATCTTCTTGGTTCTTTTGCCATCTGCCAGTAAGCCTGGAGTTTCAAATTTCATATCACCTTGCAGTTGAATGCAATAAAATGAACACTAAATCTGGAGCCTAAAGATCTGGCTTCTAGACCTAGTTCTATCACTTGTAAGTGGCACGTGCCTTGAAAAATTTACTTAACTTGCCTGCGCCTCGGTTTCCATATCTGTCCAATGATAATAATAATATCTGCCACCCTAGGGTTTGGCAGACATTCTTGGTTGCCTACTTACCGGTCATCCCCCACTTTTTCTCTTGATAGCAGAAGTCCTGTATTATTCTGAGCTCCCAATGGAAATGTGCTCAGGAAAGGCGGACCCAGTTCTAGTGAGTGAGTCCTCATTGGTCATTGCCAACTATGGTAATCCCAGCCTCCTTTCTCTGAGACTGCTTAATAGTTGGGCATTCTACTTCTAGTCATCCTAAGTATCTTACCTGTTACTTTGAATAATTATACATCAAAACATTTTGAAAAACTATAAAATGTTATGATAATTATTATGTTTATTCCCAGTGCATCTATTTCTGCTTTTATCTACAAGCTTCTTGATGCCTCACTTTTTATTTGTTTTCCCTATACTGGTTTAAGTGATTTTATGGAAAGTCAGCTCTAGTAATCCTTATTGTTATTTGTTATCGCTGTTGATGTTATATAGTAGAGCTACTACTCATCGACAATTAATCGTGAGGTTAGTAGTGTGCTGAGTGCTTTATGTACACTATCTCATTTAATCAACACAAGAACCCTAGGAGGGAGACATTATAATCATCTCCATTTATAGATGAGGAAATTGAAGCTCACAGAGGTGAGGGAACTTGACCAAGGTCACACAACCAGCAAGCGACAAAGATCCAGTCTGAATGATGTTAGAGGTTGTATACTTAACCAAATTCTCAAATATCACTCATTTGGGAGGTGAAAGTGACAAACCAATCCATCTATCAATAAGGAACCTACATCTTAGACACCAAGCCTTTTTTTTTCTTTTTTAACATCTTTATTGGAGTATCATTGCTTTACAATGGTGTGTTAGTTTCTGCTTTATAACAAAGTGAATCAGTTATAACCAAGCCCTTTTATAACACCAAACCCAAGCGTGATTTGTCCAAGGATTTCAGGAAGGCTCAGCCTGCCCACCTTTGCACCTCTGCCATGTTAAACACTAGAATTTCTTACCACTCAGTTTCCGCCATTAAAACTTGGCAGCCAACTGAGCAGGTCAGGTAGAATCTGTGAGACAGGAAGGGAGAAATTCAGACTTTTGCAACAAGACAAAATAAAAAGGGTGGAGGGGTGGGAAAGGCAAATCGGGTTCACCATTTTCTCACAAGTCCCAAACATTACAGTACAAATCTCAGAACTGGTTAAGGTCAGTTAGTGGTGAACAAAATTCTCACTATGCTGACATCACAACCATACTTCTTTTGCACGGTTGATGAACCCACCGGGTGTAGAGGGCTGTCGAGAATGTATCAGTTAGCTCAGGTATTTAGTGGCTTGACAAGAAATCCTTATCATAAGCAGGATGACATGGGCATCTTCAAGAAGGTGCTGAGAGAGAAGTTTTCCATCAGACTCATCTGAATGAGAAATCCCTCCCCAAAGAAATGCTTGTCAGACTCCATTTCGACAGATGAAAAGGCAAAAGGAGGAATTATATTGAGTGAGTCTGAAATTGTCTACCACACCAAGGTCACGTTCTCTTCTTAAAGGGTTGTTGTCATTCAGTGTGTCATCAACTGTCCTTAAGCAAAGTCACCAGCCTCGAAGTAGTGGGAAGTCGGAGACTGGGGGAGTCGAGATTGAGAAGCTCTAAGCAGAGGTGATGGGTGAAATTAGTCTCCTGTGTCTAAAACAAATGTTAGGACACGTGCTCAAGAAGCTGACTCCGTCCCAAAAGCACAGTCAAGTGCCAAGAGGGCTTAAAAGCCAAAAAGAGACCAGTGGCCTCTTGAAACGGGGCTCAGGAGAGCGTGGCCCGGAGCTTGTGCGGACAACATAGCGAAGACTCCTAAGAGCGCAAGGGAGGAAAGTGGGTTGCCCTGGGGAGAAGTTTCTGGTAGCAGCCCTGTCCGAGGCCACAGTGCTGGCATGTGCATGCTCTCCTAGAAGGATGTGGTACAAATCGAGAGTGTGGGCGGAACCTTGCACTGGTGACTGGGAAGGTCAGAAGACTCTGGACAGCTTTAGGGAAACACCCTTAAATGAGCACCCAAATAGACTTTTTCCACCTGTCTCTTATCACCAAGCATCTGTTTGTCCAGCCATCGTCATTTTGTGAGAAGACCCTTCTTACTTTGAGATAAAAAGCTCGTGTCCTGGTCCCCTCCTCCACCCAGCCGTTTGCACAGTGCCCACCCCAGTCCTTTCCATTCCTGCCATGCCCAAGAACCGGAAGACAATGCTTTGACCGAGCTGTCCACGTTCCATCCAGGTTGGCCATTCACCGTTGAGACATAATGGGGCACCATGGAGTGCCAGGACCCACAGAGTTCAAAGTTGCCTCTGTTATCCCCTGTTTAGGTCACGCAAAGGAGCTCTTGTAATTCAGAGAGCGCCTATACTCAGAGGCATTGCACGGTCTCATTACCATTAATTTTTGCATATTTAACTACAGTTTTTAATTAGATGGTATTTTATTATTCATGCACATAATTTGAGTCCAAGTCGGGCTGCTCTCTTGGAGGAAAGAAAAAAAAAAAGAGGAGGGGGGTTGCAATTCTTGTGAATTGGAAGTTGGTCTCGGCATTCCTTCTTGACTGGTGAGTGAGCATGGCAGACTGTAAGTCTATAATGGTTCTCTTTTAATTTTGCTAATAGCTATCATGTTAGGTACCTTTATAAATTTGTTAAATTCCGAGTGCTGGGAGTTGTCTCTGTATGCGGTAACTGTAAATAGTTTACTCTGTTTGGTTTGCACAGACAAACTGTTTATTCAAGCTCCTTGATGTATTATTAAAATGGGTAATGGGCCCCTGGGAAACTATCTAGTTCTATGCCTTCATTTGCAGAATAAACCATGCGTTGTTTTCATCTTTCCTCATGATTGTTAATGGCACTGATGATGAGATGGGTGGATTTTTTTTCTCCGCTGCCTTTATCAGCTCTGTTTTATTATGCAAGCAAAATGGCCAAGCTGCTGGATTTTGTCTGAGGTTTTCAATTAGTCATTTGACTGAACACATCTGTGCTGGCATCCACCCAGAGCTGGACTGCAGCTATTACCGGTTTACACCTGCTGAACCATGGCCATAAATGCGGATGGGAATAAACCTAAATTGGCCTTTTAGATATGGTTGAAAAGTTGTAATGTTGCAGTGTTTTATAGCGGTGTCAGGAAAGTGTGAACTTTTCCGCCTTTAAGGCCTAAGAACCTGCCACGAAATTCCACTCCACTCAAATGACTCACTTAGAGGTTGGTTATTAATATCTGTTTGCCGTTTTGCAGTCCCGATGACTTAATCGGCTGACGTGAAGTAGATAAGATTATATTTGTACCGCAGCCGGGAATGGTCGAGGTTTAATTGTGTTGGTAAACAGAGCCCAGTGGCTGCTTTGGAATCTCTGCTGATGCCTCGGAATTATTCCTCAGCAGTTTGGAACGTGACTCTTACATCTTCCACTGAAATGAAAATTGCTTCCTGGCAGAGCAGAGGCCTCGGTGCTGGAACTGGAGGTGTGGTATTACTTTAATATTCCGAAGAATCTGTCATTTACAGTGGAGGAGGAAACCGGGGCAAATTTCAGCAAAATCAAATGCAATCTCCTCACTGCTAAGTGCTCGTGTGTTTTAGGAGAGACATTGCTAATTGCTAAATATCTAGAAGTCCCCTTGGTGGGTCCCCAGGAGCCCCAAGGGTCAATAAGCCAGGCTGCTGAGAGCAGTCGCCAGGCCACTGAGAAAAAGATCTCCTTTGGCTCCTAGAGTTCTCCGATGTTTGTGGAAGCAGCAACATTTATGTTGGATCCAACAGGTTCACTGGGGACTGGAATAAAAACATTTCCCTCACTGTGGGAAAATCCTGAACAATGTTTCAGACTTTCAGGATGACAAAAGAGATTGGCATTGCAGCCAGAATGGAAGTGCTGGCCATGACACCATCTCTGCCCCCGAGGGAGTAAGCTTTGTTAGTTTCACTCTGGCCATGTGAATGTATGGCTACCATATCTTACCCCTCATAAGCATCAATGCCTCTGTGCTGAACCCTTAAAATCTGGTTTCTGTGGAAAGACCCTGTTTCTTTATTACCCTTTCCTCTCTATCAGAGGCCACCAGCAATGATTCGTTTCTTTCACCATTTTCCTGACTATGAGATGAGCTTATCTAGTTTGTAAGTAAGGATCCAGTCTTCCACTTGGTTCACACCAGCCAAGTTCATTTCTTTGAGCTTTATTCTTTGTTGTTTGTTTTTACTTTTCCAATGAATCCCTGAGGCAGATCCAAGCCATTGGTAATCCTCAGCATCTCATCCCGTCCCACATTTACTGGTCATATGAGAAAAATCTATGCAATGAACACTATGTAACACATACGATTTTAGGAGATTCACTTGCATTAATGCTTTAAGTCTTCATCACAGCCCTATGAGCAAGGTGATATTATTGTCACTCCCATTTCACAGATGAGGAAACTAAGGCGAAAAGAGATCAAGAAAATTGCCTAAGATCACACTATGAGTAAAGGAAGGAGACAAGATTCATGGCAGGCAGTCGGGGCCAAAACAAACAAACAAAAACTATGTTTCTAACCATTAGGCTACACAGCCACTTAGCATGAGAACGAGTTTCTCAAGCCATGGGTTTGAAATAGCAAGCTGAGATCTTGCTGGAAGAGTTGCGTGGGTTGAAACTCTTTTTTCACCCATACCCCTTATTGGTAGATATTTAGGTTGTCCCAGTTTTTCCAATATTTTAATAACATCTTTTCCATCTCCTTGGGCACACATGGACTTATTTAGAAGTGGATTTGCACAATTATAGGTTATGCACACTTGAATTTTTGCTAGGTGTTGCCAACTCACCCTCCAAATGGTCAAACCAATTTACACACCTACCAGCAGTGTATGGGGAGGAGCTGTTTCCCATACCCTTGCCAACATTTGGATATTATCAAAGTCTTCTAGCTTTGCCAATCCAGATGCATTTTTCAAGGTTGAGATTTTCGGCTGTTTGTGAAACTAAACCTTCAGACTTGCTATCTGTGAAGTTCAGCCTCTGTCTCTCAGCCGCCACCATCCTCACTCCCACCTTCGCATCCAGATAAATAAAGATGCTCTAGGTTCTTTCAGATACTAGTCAAGACACAAAATCTTTTCTCCTCTGGTTGTATAGATGCAATATCAGAATAACTAGTTGTACTGCGGCATTTTTCAGCCTCAAAACTTCACAAATAGCGTGTTGCTAGGAAGCAGTGTGATAATTAAGTGTCCAGGCTCTGGACTTAGACTGCCTGCGGTCAGATTATGTAGCTTACCACTTCCTACCTGTAAGGCCTTGCTAAGCGATCCTATATCTCAGTTTTCTCATCTGTAAAATGGGAATGCCTGTAACACCAGCCTCGTAAAGTTGTTGCGAAGACTAACATTTAAATAAAATATGCACAGCGCTGAGAAAGCTGCCCGGTTTATAGTAAGTGTTGTTTTGTCCACTATAAACTCTATCTAACAACTGGACCTAATGAGCTAGTGAACAGAGAAAATATTACTCTCTCTTGTTTGAGAGAGAGTGATATATTCTCTGTTCACTAGCCTATTAAAAGCATCTTGTTTAAGATTATAGCGTTTGAAATGGTAGGAACTATTATGGTTATGGAGCTCAACTCTTTCTAATAGCCACGAGCCACTTGCCAACAATGGCCATGCCTTTTTCCATTCCCCAGTCCCCAACCCAGTGCTTGGTACCTAGCAGGTGTTTAGTAAATGATAGCTAAACGGATGGACAGACAGACAGACACACCATGGTTCATTGGCCTCAGTAGGCAAAAATCTGTACTTGTTCAAAATGCAAATGCCCAGGCCCCAGGCTAGACTCACTGGATCAGAATCTCTTGGGTGGGGCCCTGGAATCTGCATTTTGACCGGCTTCCCCCATAATTCTGACATACTAAACCTTTGGGTATAAGACTGGAGATAATCCCGGCTCTAGAGAAAATTATTTCCAGCTCCTGGTACAGTTCCTTCCATATAGTTGCTATTCGATAAATATTGTTGATGCATGAATTAAACGTCTCAGGTGGTAATTAGAGGATTTTCTCACTCGTGTGAAAATCTCTAGAGTTTCCAGAGATGGAGGCTCTTTTGACCCTTTCAACCACGGTTCTTGTGGTGTGGGTCTCAGAGCCCACATCCCGATACCATGCTGGGCTCAAAAGAGGAAGAGGCCAAGGTCCCCTGTGGCAATCTTACCTCTGCTACTGCTCTTCCAGCTAGCCTAAGGCCATCTGCTGTCACCCAGCACACTGAAATGACTTCCTGCAAATACCTGGGACCTCCAGATTTCACGGGTACCGTCAAGCAGGCTCTAGGGTAAATCGTTTTGAGCCCAAGGTCAAGCGCATCTCAGCAGCCGCTCCATCACTTCCCCTGTCCTCCCCAGACCTCTTCGACTGCACACTGTGGGCTGCCTGAGCCTCCTGCCGCCTTGCCAGCATCCTCCACTGACAATCACTTTCTCCCTGCACTGAAGGACCTCCGGTCTCTGGCTTGGTTTTCATCACTGCCATCGCTCCTGCTGCCCCTTCTCCATATCCAGCCTGAACCAACACTCCCAGCTCCCCCCAGACCCTGCCTTATTTGGGGGATTTGGGGCTCCCAAGGACTGAGTCCCAGTGTAGGTCATTCTAATGAAAGGAGCAGAGTCCTCAGAACTATAAAGTGCTCAAGACACATTTGAGGATGGATGTTGGCTGGGCTGCATTAATTCTTTTGAAATCACGATGTTGCTTAATAAACATTATTCCCAGTGTTGGAAGAAGCGGTCCTCTCTTGAAGGTGCTTTTTAACATATTGAGGATCTCTGGACTGGGTTCAAATGAATATCAAATGGATGTTTTCAGCGAGAGCGGATGTTTGTGGAGCGCCTTCCAGCGCCAGGCGGAGCGGGGAGCGTTGAGGGTGTACTGACTCCACTGGTTCTTTGCAACAATCCCAGAGGTTCGATATGGATACCAAACCCATTTTACAGAGGAGGAAACTAAGCCAGAGAGTGATGCAATCATTGCTCAGGGTAGGATAGCTAATAGGGAGCAGAGTTGGGTTCAAACCCACACATCTGGCTCCATGCACCACGGGTGACGGTGGAGGCTGTCGCATCCTCGCATGCCCTCGTTCCCTTCTTTCCAAGGTAAACATGCCCAGAGCAGCAGAGACACAAACAGGGCTGTCCTTGTTGGGAAGGGAGGCCAGACCGGTTGGACTGGCCCAGGTAGAAAATCCCCCAGCCGGTCCCCACGGTGACGGTGACTACAGGGACAGCAGGTCGCCTCACGGAGAGGTTATTTCAGGCCTGCAGCCACCCTTCCTCCAGGCTTGATCTGTGTCGCAGCTCCCCATATGGGCCTCCAGCACTGGGGTGGTCACCTCCTCCCCACTCAGTCCCCAAATTGGGCTGCGCACGCCGGCGTCCGGCGAGACTTCTCCCCATGTGGTAGTTGGGATGTACAGTCCCAGCACATGAAAGCAGGGGGCCCGACAAAGGGAAAGTGAAATTTCCCTTGAGCTATTTGCCCTGGCTGACTAACCCAAACCTTCCTTCTCAGGATGAAGAACAGCTCTGATGCTCTGATGTTCAAAGCATCAAAGGCGGATCCCCTCAGCTGAGCGGTGACACACAGCTGCTCGTCAGAGAGGCCTCGGGAGTTCCCACCCGCACCGTTTCCAAAGCCCAGACCCCCTGACTCCACGCTGCGTCATTAGCAGCCAAGATGCCACGCGTCAGACAAGGGCTACCTGGGCCACATCCGTCCCTCCTCCCCCGTCCATGGTGTCACCCTCTGACCCCCGCCTCTAAAGAGGACACAGACTCTGGCCTTTCCTAACACCCCCTGCGCTGGCCGTGAAGTTCAAAGGCCATGGAAGGAGAGCTTGGAGAAATACAGATCAGCTTCCAGATGGCTGGATAACACAGTTCCTAGAAAAAAAAAAAAGTCTCGACAGTTTCATCTTTTTTATTTTCTGAGGGCAAAAATGATCCATGTTCACTGTTGACGTTTCAACAATTCAGAAAAGCTTAAAGAGGAAAGTAGTCATGGCTGCAGAGCCCACCGTGGAGGGAGTCCCACCGTTACCTTCTGCTGACAGTGGTTGGCTTAAATAGCCGAGAAGCCTCATGCAAACACTTATCCTAACTTGTACCCCCCAGTTTACGTGGCCCTGTGACCTGCTGTCCCCTCCCGAGGAGCGTGGCCACCTTGCCCTCTTAGAGACTTCTTAAAGCCTCTCTCCTAATAAGCCATCAGTTCTGAACCTCTTCCAATACTTCCCTTAAAATACAAGAGCATCGCTGGCGACAGCGCTGAGCACACTTCAAACTCTGCTTTTAAGTGAAATTGAACACCGAAAAGATGGCTGGCGACCAACTTCAGACAGCCCCGAGCAGCTCTGTGAGACAAGAGCCTCTCTCCACAGTTTGTATAAATCAAAAGCATGACCCCTACCCTCCTTTGTTTTTAGAAATTAATAAAGCTTTTCTAACACGCTGCTTGCCATCCCTAATAGCGAACAGTCAAATCACAGCTTTTATTCCCAGCTCACCACGTCCGGTAAATAGAAGCTTACGGGATAGACGGGGGAATGATAAGCAATTCCCACCGCAGCGAATTCTTAATATATAAATTCATCCGGCAGCAGTATCAACTGGCAAAACCAGGAACAATGGGAAGCAGCCAGGCCTGGCTCTGATGAGGTCAACCATCAAGGTTATCTATATTCAATTACTGGTATCTACAAACTTGCATAGCTGTCAGCTGGTCAGAGCCCAAATGAAAACTCACCATGCACTCAGAAAGCAAATATAGTTTCCGAGGAGAGCCTCAAATTAGCTCTGTGAGTGACTTGGCTTCAAACGCACAGGGGCCATCATCAGCCTTTGGGGACGTTTTGCCGGCAGCGTCTCAATGTCTAAATTTGGGTGTCATCTTATAAATCTCTGTTCCCGAAGTAGGAAAGGACTGGAATTGCTCCTTAACCCTGGGCAACGATAAATTATCTCACTCAACAATAGATAAACTTCAGACACTTTTCCTGTACCAGGGACCTATTGTGAGGTAACTGCTAATCGCCAGCATCTCTCCTCCCCCAGCAGCCCCACTAAAGACCTGTCGGTGGCAAGGAGACACAATAATTTGTTTTGCAGCTCCTCCTCCGGAACCATATATCATGTGTGGAAACAAAGCTCCGCAACAACAGATATGTATCTGTTTCCTTTATCTGAGTTCCTCTTCCCATCAGGGGCGATGCGAGGGGAACACGTTTCCAGTGTGACGCTTCCATAGCCTGGAAAGGAGGACCATCCCCCCTCCCAGACCCTGCTGGAGTTGGGGTAAAGGTCTGGTTCTCTGGGAGGAGAAGAGACATGTTCTCCGGAAAAGAGGGCTTTCTGTTCACAGCCACTTCTGCCATGGCTTAAATCACACCTTAAATCAGTTCTTCCTGGCAGGTGCCTTTCAAACCCAGGCTTCGTTTTCAGGTCCCCGTGGAGATTTACTGACTAGGCAAGTCAGGGTTAATCAATGCCTAGGTAATTTCTAGATTAGCCTGGGGAGGCCGTAAATTGTGGGCCTGTTAAGAACTAGATGTCTTTGATTTTATCCTGTGGCCAGAAGCGTTTGGATTGTTGCTCTTTCCCCACCCAGCCCATGCTTGGTCCAGTATCTGCCATTTTCTTGATGCTGGTGATTCCCTTTCCAGTAGCCCCATTCTGATCCCCTCCTGAGGCTGGTATGCCAGCCATGCCCACATGACCACCATCTGAGCTGCAAAATTCAGGACTGTACATTCGTAAGTGGAATCTGTCTAGACGAATAAGACCAGGCTTTGGGACAGAGGTAAAAATATGATTACTTTCATAAGAAACTACTTGACATATAGGGAGGAAAAGGCCAGATGGAACAATGTCAGTCCTGACTCTTAATCAGGCCAGGACATGACATGCTCCCACCTCCAACTTGGGCCCCTGAACACACTTAGACAGAGCCAGCATATGTACAGCTGTGCAGGTTGTGTACTGCACAAGAGCTCAGATCTCAGGGGATGCCGTTCACATATTCTTTGTAGATTTCTATATTTGTCATGACAATTTTCTGGCAGATGACAATAATGTGCTTTGTTTAAGCAAATCAGTACAATTTTTGATAGATAGAAGTATCTTGAGAAAGGCAACCTGTCTTTAACTGACACGAAGTCACCACGAGGGATAGTGGCAGTCCTGCCTCAAGGGACACACTTCTTATCCCTGAAACCCACATGGCCACTTATTTCGTGGCTCTCTTTCTACATGTCAGGGAGGAAATTTGTTATAATGAGAGGATCTGTTCATGGGTCTGTCTCCTCCCATGAGGATCTCCTTGTCCATCCTTGTAACCTCAGCACAGAGCCCAGTGCCTGGCTCGTGAAAGCACCCAATACTTGCTCGTTGAAAGAATGAATGAATGAAATTCTATATCCTTCAACCCATATACAATGTCTACCACATAGCAGTTTAAAAATGAATTTTTTTGAACCAAACTGATTCCACCTAGGTTTTGGAAACCTCTCTATTTGCCAAATAGAGCGTGAGGATATTAAAAATGGAGGAACGTTTTGATTTTTCTCTTACAACCTGATGCTAAGAGGTTATCCAAAGGAGATGTTTCAGGGGTCAGTGGGGAAGGAGGAGACAGCCACAACCCAGGGGATGGTGGTGATAGACTATGGACAAATGTTTCCTAGTCCTGTCTCAGGATACTGGCACACATTTTCTTAAAGTATGGGAAGTGTGTTAGGGAACAGAAATGACACACTTTATAAGTGGTAAACTCAGTGACCGTGCTGAAACTCCACGCTGAGGATTTTAAGATCAACTCCCCTCAGACAGTCGACGTGGAATTCCTATCAGGGACAGACAACCCCAATGCCTGCTTCTTCTCCTGTCTGGGAAGTACCAAGTCCTGTGACCACCAGGCGCTTCTGTCCCCTTTGAATGTCCTCTTTGGAAACCCTGGGAGCACTCGGCTACATTTCTCATGGGCTCTGGAACATTTGTGATCATGACCATGCAGTCAGCCATGGAGGCAGGATAATTGGGCAATGTTAAAACATAATTATTATTGTATTAGTGCTTTATTTGGTGATTATGAAACAAATGATTGTTCGTAGTGAAAACTAATTCAAAAAAGAACAGAACACTCTAAAGAAGGAAACTACTTGTAATCCTACCTTGCCCCCATCAGAGATTAACATACTGATAAATTGGTCCCTGTCCCTTCAGAGTCTTCCTATGGAATTTGTCCATGGACACCTCTGTTCCCTTAGGCATTATCCATTAAGATAGTTAAAAAAAAAAAAAAAAAGATCCATACCATAGTATTGTTTATGTAATATGCTTTTTAAATTTAATAATATATTGTAAACAATTTTCTTGTCAATATTTTTACCTTATGTTTCAAAATTCCTGAATAGTACTTAGTTATATGAATGAAAGGTCATGCATTTAATCAACCGTGATGGATGGGCATTTAAGTTATTCAATAGATTGAATGTTTATGTCCCTCTCAAATTCATTGATATGTTGAAATCTTACTCCCCATGTGATTGTATTAGGAGACGGGGCCTTTGGGGAGGTGATTAGGTCATCAGGGTGGAGCCCTCATGAATGAGATTAGTGTCCTTATAAAGGAGACCCCAGGGAGCTCCCTTATCCCTTCCACCATGTGAAGACACAGTGAGACGATGGTCATCTATGAACCAGCAAGCAGACCCTCACCAGACACTGAATCCTCCTTCTTCTTGATCTTGGACTTCCCAGCTGCCAGAAATTGTGAGAAATTGGTGTTTAAGCCACCCAGTTTATGGTATGAAATGGTATTTTTTATTATAGCAGCCTAAAAAGACTAAGGAAACTTGTTTTCTTCTTTTTGTTGTTTTTTTTATTATACACAATGCTGTGATGAAATTCTCTGTATACATATCTTTGAGCATTTGTCTGCTTATGGAATTTACTTTTAATAGGAAAAAATAAACTCTGCTCTCCAGGGATGGAAATACAGAAACAACATAAGTGGAAGCCCATTTAGTCAATCAAATCACATGTAATAAGCCCCCTTCCAGTAGCCAGTCACCGTGATGAGGATACTGTGGTAAGGTAGACATGAGTCTTGCCTCTAAGAGCTCACCATCTAGTTGGGTAGGAAAAGGATAAACACAGTACATAGTGGTCGGTAGAACTACTATCAGTAGCATGGAACTACTGATATGGCACCCAGAGAGGGGAGTGGAAACTAATCCTGCTCCATGGCGAAGGAAATAGTTGAGCCAAACCCTGAAGAATGGGTAGGTGTTGGCCAGGTCAATAAGGGAGCTGTTGAGAAAGAGATTTCTAAGAAGAGGGAACAGCATTGGCCAGACACGGAGTCCTGACACACTAGCATGGGTGCTGACAAAACCATAGTGGTGAAGAATCAAGCTTTCCATGCTTTAACCACATCTTTGTAATTACTGCCTGGGAGGTCCTAGCACATGCTACCTCAGCTTTGAGAACTTTCGTTTTCATGTGTGCATTGGACGTACAATGGTGTCAGCTCACAGGTACAGGGCAGTTAAGGGCTCAGATGTTGATGCCAGACTGCCCGGTTCACATCCTGACAACGCCAAATTCTAGCTGAGTGTCTTTGGATGATTTCCTTAACCTCTTTATGCCTCATTTTCTCATTTACAGAATGACATTATAATGGTTCCTACTCATAGCTGTCGTGAAGATTAACCAGATGAATGCATTTAAAGCATTTAGGGCAGTGCGTGACATGGTTATTATTTTGGTGGGGATAGAAAATTGGTTACCGAATGCCTACTCTGATTCAGATTCTAAGTTAAATGCTGATAAGTCCATGATGCCCAGAAAAAAATAAAATTCTTGCCTTCATGGGGCTTAGATTCTAGTGAGAGAGGTAGATTCCCCCCACAAACAGAAAAGAGTAAATAATTGTGAGCTGTGATCATTATTATAAAGGAAACAAGTGAGGGATTGAGACAGACATGGGGGATCCACCTGAGACAGGAGGTCAAAGAGAACCCCTCTAAGACCTGAAGGAAGGGAAGGAATGAGCTGTGAGAAGCGTGAAGGTGTGGGGAAGATGGAGAGAACACTGGGGCAGAAAGAACAGCATTTACATCACCCGGAGGCAGGAGAGCACTTTGGTAATTCAAAGAGTGGGAAAAGCCAGAGTGACAGGTGGAGAAGTTGGCAGAAATGTGTTTGAAATAAGGCCAGTGACCCAGGCAGAGGCTGCGTACCCCAGCCTTATGCTGTGTTCCAGTTGGGGTTCTATCCAAGTGCAATGGAAGGTACTGAAGGATAATGTAAAGCAGGGCAGAGTCATGATCTGACTTATGTGTTAAGATTATGCTGAATGTTGGGTAGAGAATGGTTTGGGGAGAGTGTATCAGTTATCTAGTGCTATCATTTTGCTGTGTAACAAACTACTCTCCAACTTAGTGCCTTAAAACAATGTTATTTTTGTGGGGGATGAAATATGATTTATCTAGGCTGATCTTGCCTGGACTTGACCATGCAAATGCAATCAACTGGCAGATTGGCTGGGGCTGGCTGATCTAAGGACAGCTTTGGCTGGGATGACTTATCTCTGCGGATAAAGGTAAGATTGGGATAATGGCATTTCTGATGAATGAAAGGTTTTCACAAACAATTCAGTCACAGAACTAAAGAATCTAGAGGATGAAAGGAAGAGAGGGAGGGAGGGAGGGAGGGAGGGAGGGAAGAAGGGAGGGAGGAAGGAAAGTCAAAGCCTCCCTTGAGATAGAAAATCGCATTAGGAACAAAAAAGCTAAGAATTCACAATATTTCATCAAAGACATAGCACAGTATCTTCTGTTCACTGAATGCCTGCTATGTGGCAAGTGTTCTCCAGACATGAGCTCATTTTAACTCATTTGTACCTTATCAAAACCCTCTTGGTCAGATGACAATACTAATAAGGAGGACACAGTGGCTGACAGGAGTTCAAACCGATGACTGTCAAACTCAAAAGCATACTCCCTCCTCATGGGTAGGGTGGTGGTTGTCATGCTATTAATGGTAGTGATATTAGTGATGGTGGTGGTAGTTATGGTGGTGATAATGGTAATGGCAATGGTGGTGCTGGTCATAGTGGTTCAGTGGTATCCATGGTGGTATTATTAATAGTGGTTTGGTGATGGTGATGATGGTGGAGATGGTGGTTGTGGTGGTGGTGGTCATAGTGGTGCAGTGGTACCAGTGGTGGTATTGGTAATAGTGGTGGTGGTGGTCGGTGATGGTGGTGATGGCAGTGGTCATAGTGGTGATGATGGTAGTGGTGGTGGTCATAGTGGTGCAGTGGTACCAGTGGTGGTATTGGTAATAGTGGTGGTGGTGATGGCGATGGTGGTGGTGGTGGTGATGGCAGTAGTGGAGGAGGATGGAGGTGAAGACTGAATAAAATGCAAGAAGTTAGCTCTACTAAAAGACATACCAGGGAACTGCCATGAAACATAAGCATTTGGACCCAGGAAGACACTAGGAAACTTGCAGCATATCTTGTGTCTGTAAATCATGATTAGGACTAGGGCAAGGCCAGAGTAAAGCCCAAGAAAATCACCCTGGCTCGGGGGCTCCGGCTGACATCATCTTTGTTGATTGCTCTTTCTCTACTCCGAAGAAGAACCAGCTCACCTTCTGCCCCACCCAGTAAAGTGGCTCAGTAAATATAATTACTTGCACCATCTAATCAATAGCGGATTGCTCCTGGTTCCTGCTTGTTCAATATCAGTGTGTGAGTTCACAGAATCTGGATACTTCCCTCAAGATGCCAATTTCTGCTTAATGTTAGATAAACCACATCTATCAACCCCACGCACTAATGAGATTTTATTGTGTCATTAATAATACATATCTTAAAAAATGTTTTCCACTCACATAACGTGAAATATGAGGTTGCAAATATTTGACACTTCCTAGTTATAGAGCCCCCAGATGCCAGCTGAACAACCCCAATCAATGTTGTTTTAAGCAAGCTCAGGAAGTGATTATAGAATGTGAGAGACAACCAACGGCTAGGCGAAGAGAAGCTGTTTCTCCATTGATTTCTCTTTTCTTAAAAAAATTTATTTTATTGAAGTATAGTTAATTTACAGTGTTGTGTTAATTTCTGCTGTACAGCAAAGTGATCCAGTTATATATATGTACACGTTGTTTTTCATATTCTCTTCCATTATGGTTTATCACAGGATGCTGTATATAGTTCCCTGTGCTATACAGTGGAACCTTGTTGTTTATCCATCCTATATATAATAGTTTGCATGTGCTAATCCCAAACTCGCAATCCATCCCTCCCCCACCCCTCCCCTTGGCAACCACAAGTCTGTTCTCTATGCCTGTGAGTCTGTTTCTGTTTCATAGATAAGTTCATTTGTGTCATATTTTAGATTCCACATCCACTGATTTTTCTAAAGGAGAAAGAATTAAAAAGCTGTCTTCAGTCATATTAAGAGGCCTTTTAGCCTCTTGTAACTGGTAGCATTTGTCATCCCCAGAGGAGGTTAGTTCTTTGCTCTGAATTTGGGTCATGAGTTCCAAAGGAACACGGGGTTCTGAGGTCTCCGGGATGCTCTAACATATGAAAACCAGGGCTCAGACTTCTCCATGAAGAGGAAGCAAAGTACACCTTCCTCATTAGAAACACATTGCTGATAGCACGTGGCCGGGATGCCTGCTGGTGAAGTTCATCTGTGCATAGAATAAACATTGGGCAAGCAGCTTGATTCTGAGTGAGGCAGTCTCCACGTCCAATCCCAGACTCCACGTCCAATCCCATCCCTGGGGAAAACCCCAGAGATGTCACTGGACCACAAAACAAAAACAGCTGCAAGGAAAATTAGGACACAAGGAGAAGTACCATGGAGTGATTAACACCCCCAGTTTTCTTGATCAGGAAATTCACATTTATTTTAATTGCCTCACTGTTGTGTTCATTGTATAAAGAATCCAGCTCACTCTTCTTGATTCCCTTGTTAGAAATACTCTCTCGTTTTGGGACAAGGTGATACATCTTCCTGGGATTCCTGGCTCTTAATGAATGACAGACAGAGTCTTCATGAGGAGAGATTGTCTGTAAATGTTTTGTGAGTAATTCACCATAATATTCGACTCTATAGCTCGCTAATTATTTCATTAGTGATATAATAAATAGCGAGTTTCTGAAGCAGAGGGGATCTGTAAATCGGGGTGCCCCATATACTAAGAGAGTGGGAGCATCTGTTCTGGGCGAGCATGAATGGATTTGGGGTTCTCACTCACAGGATGATTTGTATTCAGGCAGGTAGCTCTGTATGTCCCACTATTGGGGCTGACTGTTCAGACATGTGAGTTTATGTGCAGCTAAAGGTCTAGGGGAATATATACATGCACGTATACACACGGAGTATTCAGACATCTCAGATCCACAGCTAGTTCCACACCACTTTATACACGGTTGTGGACAGAAGAGTGAGTGTCATCTCAAGGTCTGTGACTGGGTGTGACATGAGACGTATGTTCCGTGGTTCCCCAGTTCAGCCTTTGCCAGAAACTACAGTTATCTCTCTACAGAGATCAAACAGCTGTTCAGCTTCCCCAAACAGGCCCCTCCATGTGAGCAAAGTCTGGATCGATCTCTTTCTCATACTCTTTCTTCTCTCTTCCCCACCTCCTCTCTCCATCTTTCTCTCAAAACAAAACAACAACAACAAAAATTTTTTTTAACCTACCCATTGGTTTTCTTTCCAATTTCATAATCATTTTCAGAGATTTGCTTAATATAACCTTGACTGGGGTCTAAGGGTCCTTCTATGTTTGAGTTGCTATGAGTCTAGAATTTTCTCCCTTTTTGATTTTATTTTTTTGATAAACATTGCATTTTTTTAATTCCCAAAGGGTGGTCCGGCCTCCACCCTCTTCTCCTGAATGGTTATGACCTTTTTTATCCTTTTTCAAAGTCTGTTTTTTTCTACTGACTGTTTCGTTGATTCTAGAAATATTGGTTGCAGCCTGGTAGCTATCATTTCAAACAAGAGCCATTCTTCCAGAGACGTGGCAGAAAGGAGAACAGTGTGTAAGCCGCTAATTGTGTGTAACAAAGGAGAGACACAAGACCGTTTGTTTGTATTTATATTTGCAGAAAGGAAACTTTTGGAGGGGTGTTGAGGGAGACTTTTCACCAAATATTTTGTACGTTTGGATTTTTGAGTTATGGGACTATTCAAAAAATTAATGATTGTAAATTTAAAAACAAACAAACAAAAACTAATTGACTTGGGTTATTCAGTTGGCCTTTGAGGGTTGTTATGACCATACAGGATACTTTGTCAAAGATAGGCAAAATTTTTAAAAATGGGTCAGTATGTTTGGTGTTCTGCTCAACTCACGAATTAACTGGGGGAGTTGACAGTGACTGGTTGGCTTAGAGTTGGGTAGACAAAGCCTGAGACAAACCCACAAGAGATCATCTGGGATAATATTTTGTAAGTATGCGGGCAGGTGGGAGAAGGTGCAGTGTGTGTTGAGAAAACTACAAGATGCCTGCTTCTGAAAATAGCACTTAGGACTGAAAATTGGGGGAACTGAGGCAAGGCACTGAGAGGGCAGATTTTCAAGGGGTAGCAATTTTCTCGTTACCCTCAATTGTGATAAAATATTTCCAGAAGCCGGTATGGATCAGGAAAGACACTCTTGCAACCAGAAGTCAAAGGTCGTCCATTCCACTCCTGGACACTGAGGGCCACTGTCGCCGGTGTCCAGGAGAGGGTGCTCGCCAAAGGCAGAATTTAGTTGAAATGATGGATCCTTCTGAACTCCAACTATAGACCAAGCAGCCATTAACCAAAGACAGCCATCCCCTCTGCTCATTTTCTTTCCAACTATTTTTCCACACTCATCCAAAACACTACCCTCTAGCCTCCCATTTTTCTTCCTGAATCCCACGTGGAAAAGAGACGGAGATTAGGGAAGGCATACAACCCGTGTTTTTCTTCCTTTCTTCTTTCTTAAAGCAAAGGTTCAAAAACATATCTCGGTCTAAAAACAGCACCATTATTGATCCACTTTATTTTGGATGGCTGCAATAAACACCTGGGCAAGGAAGGGGGAGGTGGAGAAAGTAAAAACAAAACAGTGGATTCATTGGCCAGAGACGGTGTTTATGTGTAAGTGATACTAAAACTAAGCTGGGTAACTCAATAGTAAAATGGGCAGGGTTTAGGGCTGTTGCCATTAAGAAAATAACACTAATACAAGACACATGTGGGTGCTGGCCGGGACACATCCCCAGAGCTCCTGCGCAGCCCGAACCGGGGATCAAGGCTGAGAGTTCAACTCCAGCTCACAACCTCTGCTGTGATCCCAGGTCAGAATCTGGTAATGTAATTTTCTGCCAGAATGGGGGAATCCATGTGTTCCCAATGACACATCAGGAGGTTTTGTTTTGATCTATTAGATCATGGAATCATTGACCTTTAAAGTTCTGAGATTTTTAAGTTTTGCCTGGTCCTTTCTCAAAGAAGTAACCCAGAGAGGTTAAGTCACTTACCCAAGTTCACACAGTGAATCTGTAGCAGAACGAGGACCAGCCCCTAGATATTAACAGCTGTTTTGCAATCAATGTGGCCAAGGAGATAAGTTGGACCACACATCACCTCTACTTAAGCGACATACTTGGTCTGGGTGTCGCTCTAATTCTGAGAGGTTGTCATAGTATGTGCTCATATATCAAAGCACCGCGCCATAAACCAAGAACAGGAATAGAACAATTGAAGTATTAATGGAGATCCCGCAGCCTGCAACTGCCGCCTCCTTTCTTAAGTCTCGTCTCTTTTTATTTTGTTCATGTTTGGGGGTGTCAGCTTGAAGGTCACCAATGAGAGAGACTCTCCCTAACCTCCCAAACCCAAGTTGTCGACCCTCCACCACTCATCTTCTAGCATCTTCCTTGTTTGTTTCTTTCTCTGAAATTAATCCTGTCTGTTCAGCTGTTTCCTCACGTCTTGTCTTTTTCTCTTTTTAGAATGTGAGACCCGTGAGGGCAGGGATTCCCATTTTGCTCAACGCCATATGCCCAGTGCCTGGCCCGTAGTAGATGTTCCATATATCTGTCTGCACGCATGACAAAATGCATGAATAAATTCCACTAAGTGGACGCAACTTTCCCATCCTTAAAACCTCCATTCGGGCTTCCCTGGTGGCGCAGTGGTTGGGAGTCCGCCTGCCGAGGCAGGGGACGCGGGTTCGTGCCCCAGTCCGGGAAGATCTCACATGCCGCGGAGCGGCTGGGCCCGTGAGTCATGGCCGCTGAGCCTGCGCGTCCGGAGCCTGTGCTCCGCAACGGGAGAGGCCACAGCAGTGAGAGGCCCGCGTACCGCAAAAAAAAAACCCCTCCATGCATCCATTCTAATACATGGAGGTTTTAATTAATAATTAATTGATTAAATATTTTAATTAATAATCAAAATAATGTTAATTAATTTTAATAATTGCTTAATAATCCTTTTTAATCTTATGGCACCTGTATTCTGCCTTGAAAGACCCACCCCACCCCATGTAGCCCCCTCTATCAGGTTGGAAGGCCTTTGAAGGAAGATATATTTATGTTGTATCTGCAGCAGTGTTTAGGACCATGTCCTGACCATGTTGGTTCTAAAATTTAATTGAGACAGGCACATAGATCAAGAGCCTTTGGAGCCCATCCAGAAATAAAAGTCAATCCACCATTTCTGGGCCATTGAGCTAAAGGAAGGCATGCATTTAAAGAGAGAGCTTCCATTGCAACTAATTAATACATTTTGGTCTCTTCCTCTCTTCTGGACTTGAATCTGGGCACAGCCAAAACAGTGTTAAACAAACCTATCTGGACCGAGTTCTTGTTTGTGTCTCCTGAACAGCTTCTCCCAGCTGGCTTTATTTAAGTGATCATAGGATAAAATTTCATCACAACCTCCAGTGATGTGATGAAAGATTGCTTCATTTCTCATCTCCAGGGCTGGTGCTCAGAGGTCCCTCAGCCCAAGAAGAGACATAAGACATTGGGGGAAGCTTCATCCCAGCAGAAAGCGCCACCCGGAGGCAGTCAGAAGGCAGTGCTGACCAGGGCCACCAATGAAGAGCAGCGAGCAGTGTCCTTGGAATCGGATGCATCTGAGTTCTAACCACAGCTCTCTTATTTATAGGCTGGTTGACCTTGGGCCACTGGACCTCAGTTTCCTCATCTGGAAAATGGGAATGGTATATCACTTACATGGTTGATCAAAAGGGTAAGTGTTTATGGGGGGCCTGGAGCAAAGTAGCCACTTAACAAAGGGCAGTTATTACTACTCTCACGACCACTGTTACTTCCCCATACTGTCTCTTGTATTTAAAACCCAAACCCATTTCCATGCCTACAGGCTCCATATAACCTGAGCTCTGTCCTACCTCAGCGCCATTGCACTTGCTGTTCCTTGGACTTGGAACCCTGGTCCCACCTCCAACTCCCATGGCATGGCTTGTTCTTTTTCCATCCTGCAGATCTCAGCTCAAATGTCACTCCTCCAAGAAGCCTTCTCCAATGGCCTAATCTAACCCCTCTTCGTGGTGTTACCCTGATTCACACCCTCACGCCCTCCTCCTCTGAAACTGCCCTTTCTACTCACTCCGTCGTTTACCCTCTTCCCCATCGGCACCCGCAGTCTGTGAGCTCCCTAGGACCCTGCCTGCTTTTTTCACTTCTGCACCTCAAGCCCCTGACACGTAGTAGGTACACAATAAGTACTGGCTGAATGACGGCATAGATAAACAAATGCATCTCCTTGAAAACGACCCCCCCAGAAAGCCCAGAGAACAGAGAGGGGGACCAACTATACAATTTGCAGAGTCCAGTGCAGAATGAAATGTGGGACGCCTTATTCAAAAGACAGCGACTGCAGAGCGTTAAACCAAGCTCAGAACACTGCCAAGCAACTGCACAGGTCACACACCCATGGAGCTGGCCGTGCCCGGAAGGCCATGGCAGACAGCTGGAGGCCTTTACCGATAGGCAAGGCCCCTGGAGAGTTTTCAGATCACACCGTGTGGCTGGCCCCAGCAGACACAGTTCAGGCCTGGCCTTTTTCCCCGACGTCTTCCAGCACTTTCTCCTCACTCCAGAAGGCTAGTTCCCATTGGTTTCACTCCTGCTCCCAAGTCCCTCTGTGGGACTCTTCCCATTTTCCGGCCCCTCTTTGGGAGTATTGCTTCAGAATATACTCAACATGATGAACTTCTGAAGGACAAACAGTGAGAAATTCATTCCACCCAGAGGACAACAGCTTCAAAAGCTCTGGATGGCAGAGAATACGGGACGCCCAGGAGCAGGGCTGCCACATACAGCTGTGCAGGTTGCTCACTGCAAAAGGCCCTTCCGAGGGGTGAGTGAAGACTGAAGCCCAGCCCATGCTACAGTTACCCAGCCAGGTGCCTGATGCGGGGCTGCACCTGCCCAGAGAGAAGGGGCACCATTTTCTTTGCACAAAGACACCGCCCACTTGACGAGCCATGTGACTGCCTGGAGGGGGTGTCATTTTCAAATTTGCTCAAAAGCACCATAAAATTTAGCAATATCCCTGCCCAAGACCAGACAAAAGCAGCTTTCTGAGCAGCTGAGAGAACTTGAGAGTGTAACCAAAAGCCAAAAACAAACCCAAAACACCCTAGATCCTCTTCCGCTCTCAATTAGGCTGGCCTGCTCAGTGCCCAGAGGCAGGAGGAGACACAGACATGAAGATTGTCAGCAAAATGCACAAACGGTAGTTATCGGGATATGACATGGACGTGGGAATGTAATAGGCAAGAGACCTTCCGCCTGCTGGCCTGCAGGATGCAGTATGTATTCCGTAGAACGTGGCAGGGGCCCCAGGGATGGCAACTTTCTGGGATGTGTTTGGAGGTGGGATTAGAAGGAAGAAGGTGTCAGAGAGCTGTGGTGCAGAGTGAGATGGAAAGCTGATGTTCTGGGCTGTTTGCAGGGGGCGAGCCAGTTTTCACTGCCACTTACCTCTGTGTAGCTTCAAAGGATTCTTTAAGCCCTGGAGCACTTGCTGGAAGAGTTCTGTGCTCTCTTCTTGTCTGGAATCCTCCCAGGATTAGGAGCAAAGAGGAACAAACAAGTCCTCACTCTGTTCCCTTTGGAAACCTGGCACAGGGGCTCTGCAGTCAATATGGCGGCTGGCAGCCCAGTGAGGGCTTCTCAGGACCTTGCAGGATTCCGGGCACCTTACAGGGCATGTCTGGTTCCAACCGAAGCCTCTATAACACCTCTTCAGTGCTCTTGAGGAGACCCTGCGCCCGCCCTTCCTTTAACTACCTTTAAAAAGTCCCTGGTTTTTAAATGGGACTTGTACTCAGACAGCCAGAACTGCAGGAGAAGCCAAGTGGACTTTTGTATTTGATTTGATTTTCAAGTGCCCTGTACCACCAGTTTACAACTGAGTAGGGAGATGATGGGGAACTGGGGAGTGAGCTAGTATTTGAGTTAGGTATTTTGCATTCGTGGTATCAGCTAGTTCGTACAGTAGCATTGTCAGGTGTAGAGTGAACCCCTTTTACAGATATGTAAACGGAGGCCAAGGAAGAGACCATGTATCAAGGGCCAACTCTCCTCTCGGCAATATAATAACTTGCATATCTCATGTGTAAACAACCCTGTGAGATGGGTATTAACATTAATTCCCATTTTACAGATGAGGAAAGTAGCGTTCTGAGTAGTCAGGACTAGACTCAGGTTTGTATAACCAAGAAGTGGTATTCCTGGGATTCGAACCCAAGCACAGATCCTTTTGGTTCTGTTTCCCTCTCAAAGTGAGGATGTCTTAAAGTGGATGTCTGGGCTATTCCACTGTGATCCAGTTTCCATGCTAAAGCGTAGGAACCCTTTCCCCCGGGCTCCGGATAAAAATGGAAGCGAAAGGAAAGTTCTTCATTTGCATGTTTCAAAAGTCAAGTGGTGAAACTTCGCAGCTACCATCTGGGTGGGAAGAGCCTTGCCCTCCCGCCCGGTCCACAGCCACAGGCACTGAACAAAGCCAACAAGTCAATGACAAACATGCTCCCAACCCCCCTCTAAACCCACACATGCTCTGAACCATGAGATTTACAACTGCCAAGGGCCTCGCCTTGGACAGAAACCAGCCCAGCATCATGATCCAGGCCTTGGAGGCTAAACCCTCAGATGGGGAAAACATCCTGCCCTTTACAAGTCCATTCCCTCTCTCGGTTTTATTAACAGAAGGCTGAGATCCGAATATGGGTTTGCAATACCAGTTACCAGCTGGTGGAATCACAGAGCAAAGCCCTTTCTCCTGGAACCAGCCTGAAGACTACACCAAGCCACCAGATGGGCAGTAAAATCTTTTAAACAGCTGCTGTCTACGACTATGCTACTACTGGGGTTGTGAGTTTATTTGATAGGGATCATGGGTGTGCAGAGCCCTTCAGACTGAAAATTAAAAATACTAGTTTATGAAGCCTGGGTCATCTTCCCAGCCTCTTGGGATTGTGACAGCTTCCTAGAGTTTAGTTGGGGCAATCCTAGGCTCTTCTATGTTCTGGGGCCGGAATGTGGAACCCTTCCTTACCAGTAAGAGAGAATAATACAGCAACTATGACATTCATGGGTGCAACACTCGCCCTGCATTCAGCAGGTGTTATTTCTTTTAACCCTCATGACAACCGCATTTAGTAGGCACTACTAATTTCGTCTGTTCAATAGACGGGTATTTTGAGGCTCAGAGAGGTTAAGGATTTGCCCAGAATTACACAGATGAAAAGTGGTACGGACGGGTTACAAAGCCTGGACCCTCACCTTTAGGGAAACTCTCCCTACTCAGTGACTCCTACCTGCCCTTGGAATAAACAATCGTGTGGGGATGAGCCAGTCCACTAAGAAAGACAGTCTGTACCTCTTGGTCTTCTGCCTCCTCACTCAATTTGCTGCCTCAGTTTCCCCAAATATAAAACGAGAATGGTAAGAACACCTCTTCACAGTGGTTCATAGAAGCAACAAGGTAAGAAATGCAAAATACTTAAAACAGTGCTTGGCATACAGTAGGCATCCAATCATTGCTCACTATTCTTCTTTTGTCTTATTTTGATTATACATAAAGGGTCGACGGCAGCCCCGCAATTCTGTTCCCTGAAGATCATTTCAGTGCCTGGATCGTGTCTGTCCTTGGAAGAAAAATCTCTGGGAAAAATTCTGCCTCGCTTTATTTTTAGAAGCCAAACTAGTCCCCTCTTTCTTTCACCATCATTTGTAGAAAGTTCTTAATATTCAAACCAGATCCCGTTTAACCTTTTGCCCAACGTAGCTTTACTTTACTTCAAACCCCTTTGGCTCTCTGAGGCCTGGCTTCCTTCAGGCTCAGGCTGTAAATGTTTGACTTTGATTTGAGATACATGACAATAAATTAGGGGACATTTATCAAAGCTGCTTTTTGCATAAATTACCGCATTATACAAATACACTTAGCAGGATCCTGCTTCTTTGATGTTGGGAGCAAAGATTTATGTGCGATGGAGTTTTTATTTATCTGCCTTGTTCACCTCTACAAGGGCTGGACATAGCCCTCAATTAGTTCCATACTTCTCGAAATGACATGTATCTCTCGCAACTTGAGGAGAAGGAACAAAGATGCTTAAGTCCCATCCAAGTGGCCTTTTTCAGGAGATGAGAAGCTTTATCTGACCCGGAGTGTCTCTGAATTCTTTCTCCTGAGAGCAGATAGAACAGCAAATAAATTGGTTGCTCTGGAATCTTTCTCCACTATTAAAAAAAAATGGAATAGAGGAAAGGGCTTTCTTTTTTATTATTACTATTATTTTTATTATAGAAGCCACAGAAACACGAATACCTATCCAACCGGGTTCAAATTGATAAAGGGACATCTCCCTTGTCTTGGGCTTCTGAATTTCTAAATTTAGATCCATGGAGTATACGCCGTAGGAGTAAAATTCCGTGTGACCTGGTGGGGGGAAGCCCAAAGTTTAGATTTCACTGGCCATTTGCATTCACTGGGGTGGCTACCCTAAAGTTACCATCTTTTCCCTTTTTTGATGTAAGAGTATTTTTAGAAGGAAAATGACCACTCTCTTCACCATTCTTTCAGGAAAAAAAAGGATACAGTTGTCAGAACACAGGATCTGAAGCCTGGAGATGCGGGTCAAGTTGTGGTTCAGATGGGCAGTCAAGGCTGAAGGGAGCAGTACGGCCCCTTCGGAGTAGTGGCAGCCCATTTTCAGACAGAGGGCTCGAGGGCTCTGCCTACTCCAATTCTGGAATATCACGTAGGTGACCTTCTGCCCCAGTCTGACTCTGCCGCAGAGTCCCTACTCTCTGCAGGTTCACAGCACTTAGAGAAATGGCAGTTTTCAGTCCCACCAAGGAAGGTAGGACAGCGGTCTGGGGTGGGGAAGCTACGAGGGTAGCCGCTACCCAGGTAGGAAGAAGCTCCAGTGCAGGGAGGCATGGCTGGCAGCGAAGGGAAGCATCTTCCCTGACCGTGACAGCCGTGTTGACACCCAAGGCAGCCCCCTGTGGGGAGCAACCTGGAAATCAGGGGGCAGGCAGCTCTCCAGCTCAGCAGTGATAAATAGCCCTCCACCGTTCCCTCAACCCCCCAGGGGCATATCCCCCATCATCCCATTTACATCCCGAAACTTACCCTCCATCTCAGTGTAGCCATTCATGATCCCTGAAGCCCCAGCTAAGTGCAGACAAAGCGAGGGGCACAGGTACGATAAAGGTACAATTTAGGAAAGGATTTGGTTGAGTAAAGATGAGAGGCAACGGCACCTCAAAATGGGGGGAGAGTGGGATGAATAAGGTAGAAATATTCAGGAACAATAATGATAATATGGTCATGTTTGCATTTGTCAAATGTCTATTCTGGCCAAGAACTGATGCATGGTGTCATTGAACTTGCCCCACAAGCTATGAGGTAGGAAGAGCTGTTTAGCCCCATTTTACAGATGAGCAAATTAAGGCCCAGAGAGGTCACATCACTTTCCCTAGGTCACCCAGCTGGTAAACTGCACAGCAGGGATATGAACCCAGTCTTACTACTAGAAAGCAAGTCTGGAGGGGGCGTATGGGCACCGGGATGAGCAGCAGACAACATTCGTTACGAGGCCCCTTCAGTGGACAGAGCACTGGAGTGCACCCGCAGTGTCCCCGTTCTCTGCAGGAGCACAGCACTTAGTGAGAGAAATGGCAGCGAAGGGTGGAGGTAGGGTTTCCATTCAGGAAGGTCTCGAACACACTAAAGACTTAGTGAAAGTTTGTGAGCAACAGAGTGACAGAGCAAGTGGGGCCCGCACCTACCTGTAGGTGGCTGTCAAAGGGCCTCTGCACAAAGAGCCCGGCCTATGCAGCGTCTCCATGCTGACCAGACAGGAGCGTAGATCCAGAAAGGCCTTCCCATGTGGAATCTCCCCAACCTTGGCCATTTCCGTGAAGCCAAGGGCTCCAGACACACCCTGTCCAACCATGAGCCCTCCACATCGAGAGTGTTCAACTGAAGGTCATGACGAAAACTTCTAGACACTGGGCAGAAATACCCGATAATAATCCCATACACAACCAAATTGGTGAAGGGGGTGGAGGCCAGAGGGCCCATGGCAAACTCTTGGGCATTTCGGTGGAAAGAGGAAAACCCTAGTCTTTGTAGAACTCTACCCTTCCCCACCATAGCTAAATGACCTAGACCATTTCCCTGCCTGCCCTGCCCATCCCTTTCCACATCTGGAAATCTTGGATCCTACTACATTTTTCACAGGGCTATGGCAAAAATTAAGAGTTCATGGGGCAAAGGGAACCTAGGACAGTGGCTGACACCTAGTAGGAGCTCAAGTTAGGCTAACCCCACTCTTCCCAAGTCTGTTCCAACTGGTAGGTATTATTGTTTTTATGATGATAAATTTTAAAACAAATTTTAATTTTAGATTTACAGAGTTCTTCTGAAGGTAGGACAGAGTTCCTATCTACTCCACACCCACTTTCCCCTATAATTACCATCTTATATTAGTATGTTCATTTGTCATAGTTAATGAACTGATACAGATATGTTATTATTAACTGAAGTTCATACTGTATTCAGATTTTCTCACTCTTTTCCTGGTGTCCTTTTTCTGTTCCAGGATCCCATCCAGGGCACCATATTACATTTACTCATCATGTCTCCTTAGGCTCCTCTTGGCTATGACGGGTTGTTAGAATACCTGTTTTTGATGACCTTGACAGTTTTGAGCAGTACCGATCAGGTATTTTTGCAGAATGTCCCTCCACTGGGAATTGTCTGATGTTTTTCTCATGATTAGACAGAGGTCATGTGTTTGGGGTAAGAAGACCACAGAGGTAAAGAGCTGTTCTCGTCCCATCGTATCAAGGGTACAGCTACCAACACGGCATCACAGTTGATGTTGACCTCGCTCACTGGGCTTGAGGTGGCATTTGTCAGGTTTCTCCACCGCGAAGTCGCGCGCTCCTTTTCCATCGTGCCTTCCCTGGAAGAAAGATACTTAAGGAGTGAGAGGTTATGCTTCACCTCTTTGAGGGCAGAATATCCACGTAAACCATTTTGAGTTCTTCTGCACGGAAGATTGGCCTGTTTTCCCCCATTTATTTACTTATTCACTCATTTATTTACATCAGCATGGACTCATGGATATTAATTTTATACCTTAGGTTATAATCCAATACTACTTGATTTTGTGGCTTAAATTCTTCTAGCTCTGGCCATTGGGAGTTCCTTCACTTGGATCATGTATCCTTTTGACAAAGTCCCATCATTATGGGTTTGGTTTTCTGGTTATGTTTTGTTTTTCAACACTTTCTTACTTTCTGGCACTGCAACATGCTCTAGGTTCACGTGGTATATTTCATGCCCTAGTCCTGGAGTCCCAGAATCAGCCACTTCTCCACACTCTGGTTCTTTTTATTGGAGGAGGATATTAAAAATCAAAATCTGGGCACCAGCTATGGACATTACAATTGAGATGTCATTACTCCTAAGCCCTCTCAGCTGACAGAGCAAGGAGATAAATGTATGTATACTAACCCATGAATATACATATATATGTATTAAAACTTCTGCATCCAACTATATGTTTCAATATTAAGCTAAACACGAGTTCATTCTGATGTGTCCAACTCTGATCTATCACACTTTGGCTTGCTCTAGCCTCTTCTAGATTCCTTATCTGTAACTCACTCCAACTGTGAAAAACCAGGCTCCTGCCATCTTCCATCCATTAACTTCATTGTTCAGTTCTGGTGTACATGTATAGTGGTTTCAGAATTCTTAACTCATACCTTGGTGGGAGACAACTTTATCAGCTAGAGTGGAGTAATTACGTACACTTCCTTCACCTGCAGTCTTACAATTCCGCTCATTTCCAAAGTTATTTAGGTCAGCATCTTATTCCTCCATCCCCTTCAGTGAGATTGTTTCATACCTTCATAATACAGATAGACTGTAGTGTCATATTCTGCATTCTATCTTGGGATCCCTCAACCTCCTAAATTATTTTTTAAAAAATATGTACATCAAGGTTTACTCTTTGTGCTGCAAAGTTCTATGGGTTTTGACAAATGCATAATAGCCTCTCTTGACCATCACTATAGTGTTCAAAATAGTTTCATCGACCTAAAAAATCGACTGTGCTTCATCTATTCAGCCCTCCTCCACCCCACGTCAAATCCCTGGCAACCCTTCATTTTTTTACTGTCTCTTTAGTTTTGCTTTTCCCAAATGTCACATAATTGGAATCATACAGTATGCAGATTTTTCAGATTGGCTTCTTTCACTTAACAATTCATTGAAGATTCATTCATATCTTTTCATGCCTTGATTGCTCATTTCTTTTCGTTGCTGAATAATAGCCCACTTACGGATGTACCACCGTTTGTTTATCCCGTCATATCTTGGTTGCCTCCAGGTTTTGGTGATTTTGAATAGAGTTGCAATAAACATTCACATGCAGGTTTTTGTATCAGTTTTCAAATCAGTTGGGTGGACACCTAGAGGTTCAATTGCTGGATTGTATGGTTAGAGTACATTTAATTTTGTAAGAAACTACCAACCTGTCTTCCAAAGTGACTGTAGCACTTTGCATTCCCACCAGCAATAGATGAGAGTTTCTGTTGCTTACGTCCAGCTGTAGGTATTGTCAGTTTTTTGAATTTTAGTTAATCTAATAGCTGTGTGGTGATACCTCACTGTTATTTTAATTTGCAAACCCTTAATACCAAATAACGTTGAGTATCTTTTCATACGTTCACTTGCTACGCGTTTATGTTCTTTGGTGAGGTCGTCTGTTCAAATCTTTTGCTCCTGTGTAAACAGGGTGATTTGTGTTTGCTTATTATTGAATTTTCAGAGTTCTCTTCTCTTTTCTTTGTCATACACTCTGGGCCAGCTCCATCCTTGTTTCCCCTACTTCCCTGCATCTGTATCATCCTGAGCGCAGAACATACGGAATGTTCCATCCCCCCAACCTCTCACTCCCAACTCAGAGAAATAGGAAGGGGCGGCTCTCCAACTGTGACCAGCAGATACTCAGCTGCCTCCCTTGGAGCCATGACTGAGTCTGAAAGAGCTCAGCCAGGCTGAGCCCAGACCCCTCTTGACGACCATGGGTCCCCCACTGAACTTTGCATGCACCTCATAAGAGCATGTGCTAGGGGAAGCCCCCTCCGCCGTCCCAGAACAGACTCAGCAACAATTTCGCAGCAACACAACCAAAGACTGTAACGTTTTAAGCTGCAAGGATCCTTAAAGAGCATTTAGTTCATTTTATAGACGAATAAACTAACACTCAGCCCGTAGATGTCACTAGGTGCTCCACCAGGAAAGGTTAAACAGAGTTTGTTATATTTAGGATTCAACACAAACTTTTAAATTCCTTGCTACTCAAAAGGCAACAAGCTCAGCCTCACATGGTAACATGTTAGAAATACAGACTCTCAGGCCCCCCTCCAGACCTACAACCGGAATCAGAACCTCCATTTTAATGGGATCCTCCAAGCTGCGTTAAATGTTCATGAACGTGTAAGAGCACTGTCTTCATTCAGTAATTTCTCAAATCATCAAGCAGCACGTGGGCTAAGCATCAATTCATCGCAGAACAGATAGCGCCCGCTCTCAAGAGGTTAGCCTTGAGTGGACACTCACGTCATCAAGTGACTTCCCAAGTAATTGGCAGATTGACTACGATCATGGCCTATACCGTAAAGAAACAGTGTATTTGAGAATCAGAGACCTGAAGGGTAGGTAGGATGGAGCTAGGTTAAAGACGACATGGAAGATGAGTCCATGTGCATGGTGGATCACAAGGAAAAGCAGGTAGCTGGCAGAGAGTCCCAAGCCTGTGTGATCTAGGCATCCTGCAGAGCGTGTCAAGGGGTTGATATTCTGCAAAATGCTACCCTGCAAGTGATACGACCGACCCAAGACCCGAAGGGGTGGTGGAGCCCAAACCCAGCTCTCCTGCTTCCCCAAACTAAGCCCTTTCCACCACCAGGCCACCCTATTCTGGTCCCTGGGAGTCCCCCCCAGGATGACACGGAGAACCAGGCCCTGGACATCAGGCTGGCTGCCAGCCAGGCTGGATACACATGCAAGTTATTTTCATGGGGCAGCAAATTCTGGAAAATATGTGGTTTAGAAGCAACATAATTATCATCCTCTAAAATTAGGTTCATAGTCTAAACAAGCCCCAGTCTTCCTTCTGCAAAAAAACAAACAATCGCAGGCAGGAAGCCTGCAGCGATGCAGGTCATGTTGGCCAACAGGCCTGCTGGTCTCCCTGCTGAGCTAAAAAGGCAAACAGCATGCAAAAATGTAAATATTATATTATTTTTCAAATACCGCCTATTCCATTCTCGCCCCAGCTGGCTCTGTCTGTCCACCTCGGCGCCCTCTGAATACCGCGCCCCTCTGCACTTTGGCCGTGAAATACATGGATGGATTTTTTCAGAAGGCATTATCTAAACTGCTGATGTAATAAGGCCCTGGTATATGAAATTCACTTAATAACTCTCGCTTAGTTATTTATTGTGAACCTGGGTGCATTCTCCTTGATTCCACTTCCCAGCGAAATCTAAGTGCAGCTTTTCATCATGAACGCCTGAATTTATGGCAAACAGACCAAGTGACATTCAGAAAGCCACACAATCCCTTCATTCAGCCTTTAATAAGGAAGCCAAGGAAAAATTATCCTAGCTGGTTTGCGGGTGACAGCACAAGAACTTTCTGGAGTCAGAAAAGTTAGCACCGCGCCTCCTTGTCAGCCCATTAAAAAGCAAAGCTGGCATGGCATATTAGGACCATGTGTGAGAAGGAATTTCTCCTCTGGTAAGACATTCCAAATACTGTCTCCGAGCCAAAGACTTTGGTGTTAGGCTAATTTAAGCAGCATGTTGAAATCAGCGCTCAGAACTTTGATCATACGGAGATCGTTTGTTACAAATTGAACTAACCCAGTCTCTATTTCTGGCGGATCAGAACTCTGGATTTGTTGAATTAAATGCTTCATTTAGTACCGTTTGCACATGAAAAGGAACCCTGCACTCAGGAATCTGATAGTGAATTTTTCACCTAACCAACAGGTCCACTTTTTTATTACTTTTAAACCTAATCCATACTCCATCCACACTGTTCCTAATAACCCCAGGGCTGTTCAGAGTGAAGTTTTAAATCAACTCCCATGTCATTGGGGGTGGGGGTGGGGGGGAGGGGCGGTGGCAGGGCAGCGGGGCTGCTGAGCCATCCTTGAATTATCAAACCATGTAATAAAGAACATATTGGAACCCGGTACCAAAATAAAAGCGAGAGGGATAAAAAGAGAAAAAAGCCAAATAAATTAGTCCTCAGTTGTTATTTACTGTCCAAATAACCCAGTTTCCTTTCATGACAACTGTGGGCGAAAATAGCAAAATGGTTTTGCAGACCTATGATTTTCGTCCTGTTGCCTGTCTGGTCCAGCCGAAGCTACGAGGGAGCGAGGTTAAAAGGGCACAAAATAGACCATTTCCACATATGGCTACACTTTCTGTTCAGTTTTGAAGTTATAATATCTTTAACTGTAGATAATGATATTATAAACTGTCATTTAGTGCATTTTAAGTATATTACATACATGAAACAAAGATCTAGAAGGAGCTGCAGCTGAAATCTTAACAAAAACATTGTGACTCAAATCCGCCTAACAGGAGACAGGTATTGGGTTTGCTAAGAACATCGTGGAGCAGATAATCACAAACACAGAAGACTGTGAACGGACTCCTGGGTGTAAACTGTGATCCCGGCCAAGACTGGGCAACGATGATTAAATAGTAATTAACTGTTAATTATAAACACTCAGGGGTCAACAAGGTACTTTGCGGTATGGTTTTATTTTTACACCATTTGGTTCCTCCATAACTTCGTTTCCTAAAATTTACCTCCCGTGAGTGGAAGGTGGGGAGACCGAGTTAGAAAGCCATCTCTGCTTCTGCTGCTATTAAAACAGCACTGACACCTCCTCAACCGGGGGCCGGGGGTGGAAACACCTATATTTAGGATGATGATTCTTTCCTAAGCCCGGTGTGTAGTTAATTCATAAATATCCTCTCCTATAGGCTTAAAAATCCTCCTGAATGAGGAGTGCCTTCATTTAAAAGGAAAATAATTAATTACAAAAAAAAATGTTACTGCTCTTGTGTGACAGAAAAATCTACGGATGATTCCTCTGTTTTATTGGCATGAAGACGAGGCTGATTTCCCCCCTCCCCACCCCAATTCTTTGGAGAAAGAAAATGGTTACGAAACAGATAACGATAATAAATGTTTTATTGGTGAAAAAAGAAAGATCAAATCTTTAATGAAATCAGGATGGGCTTTAGAGATGAACTCCATCTGAACTCGCCAGGATTCATGGAACTTCAATTAAAACAATTTCAGAAAGGCAGCTGACAGCAAGGCGCTTGGAAGTGTAATTAAAATTGAGCAATATTTTAGCACCAGGCTTTCCAGCAGGATCCTGAGGATGTGTGGTAGCCCGGGGAGGGGAACCCTGGGGGTGAGGGGTTCTGTGAGGCCGGGTGAGGATTCTCAGCAACGCAGGTGAGAAATCCCACAGAGGCTAGAATCCCAGGCAACAGCTCACAATACATAATTTTTTAAAAATTTTATTTTTTAATTAATTTATTATTTTTGGCTGTATTGGGTCTTTGTTGCTGTGCGCGGGCTTCCTTTAGTTGCTGCAAGCGGGGGCTACTCTTCGTTGCGGTGCACGGGCTTCTCATTGCGGTGGCTTCTCTTGTTGCGGAGCACAGGCTCTAGGCGTGCGGGTTTCAGTAGTTGTGGCTTGCAGGCTCTAGAGCGCAGGCTCAGTAGTTGCGGCGCATGGGCTTAGCTGCTCCGTGGCATGTGGGATCTTCCCGGACCAGGGCTAGAACCCGTGTCCCCTGCATTGGCAGACGGATTCTTAACCGCGGCGCCACCAGGGAAGCCCCTACAATACATCATTTTTAATCTACTCTTTTCACCTCCATCCATGTGGTTGTAGAAAACTGGCTTCTTGGGCTGGAGGCTGACATTTTCAACCTGGAAACAGCCTTTGATGAAGTCACACACAGGGACTTCAGTTAGAAGATCATTAAGGCCCCATAATGTTGCAGTTAAAGCATGGACTCTAGATCCTGGGTTCAGATCTTGCTTTTCCATATACAGCTGTGTGACCTTAGACAAGTTACTAAACGTCTCTGAGCCTCATTTTCCCAGCTTTGAAGTGGGCTGGTGGTAGCACCCAGCTCTCGGAGCTGTTGAGAGGCTTCACAGGCTAGTCCATGTCAAGTGCTTAACGCAGTGCCTGACACCTAGTTAGCACGCAATAACAGTGAGCAAACGTTGGTATTTATTAAAGCCGAAAATTAGGAAAGTGAACTCCAGAAGTTCAGCTTCTCCTTTTAAGAGGCAAAGTCTTCTACCAGATGTGGCACCAGCATGGTACGGACAAAATGAGTGTCTGTGTGGTGAAATGCGGGACCCCTGAGGAGCTTTGCACGAGGAAGGTCCTGGCTTTGGGAAGAAGAGATAGTGTTCACCTCTTATGGGGAGCAGCAGGGAGATGTGCGGCTGAGGCCTGGACCTCGGAGAGACTCTGGCTCAGCCTCACTTCCAGCAAGAGAAAAAGGAGGCGAGAGAAAAGGAAAGAGGACGTGGAAGGAAGGTAGGAAAGCAGGAAGGGAGGGAGGGAGGAAGGGAGGGAAGAAGCAGCTTTGGTCCGTGACACTCTCTGGCCCCAGCTGCTCTCCGTTGCCTTAGATGCTTGAGAGTTGCATCCTTACAGCAAACCGTCCTCTGACTTGAGCTGGCGTGAATGGGTTTCTATTCCTTGGCCACCCAAAGAGATCTCTCCATCACTCTGAACAGTCTCATTAGATGGCAGGGAGGGGTTTTCCGTGCATGGCCATGGTCACAGATACCCAGCTCCATGGGGCACAGCGGGAGCAGGGTTCGCACGTAGCACCCCCAGGGATTCCTGAGAATCACCTAGAACAGACCAGCACTCAAGAACGCGCCAAACCCAACAGGCAGCACTTGGTCCAGGCCCCGACTTATAATGGATCCAGACAGCAGCTCTGCAGGCAGGGCCCACCAGCCTCCCGGAGAGATCATCTCTCTGCCACTGAGTGCTGGGGCCTGACCCAGCAGTTGCCCTAAGTTTTCTAACCCCCTGAGGTAAGATTTCCAGATTGGCTTTTGAGAACCAGCTCATGATTTTAAGTGAAGTCAACTTTCTAATGGTATAGAGAATCCCAACTTGTGAGTAATAGAAAAAAAATTAATTGCATATCCTTTGGATCGCCTTCCGTGTTTTTTTTTTTATAGCTACGGCAGCAGAATTACCTTCCAAATTATATTGGGCCCAGGTTATTAAAATGGCTTTCAATTCCCTGAGTAGACACAGTGATAGACAGCCGGACAGGGTTGCTGAAGCACTGGATGCTTTCCCCTCCTGTTTTAAACTTCTTGCAGATAAGTCACATGCAGATATCTGAGAATTGACTGTTTCCACCTCCAATTAATCTATTTCCTCTGGTGTCTGTATTTACTCCTAGACTTCCCCCGGTTTCCAGTATAAACCGATACTCTTTTAATACTCCAAATCCATTAGACACTTTTCTTTTCCCTCATGAACAAAGGAGAAATGTTTTTGTGCAACTTTATGGAAGCCATCAATCTCCCTGAGAGGCTTGCTATGCTCAACAGAATCCACATTATAACTTATGCAAAACAGAGGATGGAGACGTGGGGAGAAATGCCGCTTTCTCTGAGCAGTAGCAGTGCATTAAAGAAAACATGCATTTCTGCTGAAATTCATATTGGTAAATGGATTTCCCATCTGAAACATTGTTTTTCACTAAGAGAAGCTTTTAATCCCCTTAAGTTCCTTTCTAATCTGCCTTGGAAGTGCTTGTCTCAGGAATATAACAGTGATGATATAACAGATTTAATTTATTAGAACGAGACAGCAGCCAGCCAGCAGAGTACACAAGAGTGCACGCCTGCCACCGGCTGAGTGGGGCCGTCATTCCGGGATGGAGAAAAATTGTCCCATCTCCCCTGAATCCAGCCCCACTGCACGGCTATGCCCAAGTTCAGATCTCAGCTCCCCGGGCTCTCTTTGGAGCCAACACCCCATCTTCGCGGGGTAAAGCCCTTTATCCTCTAAAGGCCAGAGGAAGGTTGAGGAAGGCAAACCCCTGCCTGCTTCCCCTGCCCCATCCGCTGGAGAGTAGTGGCTGAATGGGAGCAGAGACCAGCCAGCCAGTAGGGGCCAATGCCCAGAACCTCAGGCCTCAGTGAGACAGGCACGTCCTACTGCCTCATCTGATGGGCCACCTCGGGTAGCTAACAGCCCCAAGGAGCCAAGAGTCAGAAGGACAGGAGATACAAAGGCCACTGTTCCTATATCCCATCCCACTCCCAACCAAGACAGAGGAGAAAACCATACAAAAGCCAAGGATCCCTACTCAATCCCAGTTCCGCTTGTTCTGGGATGGGCAGCAGGGAATCCATTCTGGTGGCTCAGCCTGCTGCATTCTCTATGCCAGCCAGCTGAACTGACACAGCTAAAGACACGGGACGGCTGAGCGCACCTGGCTGGGCCGTGTCCAAACCAGCATGGTGGCCCCAGGTACAGCCACACAAAACTCCGTTTCCTCTTCCTTTGAACAGAAAGCAGTTTATTTACTCACTCAAGCCACGCTTATGAATGCTCTCGGGAGCCAACCTTTGACACAGAGGTAACACTCTTTGAGCCCCACGAGAGTGTGAATGAATTCAGCACAGGGCATCAGTGGCGTTTTCTAAGTGGGCGCCTCCGCTGTCACACACAGTATGACACCACAATGGTCAAGAGCACGGCCTCTGGAACCAGAAAGTCCTAGGTTCAAGTCTCTGCTCCAGCTCTTACATGGTGGGGGACCTCCCTTAAGTAATTCAACCTTGCTGAGCCTCTGTTTTCTCATCTGTAGAATGGGATCATGACATCTACCTCCAGTGAGGAATAAATGACCTCATGTTGTAAAATGCTTACCAGATGCCCGCATCTATTAAGTGCTGATTAATTACAACCGTTATGATGTATGTAGGTCTACTTGCCAACACATTCACCCCTTCTGTTCATTCATCAATTCCCCCAAACATATATTGAGCGTTTAGGATGTGCCAGGCTCTGCTAGACACTCTGTATTTGGGATGAGGGAGATAGCAGGAGGGAGAGATACTTAATAAAAATCATCTCTGATGGAAGCGCGATTTTGCACTCCTTCTTTTTCATTTAAATTTCACACGCACACACAAACCTACAGTAGATAGTCAAGGCAGATATAATCGCTTCCATTATAGAGATGAGCAGACAGATCCAGTGAGGTTAGGGGACTTTGTCAAAACGGCAAAGCTGAAAAGAGCCAGGACGGCGGGGTGCGCGTGGGGAGGTCTCACACAAGCCTCCCCCCATACTTTTCCTTGAATAGGATTTTCCAGAAAATAGGATCCTGAATCTCGTCAATGCAGAATGGAGTAACACAAACCCACACGCCCAGGACCCCCGTGGATTTGGGACATACCCCATCCCGTGGCGAGTGTGTGCTTAGGTAGGAAACCATATCCCGTGCTCGGTGGGGGCCGGGGTCTGCTGTCTTTAGACGATAAGAAAGAGGCCAGGAAAGGGAAGAAACTGGGGGGAACTTGACGCTTATTAAAAGCACTTGCTCACAAGCTGTGTTCAGTTCCACATGGTGCCCAAAGCCAGGAACCCGGCCTCAGCAGGGGTCAATGTCCCGTCCTGACAGGCGTGAGCTGGGGAGTCTGGGCTGAAGATGGATGGGGGCGCGAAACACGCCCGTGACAGCGGTAATCCACACGACCCAGGAACGCAGGCTGGTATTTTGGCCACTTCTCCACACTTTTTATGGGCCTAGAAGTGGGAGGAGGGAATTTTCATCATCTCGGACATAAATAATTCCATGAACAGTGTCGAGATCGGACACCTCAAAATTAACCACCCTGTACAGCACAAAGCCGTTGGATTTACTTCTCAGCTGCAGAGCTGCCTGGAGTTAGGCAAGGCTCCAAGGCATTAAAACAAGCCTGGCATTTCCACCCCTGCTCCCGGAGGAGTCCCTGCTCTGCCTGGTGGGATGCCTGCTTCGTGCTTGCTTCTTGATCGTAGATTTTTGTATCCCTCCCTCTCCCCTCACCCTGGGCTGAAGACCCTGCCTCCTTCTTTATGGAGGAAATGAAAACAACCAGATTCATGCTCTCTCATCTCCCACCACCCACAATCCACAAACTTGCCTACGTTTGAAACCCATTCTCTGTCTTACTTCAAGATAGAGTGGAAGACATGTCTTTCCTCCCACCGGGGGCCACTTCCACTCGTGTCCAGAATCCCTCCCCATCTAAGAGTCTGCCCTTCCAGCTACACATACTCACACACATCAACAACCCCTCTCTCCTGGATCATTCCCACCTGCAATGACACCTCCTCAATATCCCCCATCCCAAAAAAACAAACCAAACCAACCCAACCCAAAAGATCTACCTTGATCTCTCATCTCTACCCAACCATGTCCTGTTTCCCTAATTCCCATCTTGGCAAAATATCTTGCAAGTGTTACCTCCAAGCCCCAACTCTACCTCTTCAATCAAGTCCAAGTTGACTTTGCCATCACTCCACCGAGCCTGACCTCAAGTTTATCAGTAACCCCATGTTATCAAATGAAACGAGTACTTAGCTTCTTCCCTTCCTTGGCTTCATGGTTGACCCCTTGGTCCCTCCTGAACCACTCTCTCCTCTTGGTAGCTTCTGCTTCCCACCTGCTCCCCTCCCTCCCAGCTGCTCCTCAATCTTATGTTGACCCAGCTTTTGCACCCAACCTCTGGATGTACGAGTGCCCCTAGGTTGAGTTCTCAGATCTCTTCTTGATGTTTTGTTCATTCCCTCTTTAGGTGAGCTCATTCATTCCATGGTTTTAAGTACTATAGTACTATCTATGTACTACTGACTTTCAAAATGTTAACCCCAGCCCAGAAAGTCTGCCTGAGCTTGAAAATGTATATCTGGATGCCTTCCTGCCGTCTCCACTTAGACATCCAGTAGGCTTCTCAACATGACATTCCTTGACTAGGCAGTTAAAAGAACCAGAAAGACAACAGGCCTTTTAGACCTACGAAGACGTTCAAACTCATGTAGAGTTAATAAAATGCAAATTAAAACAAACTGAGATATTTTTCACCCGTAAGTTTGGCAAAGAGAGATCAAAATATTTTAAAACACACTGTCGACAAGGATTTGAGGAAAGAGGTACCTTTGTAAGTTGGCAGGTAATATAAATGGGGATGAGTCCTCTGCAGAGCAAATTGTCCATAACCATCCAAATGAAAAATACACATCCTCTTTGACCCAGCAATTCTACCTCTAGAAATTTATCCAACAGATATAGTAAATATACTTAATAAACTTATTTCTATTAATATTTATCCAATAGGTAGAGTCGCATTCGCAAATGAAAACCAGCTAATATTAGCAATAAGAGAGGGCTGCATAAGTGAAACTAAGTTCCACAGTGGAATACCACTTAACTGTTGTAAGAAGGAAAGAAATCTGTCTAAGCTAGTAGAGAAAATCTCCAAGGTATAATTTTAAATTAAAAAAAATAAGGTGCAGAGTGCTGGGTATAATATGCTATTATCGGTATTTTAAAAGCCTGATGGAGACCGTGATACCATAAACGCTTACAGAAATACAAAGTATTCATGGAAGGAGACACACAAAAGTTGAAACAGGATTGCCTTTGGGGCAGTTGAACCAGGAGATTAGTTTCTGAGGAATTAGGATGCTCTCTTTTATACCTTCTGTACTGTTTGAATTCTTTTTTGCCTTGTTCAATTCTTTTATTTTCAATTTAAAAATAAAGTTATTATTTTCATAGCCTGGCTGCCTCTCTACTTTCAGCTCTCATATGAAATGTTACCTTTCCAGCAAAGTCTTCTGGGCCACCCCATCTATGTCAGTCTCTCCTATTTTTTTAATCCGTCACCAAAGCAGCTCCACTTTGAACTATTTTAAATATTGGGGTAATAGGAAGGTTTAACTCAAAAATAACCTCTGCTCTCCTTGTCAGAGAGGTTCCCCTGTGCGCACCATCTGAAATAATACCTACAGCACTATCCCTCTCTAATTCTTTATCTTGCTTCTTTTCTTTTCAAGGCGCTTATCACCATCTGAAACATTATGACATGTTTTTCTTTGTTTATTGTTGGCTTCCCCTCATTAGAATGTAAGCTCCAGAAGAACAGGAACCTTGCCCTTTTTTGTTCATGGCTGTACCCTCTGCGGCTAGAACAATGCTTGGCATATCCCGTATGTTCAGTATTTGTTGAATTAACGAACGGTTCTACTGCCAAGAACAAAACAAATAAATAAAAAGATGTTTAAAGGTCATCGATCTAGAAAAGAAAACATCTAAGGTCGTGAGTTTAGAGCTGGGTCTCACATCCAGTTAGGTCATCACCAGCGTCGGCTTCCCGTTTGTATTGACATTGATTTGCAAAGCAAAGGCCCTGGGGAAGCATCATATAGGACCGAGAGGTAGAGAGAAAACGAAGTCAGGAACGGGTAGCTCTCCAGGAAAACCCCAGAAGTGTGGAGCAGGGAGACAAACGACGATATAGAAAGCGGGAGTAAGAGAGGGTCTCTAGCAAATCCCCAAGAGGAAGCTCCTTTCCTAGTCAGGGAGAGTCAGGGCACGAGGAAGAATAGAAACGAGACATGCAAGAGAATCTTTGGGTCCTTCTGTCACCCTGATTGCCCATGATTCCAGCTCCTCATGGGTTGTACACAGGTGTCAGAGCGGACAATTGTCAAGGGAAAGAGTGCCTGAGTCATTACATTACTTAACCCCCCAGGGCTAAAGGCAGGAGAGCCATGAGTCAGCAAGTCCCTGGGAATCAGCGAGTTAAGTGGATCAGCTTGGGTAGCAGGCAGCCAGCCAAGGAGCCCGGGGAGTGTGTGCCAGGGATCTCCCCCCACAGCCCAGCCTGGCCCTGGCAGCCAGCTCCTATGGAAGAAGCAGCCCTCTGACCCTCTTCGCTGGGGAAGACTTTTGGGGGTAACGCAACGGCCACAGCTTCTCATCGACTTGCAGAACACTGTGTTCTCAGCCCTGGTGTGTTAGCGCCTGCACCGATTCTGCTGGGGCCTCCAGGAACCTCAGGAAACCTCATGTTTTCTAAATTGTACTTTTATGCTCAGCAAGCCCTCAGGCTACCTGGTTAAAAGTTGACATTAAAAAATCCTTCATAATTGGTTCGTTTGAATGGTGCCCTCTGCAGTCACCAAGGCAGGCCGTGTTCATTAGCAGCCGTTCACGCAAAATCCAGGCAGTGAAACATCAATCATGCTGGGGCTTCAAAACCCGTCTCCAGGCTTCCTCAAGCCCAACCAAACGCCAACACGAATAAATCCAGGGCGAGATGAACTTCAGGCGGCATCTTCTAAGCTAAGGTTTCTCCACCTTGGCACCATCTGAGGCCAGGTAATTCTTTCTTATGGGGGCTGTCCTGTGTTTTGTAGGATGTTTAGAAGATCCCTGGTACCCACTATATGCCAGTAGCATTGCCCTGTTTGTGGCAACTCCAAATGTCCCCAGATGTTGCCAAATGTTCCCCGGGGGGCAAAATAGCCCGAGGTTGAGAAACACTCTTTTAAGCTTCTATCCATCTGGACAGCTGAAATTTTGGAGGAAAAGTCACCAATTCCAAAGAGACATTTCTTGAGGGTCTACTATATGCTAGATGCCGTGCTAGGCATTGGATATGGTCAAAAAATAAGGGGTGTACACGGCCCCAAGCATGTCTCCTGAAAGAAGGGGGAACCAAACCCTTAGTTCTTTCTCAATGACCAAGTTTCAAGGGCCAGGGTTTCCAATAGGAGGCGAGGGCCGGGTGAGGTCAGGCTGTTTCGTTAGGAGAGGATGGGTGGGTGAGCACTTGAGAAACTCCTCCAAAGGGAAGCCTCAGAAATGCTTGGTTTTAGCTCCTCGTGTAAATGGATGTCGCCAGCCTTGAAAAGAGCACAATGGGTGTACACAGTGAATCATCGGAGTTAATTACAGAGATCGCTGCAGAGCCGTGCAAAGCCCGCTGAGCTTAGCTTGCAACACCAGGTACAAGAACAGCCAACAATGATGATGATGTTCACGTTAATAACTGGCACTGACACAGCCACAAAGCACTCCCTGCTCCGGACCTGTGCCAGGAAAAATAGAGAAGCAGTCAAAAAAAACATAGTAGCATCGATCCCACCCTCTGGTGAAAGGCAGCCACCATTTTCCCCACTGTGGTCTTGGAGACTGACTGAAGGGCCCGGTGGGGCGTTGCTGCTGGGTAGATGGATTGTGGCGGAGGCCGGCGTGTGGGGAGGGGGAAGCCCAGGCAGATGGGGAGGGGAAAGTGGTGCACTGAGATCAAGGGACAGACAGACGCTCAGACAGATGTCATTTCATTGCATTAACGGTTCATTCAAGTGACAGCAAAACGTCCCCAAGAACTTGGCACTGACGAAGGCCAGGTCCCCCAGAGTTAAATAGTGCAATCTATAGGCTGGGGGTAAGTAAGGGTCTCTTCGCAAACAGCTAAGGACTGTCAATGCGTCACGGGGCAGGAGAATTTGGGAACATCCAAGGTTCTCATCAAGGCTGTTATCCTACTTGCAAGTTAGCAAGTTAGCTTGCCAATTTCACGGATGCTGGCAGAAGGCACAAGACATCTGGATCAGAGACAAAGAACGTTATCACTTATGGCATAGTCAGCAGCATATTTACAAAAATTCCCTTTGTCCCCAATCCCACGCGGGTGACACAGATTAGCCAACTAGACACCTGTCCAGGCAGGGGGTTGCACTGTAGGAGAGGAATCCCACACCTAGGAAAGTGGAATTTTTTTCTAATGGGCAGTCAGCATGGCTGCCCTTTGTTTTGGGGGTGACTCTAAATCCATCTTCCAAAACTCCTTTCCAAGATGGATGTGCAGAAATGTGAGAGACCCCTGGAGAATAATCTCCCAACAGGAGTGACCAAAATCTGGGTCACCTTGGCTTAGATGACAGAAAAAGAAAGACCTAGGCAGTCACAAGTCAAGGAGTATAAGGGAGAGGACACCATGGCCTGGCAGACTTAACACCGTGTTTCCCTGTGGAAGGCTCTACCTGGAGAGGTAGAAGATCTCAGATTAGCTATAACATGATTTTTAAGCCCCTCTCTTCCCACTATGTAGTCCCCGAAGCCACCTTCCCATTAGAATATGGACTCCCGTGAGTACTTATCTAGAAAGCGGTTCGCAGCTTTGCCCATATGACCACACCATGCTTTTGGTTAGCTGTATTTCTGATGGTCATTTAGTCCGTACGTTTCCTGGCGTATACATCAGACTCCGCGCTGGTTAATGTGAGTCTGTTTTACCCTGAGCTCCTAATCCTGAAAGGTTGAGAACCGGAGCCCTGAATTTAACGTGGCAACTTGAATCACAACACGTAGTTCTAGTACTTATTCTATGTCCCAAGCTCTTCATATTCCTAATCGAATCGAATCCTCCAACCAGACATATACTTGGTAGGCAAATCGCTGAGTCCCATTTTATACATGAAGAAAGTAAAACGCAGAGAGAGGAAACTATGCAACTAGAGGCTCACAGGTGGCCGAGGCGGAGTTGGCACTTGAACTTGGTCTGGCTGAGGCCAAAGTCATCTAACCACAGCTCAGTAGGACTCAGGACGCTGTGTGTGGCCAGCCAGTCTTCCCTCTGACGCCCTCTGTCACGCCTTCTTAATCTGTCCTGCCAGCGAGCCAGGAGATACGCCCTGAGCACACCTAGGGTGGCCTCAGCCCTGTGCCCTTCAGCACCCTCAGCCCCCTGACAGGCTCACCTGGACATGTAGGTACCTCCTGTACCTGGAGTCCTTTCCCCTCATCTACACGCCATCTAAATCTTTCCAGAAGGTTCTCAAAAAGCTTTGAGTTCCGTTCCAGTTACTATTGTCACATAACACGTTCCCTGCAAACCCAGCAGCTTGAAACAACCATTTTACTTTGCTCACAATGTCGAGGGTCAGGAATTGGGAAAGGGCTCAGCTGGGACACGCTCATTTGGGGGTCTTTCCTAAGGTTGCACCATCCCCAGTGACATCCCGTGAAGTCAAAATGTTCATGGCTCGAGAGTGGGCGGCAACCAATGAAGCCGTCACTCAGGGTCACTGTCATCTTAGAGATACTTCTTTTCTGGAGCATCTGTACCTCCAGGGAGACCTCTACCCCTTGATTCCAACTATCTGATTCAATGCCCTTGGGATTTCTCTTTGGGCCCCTATTACTAGCTTGAATAGGTAGTAACCAAATTCTTGACGGACAAAGGAACCCCTCTTACTGAGGCTGGTATGTGAACCAACGCCTTATCTGCCCCTTGGTAACAGATGATGTATTCGGGATCTACAGAGGGAGCGATCTCTTTTACTTATTTTAAATACACACCCTTCCACCCAATACACCCCAAATACTTCACACATTTAAATCATCCTTCTGCACAGGCTTTAAGCTGCAAGCCAGTAGTATATGGCTGAGATCAGGAGTTGGGAGCCGGATGGCTCAAATGGAGCTCTTGGCTATCTCCCAGCTGCGTGACCTTACTTAACTATTCCAGCCCTCAAAGTCCTCATGGGGATGGTTAAAGTCTCTACATGACAGAGGCATTGTGAAGATTGTGAAGATTAAGTGGAGTGGCACAAGTAAAGCGTTTAGAAAAGTACCTGGTATATAGGAAGCACTCCACTGAACTATGCTTTATGCATTCAAAGTGATATTCCTTGAAATGAAACATCGTCAATGAAATCAACTATCCTTGAGTAGTCAAACTATCGAATAGCATTACACAACTCAAACGCTTGCTTCAAAGATTTTGTTTGCAACTCTCAAGCCGGCTAATGGCCTCCTAAAACCATCACCTGGTGACAGCGTACAGAGTGTTCAGTCAGAGACCCAAAAGCCCTGCAGGGAGTTTTCAAGTGTTGTTCACTATATAGGGGAGCCACAAGCACACATATCTGAGTTCTTCAGTGTGAGCTCAGCCAAAGTAATTTTATTTTCAAACATTTGGCATTCTGTAAAATCATATTTTGCCTACACGCTCTTTATGTACTATACGTCGCCGTACACATGTGAGAGCTATACTCACAGCTGACTGCCCAGGATAACTTAAAAGGATTTTTCAATGGTCATTTTATTTTATTTATTTATTTATTTATTTATTTATTTATTTATTTATTTTGCAGTACACGGGCCTCTCACTCTTGCGGCCTCTCCCGTTGCAGAGCACAGGCTCCGGACACGCAGGCTCAGCGGCCATGGCTCACGGGCCCAGCCGCTCTGCGGCACATGGGATCTTCCCAGACCGGGGCACGAACCCGCGTCCCCTGCATCGGCAGGCGGACTCTCAACCACTGCGCCACCAGGGAAGCCCTCAATGGTCATTTTAAATGGACACAATTCGTGCCTTATGTGCTGGCTTTCAGAAACTAATCCTCACTTAGGATGAAACCCAGTGTCTCATTTTATCTTCCCAACAGCCCTAGTGTGTGGGCATCGTTGTCCCGGTTCATGGTCAAGGGCATTTTACCTCAAGGAGATAAACTATCTGATTCAATGCCGCGCGGCTAGTAAGTTGCAGAAGTGAGATTCGAGCCCCTCTCGCTATTGGTTCCACCTCCCTGAATCTCACAGCCACAGCTCACTGCTCTGTGGCCCCTTCAAGGCCATGGATTAGTCTCACCTGCATGAAGACTTAGAAGCACCCAACAGCCCTTTTAACAGATATTATGAACTCCATTTTTTAGAAATGAGAAATCAAGATCCATGAAGTTAGTAACGTAGCCATGGTCAGACCTGCTCCTTCAACACTGTTAACTCTCTGTCTTTATATTCTCGTTTGCAAGGCATCTAGGACTCTGTCTCAGCCTACTTCTCAAGGCCGTATTCTGTTGTCTCCTTTGTTGCCTCCTGATCCGCACGCTTCCACATCCGTGTATGTGGGAGCACTGAGGCTCACTAATGCAAACACCTACAGACCCCAAGCAGGTAATATCAGTGGGCCCAGTGGGTTGGGTGGGAGGCATTAGGGAATGGTGGAAACTGCGGCAAACTGAGAGCAAGGCACCTGCTCTCAGAAGCTGCCACTTCTCAGCTCCTACCTAGGGTGTGGCGCTAACATGGCAGATCTTCTAACCTTTCGTGAGAATCCAGAAACCCACCATTTTGTGTGATATCTTCCTATTTTAACCTATTGGCAACTAATTCGTGTGAGTTCACCAGCTCTATGAGAACAGCTTCCCACTCTATTTTCCAGTATCACTGCCTTCTAGTTACATGTCTCTGTTCTAGGGTGAGCTGAGAACCTACACATGGACAGCCTGCCAGTTCCTTAAATGCCACAGTTGTTTTCAAAGAGGGAAGGGCCTTGCCCTTTTCATTCCTAACCAACGACTTTTCCACACACTCCTATTTCTGCCATCATCCAGTGCACTCAGACCCTATGCCACAACTGTGTGAACCATGCATCAGAATTGCCTGAGGGCTGTTTTAGAAATGAAGATGATCACACCCCATTTCAGACCTTTCAAGCGTGGAACTCAGGAATCTCCCCAAAGCCACTCTCGATCTGTCCCCTACCACCCCATATGCCAGGCTCACATCCCCCCCCGACAGAGAATGGATTTAAAATATTCTCTTTGTTAATTCAAATGCCAGTGGTCCTTTCCTGTCCAATCTAGCCCTCACGCCGTTGTCTGTTTAGCATCCCTGAAAAACAGCTTTGCAGGCTGCACGCCTGCTTTAAACGTTCATGGCTCTCCATTGAGCAAAGAAAGCGTGTAAAGCCTGGCATTCAACCCACAGCTTCCTCCCAAACTTCCCTTGTGCTGCTGTACATAGTCCTGATCTCTCTGAGAACCCTGGATTGCCCCTGCCTCTTACATGCAACTAGCAAATGCTGCCATGAATTGATATGAATGTTTACGACGAGCCCTGTCTCTTCTCTTCTCACTCACACATTTGTTGGTTCAGTTCACTCATTTGTTCTTTACTGAGCATCCCCTTTGTGCTAAGCAACCCACGTTGGATTACAAGCTCCTTGGAAGTGACAAGCTTGGTGTTAACAGGAGTATAGCACCCTCCCTGAACCAAGAGCTCTATGTACAGAGTCATATGTGAGCTGACGAGGACATGCTGAGAGGGGGTGGGAAATGGTTTACCAGGTAGAGAGAAAGGACTAAGCAATGAAGTGGAAGTAGGGTATATCAAAGGCAAATTCTAGGGCTGGGTGAAGGGACATTGACCAGGGAAGAGCAAAGAAGTGTAGGTTGAGGCCACTTTCAGGGTGGGTTACATATTTTAGTTAGGACTCTGGGCTGAAAGAAACCCACAGATTCACCTCAAGATGACATAAGTTGAAAAGAGAATTTATTTGTTTGTGTAACTATAAAGTCTTCAGGTGTGGCTGGATCTAGAAGCTAAATGATGTCATCAGGCCTCAACCTTACCCTTTCTCCCTCTCAGCCCTGCTTCCTTCCATCTTAGCGCATCTCAAGCAGGCTTTTCCCTCATGATGACAAGTTGGCCTATGGCACTCCAAGCTGCCAGGCTCTCCTCCCGTATCCCCGATGGAGACAGTACATCTCTTTCCTCTAGTTATTCCCATGGAGAGTTCTGGGATTGAATCTCTTTGGATTACCATTGGGTCATGTGACCATCTCTAAACAGTTACTGTAGGCAAGGGATTAAATATTCTGATTTGTCAGACCTCAGTCACATGCCCACCCCTTAACCAATCACTGGGCTGGACAGGGGCTACCCCTGAACCAATCACTATGGGCAGCAACCTTGATTGGTTAGCCCTGGGTCACGTGGCCAGACCAGGAAGTAAGAAGTGTGGAGTCAGTCCCTTGGACCCACATGGACTGTGTGTGGAAGAGGGAAAGGCAGCTCTCTCCAAAAGAATGCACATAAACCCTTACGTAATAGGCAGGCATGGAAAGAAGATTCTGGAGCACTCGCTGACATGCTGAGGGCAGTAATCTCAGCCAGCCTGTGCTTCTATGCTCCCTAAAGAGAGGAAGCCCCTTCTGCCCCACCTGGAGCATGTGATTCCCACCACAGCAAGCCACTGCCAGCTTTGGCCCACTCCCCTTACCCTAGCAAAGGGGCCCCCAACTCCTCCGTATGCCACTGGAGGTCTGAGAGCTGCAACTGCTAGAGCCACCCCAGGGCCCTGACACCCCTGGTAGAATGCCCGCCCAAGGCCCGGGAGCACGCACTCGCCCTCTCCAGCAGGAGAGGCGGGCAGGGCTGACCACAGAGCTCCCTCCCCTTCAGCCTCGCTGCCTCTGCAGCACAGCCTAATCTCTGCAACAGGTGGGAGGCCTGGACCCCGGCTCTCAGCTTTCACGGTCAGGAGCACAGCAAGGGGAAACTCATTACATGGGTTTAACGGGGTTTAAAAGGCGTTAAAGAGTCCTGTGGGCCAAATTAAGGGGCCTCGACTTACAAGCTGAGTTATGAAGAGATCTAAGGCATGTTTAGGCCAGAGCAGGGGCCCCAAACTTGGTCTAGCACAGTTGCGGTGGGAAAATGTGCCCTCCAGGGAGTTAGCAAACAGAAAGGAAATAACAGGTGTTGGAGGCTGGGAGGCTGGCCTGGGGGTCTGGAGGATGGAGAACACGAGGCGCAGGGCTTTCCCTTTCTTCTCCATAAATGGTATGAAAAACCAGGCACTAGCCATCAAGGGACAGCTGGTTAAATAAATTAAGATACATTTAAAGTCTATCTTCGGGCTTCCCTGGTGGCACAGTGGTTGAGAGTCCGCCTGCTGATGCAGGGGACACGGGTTCGTGACCCGGTCCGGGAAGATCCCACATGCCGCGGAGCGGCTGGGCCCATGAGCCATGGCCGCTGAGCCTGCGCGTCTGGAGCCTGTGCTCCGCAACGGGAGAGGCCATGACAGTGAGAGGCCCGCGTACCGCAAAAAAAAATAATAATAATAAAAATAAAGTCTATCTTCAAGCTGGGATACTACATGACCGTTAAAGAGAATGAGATATGTCTGTAAGAACAGGCACAGAATGGTTTCCAAAAAATATTGTTAGGTTAAAAAAACAAAAACAAACAAAATGTAGAACAGTGTGTCTAATAGGCTATCATTGTTTATACACACCATTTAGGTTGAACCATATGACATTTTCACTTTTGTAAAAAATACTGGTGTATATCTGTCATATATATGTATGTATAACTTCCATCGTGGTGTATAAGGAGAATATTTTTGGCAGTTTACACAAGACACTGATAACCATGGATTCCCCGGGAGACACCATACGGAACTAGGGGTCAAGAATGGGACAGAGAATTACTTTTCAGTTCATAAACTTTTCTAGCACCAGAATCTTTTAAGTCCTATGCCTATTTTATATGTGGGGAAAAAAATGTTCTCAGAAATCTACTGAATGCTTCTACGGTGCAAAATATATGTACCCTGTTATCCTGCACAGGCCTAAGAACACTCCTGCGAGGTAAGTACCACCAACAGTCCCATTTTACAGATGAGGAAACTGAGGCAGAACATGGAGACTTTCTGAAGTGGCTCAGTGGGATGCATAGTTGGTGAGTCTGGCTCCAAAGGCCAACTCCTTGACCATGAGGAATGCCGTGTTTCCTCCCACATGGCTGACCAACTCAGGTCAGAATCTCCTGGGTTCTGCCCCAGTTCCCCTCCCAAAACAGTCTCTGTGATCCAACAATCAGCAAAGGGTTTCTCTCTCTTGCTCAATACTCGCTTTGCCCTTGGAAGGAGGGTCCGATCAAGGGCCAAGGTCCCCCTCTGATGGAGACTCAACAGAGGACAGGGCATCACAGATCTGCCCAGAAGACCATGATGCTGACTTGTGGTCCCCTGAGACAGCAAAGGCTCCGGTGAGCCCCCCGGGTGACTGTTCTCCTCACAGGCCAGACACCAAAGAATCTTCAACCACTGCCTTCTACCCCTTCTGTGGGGAAACTAACAAAAAGTGATGTTGACCTCAAGGGGTGGGGTCCATTCAGCCCCACCGACTTCCAGTATAAGTACAGGAAGAATAATGCTGTGGGCAGGCACTGTCTCAAGTGTTCCACAAGTACTGTCTCATTTCAGCCTCACAATGGGCCCATGGTGTACATACTATGCAATCCCGATTCACACATAAAGAAAAGGGCACAGAGAGGCTGAATAACTTGCCCGTGGAGGCAGAGCTGTACTTTAAGCCCACGTTCTTTCGCACTGCCTGGTACTGTCTGCTTAGACCATTACTTCGGTAGGGGCCACATCTCACCACACCACGACAGCTTGATTAGGGACCAAGATGCAGGTTCCAGAATCAGTCTCCAGCTCTTATCTGTAAAATGGGAGTAATAACAAGGAGAAGTAGACCAAGAGTCAAGCCTTGATCTGCTGGTTCCAGAAACCATGACCCTTCCAGCACTTTAAGCTCCTCTCAAGGAAGGAAGTGGCTGGGGGGGAGGGTGGCCGAGGAAACTTCCAGTGGTTGCTTGTCTGTGTTTCCCTTTGGGGTTTAGGGAAGTTTTTTTTTTGTTTTTTTTTTTAAATGGTCCTCTGTACATTTTTAAAAATTATGTATGTATGTATTTATTTATTTATTTTGGCTGTGCCGGGTCTTAGTTGTGGCACGCAAGATCTTTAGTTGCAGCATGCGGACTTCTTAGTTGTGGCATGCAAACTCTCAGTTGCACCCTGCATGCGGGATCTAGTTCCCCCACCAGGGATAGAACCCAGGCCCCCTCTGCATTGGGAGCGTGGAGTCTTACCCACTGGATCACCAGAGCAGTCCCTAGGGAAGTTTAGAAGAACATTCCCAAAGGTTTAAAGCTGAAAGGCAGGTCCGAGGGATCAGTGTAGTCTCTACTCTTAACTCAAGGACCCATCTCCATTGTTACTGGAGCCCAGGGCAGGCAGGAGCAGCTGCCTGAAGCTCTGAAAAAAAAAAACAGCAATGCTCTTGAACTTCGATAAACCCATCTACTCGCTCTTCTCAGGGTCCTTGGATGGAGCAGGTGTCCATGCACTAGCCTGTTAGACAAATTCTTTCCAGAAAGAGCACCTATGGGGTTACCTAAGAGGTAGAATAAACACATATTCAGGGCACCAGTAAAGCAAGGCACTAACTACCCCTCCCCGCAAAATTTAGTCTTTGCTATTTGTTTCTTTTAATGAAAGTAGCTATCATGTGGACTTTCGTTGGACATGTTTAGCATGTATTTTACACCTGGCAGAGGATACTACTCCTATCAGTATAGGACCTCAGTATCAGTTAGGGTCATATTAGCTGCTGTAACAAGTAAATCCCCAAAATGTATGATGGTCCAAACACAACAGAAAATTATTTCTCACTAGTAAAGTCTGAAATGGGTGTTCCTGGTCAGCGCGTAGCTGTCCTCGCGGTGGTGACTCGGGGACCCAGGCTTTTTGTACGGTGTGCTCTGCTGTATTCAACATTTGGCTCCCAAGGTTACCAAGCTCATTGGCATCAAGCTGTAGAAGTGGAAAGCATGGAGGACTGCATATGGGAGGTGTTCACAGGCTGGGCTGAAAGCGGTACACAGCTGCTCAAATTCCAGCGCTAAAACTCCATCACGTGACACACCAAACTGCAAGCGAGACTGGGAAATACAGTCTAGGAGATCATAGGTTTGGTAAACAGCTGGCCAGTCTCTAAAACAACCTCCAAAAGTCTTAATCTGGGTCTAATGGAGATGCTGGTTTATTCCCAACTCGAGGCAAGATGGCAGATGTGGAGAAGAGGCCATGTCTCCACCTCCCTGTATAGTATCTAGAAAAAGTAACTCTTCAGTAAAGAATGAATTGTAAAAACCACTCTAAATGTAATACATTGACCTAAGAAGAGGACAAACTATCAAAATACAAACTCATGTTAAATGGAAAGGGATTTTCCACTTCAAAATCTTTTCATTTAATAAGTATGTGCTTGATACCTACAACAAGCTGAACTTTCGGCTAATCCCTGAAATATAATGTTAAGCTGTCATGGAGCTCACGTTTTATGAGGGAGATAGACTTTAGCCAAGTAATCGCATAGAGGTATGATCCCCTGTCTTGGTTTGGGTTCTTCCAAAAGCAGCCCTAGAGACAAGGATTTGACTGAAGGTGGTATTAGGAAAGTGACCCTGGGAAACACCAGTGGGGAAGTGAGTCAAGGAGGGGAAGGAAGCCAATAAGGCATGCATCTTCCAGCCAGGTACCACTGTGGCAGCTGGAGCTTATTCCCAGTAGGGAGCTCTGGGCAGCCATGCAGAACACACATGTCTGAGTGTTCCCTTTAGAGCAGCAAGGGAGCTGGGGTATTTATACACCCACTGCCATAAGCCTTGGGGGAGGCTAATTTCCTGGCACTTCCAGCCCATCTTGCCAATTGGCAGCGCAGACTCCCACAGCCAAAGAAAGGTGTGGATGCTGGCAGTCGGAAGATGTTGGGCCACCAGCTTACACTGACATGGTAAGGTCTAAGGGTTCTGGGTTGGGTACTGCCTGCATCTGTTACACCGCCCAGGTGCCACGGATAAAAATACAGGGGCAACAACAGTGAGAATAAGACGATCAGGCATAGCTGCAGGGGTGGTGGGCTGGTGGGCTCTGGAGCCAGACAGCATGGCTTTCGATCCCGGCTCTTACACGCGGCGCCTCGGGCAAGTTGCGGCTCTCTGCCTCAGTTTCCTCATCTGCAAAAGGGGCAGAGAAGAGTACCTGCCTCCTAGGGCTGCCGGGAAGATTAAATGGGACAATTCTTTAGAGGGGCTTAGAAGAGCGCCTGGCCCCGCCTGCGCCCACGCTCCACAAAGCCAGCCCAGCGTGGTATTTGGGGTCCCCTCTCCATCTCTCCCAAGCAGGTGGCTTCCTCTCTGAGTCAGTCATCACGCCACCACCAATTAATTGGCACCTTTGGCCTCTCGTCTGGAAACCAAACTTCCCATGACCCAGGGACTGGCAAAATCCCCGGCCTGGCCGCCCTCTGTGCTCCATTGATCCCGCCGGACACGCGATAGCCCATTTGTACGGGATGGCATTTACTTCTCCGTTTGTCGGATTCCAGTTTCTGGCCAGTTCTGAGCACCCAGCCACGGGGAGAACAATGCCCCCTCTGTTCCCCCCCCGCTCCCCAGCCATTCATGTCGACTTTTGTTTCAGCCTAAAATAACACGAAGCCGGAGGGTATTTTCTTAACACCACCAAGCCCTGTGGAAAATGTGGCGGGCTGTGGCTGTTTCGGGTCCCCAGCTGATAATGATGTCGTGATGTATAGGTGAACTCCCGCTCCGCCAGGGCTGGGGCGACCCTGGGATTAGGGCCACGCTTATCTCCCAAGACATCTTAGAGTGTCTGGGATTCCATTTCACGATGGAGGCCCTGGGGTCGAAGTTACGTTATATACTTATGAGCAAAGTGGACTATTCCTGGTCTGGGCTGGAGTGGATTACGGCTGATCACTCGGCCTAAAGCAGGGACATCTGAGAATGTTGAAGAAAGGAAAGGGATTCCGCAAATCCAAACAAACACAGACTTCAAGCGAAGTCTCGGGCACTAAACATTTTAAAAGGCCTGCCTGGGTGAACACGGGTCCTGTGAAGAGTGGGTTCCCAGAGTCCAAACCTCTTCAAAGTTTCTCGCCAACCTGCTGGGGATGGCTCTCAGCACAACCTCTTAGCAGCCGCATAAATCATACACCGGCAGCTTTATGCCAAAAGGTGCTATTAAAAATTTTTTTTTAATTGACTCGTCCAAAGCGCCTTACAAAAAGGTCCCAAACCCACCACTTTCCTTATTAAAGTTCACAGAAAATAAATATCAAATTTCTTTCAGCCGGAATTTTCTCTCCAACTGTAATCATAGAAGCTAGAGATGGAGAAAAAAAAAAAGAGGTGAGGGGAGGACACTCTTGGGTAACTTCTTCCGTGATCTGTGCAGTACAATATGTTGCCACAGTCTGCAAATTCACTTTCTCATCTGCTCTCGAGAAGGCAAACGGAACCCCACAAACTGATTCTTGAGAGCAATCCCAATTCTAGAAGTTTCTAAAAATGTTGCAGAACAACTACAAAAAATTAAAGCTTCCCTTTAATTACAGACGAGCTTTCTATTTAGTTCAGCCCCCGTCATGAAATGGAATTGAACTTCCTTTCTGATTCATTCTTCAAAACCTCAACGGCGATTTTATCAGAAACAGATCTGACGCCCTTGTGGTGCTCCCTGGGTCAATCTCAGTCGTGGACCCGTGTCCTCATTAAAGCTCATCTGTTTGGTTTGCTTAGGGAGAAATCATAGCAGATCAGGTTCGATTGCCTCTCTGCTCGTGAAAAAATGTCCTGACCTTTCCCTTGCCTTATTAGGATAACTAGAGGTGACAAAAGTCACAAAACACAATATTTTCTTAAAAGGGTCCCAAACCTCCAGCGGAAACTCACAGCACTGAAAGTGACCGGACTTCCTTGTTTTCTGGATTAGCAGAGCCCTGACCACCGGGACGTGTGGGAGAATGGCTGGCTACCGCCAGAGTTTGCTCCTTGCCATCGAAGATCCTTGGGTGACTGTAGATGTCCCCAAAAGCTGAAAAAAAAAAAAAAAAAAGGCTGAAGTCACTTCCCCCCACTCCCTGGACCTTGGCATTGATGACTCCTTTTCTCACTAACCTTAACTAAGCCACTTAAAAAGAAAGTGGAGGGGGGCATGGGGGAAATCTTTATAGATCGCCATCAAAACCTGACCACAAATGGTTCCAATTTGCCGCAGTGATTAAATCTATGTGAGTTTAAGGGTTTTCATTCAGGTCATTTGCTACTTTGGAATTTTGCTGCATGCCTTGCTAAGAAAACGAACTTATGAGTCACCGTCCAATGCAAAGAAGGAGGAAGGTTACTAAACAAACTCCAAGCAGAGCTTAAGTGGATATAGAAAATAAAGACTCCGAATTCTAAATATGGATCTGAGACGAGTGTAGAAGGGATTAGAGCCGCCTTTGTGCCTGGTGGGGTGGCCCAAAGCCGGCTTGCCTTTTCAGAGCCAACAGCCTAGGATCAAAGTAACAGCCACCAGTTTGTCAATATGCTAAGCTGGGTGTTTACACAAAAGTGTCAGCGCGCGCTTTCCACCACAAAGAGGCTCGTACATTCGAAGATTAATTACTTCCAAAACAGAGATTGTGTGTAAATACCAAGGCCTAGCCTCCTCGAGAGTATTTGCTTGGCCCCAGGCTGAGATGTGCTGCCGAAGGCAGAGAGTTGGGGGCCAGCATAGAGAAGCTGATGTCGGCCCATCTTCATCTCAGTACTTTTTTCTCAGCATGTGTGCTTTCTTGGCATTTCACCTTTCCTGGAATACACAAGCTGAACCCTACTTGGTCAAAAGCCTTATGTATGATTTCTCTCATCTCCCATCTTTCTCTCTTTCTCATACACTTCCATGTGGGGCAAATTTTCTGAGTTTCTCCCTTTCAACTCTCTCCTCCCTCCACTACCAGCAGATTATTATATTGGCTACTATGAGTAGAGGGGAAACTGATGGACTGCAGAGTCTTTGTGAAATGATCCCCGCCAAGTCATTTAATTTCAGCCTCAGTGTCCTTCCTCCTCTGTAAAATGAGGATAAGGAATATGCTTGCCCCATCTATAAGCCCACCTGGTTAGAAGATTTAAAGGAAAGAAAAGCCATCATAATAGAAAGCAATAAGATAATGGTGACCATGGCAGATACCAGCATTCTTTTTTTTAACATCTCTATTGGAGTATAATTGCTTTACAATGTTGTGCTAGTTTCTGCTGTATAACAAAGTGAATCAGCTATATGTATACATATATCCCTGTATCCCCTCCCTCTTGCATCTCCCTCCCACCCTCCCTATCCCACCCCTCTAAGTGGTCACAAAGCACCGAGCTGATCTCCCTGTGCAATGCAGCTTCTTCCCACTAGCTATCTATTTTACATTTTATACCAGCATTCTGATAGGACTTTGTTTTATTAGACATTAAACACCTACCTGGATATGGACTGCATGCACACACACACACACACACACACACACACACACACACACACTACTCATCACACCAAAAGCTAAGTCTGGGGCCCAGGGTAATTTCCTCATAGTATGGTCCACAGACCATATACATTAAAATCACTGGAAATGCTTTTTCCAAAGGCAGGTTCTCAAGAACCAAATTTCCGGTTCAGCGTTTGCTCAATGAGATGCTTCCATTATTGGTGGTACAAGGGTGGCACTGGGTAGTGCAGGAGGGACTACCCACCATTTTTATAGCTGTCTATGTATTTTAAAGAGTATTATAGCAAACATGACAGCACAATAAGCTTATATTATTTCACAGAGTAAGTGGATACAAAACTAGGCATATAAGAAAGAAAACAGGAGTCATTTCAAAGTATTGCCTAAGTAATTAGATTGGGAGAGAAGAAATTGGTAAAAATCATACAAGGGTCCATAGATGTTTGAATCTGAGCACTCTGGAGGTGAGAGAATCTGTATTTCTCAAATCTCTCCAGGCTGAGAACACAACTTTGACGTCAGCCAGGCTCTATAAGCAGGTGGTTTTCTGTTCATTAATTCATTTATTCAAAGGGAAAATGAGGACTTCCCTGGTGGCGCAGTGGTTGAGAGTCCGCCTGCCGATGGAGGGGACACAGGTTCGTGCCCCGGTCCGGGAAGATCCCACATGCCGCGGAGAGGCTGGGCCCGTGAGCCGTGGCCGCTGGGCCTGCGCGTCCGGAGCCTGTGCTCCGCAATGGGAGAGTCCACAACAGTGAGAAGCCCGCGTACCGCAAAAGAAAAAAGGGAAAATGACTCAGCAAGGGGTGGGGTGCTGGCAGGAGATCCCATGGTGTAGCTGATACACTGGGTCCTTGGGGGCTGCCGCCAGGACTCCAGGAACTCCTGGCACTGTGGAGAACTTGCACAGAAAGTATTTTTGAAGGAAAGGGGCAAGTGCAAAAGAAATCTTTCCCCGAACTCTCCTTGGGACCCCCACAGCTCTTCTCTACTGGTCACTGATGCCAGTGTGGATATCTTCTCTAAACCCTCCCCAGGGAAACCTAGGGTCTCACAAGAAAGCCTACAGGGTCAGAAGATTGAGGAAAGAAAGATTATATTCTTCTTTTTTTTTAAGTAGATTTATTTTATTTATTTATTTTTATTACTTTTTTTTTTTTTTGGCAGTGTTGGGCCTTCATTCCTGTGCACGGGCTTTCTCTAGTTGTGGGGAGCAGGGGCTACTCTTTGTTGCAGTGTGAGGACTTCTCATTGTGGTGGCTTCTCTTGTTGCAGAGCACAGGCTCAGGCGCGCAAGCTTCAGTAGTTGTGGCTCGCGGCTCTAGAGCACAGGCTCGGTAGTTGTGGCGCTTGGGCTTAGTTCCTCCGCGGCGTGTGGGATCTTCCCGGATCAGGGCTCGAACCCGTGTCCCCTGCGTTGGCAGGCGGATTCTTAACCACTGCGTCACCAGGGAAGCCCCAGATTATGTTCTTCTGAGTCCCACTCTGGGGTCTCAAACAAAGTTTACTCACTGATTCATTCATTCATTCATTCATTATTCAACAACTATTTACTGAGGACCCACCATGCGCCAGGCACTGTTCCAGGCACAGGAGACCCTATGAAGAACAAGCTGACGAGGTGCCTGCCTTCAGGAAGCTCACAGCGGGGCACATGCTGGAGCACCCGTAAGAGGCTCACGGGTTGACACAATAACTTGGCAGGCACACATATAAGTTTGATGATGGGAGATAATAACGTCAGTTATGAAGGAAATTAAAAGGGTGACATGATAGACAAGGGTACCTGGGAATGGCCTTCTTTGGAGTGACAGCCAAAGAGCCAGGATAAGTGTTCCAGGCAGAGGGAACAGCAAGAGAAAAGGCCCGGAGGTGGGAGGAACCAGGTTACAAAGGTGACTGGAGTACATCGTGGGAAGGAGCCATGGAGGGAGATGGGCAGGGTATTCCCATTCCCAAGTACTGCGGGAAGCCACTGGAGGAAGGGTGGGGTCAGACTGGCGTTTTAGAACATCCGTCTATCTGGCTGGGTGGGTGGCAGTTACATTCTGCCCCAGCCACACTGGTCTCACTTTTCCCCAAATGCCCCAGACACATTCCTGTCTCAGAGCCTTTGCACTCACTTTCCTCCTCCAGGAATGCTGTTATCCCAGAGAGCTCCAGAGAGACCTCCTTCAGATCCAGCCTCCAGTATCTCTCCATACCAGAGGGGCCATCCCTGACCACACGCTAGAAAAGCACACCCCATCCCCAGAGCCCCCCATCCTCTCTGTTGTTGTATTTGTCTCTGTAGCGCTTAGCTATTACACAGCAAACACACGGTGATGTGTTTGTCCCCTCCAGTCAAAGATAAACATGCCCGGGACATAGTGAGTATTCAGTAAACATTTGGGGAATACGTTGAGTGGCCGAGCACACTGGGCTGAACCATTAACCTCTCAGAACCCAAGTTTCTCTCTCTCTTTTTGAAAACATTTTCTATTTTATTTATTTATTATTCTTTTTCATGTTTCTTTCCATTATGATTTATTATAGGATATTGAATATAGTTCCCTGTGCTAAGTTTCTTTTCCTGTCTGACTTCATAGTACCCACGTGATTCATATTCATTCATCAGCTTACTTATTTATTAGTTTATTCATTGTCTAAGAGATATTTATTGAGCATCTTCACTCATTGTCTAAGAGATATTTATTGAGCATCTTCACTCATTGTCTAAGAGATATTTATTGAGCATCTTCTATATACCAGGCACTGCATTAAAATTAAATTAGATGATGAATCCAAGTAGCTAATGTAATAGATAATTGGTTAGACTTAATAGGTAATAGGTTAGAAGAACTAATCAGGCACCTGTTATGTGGTACAAATGTCACCTGGAGAGATGCCCACAAAAGAGGGCAGCCGGCAGCATCACTCACACAGCCAATGTGGACTTTGGTTCCAAGGCCAGGCAAGGTCTTGACTGCCGACCCAACTGTTCTGTTACCCCCACTTTCCCCACCCCCACATCCATTTTCCTCCTTCTTTGCCCTGCCCTGTGTTCCATGGGGCTGACCTCAGGTGTCCATGCTCTCTGGCTCCCAGCTGGCCAATGTGAGGCCATGACAAAAGATCGGGAAGAGAAGAGGACAGAATATCTATTCCCTGCTCTCTTCTTGCTTTGGGGTGTGATTTCTGGCTCTGGCCATGTCACTCCAAGGCTACAGCTCTGGCAGGCAGCACCAGTCTGCTCAGTGGACCCCGCCTTAGCAGAGCTCCGATGTCCCCATGCCTCCCCTGCTCTTTCAGGTCTAGAGTTAGTAAGTAACAGCATCCTGCTCCCCAGCTAGCCTCTGGGGCTTTTCATCCCTTGATCATACCCTTAATGTCCCTGAATGCAGGCCCTTCATTGAGGACCCTTGAACCATCAGAGTTGCTATCTATGTCCTACTGGGACTCTGACCAGTAGACCCACCATAGCAATTAATAGTGCAGAAAATGTCCATTGTTTCATAACAAAACTGGCATAACAAAATACTGTAGACTTGGTGGGGGGCAGTGCTTAAAAACAACAGAAATGTATTTCTCATAGTCCTGGAGACTGGAAGTCTGAGATCAGAGTGCCAGCATGATCAGGTGAAGGCCCTCTTCTGTATGGCAGACTTCTCACTGTGTTCTCATATGGTGGGTTCTCTTTTATAAGGGCACTAATCTCATTCATGAGGGCTCCACCCTCGTGACCCATGCACCTCCAAAGGCCCTATCTCCTAATACCATAACATTGGGAGTTGGGATTTCAGCATATGAATTTTAAGGAGGACACAACACTCAGAACATAGCAGTCGCATATATTGTAAAAAAACAATGCATATTGGTATGGTTAGATATATACCATATATACATACTTTATATCTACTCCCCTCCCCTCCCTCCTAGTATTTAGAAAAGTCACTCTGGCTGAACTTTTGACATAACCCTAAAGAGATCATCCCCTCACCCATGGCCCAGCCTTCCAGCTGTGCCCCCTTCCCCTCTCACCGACACTGCTGCCCCTTTAATTCTACAGACTGGCATTAAATGCACTGTGCTCTACAGAGCTTCCTGTAGGCATCTACAGGTGCCAGCACTCATGGCCTCACGGCCTCCACTCACGGCAACAGCTGTACCCACACTTCAGGATCAAACTGGTCCATTTCCTTCCAGCTTATAAATTGTACCTTTTTCTTAGGTCTAGTGAGGAGGCAGGTAAGATAGAAAGTAGCCTTGCAAATCGAACTGTCATTTCCCGGGGGGTGGGTGCTGGGTGCACTCGTTCTTCAGCACTGATTCATCCGACATTGGTCTCAGGCCAAGAATATGCTGGGTGGCCACAATGCCAGGCTCTGCAGACCCAGGGATGAACTGGCCAGACAAGGACTGAGGCTTTGAGAAGCTCTGTGGGGGAGGAAAAGAGAAAGAGAGAGGGAGAGAAGGGTGTGCCAACAAAAACCAGTTTGCCGAGACCATATTTCTTGGCAGAAGGAACTGCCCAAAGGGGAACGGTGGGTTCCCTCCACTCCAGGGCAGGCCAGGGACCCAAGGGAAGTTCTGCAGAATCAGGAAGGCCCTGAGCTGGTATATGAGGGCCATCACCATCCAGCCAGATCTTCATCACCCAGTTGGCTGCTAAATGCTGGGTGTTGCTCCTGAGGGGGCCGGGGCAGCTCAGAGAATTACGGGAGGATCAGCAAAGCCAAGGGATGGAGATACACGTAGTTCAACAAGAAAAATCCGTCGTATGTCCTCACTGGTGTCTGGGGAGCAGGTTCAAGTTTGCCCCATACCTCTCCCTTGATTTATCTCCCATTTCGGTCATGTCCACGATTGCAAAACAGAGAAGGTGTTATCACTCTCCTCTGCCCACGGCATCTGATTAGAGATAGGAATGAACGAATCGGTTTGTTGAACGCAGCCCATGCCTGGAAGCTCACTTCTGGGTACAGGGTGCCCTGTGGCAGGGCGTAGCCCAAAAGACTCACCTGGGTAGTGATTAGGAGAGCAGATAAGAGAGTTGTTTCCTGCAGTCACAGTCTGTTCAGAAACTCCCTGGTGGTCACAGGTTTGATAAAAATTCCCACCCTCCCACGTAGGTTGGGTCAATGCTTCAGGTCACAGGTAGGGAGGAGTACTTAGGAAAAAAAGGGCAAAGGTTGCAGTTGGGGTCCACCTAGAACACTGGAGGCTGAAACTATGCCAAGAGAGAAGATGGGCGTCCAGGGGAGGCAGAAGCAAATACATAGACCTAAACAATGGCCTCTCCTGGAGCTCCACGGCCTCTGTAATTTAATTCCCAGAGCAGGTGAAATTTAAAAGGCCACAACGTGATAAAGAGATAGGTGGGTTTCATAAAGATGCTGGCTTTTGGAGCCAAGGGAACGAAGGAGAGGAGGAAAAATGATATTGACTCAGCCACGGGAGGTTAAAAGTAAATACTGTCAGTGTAAATAACTGGGCTTTTAAAGGAAGCGTTTCACACCATTTCAAGGGCATCCAAGGGAGCTGGGAAGGGGAAATTAGGATGGGCATAACTCGCTGAGGGTACCTTTCTCTTTTCCACTCCATCTTTAGGGGACGCTAAGAGGCACTAAGGAGAATGGAGAGAGTGGCTGGGGACACAAAGACCCCCTGATTTGTCTGCCGAATGGGGGTAGCTTATATCTGACTTTTGCAGGGGATTGTGACCTTCCCTCCAAAGGTTTAGAAGATGCTGTCTCTAGGAGACGTAAAAATGAGTCATTCAGAACCAGGGAAAACAGGCATTTAGGTCCACGAGAGCTGGAACTGCCTCCATCTGTTGCCACAGAATTCCATGTAACACGGAGCCCGTCACGGAGAAGAGGTTCTGGAAATATTGGAGTGAAAACAAGAAAGCAACCAACAAAGAGGCACGCCCACAGCACCACCAGCCAGCACCTCCTGGGCAGCTTCTAGGGGAAAAGCACTTTTCATCCCTTAACCCATTCCATCCTCCCAGTGTTGCTGCAAATAGGAACTGTTATCCCTGTTTTACAGATTAGGAAACTGGCCTTTAAGGAGGTGAAGAGACTTGCCCAGGCCACCCAGCTGGTTAGGAGAAGCAGCAGGATTTGAATCCAGAGCCACTTGTTCAAAAGAGTATAGTTATCCAGAGCTGAGGGAGAGGGCAGAACCGGGGAATGTTCCACAGCTGGCTCCACGGCACTGTCTCAGCCTCAGGAACATTGGCCCGGATGCCCAAGCTCTCAGAGAGGATGGCGGCCACAGGCCAAGACCTGGAGAAAAAGCCCATTCTTTTTCCACGGGACCTGCCACTTTCAGGAGATGCTGAAACCATTTCCCAAACGTATCCACTCTAACATGCTGAAGGATCTCAGGGCACAGCTAAGGACATGGGGACATGCCCCAGGTCTTCCCCAAGAGCTGTCCGGCTCTCCCAGAAGATGCACCAAGGTGGTCATGATGCCACAGATGATGCTGTAACTTGCCATGAAAACCACTAAACAGGCCATAAATCTCTGTGCCTGAAACTGAAGACCACACTCTCCCGCCATGTGGGCTGCCCTGGAGCCTGACTTTGAACTTCCTACTCGCCAGCTTAATGGAGACACACTCAGCAGTAAGCAAGGCCAGGTGCTTGATTTCGAACCAGACAGCACGAAAGTGACCATGACAGAATTGGGTGATTTTTGCACCTAAACAATGGGGAGTGAGTTGCTAGGCTCTGCAGGATTCTCCGTGGCGAATGGACCTCAGACTTTTCTTTCCTCCTAGCCTCCCGCCCAACACACTCAGCCCAGATCCCTGTGGTGGCTGGGAAGTAGCCACTGGGTATAAGCGTATATGGAGCTGACAGAGCCAGGGTGGGCAGGGTGTGTCGGGAGGATGGTGGTCTTGCTGGTCTCATCGTCCACGGGAAGGAGCCATCCCAGCTCCAGCATTGACTGGGAACAGGCATTATCCCTCCCAGAAGAGCCGTGCTTGTCCATGAACTGGGGGTTTGCAGAAAGAACCAGCTGATATAATGGTGAACATTTCTTACTTCCAGATATACGTACATATACATATTCTTGGGGATTCATTAATGTGACTTGGGGAAAAAAATCAGCGTGGCCCATATTTGGTCCATGATTTGAGAGGCAGCCTATGAGCACGACCTTGGGCAAGTGACTAGACTTACCTCTCCGTGCTTCAGCAACCTCATGTGCTAAATGGGGGGAAATGAAAGTTGATATTGACTAGGTCCATATATTTAAAGCACTCCCAGCCATGCCTGGCATATCGTAAGTGTTCTCTGAGTGACACTGATTATTACTATATCACAGATATGATTGCTTATAAAAATGTTAAATTTACTTCCGTTAAAAAAGCACTTGAGGGCTTCCCTGGCGGCACAGTGGTTGAGAGTCCACCTGCCGATGCAGGGGACGTGGGTTCGTGCCCTGGTCCGGGAAGATCCCACATGCCGCGGAGCGGCTGGGCCCGTGAGCCGTGGCCGCTGAGCCTGCGCGTCCGGAGCCTGTGCTCCGCAACGGGAGAGGCCACAGCAGTGAGAGGCCCGCGTACCACAAGAAAAAAAAAAAAAACATTTGAGTATATTCCTCTTTTCTATTTCTTCCTGGTTCAGTCTTGGGAGATTGTACCTTTCTAAGAATTTGTCCATTTCTTCTATGTTGGCATACAGTTGCTCATAGTAATCTCTTATGATCCTTTGTATTTCTGTGGTGTCACTTGTAACTTCTACTTTTTCATTTTTGATTTAACTGATTTGGGCCCTCTCCCTTTTTTTTTTTTTTTTTTTTTTGATGAGTCCGGCTAAAAGTTTATCAAGTTTGTTTATCTTTTCAAAGAACCAGCTTTTAGTTTCATTGATCTTTTCTATTGTTTTTGTTTTTAGTTTCTATTTCATTTATTTCTGCCCTGATTCTTTATGATTTCTTTCCTTCTACTAACTTTGGGTTTTGTTTGTTCTTCTTTCTCTAGTTCCTTTAGGTGTAAGGTTAGGTTGCTTATTTGAGATCTTTCTGGTTTCCTGAGGTCGGCTTGTATCACTATAAACTTCCCTCTTAGAACTGCTTTTGCTGCATCCCATAGGTTTTGGATCATCGTGTTTTCCTTGTCATTTGTCTCTAGGTATTTATGAACGTGTGTGTGTGTGTGTGTGTGTGTGTGTGTGTGTGTGTGTAAAATGTTAAGACCCGTGCAGGAAACCTGGGAAGGTGGCATGAGAATGCTTGTAGCTTGGGGAACACAGAACTTCTAGCTGATTTTGTCAGTCTGCCTTCCTGCTGACTCCTGGCAGAGCTGGCCTGCTGTGCCCACGATCCCAGCATCTCCTCTAACGCAGCCCATTCTGGTGCCCAAGGGGCTTTTATGAAATTCAGCCAGGCTCTCCAGGTGGCCTCCCTGGTGCTCAGAGGTAGGCAGGGGTGGGGAAAGAGGATGCTGCCCCAGCTTGTCTCTGCTCCCTTGGCCCAGCTTCTTGCCTCCTACCAGAGACCTAGAGGGAGCTCGTTGGCAGGCATGACCTGACTCATTTGACATTAGACAGCAAGAGATTCATAGAAGCATTAGCCTTTCCCACTCTCTGCCCACACCTCTGGCCCCAAGAAAGCAGTCTGAAGTGCCCGGATCTCGTGGGCCAAGGACTTAACACAGTCCAAGGGCTTGACACAGCCCAACAGGTAGTCACGGAAAGTCTGTGGGCCCGCACACCTGCTAACCAGCCCTGCCCGGATGGGCCTGGGTTCTGCTCCCTCCGTGTCCTCTCACCGCCTCAGAGAGGTGACCCCGGCAGGATTGCCACACTCTCTTTGTAGAAATTCAGGGAGCATTCTACCACCGCCTCCAGGGTCTCCTCAGAAATGAACTTCGAAAGGATTCGGTTTTGCATGTAGCACCAAATGTCCTTGGAGGGGACCCAAGATTAACTTGCCTTATCTTGAAGTCTGCCTGACAGTCAACTGGGTCATGGTAAAGTTCCACTGCAGGCAGAGCAATTAAACCATCCCGAGCACCTATGTCCCCCACCAGATCCTTCTGAGGCAAGGGCAGTGGCCGACCTCCTTGTGACCCCAGCCCTGCAGCAGATAGGGGTGCTTAAGTCTCTGGGTGGGGGGGGGGTCTGTGCCCTCTGACACGCATGGCCAAAGGCTTTCTCACCCATACGTGGACTGATAACCCTGCACACTAGGCTCCCTTGGGAAAGGGAGACATGGGAGAGCGTTAGGGAGACAGTAGGGTGCCCCAAATCCTTGGGAGGACCTGAAAGGCTGACAGGAAGACATTAAGCCTGAGCTGGTCCCTGGACTTGGGATGGGGGAGCTCTTAGCTGAAGTAGTCACAATGGTGTTAGGAATAAACAGACCATGGGAACAGAAAAGAGGGTCCCCAAAGAGAGGCATTTATGCCTAGAATACAGTTAAAGTGCAGGTGGCTACCAACTGATTGTGACAAAGAAAGATCTCTTCCATAAATGGTGCTGGGAAAACTGGTTAACCATTTGTTGGGAGGAATAAAATTAAATCATTACCTACACCATATACACACAAGCTTACATTCCAGATCGACTAAAAATCTCACGGTTTTATAAATGGTATGAACATTGTGTTAAGTGAGACAAGCCAGTCAGAAAAGGACAAACGCTGAACAATTCCACTTGAGTGAGGCACCTAGAATAGTCCAGTTCATAAGGTCAGAAAGTATTGAATAGAATGGTGGTAGCCAGGGTTTGGGAGGAGGGGGGAATGGGGAGTTGTTTAATGAGGACAGAGTTTCAGTTTGGGAAGACGAAAGCATTCTGGAGATGGCTAGCTGGTGGCGATGATTTCACAGTCATGTGTACTTAATGTCTCTGAACTGTACCTTTAAAAATGGTCAATTTGATGCTACGTGTATTTTACCACAATTAAAAATAAAAATTTTTAAATGTCATATTTTGTTAAATTACAGGAGCATTAGAGAATAATATGAGATAATAGTCTTCATACCTTTAGGGTGAGGAAGTCCTTTTCAGTGTCTTAAGCAAGATATGAAATCCAGAATCCAAAAAAGAAAAGGTTGACAGAGTTAAAATTACAATTGCACTAAGTGACAAAGATGACTGACGAATGTTTTAATGACAGTCAGGAGAAGAACAAAAGAAGAATAATAGACCTCCTGCTCGGGGCAGCAGAGCACTAGTCCAGGAGTTCTGAACCCTTGGCCACCTTCACAAGTTCTACCTTTTCATACAACACCTATTTTATTATTTGCCTCTTTTTCCTTTATACTCTTAATCAACTTAAGCGAGGAATGCTTTATGGACAATAAAATGCACCCCCTTTGTGCCCATGCCAGGAGTTCTGACAAACTTAGATACTCATGGAACCATCTCTAGGTCAAGATACAGACCTTTTCCATCATCCTAAAAGTGCTCTCGGGCCCCTTCACATCCATCCTCTCCCCCATTCCAGGGCTCTAACGCTGGTTTACCGCTTCAACAATTTGCCTTTTCTGAGAAAATTTTAGAAGTGGAAGCACAGAGTACACAGTCTTTTGTTTCTGACTTCTCTCACTTAACACAATGCTTTTGAAACTCATCATGCTGTTGTGTGCCTTGATATCTTGTTCCTTTTTATTATTGAGTAGTTCTCCTTTGTATGGAGTTGCCACCGTTCCTTTATCTGTTCACCTGTTGATGGACGTTTGGATTGTTTCCAATTTGAGGCTATTATGAACAGTTACTGCTAAGAACATTTGCATGTAACACAGACTTTCACTTCTATTGGGTAAATACCTAGGAATGGAATTGCTGAGTCATATGGTAAATGTGTGCTTTAAACTAAATTTTAACTTCTATTCATTTTGAAAGAAAACTTGAAGTCACTACTATAATGAAAAGGCAGTATCCCTTGCTATAAAGCAAACTTTACCATAATAATAAAAATCTCAAGATTTAAACAGACACAATGGTATTGTGTTTCGTTTGCAAATACTGCGTCAGCAACCTTATACAAAGCAAGGCTCTTACATGCCTGAGATATCCTTGCTCCTGCCAAAGGCTTTGGGCTTTGGGTTAGTCCCAGAGAACTCTCTGCTAGGTGTTGGAGAGGTGTTAAAGTCGGGCCAGGTTAACTGCGAGGGAGGGAACGACTCTGTGATTCCACGGTACTTAATGTCACGCAGGTGCGCCACCTGTAATCACTACCTGAGCAGGAAAGAGGGATGACACAGAGAGTCAGTGATTTTGCTCACCCCTGCGGTCAAGGACAAAGCCCTAAAGCTACATATAGCTATTTATTTAACAAAAAATTATAAAGCGTTTATTATGGGCCAGCACTGTTGTAAGCGCTTTATAACTATTAGCTCATGAATGATAGATAGGGTAGAACTAATTTTTATGCGAGGTGAAACACACACCTGGCTGTTCCTGATGAGATTAAGGGTTTAAAAATTTATTTTATTGAAGTATAGTTGATTTACAATGCTGTGTTAATTTCTGCTGTATAGCAAAGCGATTCAGTTATACATATAGACATTCTTTTTCATATTCTTTTCCATTATGGTTTACCACAGGATATTAAATATAGTTCCCTGTGCTATACAGTTTCTTGACCCGACTAAGTAACATTCCAAGTAATGTGCACGTAAGACAGTGAAGCCCCTGCTCAAATCAGAAGCCACAGTCAGAGATGAACCTGGTTGTGATGCTCTCAGCCCCCTGTAAACCTTATTCCTAGAGGCTCAAATGCCAATCCCTGTAATGTGGCAGCTGCAGTCCCAATGTTGCCCATAGTCACAGATCTGGAATCAGATCCAGGTCAGTGTCCAGGCCCCGTCAATGACCAGATGTGCAATCTTAGGCAAGCAACTTAGTTGCCCTGTGCCTCAGTTTCCTCACCTGTGAAATGGAAATAAAAATGGTACCTGCTCATAGGCTCTATAGGTTAATTGGAAGAACGGCATGAAATAACCAGAGAAAAGCACTTAGCACAGTGCCTGGCAAGTAGCCCTCAACGAATGTCGGATGTTCTAGCTTGTTGTTATAACAATAATCTAAATGCTAATACACAGGGTGCTCTGAGGATTAAGCAGATTATGGGTCAGTCTGTCAACAAGCGGTGACTGTCAAACAGCCACTGTGTGCCTTGGACTGTCCTAGGCTCTGGATCCCTAGTGGTGGAAAAGGAAACACAGGCTTGGTTCTCCCCCTCATGAAGCTTGTACTCAGTGGAAGACAGGAAATAAGCATGAAAACAATAGATAAGATAATCTGGGGTTTCGTAAGAGCTATGAAGATAATAAGCTAGAATAACTTGATACAATGAAATTGGGTATTCTTTGGTTTGATCAGTAAGGGCCTTTCTGAGAGTCTAATGACCTAGATGACAATGAAGAGTCAGAAGAGGCCTTGAAAAGATGGGGGAGGGAAATGGAATGACAATGAGCTTTCCTAGAAGAAAGATTAACATGTGCAAAGGCCCTGGGGTTACTGGGTTTGCGGGTAAATTAGGCCAGAGGGAGACGTAGGTGAAGGCCTGGTTATCCAGGACCTGGAAAGCCACTGGAGAAGTTTGTATTTTATTCTAGTTGGAACAGAAATATTTCCCTTAAAGTATTTTAAGCCAGGGAAATAAGTGATTGGACTAGAGTTTCAGAAGGATCACTCTGTCTGCTGTGCAGAGGATGAACCAGAGAGGGCAAGAACAGAAGCAGAGAGCCCAATTTGTAGGCTGTTGCAGGAATCCAGCCAACAGATGTTGGTGGCTTGGGGCTGGCTGGTCACTGTGCAGTTGGTGAGAAGTGGTCCTATACAGGATGTCTTTTGAATTTACAGAGGGCAGTTATGCTGATGGATTAGAGAAAGAGTGTGAGAATATGAAGGGAGTCAAGAAGAGTGCTAGATTTTTGGCCCCAGTAACTGCTGAATGGAGTTGCCACTTCCTAAGGAGGATAATGATGGGAGACGAACAGGTGCATTTGGAGCACTGTAAGTCTAAGGTGTCTGTTAGACAGTTGTAAAGGGAGTGCAGTGTCTGGAGTCCAGGGGAGAGATCCAGGCTAAAAATGTACATTTCAGATAAAAACACAATATATTCTAAAGATATACTAGCAGATCGCATCACCCAGAGAGACAGAATAATTAGAGAAGATGGGTCAAGCTCTTCAACACTCAGTAGCCCAATAGAGAAACACATCTGAGAAGTGTTGCCTACCACATTCCCCTCTCAGGGATTCCCAGAGCACACCAGCACATTAAATGCACTGATAAGTTCCGCAGTTCGTAAAGAAGGCTGCTTACGGTTCTTTAACTTAGGATTTCCCAAATGTATTTGATCATGGGAAACTTTTTGCATAGAAAACCTATGAACAAGCCACAGGATGCCAAGCAGATCAAGAGCTCAAGCTGGGTCTTCAAGGATGAGTGGGATCAGAGTGATTGAAGTCTAGGAGAGCACAGAGAACAGACAAACTTCTGTGAAGGGCCAGATAGTACAGATTTTCGGCTTTGTGGGCCATACGCTCTGTGTTGCAACTACTCAGCTCTGCCACTGCCAGCACAAAGGCAGCCACAGACAATATGTAAATGAACAGGCATGGCTGCGTTCCAGGAAAACTGTATTTCCAAAATCAGGCAGCAGGCCAGACGTGGCCCACGGGCCGTAGGTTGTTGACGTCATCCCTTGATCTAGGATAAGGAGATCTAAAAAAAGGCAAAAGGCAGAGGGAGATGTGACCCAGAGGAGAGAACAGGGCAGAGTGGGGAGGAAGCAGAGGGTCTGGGGGAAATGAGGAGTCTGCCTGGCTGGAGGTGGGCACCTCCCTCTTCTGTGGGTGTCTCAGCAACCTAGGAGGGACAGCAGAGGGTCCCAGGATCCAGTTCTACAGACAGAGAAGCAGAGGCTTGGAGGTTAAGCAGCCTGTCCGACTGGGACCCCAGCTCACGTCACCTGATTCTGAGCGCACTGCAAGGTAACCTACCCACGTGAGGGAGGCGTAAGAAGACAGTCCTACAGCCAGGCTCCGCCCCTCTCGGTGGATGGAACTTTATCCAGAGGCCATCTTCCCCTCTGCCCCTCGCCCAGATCAAATGGCTGTGCCGGTCCATGCCAGGCTGCGAGCCTGGGCCTCCACCTTCCTCCCCGACTCCAGTAGATGAAAGGAAACATTGCCTCACTAAACAGGGAAGATATGTGGATTAACAAATGCCAGTGCCTCCGGTGCCCATGATAGCAAAAAGAGATCCAAGGAAACACTGATATTTATTTATCTGGTGTTTTCTTTCAGATCTAGCAATGTGACAATAACACGTGTCACTGTCAGCCCAGGCCCTGCTGGCAACACCTTGAAAACTACGTGGAAGTTCAGCAAATAAACAGCAGTCGCTCTGATTCCAGTGATAAAATACCAGTGTAAGGAGAGCCTCCTGGGATCCATAATCTGGAATTGTCAGGGGATAAGAATTGTCTGTCTTTTTGATAAAAGATGTCAGCTACCCTTCTGGGTTTTAAACAGAAAGAAACACTTCTGATTATGAGACTGGTTGTATATCATGAAGTCTGTTGAAAGAATCAGTGTGTGCAATGAATGTGCTTCCCTTGCCCATCAATGTCCTTAAAATTTCCTTATCGGAAGAAAATTCAGCCAAATCAGAGTTACAGAAAGTACACAAGCCTAAAGTGCCTTGTTTTGCTCTGAGCCCTTGCCTTGTGAAGGCTGAAGTTTCCTGATTACTATTCAGTGCAAAAAGCCTTCAAAGACTGCTCCAGAATCGGCAATTATTATTTTTTTTAAGGCTTAGGACTAATTAGCCTCATGAAAGATTGTTTTGTTGTTTGCGGTTTGTGGTTGTTATATGGCTTGTTTTGCCTTGAAAAATGCTGCAATTGCTTTTCTTTCTCAATTGAAATTCAACAGGGGAAAAAATAGCCCAATTAGGAATCATCAGTGGACTGCCTCACACATAATAAGCCCGAATAAATAAATATTTATTGAATGAGTGAATGAATGAATGAATATTAAACAGCTTCACATCCTGGGATGGATCCAGAATAAGATCCAGAATAAGAATTTAAATAACCATCAATACCTGTTGATGGAGGCAAGCGAGAGGACCAGTCTTATTAATACCAGTCAAACTCAGGGGGCCTCCAGGATACTGCGAAAGGTCGTTTATTCATTCAGCAAACTTTTCAAGGAATGTTCACTCCGCTCCAGGCTTCTGCTAGGTGTTGAGGGTTTAGCGGGGAACAGGATGCCACGGTCCCTGATTGCCTGGAGCTCATATTTTAAAGGGTGGAAGGCAGACAAAATACAAGTACACAAACTAAGGAAAGAATTTAGGCTTGAGAGTTTAAGTGTGTTGGAGGTTAACAAACAGGTTAATTGATCGGGCTAGGGGGCGCTGGGGAGCCCCAGTTCAGGAGGTACCTATCCGTCTGAGCTAAGAAGGATGAGAATGCACCAGCAATGTGAAATCACGGATGTTTGTGGAATATGAAGTAAATGTTACTCAGAATGTATTCGTTCCCTTTGGCTGGTGTAACAAATTACCACAAAGTTGCTGGCTCAAAAACAACAGAAATTTATTCTCTCAAGTTTTGGAGGCCAAAGTCTAAACCTAGTATCATTAGGCTGAGACTAAAGTGTGGGCAGGACCCTACTCCCTCCGGAGGCTCTAGGGGAGAATCCTTTCCTTGCCTCTTCCAGCTCTGGAGGCTGCCAGCATTCCTTGGCTTGTGGCTGCATCTCTCCAATCTCTGTTTTCATACGGCCTTCTCCTTTGTATGTTTCTCCTCTTCTGAACCCTCACCAGAAGGGATTCGAATGTCCATATTTCTACCAACAGTCCGATTAAGACGATGTGGGCTTTTTCTCTCCTGTGCCTCAAAATTCTTCCAGCTTTTATCTGTGATTCAATGCCGAAGCCACTTCCACCTGTTCAGATCTTTGTTACAGGAGCATTCCACTTCCTTGCTGCTAGTTAAGAATCTCTTGAGTTAATCAGTATGCTTGTAGTACAATCAGGCTTGGCTATCTGCTCAAAGGACAGGTCATGATGGGACGTTTTAGAGGTCATGTGATGTATTCCTTTAGCACCAATTTCTCTCTTATTTTAACCATCACTGGGAGTGGGGGGATACACCTGCAATGTAATACGTTGTTCATTATTTTCCAAAACAAATAATACTCACTGTAGTTTTATCTTTTCTGGATAGCCTTGGGGTCATTAGGGTGAACTTCTGTTGCTACAGGAGAGCAAGGCTCTACCCTAAAGGCTATTAAGTGCGGTCCTGCGTACCCCACCACTGTGTTCCCAGTCTGCTAGATTTTGTGCCTAAACATGAAGGCACCCACAAAACTGCTTAGATAATTGATTGTTTTCCTACTTGGGTTTTCTCCTAGGCTCCATGTACCCAGAGTCTCACCCTTGTGACTTCCATGTTGGAAACACCCAGCCCTTTTTCAAAGCTCTGACACGAAGAGATGAGTTTGGGTCACTGTGATCTTTGCCAAACACAAATGGGTGTGTCACAGACCTCTCTCCATGTTTACCTTCCTCTCCCATCTGCACGCTTAAAACCGTTCAATAGTTTCTCAGTAGCCCAATAGAGAAACACATCTGAGAAATGTTGCCTACCACATTCCCCTCTCAGGGATTCCCAGTGCACACCAGCACATTAAATTCCCAGTGCACACCAGCACGAAAACCAATCCCTTCCATGGCCTTAACAGGGCCAGCAAGGCCCAGTCTAGTGAGGCCCCTGCTGATTCTCCAGGCCCATTCCCACACTGTGTACTCCAGCCACCCCAGCCTCTTGAGGCCCTTGCCTCTGCCATGTTCTCTCTGCCACAGGGCCTTTGCACCTGCAGTTCCCTCCACCAGGAGCGTTTCTCCTTTCCCATCTCTCCCTCATGCAGCGAGTTCTTCTCATGATCCAGATCTCAGAGCCAGTTTCTCTTCCTCGCAGAAGTTCTCCTGACTTTTCTGATCAGGTCTTTCTTCCCTATGGGGTCCCAAAGCACTAGGTTGCTTTCCTCTGTAGCTCTCATCCCAGATGAACAAATTTGCATTTATTCATGTGATAATATAACCTTCTGCCTTATCCTAGCCTAGATCATTCACTCCTAAGGGACTTTTAACTGTGCTCTTTACCTCTGTGTCCCCCATGCATCACACAGCTGCCACTGTAGACTTGTTGAATGAGTGAATGAATGAATGAGTGACCTGCTGAAGTCCTAGATCGCCAGTGGCAAATGACGACCTCCAAGAGGTCCTTTATCTCCTTCAAGAGAAGATGAATCACCTCTCTTTCAGAAGTCTCTTGAAAAAGTCGGGCCCCACCTTCTACGACGCACACATATCTGTCCCAGCCTAGGCAGGCCTGGGCCTGTCACCCTGCAAGAAAATGATGTGACTCTTGCCATCCTATGTGTCAACCAGAGCACTAGCCCCAGCCCATCCTCAGAGGCCCTGTTCACAGGAGTCCCCAGTCCCAGTGGACAAGCACAGTGCTGTGCCCCCATTAACCAGGTTCCCGTCATTCTAGCTCCACCTGCTGTAGAGCCATGCTCCAAAGCGGGTAGGAGCCAAAGGGCCATGTCCTGCTTTGGCTGGGCAGCGCCTGAGGGACCACACCCGCTGCCCCAGCTCACCCAGCAGCGGAAAAGGAGCGGGCAGTGAAGTCACCGGTTAGAAGAGGAAGCGGGTTCCTCCAGAACCAAGGAGGATGCGTCACCTTCCCAGAATGCAAGACACAGCCTGATCAGACCCCAAGGACCATCTCCCAGCAGTGAAAAGGGGAGCGCTTTACCTGGTGCACGAGACGGCGCTGTTGTCAGGACACAGCGTTTCCATGGTTGTCTGGATATGGACTGAAGATGGCTGCTGTCTGCATCCTATTGCAGTGGTGTGACCTTCAGAATTTATTTAACCTCCAGGGCTTCAGTTTCCTCATCTGGAAAATGGGTTTAAAAAATAGCACCTAAAAAATAAAAATAAAAAAATTAAAATAAATAAAATAGCACCTATCTCATAGAGTTGCTGTGAAGATTGAGTTGACACTGGCCAAGTAGGGGGGCCAGACACACAGCACGGGTGCGACAGTTGCTGTAAGATGAACTTTTACCATTATTATCAGCTATTACTATTACTGGTGGAGTTGACATGTTGTAAATTCCATTCTCCCCTTAAGCATCAGGATGGTCAAGGCATAAGGCGAATTGGTTAGTCCAGTTTTCTAGACTGGGAGACAATCTCTGTACACACCAATTTTCAAACATCGTGCTATTTGTATTTTATAAATAATTTGCAAGTTGGCTCAACCTCTTTGATGTGTCAAAAGGATGTTTCAGACCCTATAGGGTCTTTGAAGGGCCTGGGAGTCCTCTGAAGGGCCTGAGGGTTCCCATAGCCCTGATGCAGGCAACACAGTGTGAGATGAACATCGCAGGCTCGGGAACCAGACTCACCAGGTTCAAGTCCCAGCCCTGCCCTTTGCCGGCTTCACTGTGCCCTACCACGGACCTTTGTCTGACCTCATTTGGAAAATGGGAATAATACTAGCACCTTTGCCATAGAGTCATCGTGAGGCTTTAATAACATAATTGACTCAAAAGCATTTAGCATTTATCTCAGCGCAGAGTAAGTATGTAATAAATGTTTGCTTCTAGTTGTTAGGGTTGAACAGGATTCAACTCTGCAAGGCATGGGGTCCACCCACAGTGGCTGAAGACGTGGAAGATGAAAACTGGATCTACAGGGTTTTTAAACTAAAACTCCACGCCCTCTTGTTTTCCTACCCGGCATCTTACTCATAAAAACCGAGAACCCAGAGAACTTTGGGTGACAGGAGTCACAGCTTGCTGCCTGGGTTCTGGGTCAACAGGACTTGATAATATGGTCCAGGCTTTAGACAAAGCAGCCCTGCCTGGCCACGGCGAAGGACATTTGTCATTTGGTTTGGAGTCAGGGGATGGTTTCGCCTTTCCTTCTGGACGTGCGTCGAATTCCAGCCAAAGCGTGTACCAGCTGCCCTCCCCCCCTCCACCCCCCGACTGGCCCAGCAGGCATCTATCTTGATGAGAAGCAATTTCACAAATTCAAACGGGGCGCGTCTTCCACGCGCGTCTCCTAATCAGAGTGCACGAGCCCAATTTGTCACTGTGCTGTTTTCTTTCGCTCGCTGCTCTAATTGTATAAATATGCCCAGAGGTTTGATGAAACTTCTAACATATCAACAACAAATGGCCCACTTACAGAGTGTGCTGTGGTTATTTTGAAGCAGGGCATTTCCCTCCTGAAGCGGGAGGCTCCTGTCCAACCCAGCAGCCTGGCACAACTGGGTTACCGCTCCTTGGATTCAACCTAATCCCAGGGCCTGGACCACAGCAAGCCGGGAGGGGGGCAGGGGAAGGATGCCGCAGAACACCGCTGTCTCTGACTCCTGGGCTGACTCCAGACAGAACCAAATCCCATCCTCTCCCAGATCTTTTCTCTCTTTGGGATTATGCAAAAGGGCAAACGGCGAGACTCAGGGACTTGAGGGCTCGATGCCGCTGGGGTTCAGGCCTTTTCTATCAGTTTCTCATCTGAACCGCTTTCAGTGCCTGATTTATTAAGAGGCTTGTGGTGAAGCTGTTGGGCTGCTCCCTGGAAACTGATAGTAAATCCGAGGTGTGGGTCACAGGTGGTGGAGCTCTCTGAGCTGGACGGTGGAGAAAAAGTCTAGGAAACCGAAACAAATGTGTCTGCATTTGCTTCTGGAAGTGTGACTTTTCAGGATTTCCTTTCGTATTTAGTTTGAATTCCCTCCTCTTGGATTTAAACCTTCTGTCTCCTCTACGTTCATGTTCACATTTCAACCTATAAATTTCGTTTGAATAAAGGAGGTGTCTAGCAAGGAGATAAAACGTTCCTCAAGACAGAAAACTTCTGTCCCCACCCCGGCCCCCCATCTTTCACACATTTTGTCTCAAGCCACAGATGTTTCCTCTGCCTTATCGGTGTTCTAAAAAGAAATCCAATATGCCGGGCTTTCACATTTTCCGCCGCAGAAACAAAAGACAACAGGAGGGGAGAAAGGCCTTGCTTTACTTGGAGTGGGGAGAGTTAGGAGGGAAATGGGAAAGGGCCAGGTGCCCTGGGAGAGGAGCGGGGACTCCTGTTAACCCTGGCTCACCTCTCACCCTCAACTGAAACTATTCAAGTCATAAGTGCTCCACCCACCTGTCGGGGCGAGGCTGCAAATGCTACCCTGATGTCACGTTCCTAATGCTTTTCCAGGGCTCCGGTTACGGGCTGTGCCGGGACCGCGCACTTGGCCCCGTGGAGAGCCGCCTATCCCGCCTGCCCTCTGCTCTTCTGCCTCCTTCACTGGGAATTTCCATTTCCCCGCAATGTTAATGGCACAGTCCTGGTCCAGGGCCCAGTGTCTTGAGCCAGAGCCCTTCCTGCCTCGTCCAGGAAGTCCCCCAGTGACCAAGTCCTCTACCCCATCCCATCCTACTATGTTTGATGTAACCTAGCCCTCAAAGCACTGTATTTAGGATTTTAATTTTAACGCGCCCGGGAGAACTTCTTGTAACGCTCACACCCCCAAGTAACGAATGGTACCACTAGTCACCCAGACCTCAGGTGTGTCGAGGTGACCCCTCACCCCATTCCAGCCACTCAGTACATCGTCCTGTCACCACAACATCCTAAATGTGTTCCCGTGGGCCCCCTCCTTCTCTGGCTAGGGACACTGCCTTAATTCACACACTCACCTCTCATTAGACCCCAGCATGGGCAAATGCTTTATTTTTAATAGACAGATATATATATATATAGATATAGATATAGATATAGATATAGATATAGATATATATATATAAAATGTGCAATAGAAAATAAATTGCTTTTTCATTTATAACAATGAGGGCTGTCTTTCTGAATAAATATATCTACTACAGAAGCAAGTCCATATACACTTTGAAAATGTATATAGGAGAGCCCGCCTACCTGGTGGGTAGATTGAGCAAACAGGTTAAGAGCACATGCCTGAGTCCGAAACCCAGCTCTTGCAGTTTCCTCGCTGTGTGACCTTGGGCAATTCTTTAACCTCTCTGTTCCTCTCAGGATTATGGTGACCATCAAATGAGTTACTGCTTACCTTACACAGGATGAGTGACATGCAGTGGTGCTGCATCTTCACTGGGGAAGTCCGGACTAGTGCACAAGGCTCCTCTGTGCCCCCTGCTTCTAGAAGCTGAATCAGAGCACGTCACATCCCTACCGAAATCCCTTCCCGTTGCCTGCAGGATAAAGTCCGAACCTCTCACCATGGCCCCTGATCTTCCACGGTCTATCTCCTTCCTCTGCTGTCATCTGTACTCAGGGACCCTGCAATGTCAAACTCCTTACTGCCCCGCAAGTGCACCTCATTCGTTCGTGCCTCTGAGCCTCTGTACATGCTGTGCCTTCTGCCAGACATGCCCTTCTCTCATCTTGTCCATTGGGCAAACTTCTCCTCCTCATGTTTCATTTCCTCAAGGGACCTTCCTTCCCACATCTTCCCCAGACAGGGTTAGACACTCTGAAACATCGGAAAAAAAAAAAATGTCAAAAGCAACTTCATTTAGAATCACAAACAGGGACTTCCCTGGCGGTCCAGTGGTTAAGACTTCGCCTTCCAATGCAGGGGGTGCAGGTTCAATCCCTGGTCAGGGAGTTGGGATCCCACATGCCTCGGGACCAAAAAGCCAAACATAAAGCAGAAGCAATGTTGTATCAAATTCAGTAAAGACTTTAAAAATGGTCCACATCAAAAAATAAATAAATAAAATAACAAAGCTAAAAATATTCACAATGAAAACATCTTTTTTAAAAAAAAAATCACAAACAAAATCATGTGTTAATCGTGCAACAGGGTTTCATTTAGAATTTACCTTGAGATAAATGAAAGATTTCCAATACATTTATTTGATGTTTAACCACATCTAGGCTATAATTACAACTGTGCGTTCATTTTGAGAACTAAAACAAGCCACTCATGCGCTTAGCCACAGTTCCTATAAAATTATACAAGGCGTCAATCCGAATGTTTTCTCTCCATGTTTGACTTTGACAGCATGATTATTTTAAAAGTCCATCTTGTGAACACATCAGAGGATTTCATTCATGTTCTCAAGAAACACTCAACACCTTGATGTTCAACTCATCCTCTCGCAAAGCCCTTACCACGTCGTCATCCCTGTTCATTTTCCTTTTTCTTTTGCCAACTGCTCCACCTCCGCTGCCAGGTCCTCTTTGAACTCTGGCTTTGAGAATGACTCCAAGAAGTTCTCCAAGTTCACTTTCATCAGCTTCGTGAGACCCTCTGTCTTTTACAAGACTGTTGATTTCAGTTCGCAGTTAATTTGAGTTGTATTAAGCCATGTGTGTTAAGATGCTTACAACATGGGATTATCCAAAAATGAATACTCAAGGACCTCTGTCTCTCTTACAGCTCTCACCATCCACCGTGTTATAACTGGACATTTGTGCCAGTTATAGGACAAATGTAGTGAAGCTTCTGTCTTTGTCAGAAACACCCAGTGCCCCAGGACACCCAGCATTGGGGTGCACACACAATGTGCCTCCAGCGCCCCACATCCCCCTTTCCGCATCTGTTCCCCCACCTCCTTCCCTCCAAGTTCCCCACCACCATCACCCCAACACCCACAGACCGCTCCACACACACTTCCCTCCTTTCCTGTCCGTTTTCACATGCTTGCTGTAGAGAAAAGCGGTTCTCATTATTGACAAGGTCAGGCGGGAGTGGCACATATGTTCTAATCATCGTGCTAAATCTTGTCAATTAATGTAGCTGCCCCAGGGCACAGGGACAAGAGTCTGAGACCAAGTAATGCATCCCTGGGAAAGACCACCATTGTGGATGACCAGTGTCTGCCCTGAGCCCAACTGGAGAATGATGGGGATGTGTGAAATGTTTCCCAACAGGGTCCAGTGTGGATTTCAGACACATGAGCTTTTCTCATCTTGTTCAATAGTCTAGAAACCATCCAGGGAACCTCTTCTATAAGCCAGGGCTTAGCCCCAGTGAAGGAGCAGCTGGGCCACGATAAAGAAATCTCACATTGCTGACTAGGGTGGGGCAGGGGTAGTGAAGCTTCCTCTTTGTCAGAAATACCCAATGCCCCAGGATACCCAGCTCTCCAGTCCTGAGGAAGAGTAGGAACCACATTTCCTACTGAGCCCATATAAGTCACCTCTAGAGCTTCCGGGAACACAGGAAATGGGTCATTAAGAGACAGGTCTCCAGTTTGGTAGATTTTGCTCCCTTTCAGTGGAATAGTCCATTCATTCGGTCATTCAGTCATTCAGTGAGTCAGACCATCAGTCAACATTGCCCAGGACAGGGAGGGATCAAAGTTGGCCGGGTCCATCTTGAAGGCAGAGCCAGGCACATAGAATGGATCTCTTAGAAAGAGCAATACTTCTGTAACGTAATCACTTTTATAATGTCAAATTTATTTTTGTAATTCTTAAATTTTTGTGATGGAGAATTTGGGCAAATATAAAAGTTGACAGAATATCACAGACCTCTACATATCCTTCACCCAATCCCATCAATAAATTTACTTTTAATTACATAAATAGTACATGAATACACTCACTTGTAAAAATTATTTTCAAACAGTGGATATAAAGCTCAGGATCTCCTTAAGCACCTCCCCCAGTCCCATGCCCCTGGCCAGAGGTGACTACTATCATTCCTTTGGTGGTTTCCCTTCCAGACCTTTTTCTATAGATTTCATGCATCTGTGGAAATACATGGTATTGCTTTGGGTCAGTTCTATAGTTTTGTTTGTTGATGAAATGTTGCTTTCACATAGTTTATTTCATATGTTTGGATCTTTCTGCATCTTGTTTTTTTCACCAACAGAAAGCCTTAGGGAATTTTCTAAATCTGTACATAGAGTTCTACCCTTTGGCCATCACTGAGAACTCATGCTGACCAGAGGGGACAAGGGACATGAAGGAAATCCAGGGGAGGTGATGGCTGCCACAGAGCGTCATTTAACCATTGCCTCAGGATGGACATTTAGGTTGTTTCTAATTGCCTACTAAACAATGCTGCAATGAACATCTTTGTGCAAAGTGTCCTTAGTTCACGTGCTTGTACTTTCCTAGGGTAGATGGACACCTAGAGGTAGAATTGCTAGGTCAATGGGCATAGCCATACACAATTATTTTTTAATAAATTTATTCATTTTATTTACTTTTTTTGGCTGTGTTCGGTCTTCGCTGCTGCACGCGGGCTTTCTCTAGTTGTGGAGAGCAGGGGCTACTCTTTGTTGCCGTGCACGGGCTTCTCATTGCTGTGGCTTCTCTTGCTGTGGAGCACAGGCTTCAGTAGTTGCAGCACGTGGGCTCAGTAGTTGTGGCTCATGGGCTCTAGAGCATGGGCTCAGTAATTGTGTGCGTGGGCTTAGTTGCTCTGCGGGCGGCATGTGGGATCTTCCCGGACCAGGGCTCGAACCCGGGTCCCTTGCATTGGCAGGCAGATTCTCAACCACTGCACCACGAGGGAAGCCCCACATTTTTAATTTTAGTAAATCCTGCCAAATTTCCTCAACCAAGTTAAACTCTCACTGGAATTTTAAAAATGTCCATTTCCCCACATTACACAATACTGAAATTATTAAACTTAAAAATTATTTGCAGACTTCCTTGGTGGCGCAGTGGTTAAGAAACCACCTGCCAATGCAGGAGACACGGGTTCGAGCCCTGGTCCAGGAAGATCCCATATGCCGCGGAGCAACTAAGCCCACATGCCACAACTATTGAGCCTGCGCTCTAGAGCCCGCAAGCCACAACTAGTGAGCCCACGTGCCACAGCTACTGAAGCCTGCACGCCTAGAGCCCATGCTCCACAACAAGAGAAGCCACTGCGATGAGAAGCTCATGCACCGCAACGAAGAGTAGCCCCTGCTCACCACAACTAGAGACAGCCTGTGCACAGCAACGAAGACCCAACGCAGCCAAAAATAAAAATAAATAAAATTAAAAAGAAAATGATTTGCAATGCAATGGGTGAACAAATATATGTGATTTAAATTTTAATTTGCGTTTCCCTGATAACTTGTGAGTCTGAGTTATCTTTTCTTTCTTCCTTTCTTTGACCATTTTTATTGTCTCACATTCAGTGAAGATGAGGACATCTGAGACAAAGACACAGAGCCTGTGGCAGCCACTACCTCCCCAGGGTTCATTTCATGCCTCTTGTTCCATCTGGTTGCTATAAACCTTCAGTGATGCCCAGGGGTCCCATTGGTTGAGCATCACGAGTTCTGTGGTTGAGTTATAATAGAAACACTGGACATGGGTCTGACTTCCGGGATCTGAGGAGATTCCAGGAAAATGAGAGCCTTCTCTGCCATCTTCAATCAGGGAAGGTGTCTTGAGGGGAGAAGCTAGCCTGGCTGTGTTGAGGGTCCAGGACCATCCTGGGAAGACCAAAGGCTGGGTTCCCAGTCCTGGTCCGTCTGCACCACTCCAGGGCCCTATGCTGAGCTCTCAGGCCTGCCAACAGCCTGCTGCATTAGGGCCCAGCCCTCCCGGACCCAATCAACCCTGGAGAAGTGGCACCAGCCCCAGGAGAAGGCACAGCCGTGAAAGAAGCTAATGTTACAGGTAATTTTGGCAGTTAAGACTCACGTTCAATTAAACAGATGTGTAGAATGTTACTTGGGAGGCCCAGCAATCTGGGATGAGTCCAAATAGAATTAAGCATGGAGAACCCCAAGTCCCAAGCCCAACCTCTCCCCTGCCTTTTCTGTCCAAAAATGGCTTTCTTGCCGCCAGCCTGAGAGCTCACATCCAAAGGAGCCCCAGACCGTGTGGCTCCCTGCCTGACAGCCCTATGTCTGTACAGAGCTTGGCAACCCATCCACTGTGTGTCACCTCCTTTGAATCTTTAAACAACTCTTTGGGGCCCCTCCCATTTTAGAGATGAGGAAACTGAGTCTTAGAAGAATCTTTCTCAAGGACGCTCATGCAATGACTCAACCCAGAGGTTACATTGTACGATCTACAGGTCTCTCTCCCATGTACTAGAATTTAGCATTTCTTGTTTTGTTTTTTGCTTTTTCCATGTCAGCTGCACCATGATTTACTTAATAATTTTCTTTAAATCTACTCGCTTGGAAAAACTTATATACCTTACTCTAGGAGGACTATTCAGGTAACCGTGATTTTGATGTATCAACTATATATGTTTGCTTATATGCCCACATAGCTATGGAATACACAGAAAAAGTTCATTCTGTGTACCACCCCAAAGTCTCCCGTGTACGGCCAGGACACCATATTTGTGCCTCACCTTGAAACACCTCTTGATACCTCACTGCTTCCTTAGTAACACGTGACCCTCCACCTAGGAGGCCAGTCTTCTGGTTGGGGGCAGGGGTATAAGGGAAGTATTATATAGCTCTGGGGTCAGGCAGATCTGAATTCAAATCCTGACCTTGCCACTTTACTAGCTTTCTGAACTTGGCTAAACTTCTTAGTCTCTCTGAGCCTCAGTTTCCAGGTCTATAAAATAGGGCTTAGAATAGTAGCCTCCTCGTAGGGCTTCTGGCGTAACTCAATGAGATAATGCGTGGGATGGGCCTGGCACTTGGTAGCTCTCACGATGTTCTGTTGTCTTTGGGAAGGAGAGGAAGCAGGATGCTGCCTGGTTCCTGCCTGCAAGAGGCCACAGCAGAGTTCAAGTTCCTGACTGTCTACAAGGGCCAGTGTTCATACCTTTGGGGTGACTGTCCCTCCAGGTTAAGAATGCAGAGTCTTCGGACAAGGCTGAGCCTCTGCCCTGGGCTCAGGCTTCTGCTTGGCTAAACTTGGAGCTCAATCCAGGTGGGAAAAGTAATGACCCCAGAGCAGGTGGCCCGTCCCCTCAGCCCGGCTCAGCTGTACAGGGAAGGCAAGACTGGGAAACGTGAGCCAGAGCAGCAGAGACACTTGGGGTCATTGCCCTCCCTGTGGACCCCCCTAAACAATCCAGGGTGCATCTACTCACTTTGGTTGTGGGCTCCACCTGGGGTTCTCAGGAAGCTGGAACCTCCACACACGCTTAGGAATAGTGTTGTGGGCGGGGCCACGTTATGATGCTGTTGGTGTCTTTAGACACTCTAGCCCTTGTGAGCCTCTTCCTCCATAAAAAAAAAATTAAAACATGTTTTATAATGATGTTGGTATAAAGACTGATTGAAATGAGTCTGGAGTCATTATTATATATTTATTACCACTATTTTCAATTTCCCTCTGATTTTAAAATGAAACTGATATTAAGACCTTTTTGTGCACCCCTAGAAGTACCATGGGCCCAGACACTGTGCCTGCCTACCTGAAGGATAGATAGGCTGTCTCGGGGTGCAGGGGATCAGGCTGATAGCATCCCAGAGGTGGTCCCCAGGGCTGAACCCAAAGGGAAGATGCCCGTGGAGAAGATGCTCCCAGATTGGCTGTCAGGTACTCCTGGGTAAGCAGGACTTTCCCAAACAGCCCGGAAGGGGCTGGCCTCCCCTGGATAGCGGGACCAGACCTAAGACCGGGGCAAATGCCCCAGGCTGAGTCTGGGGCACAGACCCCAGATTCCAGCTGCACCTTCCATGTCAAGGATGGAAGGAGGAACCCAACCAAGTGAGGCGCTTGGGGGACATGCCAACCCTAGGGACAAATCTCCTGTACTAAAAGCCACCGTGACCCTCACCAGACTCCTTCTCAAGAAGTTTACATTCCCCCCAAAACCATGCCCTAAATACATCTTAATAATAACAGGTGAGCCTTCTACCTGGCCGGCTCCGTGGCGAGCACTCGCTGGATTTCTTCAGGCAGAGCTCTTGGTTGCAATGACAAACCCAACCCAAATTGCTTCAGCCAAAAGGGGGCATTTATCATAAGGATTCAGGGAGTCTCAGGGAAGCCAAAGGCGGGAAAACACGGCTCCTTTGGGAGTGGAGCTATAGAGACGTCCGGAGGAGCGTCTGTATCTCCGTACATTTCACTCTGCTTCCTTTGCCATCTGGTCCAGAGGCAAAGTATGGCTGCCCCATGGCTCCCAGGTCCATGAGTTATCATTTTAGACACCTTCAGACACCACTGTGCTGTCTCTTCATCTTGAATTTCTCCAGGAGAGAGAAGCTGATTGGCCCAGCTTAGGTCAGGGGTCCTGCCAACGAGGCAGGAACACCCAGGACAAACGACACTTCTGGGGGCCTTTGTCCTGTAGATGAAAGTGTAACTTCCATAAAAAGTTGCAGTGGAGGGTGAGCTGGGAGGCCACCTCAGGAGTTCCATCAGTTTTAGTCCATCCAATTTAATCATTTAGTCCGTTAGAAGCAGAAGGAATGGAAGTCGAGCGGGTAGCAAAAATGTATCCAGTTTGCTGGTTGAGTCCAACCACAGGAGAGTGATGGGCAGAGCCATCTTGGCACAGCTGTCATCATTGCTGTTGCTTGCAATCCTTCAACCAGAGCGTGATATATTTACCCAACAGCCGCCCTTGGGGTCTTGGTCACAAACACATGACCAGGGCCAGCCTGCACAAAGCACTGGGGCTACAGGACTCCCATTTGTGCCTGGGGGCAATGCGCTTTCCAAGCTGAGGATGGCTGCCTTACAGACACCCCTTCTCCATGGAGCCCTAGGTGGGACACAGCAGGAGAAAAGCAGATCAGGGCTGGGTGGGCCTCAGATACAGTCTGGAGATGGTAACTGCCATCCAACAGCCCAGCGCTGGGCACTGGCTGAGCCTTCAAGCCAAGAGAAGTTGCAGCCAACATACCAGCATCCCAGACACCAAGCAGATGATGCTACTTCTCTGCCATCTCTCCCAGGGAGCCTGCCAAGTCCCCAGGCCCAGCCAGCGCTGACATTTAAAGCAAAGCGTGTGTCAACCATATTACACAATATACCAAGCTGCGGGTTATTATGTGCAGGGTAAATTGACCACAGCAATTAAACTGAGATTAGGGAGTGATAAAGCCCGAATCCCAGGCCACCAGCGCTGTAACATACGGAGGCCTGACTATTACAAAGTGTGAAAGCCACATCAGAAGCTCAGTGACATGGCCCTCGAAGAAGACTCACCCAGTCACCCCAGTGCCTCACTTATTTGGCTGACTCGCCATCTTTATTAGGCTTTTCTCCTTTTGACAATCTGACATTCTCAAGAAGACGCAGCTTACACCCGGCATCCAGGAATGGCTGAGGACTGCCATGCAGGGCCAGGGGAACGTGTCCTCAAAGAAGTGTCTGACCGGCTATGGCTGGATGCTCGCTGGCTGTTCCCAGCCCCTTCCCAATTTGGACGATACACAGACACAGGGGGTCGCCTAGAGCACCAAAAGCGGGGCGAGGGGCCGTTCTCGGCCCACCAGTGCCAGGCATTCCGTTGGCACCAGGCAGCCTCAGAGCAAGAGCTAGAGACCCCACAGGCAGGACCAGCTAGGAAAGTCCCAGGTAGCGCCAACCCCATCTGATATGAGCTGGGCAGAGCACGAGGGCATGGTGAGCGTTTTCTGGCCCTGCGACACACACTACACATCTTGAAATGAGCATGCACTGACCTTTGAGTCACTGGCTCCAACCTTCTGGGCTATAGGGCTGTGGTCTTGCCAACCGCTTGTTGGCCTGTTCTCCGGGCCTTTTGCCGGCCCCTGACATTCAGATCTTACTTGGTGTGTGTGTGGCGGGGGGGAAGGAAGTATCCAGAGGAGGCTTCTTCCTCCAGGGCTGGGTCTGAGCCCTGAGCCCTCAGAGAACTGCCTTTTCTTCGCAAAGATTCCCCATGCCCTGAGACGGGCTTAGCTCCAGAGCCCACTGCCCCAGGAGCCTCGGTGGGTCAGGGCTCCGTGGTCAAGAGTATAGGACATGGATTCAGACAGACTGCAGTTCAAATTCTGGTCCTACCTCTTGCTCACTACATGACCCTGGGCAAGTGAGCTGCTTTCTCTCAGCCTCAGTTTTCTCATCTATAAAATGGCCCCAAATAGAATCTCTTTGGGTAAGCATATATACATACATATTGAAAGCTGGGGAAGGATTCTACCCATCGAAGGCTCTCTAGCTGCGGTGGTGATAGATGATGATGATGATGATTCCAGGAGAACCTGGCATTGAATTTTGTTATTACCCCGACCATGAGGGTGAGTTTATCTTCTGGGCTCTCATATAAAATGTTGCCAGGGGGCTCCTTCCGTGGCCAGAGGCCTGCTTTGTAAACACATCTATTGTTTGCCCTTCCTCTGCTCTGCTCCATAATGGGGTGTGGGCAGTACTAACTCTGCAGGCCGTCTGTGGTCTCAGACTCCTGTAAAAACCGGCTTCAGTTAGCTGCAAGGAGGTCCTGGTGGGGGTCTGGAGGGTGGGGGAAGGGAAAAGCCAGGGTATTTCACCCAGAGTGTTCTCTCTCTGCCTCAAGTGGCTTTCAGGAGAAACTGCATCTTCTCTGTGACTCAGGCTCCCTCCAGACAGCCTGGCACGGCTGCAGCTTCCAACCGGGTGACCCTGGTCCCAGGGCTCGGGAAACACAAGTTATCCAAGTTACCTCACCGTTCTCTGCTTGGCATCTCGACTCCTCCTCTAGCTGTAATCAGTTCCCTGCCTTCATCCCCCTCTGTTGAAAACACTTGAGGTCGTGTTTTCCTGGCTGGACCCTGACTGATCCACTCCCCTCTCCAAAGTGTCTTTGTTGCATTCAGAGACGGCAGGGTCCTGGAGAACTTCTCAGCATTTTGAATTTTAATAGATATTGTGCCCGTCACCCACTCAATGGCAAGCTCTATGAGGGGAAGACCTGGGACTGTTTGGTTGAGCCTTGCATCCCCCAAAGCCCAGAAGAGTGCTGACACATAGTAGGTATCTTATAAATATGCACTAAATGGTCCAAAGAAAGAGCCCGTTTGGAGGCAGCCCCCTCAAAGGGGTGGGAGCAGGGGAGGTTCCACGATGACTGTTGAGTTGATTGAGGAAACAGATAGACCTCTGTCTCACTGCTTCTTTATTATTAGAAATAGCAATGATGGTGTTTAGAGGGTTAAAGAAGCAGATTCCATCTAAGCTTCCAGAAAGGCCAAAATCAACCCCTGGATGGGAGTCAGATATAGCCCACTGTTAAACAAGCTAAATGAACTGATGGTCCGCACTCTGTAGCCTGAGTTCTAATTGAACATTCTACCCCACCCTTGTTTCCTTTCCTTCCTTTGCTCCTTCAAGGGGCGGCGGGGGAGGGAGAGAGTGGTGGGGAGACCATCTTGTTTGGTTTAACACATCCTTATACATTGCCCAAGGCCCTTTCCGGTCGGAGGCAGATCTGAAAAAATGAATGTAATACTGCTGTAACCCAGAGATACTGTGGGTGGGGAAAGGGTTGAACCCGATGCACTGGGTCTATTTGTAAATGGGCCCCTGAGGTCAAAATACCACTGGCCAAGCTTTTTGAGCAGTTTTTGGTTCTGAGTGGTCAGGAAGGATGAGGAATCTCTGCCCAAAGCTGAGTAGGTTCTAAATGATGAAAACCTTGGCTCTTAGAGAGGTATATATTTGATGTCCCTGGGAAATGGAATGGTGGGGTCTTCAGTCTACCATCTGGCTCCCCAGCAACCCCACCTCCAGGCACCCTGGAGATGACTTAGAAGGGCTCCAGGTTCTACCTCTACCCTGAATCACAATTTATCTGCCCCTTGACCTACCCAGCAGTTCCCTGCTCTCAGCTAGCTAGCACACTGAAAAATCTTCCAATAAACTAATTCATACTAAAGTGTGAATAGTTCTACGTGGGCTTCAGGTGTTTGCTTATGAATTCGAAAGGTGTCTTTTAAGATCCTTTGGAAGGATTCTCAACACCATCAATGGAGATGTAATCTGGGAGATTTCTGGAAGGGAAGCCTTCTCACTGAGAGTCTGTTGACTTACCGTCCAAGATTTCTTCCTGGTTACAGTTCGGCCACAGCAGGACCTTGAACGCGCTACATCATTTTCCTGAGCCCCTGATTTTCCTTCTGTTACTTGAGTGGGTTGAATAAAATGGCCTCTTGGGACCTTTCACTCAAAAGTTGGTTCCTTGAATCCAAATTTCTTAGCTCGACTTTTAAATCTTTCCATACACCCTAAACTCAACTTTATTCTCCAACACTCCCCATACAGAAACCAGACAGACCACATTAACAATGCTATTAATAATCATATAAAATCGCTGGTGTTTCTTGAGTACTTATGCGCCAGGCACTGCTTTAAGAACTGTTTCCATTTGTCCCTGACAACAATCCTAATAAAATCATTCCCATTTTACAGATGAGGAAGTAAGGGCTTGAGTCACATGCTCACATAGCGAGTAAGCGCTGGGGCTACAGTTCAAAACCAGGCAGCCCATGCCCTAAGCCATGACATCATGCTGGTAGACTGGTCCCCTGGACAAGATGCAGTACTGCCCTCACTGTACAGATGTGAAAACTAGTCCCAGAGAGGTTAAGTAACTTGGTCAAGGTCATGCAAGCAGTAAGCACTTCCCTTGGGCTCCACCATGTTCCCACCTGATCTCAAGACCCTCAGGCTGCCCTCTGGCTTCTGAGCAGCCACCCATCCCTCATCACCCTGGAGGTGCCTCTCTCTCTCTCTCTCTCTCTCTCTCTCTCTCTCTCTCTCCCTCCTTAGACTGTCTGACCTGCCTTCCCATCCCTGACCTGGAAAAGCAGCAGAAGACCTGAGGGTCTGGGAGATTCAGCAAAGCCAGTAAGTTGCTCCTTTTCCATGAAAATACAAATCAAGAAACCCAAAGTCTTTTCATCGGACCCAGAAAATAAACTTCCTTTCTTCTAGGCTGGGGTAGTAGATGCCAAGTTCCACCTCAGGCCTTTAGAAAACAAAACCAAACCAAACACTGCTAAGCCTTAAACCCTTCTATGATTCCATTTATAATAAAAACATGGACTTCCCCTCTCCCCTGGTGGGGCGAATCGCTGCGGTGAGCAAAGCTGTTTTCATAGTCAGCTAATTACCCCCTTAAAGATGGCTGATGATCTAACTTCCCGCCCTCGGCTTGGCCCGAGAGGTCCCCTGCTTGGCTCCAGAGGCCTGAGTGGAGGAGAAGTAGGCACTAGGGGGGTGAGAAGGGGCAGGACGGAAGCCCCCATGACCCCCACCTCCCAGAGCCTGGAACAAGAACCCTGGAGGCAGAAAATCAAGCTTCCAAACCTGCCTCTGTCAGCTCCTGTCTGCACAAGTGATGTTACCTTCCTGAGGTTCAGTTTCCTCATCTGTAAAATGGGGACACCAATGGCGCCATGAGGAACTCAGGGAAAGCACAGGGTCTGGCACGGAGCGAGTGCTCAGTTGGTGCTAGATCAGTCGTCTCTTTCCCATCCTACTTTCCCATCCTACCCAACACTGAAAAGCCAGACTGGGCATTTGCCATTTCCACATGTTCCTCCCCAGTCATAATAGTCATAATAATCATGAACATTTAGTGAGCACCACCAGCCAGAACTGATGTCTTAAGTGGTTTATAGCTGTTATCTTATTTAATCCTAGGAACAACCTTAGGAGACAAGTCCTATTATTATGCCCATTTTACAGAGAAAGCAATTGAGGCTCAGAAAGTTTAACTTACTCAACTAGGAAATGCTGCAATAGAATTATTATTTATAATATTTCAGTAGGTATATGGAGTTTTTGTGTTTGTGTGTGGGTGTGTTTCATCTCTGAAAAAGAAAATTGGATAAAGAACTTGCTGGGTATTGAATTCTGGGATAAGAAGGATCTTCTCAGGGTTTGAAGGCAATATTCCATCATCTCTAACTTCCACTGTTGCTGTTGAGAAGTCTCTTGCTATCCTTATCCCCCAGTGTGATATGTTTTTTTCTCTCTGGAAGTCTTTAAGACCTTCTCTTTACTTTTAATGATCTGAAATGTCATCATAGTGAACCTTTAGTTCAATCTTTGTGTCAATCTTTGTTCATTCATTGCACTGGAAAGCCAATAGGCCATTTAATCTGAAGATTCCTGGGCAGTGTTCTTGCACTTTTTTCTTTGTGTCTCTTTTCTGTGTGCACTGTTCCTAAGCTTCCTGATAGTGGGATAAAGGACACATGGATTTGGCCTCTAGTTTCTTAAAAATCTTTTCCTCCTAATAGCTATCTTTTTAGGTTTTTTTTAAAATGTAATCTTCTGAAAGATTGTCTCAACTTTATCTTCCATCTCTTCTATTAAATTTTTTTTTCATTTTTAACTATCGTATTTTTAGTTTTTAAGAACTCTTTCCAAGAACATGTTGATTTTCATAGATATAATATCACTCTGGAGATAATATAGTTGTTTGTTTCAATGCTTCTGATTCCTACATTGTCTTTATCTCCTGTCTGCATTTTTCTTGGAGGAGGGTGGGTGTCTTTGCTTTTTCATATTGAAGACTTTTCTCAAATATCTGAAGATCCTTGTTTGTTTGTTTATATTTGATAGGCTCTAAGAAGTGACTGGGAAGCTCGATGAGTTTTGATGATTGGACAGAGGCCATATTTTGCTTTTAGAGACCTTCAATTGTTAGTAGTCTTTCCCTGGGGGCCACTCATATTCTCCAGAGAAGAATCTCTTATCTCCTGCAGGGTGGCAGTGGGAGAAAGGGAGGGATGATCATAAAACAAGCAGATGGAATTCGAGGAGGAGAGAGGATCGACCATTCAATGTTCTAAATGTGATGTGTTATTGGGATTTGCTGGGAAGACACTGGGAACAGGGCAAAGGAAAAAATGCATAGGCAGGAAGTAGCATCTTACTGATGTCTTGGTTAAAGCTTATTCTTGTCTGAAAACTCCAGCCCTTTGATCTACACAACCTATGTTGTTGTTTCCATGTCAGATGGCGTCTAGTAGGTTGTTATATTTCTGTTACATTTTCCCCTTGAAACTGTTTTTGAGAGGTACTAATACTGGGAATAATATAACTAAATGTTTGAAGGTTTTTTTTTTAATATTTCTATCTTTCAAATGGCACAGTTTTGATATTTAAACCCCATAATTTATTGTTTTCTGTTTGAGTAGTAAGCTTTTCTATTATTCAAGTAAAAGGTGTTCCTAGTAGATCATCTAGACCAGGAGTTGGCAAACTTTTTCTGTAAAGAAACAGCTAGAAAATATCCTAGGTTTGGGGGACCTTATAGTATTTGTTGCACCTACTCAATTCTGCTGTTGTATTATGGATATAGCCATAGACAAAACATCAACAAGTAGACCTGGCTATGTTCCAATAAAACTTTATCTATAAAAACAGATGGTGGTCCAGACTTGGCATTCAAGCCATAGCTGGCTGACCCCTAACCTGGAGAATCTAGACTAATAAAATGAAAGAGAGGGCTTCCCTGGTGGCGCAGTGGTTGAGAGTCCGCCTGCCGGTGCAGGGGACGTGGGTTCGTGCCCCGGTCCGGGAGGATCCTACATGCAGTGGAGCAGCTGGGCCCGTGAGCCATGCCCGCTGGGCCTGCGCGTCCGGAGCCTGTGCTCCGCAATGGGAGAGGCCTCTCAGCAGTGAGAGGCCTACGTTCCGCAAAAAAAAAAAAAGAAGGAAACTAAATTACCTGACATCCTACCACCCAAAGATACCTGATTTCAGTATTTGAGTGTGTATCTTTCTGATTTTTTCTCCATGCATATTTATTTCATTTTCAAAAGAGAATCGTTATCTATATACAGTTATAATCTGGTTTTCCCACTTAATATTTCAAGAACATTTCTGCCATTAAATCGTCTTCAATAATATTACTTCTAATAGCTATGAAATATTCCATTAAATAGATATATCACAATTTATATACCCATCCCTTTATTGCATGACTTTTTTTTTTTTCAATTTTCATCCTTCCTACAAAGAATCAGGGCTGATATTTAATTGTTGGGCATGAGTCTAGCCACACTAATGCTCTATAAGAGGCATCTGTTCTGATTAGTTGGTGCCCTGGCCATGACAGTCATTAAATACTTTGAATATCAACCTTATAAACAATATGGGAGTAGCTATCATCAGAACTCTTAGTGCAATGTAATAATTATTCACTTAGGATAAATTCCTAGAAAAGGACTTGCTACTTACTAAGTATTAACATTTTTGACATTTTTGACAAGCATTGTAAAATCAAATTCCAGAAAGGCTATAACAATTTTTAATCCTACCGGCAGAATATGAGAGTTTCTCTTTTCTACAAAGGATCTTTTTAATAAGTAAATTTCACAAGTGATCCTGAATTCTTAAACTCATAAGTAATATGCAGGACCAATGTAATCTAGCCTCCCTCCTGAATGGTGCATAGAATAAACTCTTGTAACACATCCCAGGCATGCAACCTTCAACTTAGCCTTCTCAACGTGGGCTCCATGGACACTCACTGCAGCACTTATGCTTAGAAAAGAGAATTCTGTGGTCAAATAAATGTAGATGTTAGTACTGTCATCCCTCTTTCTGAGAGTCCCGGAGCTCACCAACACAAATACAAGCACTGAAAAGGCATACATTCCATTCTGAACCATTTACCTCTTTAATCTAGAGTTTCCCAAACAAAATCCATTCTTCAAGTAATGTCTTATAGAGGCTCAAACGACTAAGTCTCCTGAACAAGTTTGGAGGATCTGATCTAACGTGTGTCCAAAAAGCGTAACCCTATCATTGTACAATAGCACAGTCTTCACACCCAATGACCTCGCCATCAACATAAAACAAACAAGGAATTAAGATCATTAGCAAGTAATAGAAAAACTTTCATATGAGAACAAGCTTTAAAAAATGAAGACGACTAATTCTGAAAAGAGAGATGATGAAGGGGACATAACTGAATGGGAAAGGGGCTTTCTATATTCTGAAATATGACTTTCGCAGCCTATAGAGCATGAAGGACATCGTTTAGCCTTCACAGGAGACAACAAGGTCGAGGAACTCATTACCCCATTAAGTTCAAGGAACATTCAGGCAAATTCGTGGATGTCAGGTTCAAAATGGGTTACTTGAGGAAAGCTAAGGATTTGGAGCAAGAAAACACCTCTGACCTTTGGAAGCTGACATCAGAGAAGGAAATTACAGTGTTCCTTCTTGGAGTCTGCCAGTCATCACTTAGTCCTTTTCTTAAAGGTCTCAAAGGAAGAGCTCCTTGCATCCCTTAATAACCCATCTCATGTATCTCATCATTAACTGCTAAGAAAGATCATCTTCATGCCCGTCGAAGCCCTTCAGCTTCTTTCCTGCCTGGAACTTAAAGAGAATAATTTAGAATTCCTTACTTCTTTTATTTATTAATGAAAAAGGAGGGAAGGACAGGTAGCGTGTGGGGAAGACCCCAAAAACTCACTCAATATTGATTTTCAGTCATCTTCCCACAGTAATTTTGAACTTTGGAACTTTCAGCAAAACGCGTTTAGAATTCACGCTTAAAAAGGGCGTAGGTCCCCAAGACACCCTCCTGCTTTCAGTGGTTCCTGAGTAATATACGTTTTATAAAGATGATATTCATTCAAGCTTGTAGGTCCTCTCTCCAGCGGTCTCCTCCATAACAGGGCATCTCATAAGATCACCAGCACCAAACAGCCCAAAGCTTCTGGGCTCTTTGGCCGCACAATAGATAATGCCGGAGCCTTCTTTCTGGAGGTCAGCATCTCAAGGCCCTCTACTGAACTTGCTAATTTTCTCAACCTTGACAGAGAAGATGGAGCATCTAGAAAGGGCTGTCATTTTATCACGGAGAAGACATCACTTACCCAAACCACTTTGCTTTATTAATTCAAGAAACGAACCAGAGATAGGAAGGGATTAGCCCTAAGTTGCAAAGTTATTGAGGAGTATGGCTGGGATTAGAAGCCTGGGTCTCCTTCAGCGGAGAGCTCTACCCATTTTCTCCTATTCCTCTTACACTGAACACTTTTGCCCCCTCTTACAAGGGGCAGTTGATGGGGTCAGAGGGTCTAGGAAGATTCCTCTAGTGAAGATGGAATCCCCGGACTCCCAGTCTGTAGAAACAATGGAACTCTCCTGCTGTGTTTTGAGGTCTTTGTCTTGTGCATGTCAAGAGTTAAACCTTTGGCCAGATGTGAACCATTTCAGAACACACCCTCCAACTGCCTAGTGAGACTCTTGCAAAAATGTCCTCCTTATAATTATGCAGAAAGCATCTTTCTTGCTAGGTTGCCAAATAATATTGCAGGGACTAAAGCAAAACTGTAGTTTTCCTCTCTTCCCTTAACTGTACATCCTTAGCTTGGTTTTAAATTTCTCCATCCTCCATTGGCATTGACAACCCTGGATTAGTAATGCTAAAAAATTTATCTTTACAACCTATTGTCTTAGGTAAGATTGTATCAACAGCTCCAGATGGACCAATCTCTAAGAATAATTTCACTTCCCCTTATCATTGACAGGAATCACATTTACATATTCTACTGGTGGGTGAGATAATGCAGAGATGATTAATGTCCCTCGATGTACAGATACCTGTAGACTGTTTGATCAATGTCTCCCCAAGAAAGTGTCTTTCATTCTGGAAGCTCCAAGTCCAAAAACACGCTGTGATTAATGTAACTAAATGTTTGAGGTCGGAAGAAGCTGCAGGCTCTGTTCCTGTGTCCCCGTCATGCTAAAGAGAGGTCACAGGAGACTGGATTAGTCATGTGGAAAGTCTATGGGGTGCTTTTGTATGGTGGGGGGGGAATGTCAAATGTCCCTTTAAATTAAAAAGCAGACTCTCCCCTGGAATTGCTCCGCCAGGGAACAATGACACACTCAGTCTTTTCATGTAAATATCCCTCCCATTTTGAAAACCAAGCAGGTCTAATCCTGCATGTTGTATTGGAGTTGGGACCTATTCTGATTTATTTCACACGTTTGTTAACCAGAAATATCTGGCTTCTCCAAGTTATCCCTTAGAGAGGCACTGGAACCAGCTGGAATTATGCACAAAAAGAAGAGTTAGATATTGTACATTGTTTTCTTAATCGTCCAGATTTATTTCAACATTTCAGCTGAGGTGCCTTGGAAGATGATTCAAAGATAACGAAGAGGTGAAACAATGACTCTGAAGCCAGCCTGAACTGCCTCACATCTCAAATTTTCCTTAAACTGGGTGACATTGGGTCACGTTCCAAATCCTCTCATGCCTCAGTTTACTCATCTGGAACCTGGGGATAATCATTGTAAGTACCCTTCAGGTTGCTGGCAAGCTTAAATGAGGAAACATTCTTCACGTGCTTTGTTCAGTGCCCAGCACTTAGCAAGAATTCAATAGATTCTCGCTATTGTTATTGTCATCATTAATTCTAAAAATAGCTTGTTGAAATGTCTCATTTTCGTACATGTCTCATGCACACTCTCTGCAAACAATGAGGTAAGGTTTTCTTCAGGTACTGTCTGGCTAAGTCCCTCCTGAAAGGAGACCTATTTCCACTGGAAAATATATTTAAAGAAATTATGTTCAATTCAAGTGCATTTACATAATAATATGCATATCTAAAACCTGACTAAGCCAGGCTGCCCGTAGCTGTGGGAGCTGAGAAGGCCATATTTAGGAATACAAATGACTTCGGGAATATGTTTCCGCACCCTGGACTGCTCCCAAGGAACACACGTAGGTCGTGATTAAATGGCAAGACTGGAAGATACTGGGGAATTAAGAAAGAGAATCCGGAACCACACACAGTGGTCAACTCCACAAGATGGAGTTTGGGAAGGATGAGCCTGAGTTGGGAGTGGGGGAATTTCTCAAAGGAGAGTGTAGGTCCTGGGAAAGTCATTCGAATCACTCATTCATTCAGACATTCATTCATTCAACAAATATTTACTGAGTGCCAGGTGTTGGGATAATGTAGTAAACAGATCAGACCTAGTTTCTTCTTTCATGAGGTTTACATCCCAGCAGAGAGAACAGACAGGACAAGCAAATATAAATCAGGTCATTTCGGCCAGGCATAAATACGATGAGGCAAACGGAGCCAGCCATGCTCCTGTCTCTCAGAGCAATGAGGAGATGCTGCACAGGGAAGCCGCTCAAACGCATGTGAGGAGCCTGGATGGCACTGTCCTCTTTTCTCTCCTGTAAGACTTTGGAAAAATCACACCCTTCACCTCTTTAGAATGTGAGACCCATAGCTCCAAGTGTCCAGCATGGAATCCTTTGAAAGGCAGGTCATCCAACAGTTACATAATCCAGCCCAGGTTTAGCAAGCATCCAGTATGTCTGCTGCCCAGTTCTCCATCCTGAGCCCATGGCAGGCATCACCAATCCATTGTGATACTGCCTCAGACACAGCCTAACTCCAGGCGGACCCTATCAATCAGTCAGAGTGGGCACTAGTGGGCTAGCCCTTGGCCTCTACCATGGATGAAATTATGGAAGTCTAAGAAGATATATGCTTTCCCTGCTCATTGACACAATCAGAAGATGCAGTTACTACATTACACAAAAAAGAGAGAGACCGCTATATGATGGCATGTGTCATATCCTTACAATAGCCGATCTTTTTTCCATGGACATCCTTACCCACCAATGGCAGGATAGGGCTCCCCAGCTGGAGCCCTCGGGGACCTGCAAGGCTGAACACTGTGGCCTGGCCCTTTCCTCAGTACCACACAAACACCCCTGTCTGAACTTTTACCTCAGAGGCAGCATTAGATGGGCTTTGGAGTTAGACCAACCTGAGATTAAATCCTGTCTCCATCCTTTGCCAGCTATGAGACCTTAACCTCTCTAAGCCTTAGCTTCATCACACGTAAAATGGAAATGACAGTATTCAACTAACAGGGTGAGCATTAAGTGAGCTAGTACTTTCAACGCCTTATACATTGTTAGCTGTCAACAAATGGTATGTACCATTATCCTTATTATTGTAGTTATGTTAACAAGAAAGAAAGAAAGGAAGGGAGGGAGGGAGGGAGGAAGGAGAAAGAAAGAGAGAGAGAGAGGGAGGGAGGGAGGGAGGGAGGGAAGAAGGAAGGATAAAAGAGAGAAAGAAAGAAAGAAAAAAATTCTGCAAGAGAGTGTCATCACTGGACAAAAATGCCTCTTGCCTGCTAAATAATGCAAACTGTTTGTCCTTTCAGACTGTGAAGGTTTAGGAGGAGGTTTATGTGATTTTGCATTTTTCTCCAACAGGGAGAGAGAGCCAGGAGGGAAGGGGGCAGCAGGGGGATGTATCTCTAGCAAAAAAAAAAAAAAAAAAAAACCCACATTCAATAAATGGGAAAATTATTTAAATAAGCAATCCTGAGGAAAAAAATAAGGAAGCCAATTTTATTCATAAAACAAGTGATTTACAGCATTCTAGCTAAGAGCAGCTTTTAACTCAAGCCTCTGAGATTCTATTTATTATTCAACAAAATATTCAAGATTAATAAAGGTATCTTTAATACTAATATAGCAGCAAGAGCTAATATATGTAAAATAATTATTATGAAAAGTATTATCAATATTTGGGGGAATAATGTACATGCATAATGAATGAATTTTGCCCCTGGGTTTAGGCTTATATCTTGGCCTGATTTTGCATGGAGAAATTCTGCATTATAATGAAAGGCAAAATGATCACACATTATAACTGCGAGTTTTTTATCACTGCTTAGAAGGATCCTAAAACTGTCACCTAAACAGGAAAAAAATATATATATTCCACATAAGCATGTGTATGGTGAGATATATCATTTTTTGAAAGGCTGGAAACACCCAAAACACCCAACTGCTTTCAAAATGACAATTATCAACCCTGAAGAAGTAAATAAGAAATTTTATAATAGCCAAATATCACAAAAATCTACCAAATTTTAGGCAATTTTTTCAGTCTAAGCATTTCTGAGGATGAACTCCTCAGTGATTTCCAAATGGCATATACAAACTAAATCAAATAATGAATTATTTACATCTTCATGAGCCATCAAAGACCTTTCAAAATTGAACAGAAGCTCCTTCTCTACCTCTCCCTTCACCCCAAACTTCTGAAGTAAAAATCAATTTTTATTCAACAAATGTATGGGCATCCCTCCTTTCACCAAACCTTGTGAAAATACGAAGAAAAATCTGGAAGCATTCCTTTCCTTCCAGAGCAGATAATCATAAAATCAAATATGAAAAGGGATCTCAGCAATGAACTGTCTAATCTATTCCCTTAATTTAGAAAAAAAGGAAACCAAGGCCTAAAAATGGCAAACTCACGCAAAGCTACATCTCCTTACTTCGAAGGCAGGGAAATTTCCACCACCACCCCTCACCCCTCGAACCAAGTTCATCAGGGCAACCAATGAAGATGCAGTGTCCGCTGATGACGTCAACTGTTTCCATGTGGAATCTGCACCTCCTCCTCCACTGAGGCAGGGCTGGGGTACCTTGGGGGCCAAGCTGAAATTACCCTTCACCACCCTCAGTACAGACCCCAATTTGAACAACAAATCAATTGACCCTTACTGGGTACTTTGCACAAAGCACAATGTTGGCTTCACTCATCAGCCTCTGTTCTTCCATTGACATTTCAGTTGTGAAGGCTTCTACCTGAAATGATCCCTAAGATGAGGCTGGCAGGTTCACCATCATCTAAAGAAAACAAAAGTTTCCAAACGTTTGCTAGCTCTGGAATTTATGTGTAAGAACTCATGTTTGAAAGGTTTTTTTTATGTTAAATGACTACACCGTAAATCTCAGCAACTGCATAAATCAGACTTGACGCCAGCCCCAGGAGCGAAGCTGGGACCGATTTATGATGAGGCACAAGAGAGGAACACTGTGTTTTATTTGTTTTACCACCTGGCATTTATGCGCAGAGGAGCCTGGGGGGAGCTGGCCTGTGCGAGCCAGGGAACAGTCCACAGGGCTACAATAAATCCAACTATGACTGGCAACCCACTTTGGGTTAAGAACTTGGGATCAAATAACCACAAAGATATGCTGTCTGGTGCAAGATTCTTGATCCTGAGTAGAAACAGTGTTGGATCGGGAGTCCAGGGTGACAACTGTCTTGCCTAGCTTCAAACACTGCTAATTATTGTTGTTAAGAGAGACTTTTCCCATCTTTGTTACTGGGAAATTCAAGATTAATATGTACTATTTTAAGGGACATTTTGTGAATTTTGAAATTATGAAAATTTGCCTTCAAGAGTCCTGAGTCTTTTTTTTTCTTTTTTTTTTTTGCGGTATGCGGGCCTCTCACTGTTGTGGCCTCTCCCGTTGAGGAGCACAGGCTCCGGACGCGCAGGCTCAGCAGCCATGGCCCACGGGCCCAGCCGCTCCGCGGCATGTGGGATCTTCCCGGACCGGGGCACCAACCCGTGTCCCCTGCATCGGCAGGCAGACTCTCAACCACTGCGCCACCAGGGAAGCCCCAAGAGTCCTGAGTCTTTAAAGGCCTCTCAGTGAAACTTGTCTCTGGGATAACATTCGTTTATTAAACATCTACTATGTGGCAGGTATATTCTCTTGCAGAGTTTACCATCTAGTGGGGGATACAGAAAATAAAAAAATAATAGGTCAGATGAGAATAGTCGCTCCAGAGAAAAATAAAGCAGAGAGTGAAGGGAGTGCTTTATCAGACAGGATGGTCAGGGAATATCTCCTTGATAAGTGGACATTTCATTAGAGACCTGAAAGAAGTGAAGGAAAAAGCCACCGTGATAACAGAGGTAAGAACATCCAGCCAGTGAAAAGGCTGGAGGTGGGAGCAAGGTTGACATCTTCAAGGAACACCAGGGAGACCAGGGTGGCTGGCAAGGAACGAGTAGGATGTTTCCCTGCTGTCATAAAGGAGAGTGTTCCTACGAAACTTTTCTTAAGTTCAAACAGTGTAAGGTGAAGAAGCAATTCCCTTAGGACACATCTTGCTAAGAGATGCACAAAATAAATCTAGATCAAGCACAGATGCTTGATCAAAGCTCTGGCGGCTGGATGCTGAGTGTAGTTCCTGGGGAAGGAGCTTGGTGGTGCCAATCTCTCCATCCTGAGTACGCGCTGCCTCTAATGGCTCCTGCCAAGCAAATGCTGAAAACGATTTTCACTTTTTTTTTGTAAAAGCGAAAATCCTCTTCAGATTTCCTTCGCTCATCAAAAACAGGTACTAATGTAGCTCTTTCGTAAAAGCAAAGTGGTGTATAGCAAACTTTCAAAAAGTGGGGGATGCCTGTAATATCCGATGAGATCAGAGAGGTCACTGGGGGTCAAACCCATGGAAAGATTTGGGCTTTACCTCTGAGTGAGATGGGAAACTTAAGAAAGTTTGAGCAAAGGAGTAACATGATGTGACCTATGTTTGTTTTTTTTTTTAACGTATCACTCTCTTATTGGAGGTCAGAGCATTGGGAGGCAAGGGTAGAAACCGGGAGACCAGTTAGCATACTACTGCAACAGTCCAAGCCACAGGTAACGCAAAGTGCGACACATCCCCTTACTCTATTTTCACCTCGACTTGCACCTCACGCATATTTCTCACTAACCACTGGACCCGTTTTAAGAAAGACAAAATCACGGTTAAAGCCAGAGTCTGAGAGCTCTGAATAATTTGGAAAAAGAGCAGATTCTGAAAACTAAGTGTTAAATCCAGGGGACATAACGAGTCCTTTTCCTTTTGAGACATATTGAGGATATTGCAGTTCCATTCATTATAGGATTTCACTAGGATCAGGGTGCATCCTTGGACGATAGCATTCTTTCTGATGCTTTACCTAAGACCAATTTGTTGCACAGTAGTTCAGGCTCCTGGGAAAAGTCTGCTCTAAACCTGTTTACCACTGTGTCAAGAAGATAGTACTAGAGACGTCGTTGGACTTAATTAAAGCCAAACTAGACTTCATAGAAAGAAGGGAGAGAAGGAACACCAAAGAAAGGGAGAGGGTGGGAGCAACTCTCCCACATCCTCTTCCCGCAAATTGGCTTCTAGTCACGTGAGCATATTGGGAAGAACACTTAGGAGTGATTACCAAGAGAGGAAGGTTGTCGGGGGGGTGCACCGTCAAGACAGTGAAGGATGGGGCCAAATGGGAGGGAATGGACAAATTAATGATTAAGGAAGATTTTTTGCTTCCAGGAGTCGTGTCCAGCCTGGCCTCCCAGATTTGAGCAATCTTTCACTGTCAAGAGTGGCTGGGAGATTGATTCAATTAAGATTAGCAGAGTCGAAAAAATGGCATGGGTTAGTTTTGATTAGTGATGTCTTGTCTCTCATCTCGTGGTGGTGTCCAGAACACAGGCAGAGTTTAGCTCTGTCAGGTCACAGGGAAAGCGAGGCAGGCTTCCAAAGTGGGGTTTGTGGACCAGACCCTGGGGTGGAGAGGTGGCATTTCTTTGGGATTTTCTTCTGAGGTCTCTTCCATTTGTCCTTCTTGAGGATGATTTTCTTATAATTAGCTACGTTTTCTAAAGGAACACGAAGGAGGTGGGAAAACTCTGAAACGTGAGGGTCATTGTGGGGTACAACTCCTTGAAGCAAATGAATGTAATTGGAGGTCTCATTAATTCTGAGGCGATGCCCAGGTGCCCTCTCTGCTCCATCAGGAGGGCGGTAGAACTCTCCAGGTGATGCGAGCATGTCTGAAACAAAGAAGGGCAGACAGCCCTCGCATCTGCTGGCAAAGAACCTCACTGGGCTTAGGGTTCCCGGGGTGAAGAGGTGCAGCAAACACATCACTCTCACCTCCTCCCACTGACACACCAAGAAGCCAAAACGCACCGGTCCTGTTGATTTCTGCCCCCGCGGGTCTCTGCGTTATAGGAGCAGCCCGCAAATGCTTAAAATAAATGTGCCTTGCAGTTTACGGGCACCTCTAAATTCGTATTCAGACCCTGTTGCTGGATAAGTTTAATGAAAGTGGTACTTTCCACGAGGTCCCTGGTGGCATTGGTTCACATTACAAAATCATTATACATAATTTGACACTATTGTGCACCGTTAGCTTAGAAAAAGAGCTTGTTTTACAGCTCTGGGGACAGAGGTCCCTCCAGATAAGGTTGGGCTTATGAGAGAGGGAGAGAGGAGGGAAGGGCCTCCCTCTGGTTAGTAATGAGGGCTTTGATGTTCAATGCAGCTACTCCCTTTATGCTCATCAAGACAGATATTTAGTCCAAGGAAAAAACATTGCTAAGTTACTCTCTTAAAAGGCAGCTGCAGACCATGCACTAAGCTCAACTGCTCTTAAAAGCAAATATTTAATCTGTGTGTTAAAGGCCTCTGCCAATGCCACCAACCCCCAATGGACTTTTTGTTCCTCATTTTACAGATGTACAAACTACCGCTGAGCCAAGGAAAGAGAATGGTCCAAGGTCATAGAACAAGACAGTGGCCAGGCCAGGCTAGAACCTATAGATACAAAAGGACTAGGAGAGGGCTTCCCTGGTGGCGCAGTGGTTGAGAGTCCGCCTGCCGATGCAGGGGACACGGGTTCGTGCCCCGGTCCGGGAAGATCCCACATGCGCGGAGCATCTGGGCTCATGAGCCATGGCCGCTGAGCCTGCGCGTCCGGAGCCTGTGCTCTGCAACGGGAGAGGCCACAACAGTGAGAGGCCCGCGTACCGCAAAAAAAAAAAAAAAAAAAAAAAAAAGGACTAGGAGAAAACTGGCAAACTCCAGTCCGCCTTCAGATTACCTGAGCGGGAAGTCAATAGGTCCTTTACCCAAGGCACCATTGGGATCATGCAACCTTAAACGAATGTCCGTGCCGGGTCCACTGCCGTTTATTCGAGAAACTGGGATGCAAGATTGATGAGACTTTAAATGGCGTTGTATCCTGGGCATTCGTAACTTGGACTGGAGTGCAGGAAATCCTGCTTGTCTCACAGAAGGAGACAAATGTGCTCTGGAAAATTCCCGGAGGGAAGGAGGGCATCACGGGGAATCGCCATCTACACACGGGCAAATCTGGCCTAAGTCAGACATAAGAAAGGGGTCCAGGATGGTTCCTTCACATCCCAGAAGTTCCCCGGGACAAGTCAGTGTGGCGGAATGGGCGCTCCAAATGGAGAATGGGAGAAGGGGCAGTTGGGATGGTAAGGGAGGTTTTGGGCTCTCACCCACCAGAGAATGGCTTCATCCCCAAATGTCTCTCCCCTCCCTTACCTTGAAGCTCCGCTCCCTCCAACAAAAGCTGTCTCCAGGGACTCAAAAAAACCTCCATCCTCAACCGAGAGAGGGAGGGAGATTCTCAGAGATTCAGAAAGAGAAAGCTGGATTCCAAGAGAGACAGACGGACAAAGAGAGTCTAATTGACCCAAAGCGAAGCGATAGAAAGGGAGACAAACACCCAATGGCTTTCAACATACAAATAGAGAAAGAAAAATTCACTCCAAGGAAACCTCGAAAAAGGGAAAGACCACAAAAAACACACATTACTTTGCTCGCTCCTTCCCTCTCTTCCTTCCTTCTCTCTTTCTTCCTTCTGAGTCAGAGTTCATGGGGATCCCAGGTGAGTGGTTCAGGTCTTTACAGGAGCGGGCTTCGTCACAGAAATAAAGCCCTGTAGGAACACTATCAGTGCCCGAAATTTCCAGAGAGTTTATGACATAAACTCCCGTTCCGAGCGCCTTGCATGGATTTCCTGATTGAATCCTCACCACCCTAGGCTCTGGGAGCTGGGATGATTCCCCTCTTACAGGGGAGGACACAAATGTTCAGAGAAGTTGTCATCTGCCCAGGGTCTCAGAGTTAGTGCTGTGCGAAGCCGAGAGCTATGGGGATGTCTGTCCCTGGTCCCCAGGGTCCCTCCTCCTTCCCCCAGCTGGAACTTGGAACCACAGCCTTGGGGATCCCCAGTCACCTCAAAGTGGGTTCATCCTCCCCCTTCGCACCTACATTTATAGATGACAGCGCATTTCCTCATCCAAAATCTCAGTTGATTCCCCCAATAGGGTTTGAAGGCTCCATTTTTGCAGACCAGGAGGACCCTGTACTAACTAGTGGGCTACTTCAAGAGGGTCTCAAGCTGTCTCCATGTCAGGTGGATCCTACACTTTTCTTCCAAGCTCTCCTACAGGCACAGGAGAGGAAGCAGGTAGCCCTGGGAGGTTTGGGGGATGAGAGTGGGTAGTGGACGGAACTCAAACACGTAGAGTGCTAGCTCCACGCTTCTATAAAAGTTCCTTTTGAATCTGAAGATGTCATGGGTGTTTTTCCTTTGACTGCAGAATATATCTGTATCTGAGAAAACAGAGAAATAATGTTTTTAACAACTTGTCTTGGAATATGATCGATGCCCACACATCCCCCAGCTTTATTCCAAAGCAGAGAAGGGTCGAGTTTGAGAAGCTCAGAGCTAGTCCAGATCTTACCTCACGCCCACCATGTTTCAGCGGAGAAGGCGGAGGCCCAGAGAGGTGAAGTGATTTGCCCAAGGCTGCACAGCAGGGCAGAGTCTCGGACCCAGAACTGCTGAAGCCTAACCCAGGATTCCGACACCACATCCATCCCACACGACAGTCAAGAGCCCAGGCAGTGGAACCTGCAAGGATGGGTGAGAGTCCCAGTATGGACTGGAGTTGCAGTGTGGAGTTGCACAACTGTAGGGGCGGCGCTCCTCACAGAACTGATGTGTTCGGTACTTCTCGGGGTCGGCAGTGCCTACAGGGCAGCCACATCACCCCTTTATGCGCTTCAGTTTCCATAATAATAGTATCAACTCCAGGGTTTTGACATGAGAATTAACTGATACAGCAAATGCCTGGCATTTAGTAGGAACTCAACAAAATGTAACTTTTAATGCTGCCCGCATCTTTACCTAAGAAAAAGGATTCCCCGGGACTTCCCTGGGGGCACAGTGGTTAAGAATCCGCCTGCCAGTGCAGGGACACGGGTTCCATCCCTAGTCGGGAAGATCCCACCTGCCGCAGAGCAACTAAGCGCATGCGCCACAACTACCGAGCCCGCACGCCACAACTACTGAAGCCCACGCGCCTAGAGCCCGTGCTCCACAACAAGAGAAGCCACCACTCGCCACAACTAGAGAAAGTCCGTGTGCAGTGATGAAGACCCAACGCAGAAAAAATAAATAAAATTAATTTAAAAAATGAGTTATCATTCAAAAAAAGAAAAATATTCCCCTTCTTTGATGATTCCTTTCCGAGACCGGCGGTGTGGGGAAGCCTTACAAGAATGCCTTTTAGAGCTATAATAACGTTAACCCACCTCCATGGGTTGGTGCGGTGCTAAATTAACACCTGTAAAGCACCTTTAACAGGTGCTGATATAAAGCAAGCATTAAGTAAGAGCTGCCTCTTTCATTACGGAGAGCTATGGGCAGACACACGTGCGTGCTGACTCTTTAATTCAATAAGCATTTATATATTTATGAATAACTTTTACTTCCACATATAAAGCCATCCCTCCAGGCTTCATTTCCTGCAGCGTTAACTGGGTGGTTGCTCCACGTGCATCTTTTCTGAGGATGGAGGAACAAGCGTTCAGGAAAGAGGGCATTAGGAGAGCTGCTTTTCCTGGTGTCACAGGAGAGAAACTTCTTAATCCAGACCGCGCTGACTTTTCCCCTCCCAGATCAGCTCAGAGCGCCTCTCCTTGAAGGCGGGGCAAAGGCAGGCTCCCAGAGCCCTCTGGCTCCATTCAAAATCCTCTTTTCAGAGCTGTGGCAGTTTTATGGGCTTTAATGACCCCCTATTGTACCCTGATTGCCAATCAGGGCACACGTAATGACCAAGCAGCATCACTTAGCCCTTATTCCAATGACAATGGCCAGAGCGGCCAGCTCACTGTTTTGACATGAGCGGGGTCACAGGGAAAGTTTTTGGGCTGGTGATTTAAGGAGGCCGGACCAGCCAGCACCCTGGACTCCTCGGTCGCTGGGACTTGGACAAAAGAATGAACTCTGAACTTTTCCTTTGACGGATGGAGGTCATTAAAACCATGATGGGGGCCCCTTCAAAGGCAGGTGTAGACCAGGCTGTCCCTCAAAGCGCCTAATAAAGAGAGAACAGGCGATTGTATGGGATTCCGAGAAGGGGGAACTTCTGAGAGATTCACTCAAGTGGTTCAAAGGAATCAATGAGCCGCTCTGGCCGATTGACGGGGGCCAGAAGCGCCGCAACATTCCCTCTACCACCCGTTCAATGGGTGGCTGCCCCAGTTGTTCCCACGATAAATGCTTGGGGTCCTTTCACGGGTACCCTGGGCTCTGAGGCCTCAGACCAGCACAAGAATCCAGAAGAAGCTACCTACCAGCCCCCATTTTAAATTCCATCCATTTTAATAAAGTGCCAAGAGACCTCCAAGCAGCTTAAAATATTAAAGGTTTCTTTTAAACATCTGGAAGATAACATCTAATTACTAGATGGTGATCTAAGTTATTACTATGTAATCAGAGCTAATCCCACCAACACAAACAAACAGCAAACAAAAGCTCTTCCCCTAGAAGAATCATCTCTGCAGAACCCAGAAGGGACCCCGACATAGCTTCCACACCTCCCAACCCCCATTCCCACCACGGCACAACCAGCTGGGACCACATGCTGCCCCTGGAGGGGCAGATCCTGAAACGCTGACCTCCTGGCAAGTCAGCAGGACAAGGCAGCTAAATAGATTGACTGCAAATGGCTTGAGTCATCGAAGTTCAACCATGAAGGGAAATGAAAGCTCAGGGAATTTCACCTCCCTCTTCAATTCTTTTCAAAAGGTGTTTTGGCTTTTCACAAAAGGGTCAGAAACGTTGATCCCAAAGGTCTGAGTGGGAATATAAATGGATTTGGAGAAGCTGGAAGCTGGCTCTGGGGGGAGTGGTGTGCTGAACGCCTCATTAGGATCACTTGCCCAGCACGTTACACACACATGCACGCAGGATGCCGAATTCGGCACCCCTCTCCTGCCATGGCGATGGTTATTAAGGGTAATGCGATCGGATGAGAAGGCAGCACATGGGCAACCACAAAGCCCAGAGGAAGCAGCTGTGCAGACAAATAAATGAAGGTCCCGCCTCTCTAAAATGTACCCACAAGGCAGAGCCACATCCTTTGCATTGTCCGAGGACAAATGATTGCGGGTTCTCCAGCAGTTGGTGGTGTCAGCAAGGCTGAAGGAAAAAGTGATGACTCGCCGGCCCTGGGAAGAGGCACCGGAAGCACCTAGCTGATGGGAGTCCACTTTAACCCTTCCTTCTCTCCTTCTCCAACAATGAAATGGAGACAAAGGAGCAGGTTAGCCTCATTGAGTCCTAGAAAGGAAAGACTAAAGAGCCATGAGAAATAGTAAGGACGTTCCCTCCCTCCAGATCCCTAACGAAAATGATGCCATTCATCCTAGCGGTTCACTATAGTGTAACAAACATCTTTTGAGCATCTACAGGCAGGGTCCTAAGTTTTGAGGTTAGGTGGTGAACGAGACAGGCACAGCCCCTATCTTCACTGGGAGATGGAAATTCAACAGTAATTACTCAAATCATGAATATTTTGAGAGCTGCTACAAAGGAAAAAAGAGGGTCTTCTAGAGACCTAAAGCAGAGAGATCTGCTCCAATCAGGTGGGTTGGAAAAGGCTGAGTGATAACCAGGGCTGGGATGCTGAGGTGAGTAGAGGTGCTTTGGACAGAGGGAACAGTATGTGCCAAGGTCCCACGAAAAAGGGGAGGAGGTGGCTTGGACTTGCACAACGAGAACAATATGACAGGGACAGAGTAGCATAGACTTCCATCCCAGCTGCTACAGTGTCTCCTCAAAGTTTATCTGAACAGAAGGTGGCCACCCCAGGGCAGGGAATGGAAGGGCAAGCTACTGTGGGCTAGTGGATGTAAGATTTCACTGCAGAGCCAAGTTTAAGAAGAAGGGGGAGGAGGGGAAAGGGAAGGGGGAGGAGGGGAACTAGAGAAGCAAACTGGGTTGTTTGGCAGATTGAATCCTGACAGAGGTTGGGGAAGAAATATCTGGAAATATCTAGAAGGTGGCGATCTATCCAATTCCCTGTTCTGCTAGATCTGCCCTGAGCAAAACACCACCAACAGCTTCTGCTTTGAGTTCATCCCATCCCAGCTTCTTAGGACTGTGAGGAAAGGGACCCTACAAACAAACACTGGCGTCACATTCCTTAGTTTAGGGATAACCTAAAGTTCTCGCTTCTAACCACCTGCTGCTAAGCAGTTTTACCTCTTAAAAGGTAAAAGTAAAATCCACTAAGTTGACTTCTATAGATAACTAACATTTCCTCACCGTCTTCCACGGGTCAGGCACGGTGCCACAAACTTTAGCCTCCTTTACTCCTCTTGAAACAGGAGGCGTGTATTATTATTATACCCATTTTATAGATGAGGAAACTGAGGCTCCAAGAAGCTACTTAGGTGAAGTCACACAACACAACGCTGAGAAAAGTGGATCCGGGATTTACCCCCAGGTCGGCTGGCTCCAGCATCGTTTCCTTGAACCACTGCACCATCCTACCTTTCTCCTGGGAGATAGGAAATAAAGGAGATTCACATCACGCTCGACTCAGACGTTCGTTTGCATCAGGATGGAGGAACGCGGCTTACCGAGAGACACGGCAAACAAATGGGGTAGGGGGCTTTTTCTGATGCCCGCGGACGGAAGGACCGTTCTGTGTCCGCCCCCGCCGCCGCCGGCTTGGGGCGGCCCTGCTTTCTTTACAGGAAACATCTCAGTGAAATATGCAAGCGTGTTTAATTGCAGGGGCTCGGGCAACTTGTTTATCTTCCTTAAACACTGCCCGGGTGGCTGCCGTTCGTTATCTGGGGTGTGAAATGGAGGCTGACAACAATTAATACCTCCTCCCAGGCAGCTCGGCGGCGCTCTGACGGGAAGCTGTGTACTTCCGAGCAGTTGGCGGAGGAGGTGGCGGGCCGAGCCGTCACTCAGCATCCGAGGGGGGGGAGAGTGACAGCGGCAGCTGACTGCCCCTCCCGCGGCCTCCGGAGAGGCCCCCATGATAAAGCGTCCTGCTTTGTGGTGTAATCAACTTGCTATACATGCATTACCTCCTAATGAGAGCCGTGTTTAAACAAGTGTATAAAACACATCTGTCCGGGCCTTGAGACTCGAGGCTGTGTGACCAATTTCAGCATCTGAAAGTTAAATTAATGGTAAAGGGTTTAATTGTGAGTAAACAATACCGCATTAAGGAGCGGTAAACACAGCAGTGGGGACCCACCGACCGGCTCTGGCATCACAGATGCGGCTGCCTCTGTGTGACCGTTAATAGTCCCCCCGCCCGGGCTTTCTGACAGTGTCTTGAAGCCCATTTGTCATCGAAATGGTGCGTCCTCTTCTCAAACATAATTTTGGCCCATGGTCCATTCACCAGGCCTACAGGGTCTGTGTTCTTTGGACTGTGGGCCAAAAAAATCTCGAGGCAAGCAGGGAGGGTCTGGAGAAGATCTAGCTTCTACACTGAGGCACAGGGTGGGGTTTAAGGGGGACAGACACCCCCTTATATCCAGGCAACCGGCGTCCGTCCAGAGCAGTGAGACCGCCTTTAGACTCCAGATTTCAATGGCAATGATTCCAAACCTGGTTTTAAAACACCCTAGGGTGTCTCCAATGAACAAAGGATGCCTCCAAAGCAAATTAAGTTCCCTTTAATTAAAGATCATAACATACGCCACGGAACATTCCGTCACGGTAGGGGGAAGGAAGAGACTGTCACATAAAATAATAGGGCTCCACAACTCAAAAACATTAAGGATTACACAGCGAGGGCTCTGCACCTTCCTGATGCGTTAGCAGCCATGTCACTGCCACCTTGGAAACTGGGTCTGGCCACCCGTGTGTACGGTACAGCGGACCGGCCCTCAACACAGGTGTATGCTGGGAGTGAAGGCTTGGCCTCGGGAAGGAGAAGGGTACAGGTCTGGTCCTCTTTGTCTATCTTCCTCTCCATCCCCTGCAACCCAGTCAGGTGGGAGATGTCGGGGGCCAGATCCTGATTCAGAAGATGCCAACAGCACAGGACTGTGCTCTCGTGAGAGGGCATGGCGTCTCTCTGCCTCTTTAACCATCCCCACCTGGGAAGGCCTGCAGCAGGTAGCTCAGCCACCGAGAACTTCCCTCCCCTTTGCCTTCCCCGCAGCCTGGGGGTCACCAGTCAGCCCAGCCCCTCTCGGCAGAGCACTGAATCGGGGTCTGTGGGCCCGAAGCTTCAGCTATGAGCAGAGGAGCACTTGACCAACTCTCAGGTGTGTTTCTCAAGGGCCTCTCAGAAAGGGGAGCTGATAACGGCCAAGATCAAACGTCAAAGGCACTAGACTTCTCTCTCGTTTCCTTTAAATATAGAAGTGTTCGGTTTCAAAGACAAAATGGTCTTGTGTTTGCACACCCAGACTCCAGAGTCAGTAAAATCCTTTCACCTCTTTGAGCCTCAGGGTCCTCATCTGTGAAATGGGTTGCTGAGGGGATGGAATCCATTCGCACATGTCAAGGGCTTTGAATGGTGTGTGGCACAGAGTAAGTGCTCAATAAATGTTAGAAGCTATTACGATGGGTGACAGGTGCCCCTTTTAATAAGACAATCTAGCGGACATACAGGTACAGCTCAAGGAAAAGCAGAATCACAGTTGTGTCTGGATCACCCTGAGCCACTAGGTTTCTAGAAGTCCAGTGCTCACGTGCACTAAGGCTTTTTCTCTGCACTGCCTGGTCCTCTCAGCAGCCAAGTACACACGGCAGCCCTGGACGTGGAGGTCAACAACCCACCTTCCCTGCCTGACCCAGGCCAGCCTTCCACACTGGTCAGGACTCCCCCCGAGCCGGATAAGTAACTTCTTGCCTCCTAAAACCAGCTGCAAGTCAAACCAGCCCTCTAGCTCCAAGTCAAGCTTTTAGAGGTAAATTTCTTGGAAAGGTTTACCAATGACTTATTTTGTACGTTCTAAGTACAGGTAACCTCCCATTTCTATTTCTGACACCACTCTTACCAGTGTTGTGGGGTTTTTTTTTTCTCCTTTTTTAACCCTTATGGGTGCTCTCTGTCTGCACTAGGCAAATCTGTCTACCACTCAAGAGACCCCAGAATTTCTAAATGTGAGTGGTGACAGAGTCACTGAAAGAGGGCGCTAGCGGACCTGCCCGAAGTGGCTTTAGGAGCAACAAATGGCTGGAGGTGGATTTTTTTTTGCGGTACGCGGGCCTCTCACTGCTGTGGCCTCTCCCATTGCGGAGCACAGGCTCCGGACGCGCAGGCTCAGCGGCCATGGCTCACGGCCCCAGCCGCTCCGCGGCATGTGGGATCTTCCCGGACAGGGGCACGAACCCGTGTCCCCTGCTTCGGCAGGCGGACTCCCAACCACTGCGCCACCAGGGAAGCCCCAGGCCACCCTTTTGGTGCCAGTCTACTGAAGCTCCGGTTTCTTCAAAGGGGGCCCAAGAAAGTATTGCCTCACTTTGCCATTGAGATTGGATAGCAGAGTTCTATCACCACTAAAATGGCGCTGCCATGTTTTTGGTGTTGTCTCTTGGTTTGAATTATTCCTAGTTCGACACATGCATCCTTTTCTTCCGTCTCTGACAACCAAGCCCATGAAGTGCAGGGATGGAGAATAACCCGGCTGAGATGCCCACTGGTGACGGAGGCCTTCAGTGTTTCCAGGAATAGCCGGAAGCAGAGCCCATCTCCCACATGCGCCTGGCACCCTCTCTACTCCTGCTGGTTCCACCCTAGTAGCCAGAGGAAGGTAGAATTAGTTCAAGCTGGGGTTTCACCAACAACCTGTAGGCATGCAGAAGATCTTTGTAGCCCCTGAGAAGTGGAAGGAAATTTGGAAACCCTCTTTTTCAGTGACATTCCCTCCCCCAAAATTTGTCTCTGCTGTGAGATTCTAACTTCAGATGAAATCTTTTGCAGAGATTAGGACCAGAGCCCTAAACACCACCAACCCCCCACCTCAATTTCCACTGCGACGCATCCCTAGATACACCTGCTGTGGAGTCTTACCACAGGAAAGGGCTGAAAATATCACCGTACCTTGTCTGACTCCATTTTCCAGTTGAGAAGACTGTGGCCCAGAGAGGGGCATAGACTGGCAGGAAGTAACACAGCAATCAGCGGACAGACACCTCACACACACCTGCGATGACCTTGCGGTAAACTATGGACCCACCCCAAACACCATCATCTTCATTTTTCTCTCTGGCCTAATCAAAAGATGGTCCCCCGCACTGCCCCAGGCCTTGTCCAAGGGATACCCTGTTTATCTTTCAAAGAGAAAGTCACTCATCTTCTCCCCCTCCCTTTTTTAAATAAAAAAACCAAAACACAGGCCCCAGATTCAGCCATTCTAAGTAGGAGGGGAAAATAGAACCCACGGAGGCAACAGATGTTGTGTTCCTTCCTCCTCCGTGACTTTAGTTTGCCTTTAAAGCCCATTTTCACCACTTATTGATTTTAGTTTGCTACTGGTCTATGAATGACAACTTGAATTAAGACAACACAGGCTGAGAAGCCACAAGGCAGTGCTAAATGATGTCTTCCGCCTCATGGCGAAATGCCTCACGGACCCTGAAGCCTCCCGCCCACCCCATTCTCCTGAGGAGCTCTGGGCAGGCAGACCCCCGCCGGGCTGCTGGGCACCAGGCACCGGGTCCAGGGGAATCAGGACAGAGCTCTGGGATGAGGGGAGAGCCAGGGCATCACGTCACAGCTGCCAGCCCCACAGCCTCTTTACAGACAGAGAACTGGCTTATTTGGAGCAGGGGCTGTGTGTTTTACAAACAGCAGCTCCAAGAGAACCAAAAGATTCGACCCCACCGCTGCCTCCACAGAGCAGGTATACGAAGCCTACTTGTCCTACTCGCTCCAGACTCACACTTACAGAGAGAAAACTCACCGAATCAGCCTTCAGGAACTCAACTCTGCTCCCTTCCAAACCTCCTCACCTAGGACAACCTTCAGACAGAAAGGCCCTTTGATGACGACACCTTAAAAGTGGCATTGATGATCTAGCCTAAACCTTAATCTGTACTGTACATTAAAAAAAAAAATTTAACACACGCCCTTTAACTCAGACATTCTACTTTTACAAGTGCATCTTAAGAACATAATCGGCTAAGTGAATAACGTTCAGAGAAGGCCATTTATTGCAGCACTGGTTATAATAGACAAAAGTGGAAACAACACCTAAATATCTAGGGAGAGGGAATTGGTAAATAGCTTTTGGTAAATCTATTCAATTACATACTATGCAGCCATTGAAAATGATGATGCTGAACTATAGTTATTTACATGGAGAATTGTTTTCAATATATATTGCTAAGTAAATAAGAAAATTCAGAAATGCTATGTCTAGTCCAATTCTTGAAAAATGAAACAAAAAAATTGTTCATGGAACTCTTCTGAGCATTATTTGCATAGAAAAAAATGAAAATTGAGATAAGCTAAAATGTTAACCTTTGAGGAGCTTTGAATTCCCTTCTGACTGATTCCTGAATGTATTCATTTATATTCAGGAAGAAAGTAATGAAGCGAGTTTCTTGTGGGCAGGTGGAGTTGTATGAGCCAAAAGATGGCCTCAAATCTTGCTCCAAGCTTTCTAATGTCACCTGAAGAGAGTTCCTGTCATGTCCGACTGGAAGCTGTCACCTCTTAAGCAACAGCAACGCAACTAACACAGGGCACCTCCTATTTTCTCATATCTTCCAACACCCAGTGGGAGACACTGCATGGCTTAGACTAACTTAGAAAGCCCATTCTCACAGTCATTTTGGAAATCGAGAGGTTAGAGTTTTTTTCTCTTGACCAAATCCGCAGAGAAAACAGAGGTTTAGAGAGGGGGGTGGGAGAGAGACAGAGAGATTGAGTCTAACCCAACATCAGGCAGTATACCAGGAGCAAAGCTCATTTCAGTGGCTTCACTGTATCCCCAAAGCCAGAGATCCATGACCCTGAGTGAGGGTGAGACTGAGAGAAGACCTCTCCCATCTAAGAAGCTCCCGAGACAGCACTTCGAACCCACTCTGGGGTCATGGACAAACCTGGGAATCTAATGGAAGCTATAACCCTCTCCCAGAAAAATTCGTGTAAACACAATTTTGCACACAATTCAGAGGCTTATGGGCCGTCCATGGACCTTTCATGAGTGACCATGGGCCACTAAGTCATGGGAAGACTCCATCAGTGGGGACCCATCTCCATTTTAACCCAGCACCAATTCTGCGAAATATTTGTCTGCACGCTTGCCACACCTTCACGTGCGCCACCAAGTTTCAGACTCAAAGTCAGGACGCTGGCACTCCCCGGGGCAGGCCAGATGAAGGCCAAGAGGGAGGGGGAGATGATGGGGGGACAGCGGGCAGAGGAGTGGAGGTGGCCAGAGCGCCCCGCACACACAGCGCCTTCTGTTCTCATAAGGAGGGTGTCATCTCGTTACTCCACGGCTGCCTGGCGGGACTTCCTCGGAAGCATAGCATCTTCTGTGTTTTGCAAGGCTGTTAAAGAGGGCAGTGAAAGGGTACCACAAGTCAGACCTCACACAGGCACGATCCTTCCAGGTGGGAGGCCCTGCCTTTCTGATCCTCTGGGCTGGTGCAGAACTGGGGCCAGCAACAAAAGGTGTTAATAGCCTGGTGAGGAGTTCGTGCTGATAGATGACCCATTATGGTGATCACTCTTGTGCGAATGGCAAATAGGTTTGATCAATTAGATTTTAATGTAAAGTGGGGCCTGGGGGAGAAAAACAGCAACCGGGAGAGAGAAGACCCTTTGTTACTAATGTGTCTGCAAAAAGCACTTAATTGAGGTCATAATAATATTAGCAGTTCTCATCATCAATAATTCAGCCTTATTTATTACTAGCCGATAAAGTCCTGTCAGGTGGGGATGTAGGGGGCTTTTGTTAAAGACCAGGATACGTGGGGTTTCCTCTCTCTCCCTCTCTCTCTCTCTCTCTCTCTCTCTCTCTCTCTCTCTCTCACCAGCTGCAGCTGCTGGACCACAGAACATCTAATTCTCAAAATGCTTTCTAGCTATACTCCCTATATGTAGAAAAGAGGGACGGAAAAATGCTAGTTTTCCATGAGGTATAATTTTACCCTCTCCTGTATTTCCTGACTCAAAAAAAATTTTTTTGTTAAACCCGTTTCTCTGAAACAGTCACTAATTTTGCTTCAGAAAAGTCAGGAGAAAATTTCTGTTCTCGCACAATTTAGGATCCTAAAAACGACATAAATTCTGCCTTTTCATACACTTTTTAGTCACCTGTGGTTTGTTAACTTTTAAAGCAAAAGAGAGAAAGCGAGTGACAGCGTGTGCAAAATGAATGTATAATTGCACATTTAAAGATGCTAGCTCCAGTGGTAACATTTTAAATGTATTAGCCCCATAAAACTGCCTCATTACTCTCCGTGTCTTAGAGGACATACTTGTCCATAATGAGGCAAACGCAGGAAATGGCACAGGGGTGAGAGCAAGGGGAAGGAGGAGATATGTGAGCTGGCTGCCAGTTCATTTTTCAGAAAGGGGGAGGAAAAACACTTAATAAAGATAATTGGCCTGGTAGTGCCTGTTCCCATCTGGAATCTCAACACAGACAGACCCCAGGGCAGACGATCGGTCATTAACCAGGAAAATAACCTATTTGGAAGGGATCCGTTTGTTTTATAAATGATGCTCCACTTGAGAACAGCTTAACTGCAATAATAATAAAAGTTCCTCGAAAACCCAGCCAGGGGACGGTGCTGAAATATCGATCCGGCTTCTGTTGATAATGGCTGGACTGGGCTTCCGCTCAGCTTGCAGGAAACAGCTTTTGAAGTTTTGCTTTTCTTTTTTTTTTTTAAGTCTAAATAGAATTTAAACTGCCCTTCGGTGATCAGTGGCTGTTAGTGGCCTTGGTTAGGACATAGTGAGTCGTGGGGTCAGAAGAGGTGGCCCAGGCTGAGGATGGAAGGGGGGAGACGAGGCCCCAAGTGGAGGGGAAGAGAGGTCAGCTCCGAGCTCAGTAAGTGGAGACGGATTCTGCAGTGGGGCCGCCGTAGCCTGGGAGGCAGCCCGGGGACAAGGACTTGGAAGGATGAATTGCCCCCCAGCCCCAGCCTGCCTATTATGCTCCCCCAACATACATGCACACGCGCACACGCACAGACACACAGAGGCAAGGCAGGAGCAATCAGAAAATTCATTCATTGAAGCCAAACTGGAATTGTATAGATCAAGGCAGTGAGGAGAATCCCAGCACCTGATCCCACTGCCCCGATGATGCAGACAAGGGGGACCTATTACTATAATTAGAAATAAGGTTTCAGTGGCAAAGCCCCTCTGATCCACCTATTTCCAAGGAAGGTTACTTAGCTACTTAGGAGGGCGTGTGAAAGTGAGGTCTTCTGAGACAAAGGAAAATGGAGAGGTGGGGATGGAACCTACATGCAAGCTGCCTTTTAAGGAGAAGGAGGAATCTGGGCTCTGAAGGATCCAAGTCTACACCCGTGGTTCTCCACTGGGGTGATTTTGCTGCCCGCCCCCGACCTCGACACGTGGCAATGTCGAGAACGTTTAGAGCCGTCACAATAGGGGGAGAGGAGTTGCTGACATGTGTGGCGTAGAGGCCAGGGGGGATGCTGTGTACCCCAGAGTATACAGGACAGTCCCACCCTTTACCCCCTATGTCAACAGTGCCAAGTCTGAGAAGCACCCACCCCCATCTCCCCAGATCTCACTCACTGACAAAAATAAAACCCCACTCTCCAGTTCACTCTGGACCCCAAAACACCAGCCTCTGCCCTCACTCCCCACTCCCCCTCTTCCCTGTCAGTTTCACTGGTCAATTAACATGTTCCAGGAACAAAACATCTTCTTTTAGAGTTTCTCAGGAGCCAGGTCCCAAACATCACTTCCTTAAGGTGTTGGTTTCAGCCTGGCAGCCAAAATTGGAAAGAGGATGAAGGTTCATCCGTGACACATGGGACCCACATGCCCACCACCTCAGGATGTGGTGTCCTCCATGGCTCCACAAAGAAGGTTACATCTTTTTTTTTTTTTTTTTTTTTTTGGCCACACCATGCGGCATGCGGGATCTTAGTTCCCCGACCAGGGATTGAACCCATGCCCCCTGCAGTGCAAGTGCGGAGTCTTAACCCCTGGACCGCCACAAGGTCACATCTTGATGGTACCATCTGTAAAATGGGTACAATCATTGTGCTGCCTCCTAGGGTAGTGAGGAGGAAATGAGAAAACATGTAGCCCACACCAGGCATGTATTAGGTGCTCAAAAAGGAATGGAGGAGAGAGGAAGGAAGGGAGAGATGGAGGGGGAGAGAAAGAGAGAGAAGGGGGAAGGGAGGGAGAGGAGGGAGAGAGAGAGACAGAAAGTATTGCCTTCCAACTGGTGTCAGGCACTGTGCTGGCAAAAAACAGTCACCCCAAATGGCCGGGGGTGTCCATTACCCATCAAGGGACTGCTGCGATGTTTCAATCATAAAGAATAAGCTGGGGCTTCCCTGGTGGCGCAGTGGTTGAGAGTCTGCCTGCCGATGCAGGGGACACGGGTTCGTGCCCCGGTCCGGGAAGATCCCACGTGCCGCGGAGCGGCTGGGCCCGTGAACCATGGCCGCTGGGCCTGCGCGTCCGGAGCCTGTGCTCCGCGACGGGAGAGGCCACAACAAGTGAGAGTTCCGCGTACCGCAAAAAAAAAAAAAAAAAGAAGAAGCTAATGCACAAAGCTCTTTGGAATTATGGTCCCATCATGTGCAGCGCTGAAGTGTGTGTCTAAGCAAAGCCCCATTCACCTTTCCCCTTTCTTCTCTACCTTGATTCTAGAAAGAGAAGGGGGAGGGCAGGGCACGGCCTTACCAAATTTCTCCCTGCATGCTCGACAGTTTCCTCCTGACAGCGTTTGACTGTGCTTATTATTTCCAGCAAAGCCCTTATCATTTTCAATGTGAATTTCAAATCACACTGATCCAGCCCTTCTTAACTAAAGTCAGCTTTATCAACCACAAGAGATGTGGGATTTGAGAGAGATCTGAGTAAATTCACATTGTTTGGATAAACTCATTCAGGGAGCTCAACAAATCAAAGCCGAAATGGATACGTATTCCGAAGAGACTGAGAACTGCTGGGGGAAAAAAAAAAGGAAAAAAAAGTTACCATTAACATTTTTATTCCTTTAAAAAAAAAAAAAAACCATAGTGGTCCCTTTTCAAGGAGTGTGTTCACAACCTCTTTTTGAGCCATTACCAGGGTTCCGTAGGGCACCAGGTGAAGTGATAGGAGCTGTGAGGCTTAGGGACAACAGAAGCAAGTAGCTGGAGAAAATCACATCACCCACCCGCAAACGCCAGCCGCCCAGCTTTGGTCAGTGAGACCACGATCAAATATGGTAATGGGCGAATTTATGCATTCTCCCATAATTTAAGGAACTGTGTGTATCATGTATATTTAAAACTAGTTCTCTGTAGTTTTAATTATCTCAGTCTGCAGGGGCAAAAAGTAAAAGCAGGCAGCTCCCTTGCCTCAGACCAAAATGAAAGCGTTTGCCTGCTGACAGCTAAGATGTTTGTCCTAGCTGGTTGAGATTTCCCATAAAATTTGCATTGGAAAGGCAGCTTTAAGTATACTTAAAATAAAAAAGGGGCATTTGCATCTAATTTGCTACACTTGCAGTATTAGAGTTTTATCTGAATAAAGACACGTCGACTGGATTTATATAGTTAAGCTGATAGCTGGGGAAGTCAACAGCGAAAACATCAGCTAAATTCAACAAAGTTGGAGAGCAGCTAAGAGTATTTACAAGTTGTTTTCTTTTTTTCCTCCCCCATCCACTGATGACTTTAAAACTGTAGCAAATTATCTTCGTTTTACACCAGTCTGGCAATTACAGGGTTTTAATGAAAGGCATCTTTATAGATGCACGCCTTCCCTCTCCCCCCACCAACACACTCAAGCGTACTTGTTAAATGGAGTGGTTCTAAAATGTGGCGTCGTGTGAATCTCGGTGGCTTGGGACTCAGGCATGTTCAAATCCTGACTCGGCCACTTACTGGCTGTGTGACTTTGGGCCAGTACCTCTTTAGTCTTAGTTTATTCATCTGTAAAATGGGGATAGCTGTTATTCGGGGTCACTACAGTTGGACGGTCCGCAGACTGCGCAAAGATGCCCAACAATTCCAGCCCCATTCACTCGGCCGGCAACCAGGGATATGGCTGGACCACATCCTCCCAGGAAGGAGCATCTTTTTCTAACTCAAGTGCTAAATGACCAGCAGCCCCAGCTAACTAACTTCCCAGGGAGGTTATAAGCTTTACAGTGAAATGCCACACCACTAATGTATTTCCTATTTAGAAGGAAGAGTTTCAGCATTGTCTCCACCCACTTTGAAGACTCCATTGTCAAGACCTGTCCCAAGAGGAGCCAGGTTCTGGCATGATGGGTCCCAGATGATTGATTCTCCCTGGCTCCCCAGACACGCCGCATGACCCCCGCATGGCAGGAGGCAGGGGTGCCTATTAGATTTGCTGCCTTTCCCTCAATACCATCTCCTCAGCTGACTGGGGTGCAGTAAATCCCGGGCTCTCACATAGCCTCAGGCAGCTGGGAACAGATTCCCTACAGTCTGGGAGGCCCCTTCGGGGACCACCTTTCTTTCCCTTCTCCCAGCTTTGAAGGAAGTGCTCACTCAAGAAGAGGACGCGACGCCCCCCTCTGTTGGCTCTCCTGCCTCACCATTCCCTGTGACACCCACCCTGTCACTGCCCCCCGAGCTCCGGGGACCCCCAACTGCTTCTCCAAGGACCTGGATAGAGAGGCATTTCCACCAGGAAGCCCCATGCTTACAGCCACGTCATGCGAGCCCCACCCCATGACTCCCGTCTCCTCTTTTGCATCAGACCAATCCTGGCTTCAAATCAGGACTCTCCACTTACCACCTGGACGCACTGGGGCAAGTCACATTCCCGCTCTGAGCCTCAGTTTCCTCATCTGTAAAAGGAGAGTAGAAAGAATACTCACTTCTCAGGGTCGTTGTGGTAAAAAGTAGCTGGTGGCAAATGACAGAGAAGAGGACAAGGTCACTCTGCTCCAAGCTCGAGCTACGCAGAACAGACGCCTGATGCCGAGCCCCAGACCAGTGGCCAAAAGTCCTGGCCGCGGCTCACTGAGCTCGGAGCACCTCCGTCCATTTCAGGAGCAGGTCATAGGACCACTGCCTGATGTAGATGTCCATGTGGATGGGAAGCAAAGGGCCTCCCACCTGCCCACGCTTGCCAGAGCCTGCCATCTGGGGGCACCGGCACGCTGCCTGAAGGTTGTAATGTTTCAATAGGAAAAATACTAAAAGGCTTTCCCATTTCACTGAGCAGGACGTGCAGGTCAAGAACGCAGTGCCCCCCGGCTCGCAGCTTCATCACGGTGCGTACGATGATGTCACCAGACCAAGGATTCTGCTATTTAAAAACTATAAGCGGTGTGTTCCCATTACCACATCCTTCCCTCCAATAAGTCCAGGATCCCATTATCCCCGAGCAAGAGAATTCCATCTGAGAACAGAGCACGGAGCAACTCCCACGTGATGTGCTTTGGGAAGCAAAGCTAACAGAACAAGATCGGGTGCCCATGTTTACATGGAAGGTGATCTCAGGAGGCACTGTGAGGGGTGAGGAAGGGAGGAAAAGAAGGGAGGAAAGTCTGTAAAAATTGTGTTCATGGGCTTGTTACCAGTGTGGGCAACTGGGGCTCAACCTTGCTGGGCACCCTCCGAGAGACAACGTAGAAGATACCATAAGATGGTCGCACTGCAGACCCAGAAGCTGGGCTATTTACCCACCAACTCCCACGCCTCACTGGTTGAGGGTGTTCCTCGGGCCTTCAGCTCTCGCCCTTCCAGGCCAGGAGACACTCAGTCACTGGCAAGTATGGAAACTGACTAGAGGTGACCTCCCAGTGTCCTCACTCCAGTTACCTGAGGTAGCTGCTATGCTTAGCTCCACTTTGCAGATGGGGAAACTGAGATCCAGATAGACTCACAGTCACACAGAGAGAAAATAGTAAAACCAAGACTATAGCCCAGTCACCTCTGACTCCAGAGCCCATGCTCCGACCCACCAGGCTACTCTGCCCATCCCGTGTTAAGTCTCCAAACGGTGTAATGAAACGTGATGTCAAATACAAGTAGGTACTGATGGCAGTCAAAAATAGACAAAGTATATCAAGGTGAAATAATGCCTGCTCGCTGTTGTGAAACAAATGCTTGGCGCACAGCGAAAGCTCAAGAGGAGTTAGTTTCTGTGCTTCCAACTCTTTGAACCTTATTTCTAACCGACATGCAAACAACTTCCCTCTGGAGGACAAAGCAGCAGCTCAGAGGACCAAGAGGCTGGCGTGCTCTTTCTCAGCAACAAGACAGGTGCAGACAAGATGAAGGCACCCCAGATGCTGGTGCTACCCCGGTTCACCAGGACTGGAACCCAGGAGTCCAGATCCAAGGCCAGGAGGAGGGTAGAGGGGGTCCTGGGACCCACGGACCAGACTAGGCTGGGGAGTGGGGCTGGGAGAGGACAGAAGATGAACGTAGGCCACTCAGAGGACAGGAGGCCCACCGTGGGAGCATTCCCTGGGTGACTCTGGAAGCCTAGTGACCGAGCTACTTCTCTTTAAAAGGAAATGGATGACTTCAATAAATTAGACACAGCTGAGTGGAAATTAGTGAACGGGATGACAGGTCTGAAGGAATTACTCAGACTGCAGCACAGTGAGAAATAGAAGTGGAAGTTTTGGAAGAGAGGTTTAAAAAATAGGGAAAATAAAGGGAAACGTTCTAGCATACATCTACTGTGAGTTCCAGAAGGAGGGGATAAGAGGGGAGGCGATATTCAAACAAAACTGGTTGAGAGTTTTTCAGAATAGATAGAAGCCACCAATCCTCGTGTCTACTCTGTTCAGGCTGCCTAACAAAATACCGTAGACGAGGTGGCTTACAAACAAACAATTATTGCGTGCAGCTCTGGCGGCTGGGAAGTCCAAGATCGAGTTGCTGACAGATTCTAAGTGTCTGGTAAGAGCTTGCTTCCTGGTTCATAGACGGTTGTTTTCTCGCTGTGTCCTCACATGGTGGAAGCAGTGAGCGATCTCTCTGGGGCCTCTTTTGTAGGGGTACTAATCCCATACATGAAGGCAGAGCCCCCCTAAAGGCCCCACCTCCAGATACTGTCACATTGGGCATTAGCTTTCAACATGTGGATTTGCAGCAATACAAGTAGTCTATAACCCCTCAGATTCAGGAATCCTAAGCAGAATAAATAAATAAGCATCCGTGCCTACACATATCTTAGTGAAAGAACACTGAAGACAAAAAGAAGCATCTTGGGGCTTCCCTGGTGGTGCAGTGGTTGAGAGTCTGCCTGCCGATGCAGGGGACACAGGTTCGTGCCCCGGTCCGGGAAGATCCCACATGCCGCGGAGCAGCTGGGCCCGTAAGCCATGGCTGCTGAGCCTGCGCGTCTGGAGCCTATGCTCCGCAACAGGAGAGACCACAGCTGTGAGAGGCCTGCGAACCGCAAAAAAAAAAAAAAAAGAAGCATCTTGAACTCAAATAAATATTACCTACTAAGGGACAGCAATTAAAATAATAACTGACTTCTCAATAAAAACATAGTTATGACACCTAGTGAGCATTCAATAAATGGAAGCTATTGTTATTAGTGCTTGTAACAGTAATAACAGTACTAGAAATATTCAAATCTGAGCTCTGCCACTGTCTTGTGTAACCTGCAGTAAATCATTTAACCTCTAAGAAAACCTTGTTTTCCTTGTCTTAAAAACAGGGTTTTGGGCTTCCCTGGTGGCGCAGTGGTTGAGAGTCCACCTGCCAATGCAGGGGACACGGGTTCGTGCCCCGGTCCAGGAGGATCCCACATGCCACGGAGCAGGTGGGCCCGTGAGCCATGGCCACTGAGCCTGCGCGTCCGGAGCCTGTGCTCCGCGGCGGGAGAAGCCACAACAGTGAGAGGCCCGCGTACCAAAAAAAATTAAAAAATAAAAAAAAAATAGGGTTTTGATAAAGATGCAATGAGATGATATAAGTAAAATATTTGGCACAGTATCTGGCACTTATGTGACGTAAAATGAATGTTGGCAACAAAGTCACGCCACTGTTGGGTCAGTGCAGGAGTGATGAGGGTCAAGTTCATCTCAAATTATTCCAGAACCTCATTTGAAAGCTCAGTTCAGCTCTCTACCAATAGAAAATATTTCTCTGAAAAATTCCAGCCAAGGGCTGACGTAGACAGAAGTTCCAAGAAAGAACATTTAATGGAAAGCCATCCCAAAGACTGGTTCCAGGCCACCTCCATTTCTGGGGACAGCACTCCCTACACCTAGTATGCCCATTCGATGAAGAGACATGAATCTAGTCATCTTCCTTGTGGTTCCATTCTGCTTGCCACTTTTCAGACTGACACATTGTGATCACAGTGGGACCTCACAGAGATTTTGTGAAGTTAGCACGGCAGGTTAAAAAGCAGAGACTCAGAAAGGTGAATGACCTGCCCCAACAAAGGTGAATGACTTATCCTGACGTATAGCCCACATAAATGGCGGGCAGAGCTTGGTGCCAGGACTTCTGGCTCGCCCGGCTGTCTCCCATCTAGGCCCCAGCCGTGGACTCCAAAGCTCTTTCCCCAGATCTCGGAATAAAGATCTCAACTCAAATGTCCCCTCCTCTGAGAAGTCTTCCCTAACAACCACCTCTCATTTAATTCACCACCGATGCACCCCTTTCACCTGCAAAGTAGCACTCTCCGTCATTCCTAGTTACAGGCTATTTGTGGCCGATTTGTTTAATGACTTTACTCACCAGAGCATCACCCAGTGCTACCCGAGTGCAGGCATGTGGTATCTATTCAATAAATGTTTGCGCAGTGAATACATTTGAGTGGACTCATGAAGTGGAGTGAATTCATTTATACTATTATCTAATTATGTAAGCATCTACATCAGCACTTAACAGGCTCAAAAACTAAATACAATATTTCTTCTTACAACCCTTCCCCACCCCACACTGAGCAATGCCCACTAGACAAAAAGCGTTGAATGAATAAAGGGAATAGTTCATGAGCAGGAGCAGGTGTCTCTCTTGCCTGCTGCCCTTTCTCATCCTAAGCCACTCCTGGAACAGAGGAACCAAGACAAGAATTAGGATAGGGACTTCCCAGGGGGCCCGGGTTCCATCCCTGGTTGGGGAACTACATCCGCATGCATGCTGCAACTAAGAGTCCGCATGCCACAACTAAGAGGTCCTCATGCCGCAACGAAGATCCCTCCTACAGCAACTGACTCGGTGCTGCCAAAATAAATAAATAAATATTTTTGAAAAGAAAAGGCATTAGAATAAATCCATCCCTAGAAGCCATCTCTCACCTCCATGTAATCATTCAATTAAGTGAATAAAATGAACACGAGTGCATCCCACCAGATGATCATTGTCTATAAAGCATCCTCCTTCCTATCTACCTTTGTTTTCAGCTTTAGGACTTTGCCGAGCCCCACCCCATATCTAGATGGTACAGAGGAGGGGATGGCATGGAGGAGAGAGAGGAAGGAGGTGGAAATATATGGAAACCAAAAAAAAAAAAAAGAGAGAGAGAGAGAGGGAGAGAATGAAACAGTGTAAGGTTGGTCACACATTTGTCATGAAGTCAAAGCCGAATCCCAGTGTTTGTGTGAGGTGGAATTATCTCATTCTTTTAGCCTGGGAGTCTCTGTGATCCACCAGTCAAGTATGTGATTGGATTTCAGCTCAACAAAACCTTAAATTACACACCTATTGTGCCTGAGCTAAGCCTAGTTTCACAGCAGTGGAGAAGGCTTCTCCCGGCCTCCTTGGCGGTGTTCGATCCAGCGCTGTTCTCATCCGCTGGTTGATGAATGAGTAATAGGATTAGAATTTCATCTTAAGCGACATGGTAATTGCCATGTTGGGTGCGGGGACAAAGGCTGGGGAGATGGATAGGGGCTGCATAGTGAAGATGGGCCTGTTGCCCCAAATGTGCCCACTGACACAGAGGGACAGGCCAAGGGCAGGGCCAAGTCCTGGGAAGAGGCCAGCTACATTTCCTAGGGGTCTACCAGGGTCAATGACTGTGCTGGGCACCTGCACAGGTGTATCTATCTCATCCAATGCTCAAAACTGCTCTCTGAAGAGTGGGAGGAGGCATCTTTTGGATTTTTCCTGTACCTATTCCCTACTTGTGGATACAGGACCTCCTCTTTCCATGGGGAACCAAACCATTCCCACTTTCAGAGAAGGTTCTGATGGAACTAACTCCTGGCTCCCAGAGTGGTAATGTGACCATGCAGACCAATCAGAGACACCAGTGTTCATTGTAGAGCCTGTTGCCAGTACCCCCAGGAAACAGGCATGATCTTTTTTTTTTTTTGCAGTACGTGGGCCTCTCACTGTTGTGGCCTCTCCCATTGCGGAGCACAGGCTCCGGACGCGCAGGCTCAGCGGCCATGGCTCATGGGCCCAGCCGCTCCGCGGCATGTGGGATCTTCCCGGACCGGGGCACGAACCCGCGTCCCCTGCATCGGCAGGTGGACTCTCAACCACTGCACCACCAGGGAAGCCCATCTGCTTCCCATCTTGTACTCACGTAGCCACACCAGCTAGCTAGTCTGAATAGCTAGCTAGTTCATGCTGGGAGGAGGCCCAGCCTTCGAGTGGCTGTCCTCTCCCTTGTGATGGAATGCAAGGATCGTAGCAGTCACTGCAGAGAGAGATCTGAAGAAGATAACAGAGACAAGATCTGAAACTGAACGTTCCCACAGAAGGGAGATCTGGGAAGTCAGGTGCAACAGGGGAACAGCTTGGTGGCTGCTGAAACCTCTCTGGAGATGTTGCCCTTTGAGGCTGTTGGGAGCTGCAATTCACAGCCCGCTGCTTCCGCCATGCAAGCCCTGGTCTCTTCCCACCCATTCCTTACCAGCCTCATTGCCTTGTTTACAAAAAAGACTAACAACTACATCTTCCCCCATCCAAGAGAAAGACTGAGGACAAGACACTAAGGGGGACAGTTCTCTCCTGGAATATGCAGGACAGAGACCCATCTCCTAGTCGCTCCATGCTCACCAGGTCCCCAGTGACCAGGACTTCGATTCATTAATTCAGTCATATATTCAACACACATGGTTTTGAGTGCCTTCTAGCTATCGGCTTCGTTCCAGGCGCTGGGGCTACAAGCCAGGAGTAAACCTCACATGCTGCTTGCCTCACCTTTGATGGGACATGTCCCCAGACCTCCTCGGGATGTACACTGGGTGCTCCCAACACCCGAATTTCCACCTCTCAGTTCATGCTTGGGTCATCCTAACCACAAGCATCACCTAGTGCATATGCCCTGCCCTCCACATCCCCGAGGATGACTCTAATCAAAAAGATGGACAATAGCACGTGTCGGCGAGGAGGTGAAGAAATTGGAATCCTCACACATTGCTGGTGGGAATGTAATATGGTGCCGTCGCTGTGGAAACAGTCTGGAAATGACTCCAAACGGTTGAGCATAGAGTTATCCTGTGACCCAGAAATTTCACTCTGAAGAGAATTCGCCGAAGAGAATTCCAAACATGTGTCACAAGAAACTTTTACACAAATGCTATTAGCAGCATTAGTCATAAGGACCAGAAAGTGGGAACAATTGGAATGTCCATAGACGTGTATTCAATCTTAGAGAGGCATGAAGTCTGATCCACGTTACAACGTGGACGAACCCTGAAAACGTTGTGCTGAGTAAAAGCCAGACACAGAAGGCCTCATACTGTGGGATTCTACTTATACGAAATGCCAAGATTCGACGAATTGAGCAAGACAGGAAGTAGATTCGTGGTCGACAGAGGCTGAGACGAGGAGAGAATAGAATGTGACTGCGAATGGGCAGGGGATTTCTTTTGGGGGTGATGAAAATTGTTTGCGGGATGACGGAATTGATGGAATTAGACAGTAGTGATAGTTGCACAACATTGTAAAACAAAACCAAAACAAAACACTGAGTTGTATATTTTAAAAGGGTGAATTTTATGATACGTGAATCATCTCAAAAAAAACCCCAAACCCAACCCCAGCCATGACTGCCATAGAAAACAAACATTTAGCTGGAGAATCAGAAGCTGCCCCAGTTGCTTTCAGTCTTGGCTGGCATCAGCCCAGACGACGAGTCCTCCTGGAGAGGTCTGGTCCTTCACACGGAGGACCACAGCCTCCTGCAGACCCCACTGCCAAGGGCTGGCTGCCGGCAGCAACGCCTTTCCCTCCGCCCTCCTCTGCCCTGCGTTCACTGCCTGACGAGGCAAGCCACGGTGGACACCGGGCATGTCCTTGGGAAGGACGTGGGGTGGAGGCCTCGGCGGCTTCCTGTCACTGACCACCTTGGCCTGACTGTGTCATCCCAGGAAGGACAGGAGGAGCACGGAACAACCACCAGTGCCGCCGGAGGTGACTCTTGTCACGACCCTTGCCCCCATCAGAACCAACACTCCAGCATGGGAGAGTCACCAGGGGTTTCATCAGTTCTTTTCCTTTTTTAAAATTATTTGAGGGAATCACACTGTAGTTAAAGAAGTGACCAGGTAGAGTTTTCTTTTATGCACAAAAGCTGGGGTAGAAATGCCAGGGAGTCCTCAGCCTGGTCGATTTTTTAGGAAGCCAGTTAACAAGACCCATCCCCCTTAGAAGTCGCTAATGCTTTTAAGTAGCATTTCCCTCTTCCCATTAGATGCATTACATTCATTTTTTATTCTCTAGCTGTCATGGAGCTAAGGGGAAAAAAAAAAAAAAAAAGCTCGGTTCCCACATTCCCAAGGTTAAAGATTCTTTGCTTCCCAACAGAACTTCTCATTTCCCTCTCAAACACTCCAGTGCCCCTCACCATGCAACCCTGAGTCTTGTGTGAGGATCTCCCTACCCTATGGAAGGATATGAGAACCCGGTGTTATGGGGGGGGTTGGGTTGGGAGGATAATTCTAATGACTGCCCGCTTTCCTTGGGTACCACAGAATGGCAGAGTCTAATGAGGTTGAGGCTTAACACAGCTGGCTGCCATATCGGCAAAGGATATTTCTGAACTTGGAAAACAACAACGTCAAGGTGGACTCACAGGGGTCCACAGGGGCCCCAGGCTCAAGGCCACTGTTCCCAGATGGGGGTCAGCCAAATGGGAAAAAGGATGCACACAGGTGGAAAGGTCTCCAGCCCCACATCGGGAAGGGGCGTTGCCCTCGACTCTGCCATTCTCCCCGCGGTCACCACTAAGCATCCAGTAGAGAGATGTTTAACATCTCCGACACCCAGGGGACGTGGTCAGGCTGGAGGGTGGGGTAGCCCAGAGCCCTCACTGAGTCCATTCGTTCCTGCGACGTTTCATCCTTAGAATTACGTCTCTGCTTCCAGAGACCTCACGGATAAGACAGGCACTTTTTACACCAGCTTGACTCTCCTTTCAGGGCAGGTGTCACGTCCAAGAAAGACCACAAACGGGATCCACGTTAATACTCCAGAATGCCACGAAAATCTAAACCTGGAACATCAAGAAGGAAAAACGCATTTGTCGAAAAGCGCTTTTCAAAGATGTAAGGAAACCCTTGATGTTAACTCAGTCCCTTCTGTGAGTTTGTGTGTCCCCTGGATTTACTCTGTGTTCTGGATGTTCCAGGACGAGCTTCCAGAGGAGAAAAAGCCTAGAAATACCCAGACATCAAGCTGGGTTATTATGAATTTTACAACACATTCTCCCCTCAAACATCTATTAAACATCTACACATGCCAGGCCCTGAGCCAGACGCTGGGCTGTGGTTGTGAAGCACACACACTCCCTGGCCCCTTCCAGCAGGACAAACAGACAGATATAAAAAAGAACAGTTACACGACAGCGGCGGAGGCTCTCCAATGGCGTTCAGGGTTTCTTGCGGACATGACTAGGCGCTGGGAGACGTGAGTGAGGAAAAGCTTCAGAGAGAAGCATGAGCCCGTTGCTGTCAAAAGAGATAAAACTTTGGGGTCATATAAACCTGAGTCGCAATAGCAACTTCCAGGACTGGGTGACCTGGGGGCAAACGACTTAAACTCTCCCAGCCTGGATTTCTCCACCTGTAATAGAGAGAAGAGAACAGTATCTACCTCACAAGGCTATTGGAAGAATGAAATAAGCAACGAATGCAGAGTGTTTAAGATGGTGCCTGACACATGGTCAGTGCTCAGTAAATGGAATGATTGCTACGGTGACTCCTGAAAAATGACTAAACGTTCACCATGGGGCTGTAGACATGGGGGGATGGGTGGGTAAGGGAGTCGTGTGTGGTCTAGAAAGACTCAGAAGCCTGGTGCCCTTGGAGAATTGTGAATTGGTGAAGGGGCCCTGCCTCCTGGACCCCACCTCACCACTGCCCACCAGGCTTCTGTTTGTTCATTCCTCACCCCCCAAAGTCCATGGTACGTCGCCCACCATATTGACTTCCAACCTAAGAAAACCTCGTCCCGGCTCTGGAGTTAGTTTCCCCATTTGAAGGAAAGCCCCTCTGGGCAGGGACCGTCTCCTGGACCCCATTTGCCCTGTCTGCCCAGAAAACTGGGCCATACATCTCACGGAACAACGAGATTTAAGTCTAAACTGGTTCTGCTCCAGCTAAATTGGTGCACGTACCCATTAAGTCCCCACCTCACAGCCTCTCCTTCCTGTCTGTTCAGGGAGCAGGTGGCCTGGAAGTCACGTAATGTGATCGAACAAGTGATGTCCAAAGAATGTGACCGGATCAGTAAAGGGAACCTTGGGAGAAGCAGGGGGCAGGGCGTCCCTCCTGCGCTGAGAAAACTCCCCCTTCGTGAATGAGAGGCTGTTTAGCTGGTGAATGACTTCCCTGAAGAAATTCTTCTGTGGCATGTCACCATCACCAGCTGGTGTTTCTTGGCCTCTGAAGCAAGATAATAACCATGTGGAAATGGCTTCCACCATCTTGTAGGAACAGGGCGCGACTTGTTACCTCCACACGCCCACATGGCCTCCACCCCTGCGGCCCTCCATCCCAAGCATCTGGGGGGCAGCTCACTCCCGGGGCAGTTTCTTTAGCTTTACATCAGACAGAGAGGTTGGTGGCATGAGCCAGCCCCAAGACAAATGGCCACCAGCTGCCCACCAGCTCCCCCAAACACCACACCCCTCCTTCCCCTGCACAAACCCCTCCCACCCTCGGCTCCACCCCAGTGTATTTGGACACGTTTGAAAAATCTCCTTAATAAATTACCACCCCTACATGACCTGACAACAGCCACAGATAATCCAGGGCTATTAGAAGCCTCGTTTATAACCCATCTAATTCCAGGTTGTGCAAATCCCAGCAAGTTAGGAAAGGTGTCAACCTTCCCTTGGTGAATGGCATAGCTTGTATTCACAGATTATATGTAATTGATCCAAAGATGTTACAGACATTTAAAAAACATGTCTCCTCCCTCCCAACGTCTCCCTCTGGGAATTCATCTGTAAGAAAACTACAGTGAACCGTGGGCAAAATAAATTACCACAGGTCTGTTCTTTGCAGCGTTGTTTATAAAAAAAAAACTTTAGAAACAACCTGCACAGAAATAGGGGATTAGCTAAACAAACCTTGGAACATGCCGACAATGAGATACTCAGCAGCTGCACAAAATAGTATTGCAAAAGACAGCACAGTGATCTGGGGAAGATATTAATTATCTGTTGTTAAATGAGGGAGCGAAAGCAAGTTACAGAGCAATAGCTACAGTTAATTCCATTAAAATATTTTATATTCGTGCATTTACTTGAATAGTGTTTGAGAGATGGGTGTGCTTTGCAGGCAGACAGACAGGTTTGGGGTTTGAATCTTACAAGCTATGCCACCTGGGGCAAGTTATATAACTTTTCTCTAAGCCTCAGCTCCTTCATCTGTAAAATGCAGAAAATTCTTACTTCACAGAGCCGTTGCGACGATCAAATAAGATTACCTATGTAAGGTGTTCAGCTCCATATCTGATACAAAATAAATGTTCTGTAATTGGTGATTCTTGCTATCATTATTGTTATGTAAAAAAGGTTAGTGCTGGGTGGCAGAATTATAGGTACTCTTCTCTTTTTAAATTTTGGTTGTTTTCTGCTTATCCATCTCCCAGAAGATATGACTCTAGCAATGACCAAAAAAATTGTTTTAACTGTTAAAGTTGTTGGGGGACGGGTTATTTTTGCTTTTAAAGAGGGAAACTGGGACTAATGAAAGGCGAAGCAGGTTTGTGACCTCAGCAGGTGAGGACCTCAGCGCAAAAGAGCAGTGGGGCTCACGGGGACTCATATCCAAATCAGGGGTCTGGAGGAAGCTGGGGAGAGATGGTCCCAGACATTTGGAAACAAGGTGTGAGTGCCTGGTGCCCCCGCCTCCCTTTTCCCTCACCCATCTCATCTCCCACAGGAGTTTAGGTGGCCGAAGGGCTTGCGCCCTGCGTGGGGTGAGAAGGGGATGGAGTGGGTTATTAATAAAGGACATGAAGGAGAAGCTGAACTGGGGGGGGCGGGCGGGGGGCTGGGGCGTGTCCCCAGTGAAAGGGGACTGTGGGTGGCTTAGAGCTAGTGGAGGTCAGTGCGTTTCAGAAAACCCAGATTTGATGGTCATTGCCTTGTCCAAAGGACCTGGAAGGTCAGAGACATAGGCTTAAAGCTCTGCAGGTCTGGACTACTTGCTATAGTGTCCAAACACTCCTCGCCTGGGCTGCCATTTTCCAGTCCGCAGGCATCCTGGGCACTTTGGAGCCCCTTTAGTGAGACCTGGTCTTCCAGGTCAAGAAAGGTGTGGCAGCAGTGGCTGGAGGCAGGGGAAGGGCTGGCAGGTCACTAAATCTGAAACAAGCCTCCACCCAGAGCAGAGTGGAGTCCAATGACAGGGACAGATGGCAGGGATCAAAAGCTGGGGTCAGACCCAGACCTGTGTTGGTGGTGGGAGCCGGGCTTGGTTGTCAGGCAGAGAAACGCAGAACACAGGGAAAGCCCTGGGGAGGGTGGAGCCGCCTTCCTGGGGCTCTGGAGGAAGCCTAGGGCAGGAGAGGATGCTGAGAAGAGGATGCCCCCTTCAGGGTGACCACGGTGAGGCCCACCTTCCCAAGCCTGGTCTGGGTCTCTTCACTCCCCAAGGCAGGAACTCAGTAGCAGCAGAAACAAGACCCAGGAGTTTTCTACCTGAAACCCTGGCAGCTCTGCTCGGCCCCCCCCCCCCCCACCTGCCATCTTAGGGAGAGCAACACGGTGCCGGAAACGCAGGACCGAAAGATAATCCCGGTTTCTCTCATCGAAGTGCCTTTAGAGTCTGCCCTTTCCCCGACTCAGGAACAAGGAAAGGCAGATTCAGGCGGTGGAGTTCCCGCCAGCCTCAGAGTCCCCAGCTCTGGTAGGGTGAGGGAGGAGTGGGGATGGGGAGAGGCACGCCTGCCCACACTCAAGAACAGGCAACGCTGGTTACGGCTGGTCAGCGTTACAGAGCCATTTCTCAGGAATGTGGACCACTCAGACCCCTAAAACCATCTCCCTCCAGGCCGCTGCTTAAAAATAAATTATAAGATATCACTTCACACCCCCAAGAATGGCTATAATCAAAAAATGGAAAATAATATGTGTTGCTGAGAAATTGGAACCATCCTACCCTGCTGGTGGGAACATGAAATGAAACACAAAATCATCATATAACCCAGAAATTCCACTCCTACATAAATGTACGAAAGAATTGAAAGCAGGGAACTCAAACAAACACAGGTACCTACGTGATCACACAGCATTATTCAACAGCCAAATGTTAAAACAACCCAAATGTCCATCAATGGATGAATAGTATTTTTTTTAAATGTGGTCTTTACATGGAATATTATTCAGTCGTGAGAAGGGATGAAGTGCTGACACATGCTACAGCACAGATAAATCTCGAAAAATCATGCTAAGTGAAAGAAACTAGACACCACAGGTCACATATTGTATGATGACACTTCTATGAAATATCTAGTATAGGTAAACCCATGGGGACAGGAAGCACATTAGTGGTTGCCAGGGACTGGGCCAGGGTGGGGACTTGGGAGTGACTGCTTCATGGATATGGGGTGATAAAAATATTTGGGGACTAAACAGAAGTGATGGCTACACAGTATTTCAATGTGCTAAATGACACTGAAATTTAAGTATAAAATTTACATAATTTTCTTAGGTCAATTTCACCTCCATAAAAATAAACAAATCATAGCTGGAAACCTCTTCATGCTGGACCCTGTGTTTCACCCACATGATCTCATTTCATCCTCAGAACAGGCCCAGGAAACAGAGATTTATTGTCCCATTTTACTGATAAGAAAACTGAGGCTCTGAGAGGTGATATCATTTGCCCAAGGCCTCATAGACCATGCTCTGCTCATGGCAGAGCAGAGAACTTGCTCGCTGCATGGACGCTGTCTCAGAATTGCCCAGAAATTCTTCAGAGTTGAGTAAGATGGCTCAGCAGGGTGCTGGGAACAGGCATCCTGACCTGGGTGGTGAGGGATCAACAGGTCTCAGGGATTCCGTGCAGCATTGGGTGCTGGGATACTGAGAACGACAGCAGGGAGCTGTTATGGCGAGGGACGCCTGAGGTGGAGCATAGGCTATATGAGAATTGTGGGGGGCTGGGGCAGAGGCTGGGGAGATCAAGAACCCGCCCTCAGGGAACCAAATACCTTGGGTGGCTAACTGTCCTTGATCCTTCAGACCAACTCTGCCTTCGCTCTGCAACACTTGTGATGAAAACCTAACTCAGAACAAAGGCAAAAGAAAAGGAAATCATGCCGTGGAGCGGCTGGGCCCGTGAGCCATGGCCGCTGAGTCTGCGCGTCCGGAGCCTGTGCTCCGCAACGGGAGAGGCCGCAACAGTGAGAGGCCCGTGTACCGCAAAAAAAAAAGGAAATCAAAAGAGCACTGGCTTTGATGTTACAGCCACTGAGTGCCCTGGGTCTCTGAAAGGTGGATCTTCTCTTTCTCCTTCTCGTCTTCCTCCTCCTTCTTGGCGATCAGACCTAAGATTTATTGAGCACCTACTATGTGTCACGCCCTGTCCCAAACACTCAAGCTTGGATCTCAACCCTTTGATGCAGGTTGGTAGCCAGAGTGGTTGACTTGGCATCATCCAAACGTCCCTGCCAACCCCCAGCCCAGCCCACCTGAGCCCTGCTGTGTTTAATCTAAACCAGGCTTGGCCATCCCATCCCCCACGCTATCTCTAGAATCACGAATAAGCATGGGACCTGATTTCAGCCAATGAGGCATGGAGGGAAGCCTGGGTCTTCTGAGAAAGGTTTCCTTGCTCTAGGACGAGATAGTCCCTCCTCTTCCCCTGGACATTGTCACATCCGGATGTGATGCCAGAAGCCGCCTCAGTCCTTCCTCCTCCAGCCTGAGGATGAAGTTGATCTGGAGAGGGCAGAACAGAGAGACGGAAAGACAGCACTGAGCCACAGATGACACTAGGCTGGCACCCGCAGTTATGTGAAAGAATACATTTCCCGATTGTTTAAGCTGGTGTTTGCTCTTACTTGCGGCCAAAAGAATCCTTGCTGACAGATACATAATACAAATGAGAACTCTGAGGCTTACAGAGGTTAAGTAACTGGGCCAAGATCCCACAGGTGGTGGACTGGGATTCGAGCCCAGCCCATCTGGCCCCAGAGCTCCACCCTTCACCACTGGGAGGTGATACATACCTCTTTGAATTGTTGCCACTGCAAATAAAGCGTCTGGCACAAATGAGGGTAAAGACATCTACTGCGCAGAAAAGGATAAAAATATCTGCCCCACAAGAGACACAAAGGGTCCAGTATCAGGCCTAGAGCAGAGGGCTGCTCCAGAAACATGAAATCCAAACCCCGTTTTTCAGCCCTGACTCGGTGTCCATTTATTCCCAAAGGCTCAGCGGCCAGACTGCTAACTTAGGTCCCTCCAAGAAGAGCACTGGTCTCAGACTCTGGCCCCAGCCCTCCTGGGGCTGGCAGCCGTCCTAGACGTACCCCGTGCGTGCCCTAGCCCCACTCCCGTCCTACACGTGCTTCAGCGAGCTTGCCATGATCTAGTGCTGTTATCCACACAGCAGCCAGAGGAATCTTGAAAAAATCAGATCAAAGTCACATCACTCCCCTGCCTAAAACCCCCTCACTTCCTTCCACTGGAGATGGAATAAAACCCAAACTCACAAGCGTGACCCACCAGGCCATATATGTCCAGCCCCTGCCCTGCTCCCAACCTCAGCTGGTACCAAGCTTCTCCTCTCCACTGTGTTCTCACTGGCCTTTTAGTTCCTCAAACCTGAAATGGTCATTCCTAGCCCAGGGCCTGTGTCCTTGCTGGTCCTTTAGCAAGAACACACTCTTCCCCCAAGGTCTTGCCATCTCATCGTCACCTCATCTCAACGGTCAGGGCTCTGGAGAGACCTTCCTGAGCCCACCCCGTCTCCATCTCTATCATGCCACCCAATTTTATTTCTCTGTGTATCTCATAGGCTGCTCTGATTCGGTTTCTTGTTTGTATGACTTTATTTCATTAGTCTCCATCATCCCCCTAGACTGTAAACTGAGTCAGAAACGGAGAGATGTCAGTTTGATCCACTGCTAAATCCTCAGCACCTAGAAGAGAGCATAGTACACAGCAGGTGCTCAATAAACACTCACGGAAGGAATAAAACTCTGTCTCCACGTGCCGTGTTGCTGTCTTAGTAAGAGAAGCGATGCTCCTTGATGGGAGTGTTCATTATACTTGCTCTTATCTTGACATTTCAAGAACCTTGTAGTTGTTAGAATATACTTTTCTCAGATTCACAGTGAAAAGCACAGACTTTGAGTTCTCACCTCAGCTCTGCCAGTTTCTCACGATGTGACCTTGAACAAGTCACTTAACTTCTCTCTGTGTGCCTCCGTAGCCCTGACTGTCAAACTGGGATGATTATTCTCACGGTGCTGTAGCGTTGAGCATAGCATCTGGTACACAGAATGCTCGATATAAAGGCACTGACATTGTTTGCTTGTTAGAATGTCAAAGAAAGAAAGAAAAAGAGAGAGAGAGAGAGAGGGGAAAGAAGGAGGGAAGGAAGGAAGGAGGGAAGGAAGGAAGAAAAGAAGGAAGGGAGGAAGGGAGGAAGGGGAGAAGGAAAAGCTGCATCTGATTTTAGCTGCAGGTTCTGTGACAGGCAGCCTGCCTATGAGTAGACACCAGCCCAAGCCTTTCCTGTGGGTTCCCTGATAGGGTCAGGCTGTGCTGGTGCCCAGAACACAACCCTCCCCGCAGGCTTAATCTGGGGAGTGAGTTTTGGGGCACTAGGGGGAGCGGGCAGGAAATCCACCCTCAGTCCCCAGGCTCTTAGCAGTAACGGCCTCTGCTAGGGAAAAGCTTCATGTCAGGATGAGCTGGGTCTTCATAGCTGCTAATTGGTCATAAGGCAAATGGGGGGAAGATATGAACGAGCAATCCCTTTGGCTCCGAGTGAAGGGATCATAACCTAGAAGGATTTTATTGGTCTGTCTCTGCTTTTTAAGAGTTTTTATCTCAGGAGTGGCTTGGTCCTAAAATGGTCCACTGTGACCGGGGCTGTGTGATAACGGGGGAAAGATCTGAGGATTACAGGACTCGAGCACCTGCAGCCCACCCGGCCCATCTTCCTGTCTTCCTGCTGAGCATAGGGTCCTCCAAGGCCTAAGTCCACCCCACCCACCCATAGCAACTCAGGCCTTTCTTCTCGCCCACCTCCCCAACCCCTCCAGGAGGCATCGTCCCCACTCTAACAGAGAATCCACCGTCGTTTACAGCTAGGGCCTTACCCTGAAGAGTCAGAAAATGAAACGCTCTCTTTCACCGAGAATTAGCACATCTAGCGCGCATGGGTTACCAACTTTCTTTTTTTCTTCCTTTTAAAAATGGTTCTTAGAGCAATATATACTAATTAAAAATTCAACAGAAATATATAAAGTAGAAAATGAAATGAAATACACTCTCCCCCCTATTCTTACTCTTCAGAAATAACCACCGTTGACATTTTGATACAGAGCCCTCCAGATGGACGGATGGATAAATCTTACTTTGATATTAAGTATTTCAGAGATGAATGTAATGAATATCCAAGAACGCACCATCCATCTTAAGAAATAAAACATTACAGACAAAATTGAAAGCCCTTGTGTCTCTTATATCATTCCCTTCCCCCCTCCCCCAGGTAACCTTTGTCTGGAAATTATTATCATTTTGATACCCCTATTATACTTCCATTACATGTACTTGTAGTCATAAAACAACGTATAACATTGTTTTATTCAGTGCTACTCGTTATAGAAACAGTATCATAGGATATGCAATCTTCTGCAGCTTGCTTTTTCCCCTTCTGCATTGTTTGCAGATTCTGCATATAGTTACATTGTGACGGTGTTTTATTCTTTTTTAACGCAGTATCGTATTAGTTACATTGTGACACTGTGTTATTCTTTTGTAGTGCAATATCATATTTTATGGTGTCATTGTACCACAATTTATTTATACATTCTCCTGTAGAGAAATACTGGTGTTGTTTCTAATTTTTCCTTTTAGAAACAATGCTGCAGTGAACATTTTTGCATCCACCTCCTTGTGTACATGGGCATAATTTTCTCCGGTATAGAGCTAGTTGGAATATCTGTGTATATATGAGTAGCTTCCTCTTTACTGAATATTCACAAATGGCTCATCAAAATGGCTGCCATAGGGCTTCCCTGGTGGCGCAGTGGTTGAGAATCTGCCTGCTAATTCAGGGAATACGGGTTCGAGCCCTGGTCTGGGAGGATCCCACATGCCGCGGAGCAGCTAGGCCCGTGAGCCACAACTACTGAGCCTGCGCGCGTCTGGAGCCTGTGCTCCGCCCCAAGAGAGGCCGCAATAGTGAGAGGCCCACGCACCGCAATGAAGAGTGGCCCCCCACTTGCCACAGCTAGAGAAAGCCCTTGCACAGAAACGAAGACCCAACACAGCAAAAATAAATAAATCAATTAATAAACTCCTACCCCCAACATCTTCTAAAAAAAAAAAAAGGCTGCCATAATTTGTATTCCTGCCATCGAATATTAATTAGTAGAATCACTTCAGAGAACAATTTGGCAATAACCTCTGCTGTATGAAAGTTTGTGTTGTTCCACATTCTCCACCGTCAACATGCTGTGGCCAACATCAAACATTTTCTAATTGACTGGGTGTGAACTGATATTTCATGGTTGTATTCATTGCATTTCCATGATTACTAATGAAATTGAGAATCTTTCGTATGTTTACTGACCCTTCCTGTTTCCTCTTCTGTGAGTTGCCTTTTCATACTCTTTGCCCAATTTCAATGGATAGATAGATAGATGGACGATAGGTAGAGAGAGATTTTAAAACAATTTTCAAAACAGCCCACCATAAAACATTTCCTGACATATAAGAAACATGTATAATCCGTATTCTGTGTAATATTCTGCAACATACCTTCTATACTCTTACTACAATTCGTACATCTTACCAGGCTAGTACTTTTTCATGTTATTTTGCAATAGCATAATATGGGAACACTATGATTTATGAATCATTCCTCTATTGACAGACATTTAGATTATTTTTATTTATTTCCAGTATAAATAGTGAATATTTTTGTAGCAATATATTTAGGTATAATCACAGCTGTTTCTATGGAAGATTGTCAATTCCCCGTGAATCATAAGTAGTGATATATAAGAAAGAGGAAATTAGAATTCAATAAAAATTCAATGAAATAAATTCAGCCTTCAATCTCTTCTAAACTTAATTCCTCCTCTTAAAAAAAAAAAGTTTAACAATTCAAAAAGTAAGCTGTGAGTAACTACTTTGGAAACGTTTGGCAAAATCTACCAAAGTAAAGGGGCACCTGGCTATGACTCAGCAATTCTATTCCTGGGTATTCACCCAACAAAAATAAGTTAATATACCCATGAAAAGATATGTATAAGGAGGTACACAGCAACTTCCTTCGTAAGTAACTTAAAATTGGATATGGCCCAAGTGTGTATTACCAGTGGATATGTACAATAACATGGATGGATCTGAAGACATCATCGTGAACTGAAAAGGCCAGACACAAAAGAGTATATACTCTATCACCTCGTTTATATGAAGTTCAGGAACAGGCAAAACTAATCTATGGTATTAGAAATCAGGATAATGTTTATTTCTAGGGGTGAGAGTGTTGACAGGTGAGAGGCACAATGGAGCCCTCAGAGGTATCAGACGTGTTCTCTATCTTGATCTGAGTCATGAATATATTTGTAAAAATTCATTGAGTTTCACCTTTAAGAGGTGTATACTTTAGGATGGACCTAGAGAGTATTGTGCTTAGTGAAATAAGTCAGAGAAAGACAAATACTCTGTTATCACTTATACGTGGAATCTAAAAAATAAAACAAATGAAAGTATATAAGAAAACAGAAGCAGACTCACAGATGCAGAGAACAGACTAGTGGTCACCAGTAAGGAGAGGGATAGGAGCAGGGGCAAGAAAGGGGTAGAGGATTAAGAGATACAAACTACTATGTATAAAATAAATAAGCAATAAGGATATATTGTACAGCAAAGGGAAATACAGTCATTATTTAGTAATAACTTTAAATGGAGTATTATCTGTAAAAATATTGACTCACTATATCGTACACCTGAAACTAATGTAATATAGTAAACCCACTAGTCTTCAATTAATTAATTAATTTCAAAGAACACTATAATAAATGTCATTGCAGCTAAAAAAGAGAGAGAGAGATGTATACTTTAGGTTTGTTATGCTACAATAACTTTTTTTTTCCCTTAAGGAAACAACCTTGTTATTTTAACTTACCGTTTGTTTGGGTTCAGCCTCAGTGAAAGGAAGGAAACTGAGTTTATTGAGAACCTGCTAAAGTGCTAACCAATATACTAAAGAGTTTTATCAGTGTTTATAATTTTTAATTATGATTTTTAAAACTACCCCCATGACACAGGTATGACTGTCCCTTTGTCTACAGACGAGGAAACTGAGGCATGAAAAATGTAGGTAACGTGTCCAAGGTCATGGAGCCATTTCAGCTTGACTGATAACCATTTGAATTGAAACTATAATAGCTGACTCTACGTGAGGCATCGTTCTAAATGCTTTCCATGTGTTACCTCATGTTATCTGCAGTGTGATTCTATGGGACTAGCACAATTATGCATCCCCAGTTTACAGGCGGAGAAGTTGCAGCACAGTAAGTCACTTCCCTGAGTTTGCACAGCCAGTAACTGAAGGAACCATGATCTTCTCATTGCTGTATGACACAAGCCCCAGTTCCGAGTTTTCCAGCTCCGAAGCGGCAAGTGGAATTTGTCTCTTGCTGCACGACGCTGGGGATGCTCTCGCTCCAGTGATCCTGGCAGCTGTTTGCTTTGTTTCAAGATCTTCTGAAGGAAGCCTGTGTTATGTATTGACTTCTTTTTCACACTCACTCATCTGTTTAGAGAGTTGGAAAACAGACCCATTAAGCGTCAAAGCCCAAAGGTTCCCAGATAAATTAGCAGGCAGTTCTCCCCAAGGCAAAGGGGAGCAGGCGTGGGAGGGAGAGGCAGAATTCCCACTGTTTGCCTCTGCACAGAGCCAGGCCTCACCATCCCAGACCCCAGCAACCCCAGCACAGATAATAAACTAGCAGCAAGAGGCTTGTGGCCATGTGTTTGTTGCAGAATTGGCTCTTACCTTGGGACTACAATTTAATGGGAAATACAGCTTGATGGAGGTCAACTTTGGGGAGGTTACGAAAAAGCGGCGATTTAAGTCAGCAGGACCAGTTAGCCATACTGGACAGAGGGTGAGTGGCAGAAACGGCTGTCTCACATGAGGGAGGAAAGAGGATGTCAAGAGGGGTGTCAGGAAAGGAGGGAAGATGCCTGACCCACCAACCAGTTTACTGTCCAATGAGCAATCCCGTTACACAGTCCATCCTCCTTGGTGCTGCAATTTCCCAGCCACAGGGGTTCCATCTCAGGCCACCATCATCAATGCCAGCTGATAAATCATTTCCACGGAGGGAGGAAGAAACCCCCACCCCTGTACATCCCCAGCCCTCAGACTCACTCATCAGGGTGAGCCACAGACATGTGTCCCTTTCCCCGTCTCGGTAGGGTAGGTAGTTTCGCACGGGGTCCTTGGATGGAAGAAATCAGGCTGGGAGGAGAAGGAAGCGGAGCTCCAGGGCAGCCACGGGGATTCTGGGCTCACTAACAACAGCAATAATAAAAAGCTCCACCAGCATATACTTAGAGCCTACTGTGTACCAGGCCCTTTACATACGTCACCTCTAATGCTCTCTGTGACCCTACACGGGGACTATGTCAGCCCCATTTTACAGAAGGGAGATCTGAGGCTCAAAGGAGATTAAGAAATCATTTGCCCCAGATTTTGGCCTGGCTAATTCCTAAGTTCCTCATTGTTAAGCCCACAGCATCCCTCTACAGAGGAGGAAGGAAGAAAGGAAAGAGGAGATAGGGAGAGCAAATACATTGGCATAATGCTTCGTAGGTAGTAAGTGCTCGTTGAGTATTGGCTTTATGTGCCCATTAGAACTGAGTTTACTCCTGATCGTTTCCCCTGGAGAGGGGCCGTTCTGAGCTCACCATTGTCTGGGGTCTCTCCTAGCCTGCACCAGTGACATTTCCAGGAGAAACAGTAGCTTTAAAGGAACACACAGGCCCTGAGGCTTCCCTGACGATGGCCCAGTGTGGGAGAAGGCAGGGCGCCTAGAGGCCATTGCCAAAGCGGTGCAGGGCTGGGGAGCTTGAGTTTGGATCCAGCTTGGGCTAAAGACTGCTGAGGCCGAGGCTGCCGAAACGTGCAGGAAATGAGTTCTGCAGGTGGGTCAGCCCTGCTGGAGAAGGTGAGAAGTTTCTCTTGACTGGGAAGGGATTCATGAGGCCTGGAAGGCTTCTGCGTGTCCGGAATGGGCCCTGAGGACTCAGGTGCTGGAGATTTAAGGAAAGCCAGGCTCGTGGACCGCCTCTGTGTAGACACACCCATTCAAAGTCCCTTCAGTGGGGGAGCAGGAGTGATTTTCAGTGATTATACCGGAAGAGGGTCAAGCACAACTTCAGCCCAGCCCAGCCCCAGAGGCAGGGTTAGGCCCGCTTTGGATGGTGAGGCCAGGAGTCCTAGGGAAAGACTTTGCTCTAGTCCCCAGAGACCAGCAGCCCAGACGCCAGCACAATACCAGATAATTCCCTGGAGGTGAAAATAGGCTGTTCAGTTCCTACAGTGCGAAGAAGGAAGCCCGTTGGGGGGCATTATATACTCTTAGTATATGAGAGGAAACTCGGGCATCCCAAAACAGAGCTGGCAGAAAACATGGCTTCTGAACACAGAATCGTTAATATGCATCATTTCCAAGTGATTACCTACAGCAAGGTCATCGATAGCCACAGAGCTACACCTGTCTGGTCACTGGGGTAATTTTCAGCTGGAGTCTGTACCCTGATTATGCTAACTGTGCAAGCTTGGGCAAGACATCTGGTCTCACCCAGCCTCCTCATCTTCTCCCATAAACTGCCCTTATTTCCACTCCTCTCGGCAACTTGTAATGTTCACTTAGCTGCCTGAGCAAAACTCCTGGGCAAAATGGTGCAAGTGTCTCACTTTCCCTGTACCCATGCTTTGGGCCCAACAAGAGGTGGAGTCCGTATCCCCACGCTTTGCATCAGGACTGCCTTGGGACTGGTTTTGGTCAATGGCACATGTGACTGTGGTCCATTCGTTTCATGTTTCCAATCACTCTTGGCACCTCTGCTCTTCCAAGCCCAGGCTAGCCTCTTGGAACATGAAACATGAAGCAGCACTGAGTCCACCTGACACCTCAGACTTGTGAAAGAACCCATCCCAGCAAAGCCACCTGCAGGCCCACAGCTAAACACAGACCCGTGAGTGAGTCCCCCAGTGAGCTCAGAGCAGCAGAACTACCCCGTCAACCCAGAGACCCCATGAGCATACACACAAAGACGTTTCTTGGTCTATGCGGCTGGGTTTTTGGTAGTTGTTATGCAGCATCACTGGGGTCATAGATAACAGATACACTCCTCCATATCCAGTCAATCACCAAATCGATGCCCAGTTTTAAGAGGATGACATTGGAACCACACCTCCTGATTCCAACCCCTATCTAGCTGTGCAAACTTGGGCAAGTTATTTAACTTCTTGGTGCCTCCGTTTCCATATCCAAAAAATGGTGTTGATGATGGAAGAACCTACCTCATAAAGTGGTTGTGATGATTAAATGAGTAAATAGTGTAAAATGCTTAGAACAGTCCGTGGTACATAGTTAATGCTATATAAACATTGGCTCGGAATAGTATGCTGTCTGCTAAATACATGATGAATCCATTTCTCTCTATCCTCCACTGATGTCATCCTAATCCAAGACATTTACTGGCTGCTCTTCTGCCCCCATCCTACTCCTGTTAATCCACGCTCTAGAAGGAAGCCAGAGAAATCTTCCCAAAGTGGAGACCCAGTTATGTCATACTTTGATTAAAACGCTCCAGTGCCGTCCCTTTCTCCTTGGGGTAGTTTGAACTCCCCAGATGACTACAGGGGCTGCATGGACCCACCCCTGTTTAATTCTCTGGCTTCCTCTTCCCCGGTTCCCCACGCTTGTCATCAGTAATAATAAGAGTACTGGGAGCCGTGCTGAGCGCTTCCTCTGTGCCAGGCCTGATCCTAAGCACGGTGTTACATTCTATCACTGGATCCTCAGGATTGTGACCACATTGTGTGATAGATATTGTAACCCCTATTTTACAGATCAGGAAACTGAGGCTTGACTTGGCCAGAATCACCCAGCCAGCAGCAGAGAAAGCATTCAAAGCCCGCCCCTGCTTTCCCGGCTTTAGGAGCCAGGCTGCTCTGGGAGGACACTTTCAAAGAGTTAGAAACCCTTGAGGAGGCAAAGCTCCTTTCTGCTCTGCCCTTGGCTTTGAGCCCAGGCTCCACTTGGGTCTCACTCCAGGAGGCATATGAGGGTGAGGAAACATCCTTGTCATGGTCATGGATTTTCATTCCGGAAAGTGCAAGGAAGCTGGCAGAGAGTGAGGAATTGCAAAGGGCAGCAGCAGCCTGGCTGGAATGGCAGTGCCTTGCTGACCCCAGCATCTGCAGCCGAGCGCCAAGCTGGCCTGCGCCTTATTTTCCCACGCACCTTGCAGCCTGATTCGTAATAGGCGTTCAGCGCCACAGGTCACGTAATTAAAACCATGCTTACAGAGAGCTGACTGTGTGCCAGGCAAATTCCTGAAGCATATTACATATACGGGCAACTTGATACTGACAATAGGCCCGGGAGGTGGGTACTGTCACTGTCTCTATTCTATAGATGAGAAACTGAGGGTCAGAAATGATAGAACATTTCCTTGGGCTCAGATTCAGACCCAGGAAGTCTGGCTCTAGAATCTGTGCTCTTCACCAGGGCACCACACTACTTCCCAAAGGGCTCCACTGAGAAGCCCATGGGGGTGAGGGTGGGAGGGGGTCCCAAGGAGGAAGAAAGCACCTGGGCTTGGAGAAGAGCCATACAGAAAGGACCAGAAGCCCAGAGGCTTCAGTGGGGCACAGAGATCATTACTGTCACCAGGACCTACTGCTCTTCTACTTCGGGTCACGGGAAGAATGGTAATTCCTTGCCTCTAGGCCTAGTCATGGCCAATGAGATGTGAGCAGGCTCAACTCTGCAGCCATCACTTCCCCTGATGTGAAGAACTCTGGAAGCTTCGTGTGGAGATGCCACTGGCATCAGTTGAGTCCCTGAGGGACAAACCACACGGAGTAGAGTCCCCCTCCTCCCCAGCCCCAGTTTCCACACCAAGCCACGCCAGACATGAAGTGTGAGTGAGTAATAAACCTTTGCTTGAGGACAATGACATGCGACATTGGGGACTACTTGTTACTACATCATAACCTAGCCTCTCCTGACTGGTATAAGCGGGACAGTCATGTAAGAAAGAAGGCAATTTCAGCTCTCTCCTACTCTGACAAACTTTAGGGGTTACATGTGGCAGGGAGGGAGGAGAAGGGGGAGGATTCTCGGAAACTGCCAGGTCTTGTTACTTATATTTCACTGGGAATAGTATGTTCTTTCTGCAGATGAGCAGACAGATCTTTCCAATCTGACCGGAACATGATCCAAATGTTAAAATTAGAGACAAAACTTAGCAGCAGAGAAAAACATCAAAACATGATCCTTTGCTTCTGTGGTAACTCCCTGGGGAGAGGGAGGGGAAAGATGGCAGCAACGTTTGGTTCAAATGTGCCGCTGATTTGACAGAACCAGGATAAACACCTGCCTTCCACTCCACCACCCACCTCTGCTGCGCTGAACCTCTGTCTGACCAAAATCTGGTCTCCTTTGTCCACCAAGTCTGCTTCACAAATACCTTTCAAGTTATGCCTTCCAAAACTTAATCAAGTCCCAGAGATCTGCTGATATCACAGGCTGGAGACACTAATAGTTTGACGCTTAGTTCCATCTCCTTAGTGGAGAGAGGGGCCCTAAGTCTTCTCTCCACACCACCTAGTCTCCCAAGGGTTCCCCAGCACCCTTCCTCAAGCCAGGTTAGATCTCCCAAGCCCCTGCTTCCCAGCCACAGTCAGGGGCGCTGAACACTGATACCAAAGAGAGGGTCCACGTTGTACAACCACCCAGACATGAGAGCTAAGACCTAGAGGCGTGTGGAGGCTGAAGGAGATTTGTATTGGGGTTGAATTCAGGTTTGATGTGAGATTCTGACAGGTGCTGGGCCATCAACCCTTTAATAATTTGGTCCCAACTAGCTGAGCACCCAGGGAACCACCAACTGCTTCTGAAAGCTGCAAATTCAGAGGGAGGGAGAGGCAGAGCTCTCCTGAAAAGGGTCATCTCTGGAAAGTCATTGCACAGGCAGAGACACGGGGTGCCTCAGTATTTATTTCCTCTCTCTCCCCAGTTCTTCTTAGCTTCTGGGGACAGTGGAAAGTGAAGGCAGTCCAAGGCAAAGAATCAAGGGAATCAGGAGGTGGGCGGGCAGGAGGGGATGCAGAGGAACCTCTGCTCTGCTGCAGGCTTTGGATGCAGTGCTACCCTCCAGGCTGCTGGTGTCCACCTGAAAACTGGACTCAGGCACTGATGCCCCAGCTTCAGGCATTCCTGCTCCAGATTCATGATCTTGCCCTTTCCATGCACTGGTATTTACCTACTGGTATTCACCTACTCTGGCTCAGTTAAGTGTATTTCAAAAGGAAAGTGAATCAAGTGGATATTTGGAAATGGAAAGCCAGCATTCTCTGTCCTCAGTGAAAGGCAACCTTAAGAGTCAATACGACATTTTAAACTAATACTATTCAAGTCTGCTTCAATGCTGTTACCTACCACAACCTCTGTGCCTGAAGCCTGCTCTGTTTTGTTTTTTGGTGTTTTTATTGTGGGAAGACACACACAATATAACACTTACCATTTTCACCATTTTTATGTGTCCAATGAGTTCAGTGGCATTGTGTCTTCTCATTGTTGTGCACCTATTACCAGCCTTCATTTCTAGAACTTCTTTCATCTTCCCAAACTGAAACTCCACATCCATTAACTAGTAGCTCCCGCATCCCCCCTCCTCCCAGCCCTATTTTCTGTCTTTATAATCTGTCTTTGTTTAAAGGGAGATTAAAAAGAGTGGGAAAAGTGTTAAGGGCGTATTAGCACCAAACTCAGGCTCTCTTTTTTACTTAATTACAATTGAAAGAGGGTTGAAAAGCAACGCAGTCCATGCTATGAAATTCTATGTCACAATGTCACCCAGTACCTCTCCTTGCAGGGCGTAAACCCTTGGTATTCATCCCACAGTTGCAAACACTGCATCAGTGGTCCCTGGGTTTCTCTTCTAGATCGTGGTCTCCTGACAAGCACACAATAAAATCAGAATCTAAGTCACCAGCGGGCAAAGGGAGGAGAACCATACCTCTAAAGGAACCATGATTTCATTTACTGCTCCCAACAAGGCTGAGAAAAATGATTCCCATTTTCCCAAAGAGGAAACTAGAGCTCGTCCAGGCAGTAACTTACCCAAAGTGACACAAGTAGCCCATGCCAGGGCTTTTTGATCCCACGATAAGCCTCTGTCCTTCCCACCCCATCATACTGATCTCCACGGGCAAGTTTCGGCAGAAACCAAGCCAGAGATTGTGAACAGTGACAGGCACCATCAGTAGAGGGGCTGCTGGGCTGCTCCGTAAACACAGTCCTCACTCAGTAAGACTCCTAAGCAGTTCAACATCAATCAGAATGGTGTGTGCCAGGGTAAGGCTCTACCTGGTGCACAAGCAGTGCTGTCACTCTCTGGCCATGGGGCCACCAAGCTGGCCCTTTAATGCATGCGCACAGGAGAGACTGGCCACCAGAGGATGGGCGGTGGGAGGTGTGTACCCTGCCCGCCCTGCTCCTTCCTGGTCCTTCACACCTGCAAACAGCTGTGCATACTCACTTGGCATTTGGGGCTTTCTGTCCTGCAGGATTCTGATGCAGATGGATTTGACACAAGCACGGAGCAGCTCCCTCCCAGCTGAGCTCCCCTGTTTGCAGACTGTTTCCTGCATCCTCCCTGGACTGCTTACCTTTCATCTTTTGTGTTTGTTTAAATAACAGTCAGGTAGAGACCTCAGTTCAATATCTTCCGAGATGCCAGGACTGGAAGTGTTTCCCTTCACTGCACCCCACCCCCGACAGCAGTTTCTGTGTTTGCAGTGGCTTCCAGGTCAGTTCTTTGGCCGGTCTCCACTGATTCACAAGTCTGGGATGGATCTATATGAATAAAGCTTGCACGTTAATAGGACTCTCATGCATTTCCAGGCTGAGGGATGCAGCCAGGTTCCCGGCCTGACCCTTCAGCGGCCTGTAGCCACGTTATTACCAATGTCCTTCCCCACCCCAGTGTGGCATGGCTTGTATGCACTGACCCCAGAGACCTCACACACACACAAACATCTCAAAAGAGTTGATCTCATTCTTATTTTGAAAAATCTACCATTGCCTTCTATTCATCTTTTTGGAGGAGACCTTTCCTTACTATCATGAAACTGACTTTATAAGAATGAGTCTAAGATCTACGTTTTGCCCAAAATGAGCTCACTGCCAGCTATCGAGAGAAGTGTTCTCTACCAAGCAGTCAGGAGATGAAGGGGTGGATGAATGTAGCCCTCAGGAGAGGGAAACAGGAGTCAGGCTCCCGTCTGAAGGCCTGGTGTGCCCGGTATAGATGGGGCATGGGGCTACCTGTCTGCAGGTGTCTAGATACAGGGAGAGCCTCCTTCACGGCACTCCGGGGCCGCAGTGGCCGCATAACTATGCCCTGGAGGTTATGAGCAGGGACCCTGGAGAACAACAGGCCTGAGTCCAACCACAGTACCCCCTCTTGGGCCTCTCTGAGCCTCAGTTTCCCCAGCCTTCCTGCAAAGCCCTTAGCCTAATTCTGGACACAAAGTAATCATGGGATACTATGGCAGACGTGATCAGATGTCTTCCTCCCACCACTCACCCTGCCCTCTCTTGCTGGCCGAGAGATCTGACTTTGCTCAGGGTGGCCCTAGGCCCAGCACTCCACCGATCACGGCAGCCTGGCTGCTAGAGCGTTGCACTCCAGCGTACCTTGCGGCCAGAGGTGGTCCCGTGACTTCAGTCTGACCAAGGGCCAGAAGGGGACGTGTGCCGCCAGCTGTCTGGAAAGCTCTTCCTGCTTTAGCCCCTTCCCTTCCTCGACCTTTAATCTGGTGGCCATTTTGTGAGCATTTTGTGCAAGGTCCTTAAGAGTGAAAGGCCAGCATGCTGAGAACAGCAGAAGGGAAGATAAAAAGGGCCCGGGTCCTCTATGATGCGGTTGGACTCCTGGCCCGAACTGGAGCTGCCCTCCTCCAGACCTCTCACGGTGGAATACGATTAAATGGGCACATTGCTTCAGCCTGTTGCTCGGGTCTTATACTCGGTCCGGCTATTTGCAGCCTAAAGCATTTTCACCCATTGTTCCCAGACTTACCCATATTTACCTTCCTGCCTGGGGACCGGGGAAGAACCCTAGCAAAATGGACTTCCAAAGGAAGATACGCTACACTTTTAAGATAATTATTTTCAGGACTCAGTAGTTTCAGTGGTTCTAAGATAGCAGCTTCAAAACCTAGAGTAGGGCTTCCCTGGTGGTGCAGTGGTTGAGAGTCCACCTGCCGACGCAGGGGACGCGGGTTCGTGTCCCGGTCCGGGAAGATCCCACATGTTGCGGAGCTGGGCCCGTGAGCCATGGCCGCTGAGCCTGCACGTCCAGAGCCTGTGCTCCGCAACGGGAGAGGCCACAACAGTGAGAGGCCCGCATACCGCAAAAAAAAAAAAACCTAGAGTAATCCCCAGCCTGGGCTGTGACAACCGAGCAGAGGCAGACAAGCTCTGGGCGTCTGTGTGGGAAGCTGGCCTCCTACCCACCACGATCTGCTCCAGATGCCTCTGGCCCAGTGAGCTGGGGCAAGCCCCTTACCCCTCCCTCTATATGCCTCTGTTTCCTTGACTGTAAAAATGGGACTCATGATACCTATTTCACAAAGTTGCTGACAAGACCCTTCTCCAGATAGGGCCCTTCTAAAGCAGAAATCAGCTCCCTGCCTACACCCCTGGGTCCAAAGGCCCTCCTCACGTCGCACCTGCCGACTTCCTCAGCCTTATCCCTTGCCGCTCACACGTACCACTCTAAAGCCCAGCCACACTGAACTCTCGCAGCTGCTCGGACACACCATGCTCTCTCCTCCATGCCTTGACAAACACTGTCCCCCCTGCCTGGAAATGCTCATTCCCCTGCCCATCACCTGGCTTGTCCCTGCTCCACTTAAACCCCAGCTTAAAAGTCACTTGCTCCTGGGAGCTTTCCTTGCCCATACGCGCGCACACACACACACCTTTCTTTTTTTTTTTTTTTTGCTGTACGCGGGCCTGTCACTGCTGCAGCCTCTCCCGTTGCGGAGCACAGGCTCCGGACGCGCAGGCTCAGCGGCCATGGCTCACGGGCCCAGCCGCTCCGCGTCACGTGGGATCTTCCCGGGCCGGGGCACGAACCCGTGTCCCCTGCATCGGCAGGCGGACTCTCAACCACTGCGCCACCAGGGAAGCCCACACACACCTTTTTTAAGGAACTCTGCTATCCATTATCTACTCGACAGCTGCCTTCCCCATGGCCTGTGTGCTGTCTAGGGGCAGAGATCAGATCCCCAGGCTCACCACTGTACCTCTGGCATCTAGCAGGGGCCTGACACACAGTAGGCACTTCATAAATAAGTCTATAAAAGGAATGAGCACTCACAGGAAGTAATATATGTAAAGAATTCAGCACAGTCCCAGGCACTTGACAGGCACGCAGTAAGTTCCCATCTACTGTGAGCACCCCAGCGGTGGTAAAGCACCCCTCCCATGAAGCAATCCTTCTTGGAGGATTCTTGAATTCCAGCTGAGTGACTTATGAACTGCGTGACCCTGGGCTAGTCACTTAACCTCTCTGAGCCTCCGTTTCCTCATCTGTCAATGAGAATCCTAGGAATCACAACCTCAGAGAACTCTTGTGACAATTAAATACACTGATAAAAATAAAGTAGCAGTACAGAGTGAGTGCTGGCTATGATGATGATGATTCTTAGCACAACTGTTATCATGCCAGAGCTATCCAAATGAGGGCTGGAGCAGGCCAGTCCCCCGGGGAGCCCCTCGCCCGGGTTCTCGCCATCATCCAGATTCTGCCACCTCCATGGCTGCCCGCTCCGTCCCCAGCCAGGAAGGCCACCTACCCAACCCAAGCCTTGCCCTCCGCCCGCCCCCAGGCTTCCTGCCCGTCCACCAGCGCTCACAGACGCACCCGCCTGATTGATAAAGTTCCTATCTGGTCATTTACGACCTGGCTGCTGAAGAGGCAGCTCCTGCCAGCTCGCAAAGCAATTAATCTGCAAACAAGCTGGGCAACAGCAGGCCTGGGCATTGCAGTCTCGGGCCGTGGCCGCTCCAGAGAGCAGATAAGGCTGTGGTCGGCTATTTATTGTACATTTTAATTAAGTGCTTGTTAACGACAGTTATTTTAACAGTCATAAAATTACTGTTGTAATACATTTTGTTGGAGGGAGAACGGAGGGGCCACAGGACTCTATGAAAGCAACCACAGATTGCCTTCACTTTAAATCAAAGAATAAATTCTGAAGAGGAGGGACGGTACCATGGTCCAGGCCGAGACGCTAATGGTTATTTAATGCCCTCATCACTGTTTGTAAGTCCCGAGCATACGGCGCGGACACAACAGCCTCCAAACCCTCTTTAACACTTATTTGAGATGACAGGAAAAATGAAACCGTTTGTGCTTTCAATGGAAAAGCAATCATTGGTACATTATATTCGCCTTGCCCTATCATGCTAATGCATGGTAAAAATGTCACCAAATGTATTTAAGGGCCTGATGGACTGTTACCGTTGGATCCCTGGTACTGGACTGATTAATAAAAATCTTCAATTTGTATGTAAATGCAGCGAGGCCTCATATCATCCACATACCTGCACCCGGAGAAAATAATAAACTGAAGTTTAATGCAGCAATTATCAGCATTTATGGAACTCTTAAAGCAGTGGCGGCCCTCAGAAGCAGGCGTGGAGGGAGACGGCTGGGGATGGGCGAAGATGCTCCTTCTGGGATGCCTGGGCTTCTCCCAGGGGCCAGCGTTGGCTAAGCCGGTCATGTCACACCATGGCGCCGGGCTCCGATCTGAGGGGTGAGCCAGGTGGAGGCTGAATTGTGGCTGCTGACAAGGAGATGTTCCCGGAAGTGGCTTCTGTCCCACTAATCTCCCCATCTCGGGACATGTGTCTGTGACTTTCCCTACTTTGATTCGTAAGAACCCTAGGGAGTGTCAGACCACCTGCTGGGCCGAGCCAAGTGTGGGGATGAGAAAGAGATGCCCCACAGGTTTGCAGGAACTTGATACCAGGGGACAAACGGCAACAGTGACAAGAACAGCCACTTACTACCTTGTCCCATATCAGGCAGGGAGCGACGTACTTTACATAGTATCTTGATTCCCATAATGTCTGTGCCAGAGACTGGCTCACTGGTCATCACATCCACTTCCTCTTCCTCCTGGACACACAGATAAACTACATTTCTCAGACTCCCTTGCAGGTAAGTGTAGTCATGTGCATTAGTTCAGGTGGGCTGAGCAGACACCCTGTGAGGGGATTAGACATGCAAGGGTTTCACTGGGGGAGGGAGAAGAAGGAAGCAGAGAGAGCTTTCAGGCCACATGAGGGTCTGACGCCTGTGGGAATAAAGTTAGGAAAACGGAGGATCTCGTAGGACAGGTCTCAGACCGCATCACACCTCCAAGAAAGTTTCTGCCAGGCCAGAGGGAGGTCTTCAAGCTCGAGTTGCCCACTGGAGGAGTCCCTGATCTTACCAGAATGGGCCTAGCTGAAGACTTCTGCCATGATTAGTCTTTGGCTGGGAACAGCCCAGGAGAAACATGGGCTCCCTCCACCGGGATGTGATGGTAAATCCGGAAAGACGGCAGCTGGGGCCGCCTATATTCCCCACATCAGGAGCCCTGAAAGGTGCAGCGTCATGGCTGCCACACCACGTGGCTGAGTTCCAGCCAGTGGAATGTGGGCAGGACTGATGGGTATAAACCCTCCCACGGGTGATCCTCCATGCTTACTTCTCCTCGTCCACGTGATACACACAAGTACGGGAACCTTGGAGTTAAAGAACCAAAGATGGAAGAAACCTGCCTCACCCCTTGCAGAAGAGCTACCCACCAATCAGAAACACCCACTTAGGACGCTACTTGAGTGAGAACTAATCTTCCATGTGTTAAGCCACTGAGATGAATGCTTCCTATGACAGCAGTTAGGTTAAGCATTAACCAAAGGAATATCACATTCTCAGAAAGCAAATATTCTGATCTCCAGTTTTCAGGTGAGAAAAGCCAATCTAGAGAGGTAAGTGACTTACCCAAACTTATATACTCTGGATGTGGCAGAGCTGGGATTTGAATCCAGGTCTATCTGATTCTAGACACTGTTTCCCCTCATGATTGGCTGGGAACACATAGACCAGGAACATGAAAATATTTGAGGCACCCATGTGCCTTCCAGACATTAAAATGCTCCATTCCCCACTCTCCAGGGTCCCCCTGAAAAAGGAAAGAGAATGAGGCCCTAAAGGAGCTTTGGCAGGGTGGGAGTCTGTGAACTTGAGAGCAAGGAAAGGGTGGCAGGTATGTGTTTGGGGTGTCTCCCACTGTCTCCCCACTTGCTCCTCTGTCTTCAGGGCTCATGACAGCCAGCGACAGAAAACCTCATGAGCATAAATCAGTATAATTATTTTGGAGCACAATTGGACAATATCTACCGTCATTTTAAATATCGGTTCTCTTTAAGCCAGCAAGTCCATTCCTAAGAACTTACCCCATAAGAATGCTAGCACCAGGGCTTCCCTGGTGGCGTAGTGGTTGGGAGTCCGCCTGTCGATGCAGGGTACACGGGTTCATGCCCCGGTCCGGGAAGATCCCACATGCCGCGGAGCGGCTGGGCCCGTGAGCCGTGGCCACTGAGCCTGCGCGCCCGGAGCCTGTGCTCCCAACGGGAGAGGCCACAGCAGTGAGAGGCCCGCGTACCGCAAAAAAAAAAAAAAAAAAAAAAAAAAAAAAGAATGCTAGCACCAGGGTGCAAATAATGTTTGCACACAGACTTACTGCACGTTATTTTATAGTATCAAACTTCTAGCTATACCCAAGAGTTCGTAAATAGGATATTAGTTATATAAAGTATTATATATTCTCTTATTGATACATGAAGCAGCTACTAAAAAGAATGGGATAGAACTATAAGGACTGCCCCGGGAAAATATATATTAAATGGGAAAAAGTTACAGAACATTATTATAATATGATTCCATTTTTTATAATAAAAATTGTTATCTTTGTTAAAACATGGGAAAGAGTATGGAGAAATGTTCACCAAACCGTTAGGAAGAGTTCCAGCTGAAGGGGCAGGAATCTGATATCCAAAAGAACTATCATTTCCTATGCTATACATTTTTGTGATGTCATGATTGTTTATGATAAGCAAGGATTACTTCTCCAATCAGGATGAAATTTTTTAAGTATTTTTTTAAGAATGCTGGGTAGATGCCGTGACACCAGGAACAACATAGTGAAGGAGTGGGAAGTGACACAGAGGAGGAGGAAAGCCCACAAAAGGTGGATAAATGGGTGGGTTGCTACTGTGGGCACCTTGGACTAGACCTCTCCTGGGACTTTCTGAGAGTGTGTGCAGAGCACGTCAGAGCTGTCCCACCAAGGGGACAGGAAGCTGGGCCATTTCTCCACCACTTCCTCTCTCTCTCTCTCATTCGCTGCTGCTGCTCCTAGAGGCGTTAACAGAAGTTTAATGCAGCAATTGTCAGCACTGAGGCAACTCAAAGCGGTGGCAGCCCTCGGAAGCCTATTCCACCCAAAGACTGAGATGCTCCTTCTGCCAGAAAGAGACTTCAGGCAGGAAAGGCAGGAGCTCAAGGTAGAAAGCTATGGTGACCTCTGGGGTAGACAGTGAGGACGTGGGTGGGATACCAACAGCCTCTGCTACCGCGTGTTCTCCTGCGTTCCACCATGTCCCACAGGGCTCCGAGCCCATGCTAGGGACCCAGGAAACAAACACGTGGTGAATCCAACTAAATACATATATATATATATGAAATATTATATGTAGAGATTTTGACTAGCCTAAGAACACCTCTTCCCCAATAAAAGAGTTTTTAACCCTTTCTCTCAATTCCCAGTAATCTTCAGGACTCCAGAACAAAGACGCTAATAATATAACAAAAGAAGACAATGACCATGCTTGGGAAGCCATGATTACATGCCAAGTACCTGCCATACATGATCTAACCCAGTCTTCATTGCCCACCTGTGAGGTGCAGGCTCTAGGTAACAGTTATGGTCTTGGCTGTGGTCTGGCCTATTGGTCGTACCCAACAGGCAGGTTGAGCTTGCGTTTAAGGTACGGGCAGGGCAGTAGCACCCACAATTAGAGAACAGAACGAAGGCATTCGCTAGACGCTATTTCAGAAATCATGGAGGTAGGCTTTAGAACTCAGCCTTGGTGGAGTTCTCTTCTGTTTTCAGTCCTGGCTGCATGCAGAATTACATTCCTGCGTCTCCTTCAGAGCTCTGGGCTTCTAAAGCTCTATGGGGCACTTCCTGGCCCTCCCACCGCTACTCTGACCACAACCGTGGAGGCTGGCTCCACGTCGGTTTCTGCCAGGTCCCTGCAGTTACAAGCAGACAGCCCTTGCCTTGACTCTGCCGTATTCCTCTCGTTTCCTGACCTGGGACTTCTCTGACAGCGTGGGGCTTCTCGGGCCTCCAGGAGCCCAGTATTCACCAGGCTTGTGCATCCCCCAAATACCAGGAGCCTCTCTTGACCAACAGGGGTGGAGACTGGTGGTAAAAAACTCTCCCTTTCATTCCCTGGGGAGACAGTGATGAGACGCGGTCCATGATGCTTCCCTGTGTTGGTTTTCCCACCCTCCTCATTTCACCCCTGCTGCTCCCTGGGATTTTCCCAAATAAACTACGTCCTCGCCAGCTTTTGCCTGAGAATCTGCTTTTGAGGGAGGCCAGGCGAAGACAAGGCTTTAATCAGAAATAATCAGTTCCCAAAGGGTTAGAGGTTTGAACTGGGATTTTTAAGTAGAAAGTAGAAATAGCTTGGCAGAGAGAAATGGGACCAGAGACCCCAGAAAGACAGGGAGAAAAATTAAGCCAAAAGAGAGAGGGAAAAAAAAAACAAAAAAAACCCCTCAATTTTCCGGTTAGCCCACTGCTTTTCTCTCTTTCAAAGTCCCAAATTGCCTTCACTTTCTCAGAATTCCAATCAAGGCTATTCCAGAGGAAGCAATTTCTGCCCGTGCACGGTCTCCCCACCTCCTGATCCAGAAGAAGATCTCAACATTTTCGCTCAAAGAACCCCAGCGGACATCAGCAATTTAACTGGAAAAAGAAAACTAAATTCTAACCGCAGGTCACTGCAGCATGTTCCATCTGACACAAAGGGTTCACTCACCTTCGGGACCCTAAAGAGAATGTGGCCAGGACACGGCGGGGAGTTTGTGACAAAGGAGGAGACAGTCAGGTCTCTACAGCAAATAGCCACTCACACAAGCCAGTGGGGCAACGGCAGAAACACACAACATTTCTCCTTTTCCCCAATGACACACAGACAATAATAAAATAAGACGTTTCCCCCAGATTTCAAAATTAATCAACTTTAAAGATCTCCTGGCTTCCTGAGCCACTGGCTCTGTCAACCAGAGCCACTGTTGGCCCTTCTTATCAAGGATGCAGTGAAGATGGGTCTTGGTTGCATGCCTGCTCCCAGTGGGAGGTTGGGGGCTCACTGCTCTTGGTCACCACCAATGTCACCACACCACAAATTCAGGGCATAAGCAAGAGACGGAGTTACTGACTGAGGCAACCACAGCCCCCAGATTAGCAAAAGTTCTCAGGGGAAACTGAATCCTGTCCTCTCTTTCCTGGGGCAGAAGGGGAGCAAGATTTTGATTTTTGGTTTTTGTGGATTTTTTTGGTGGTGAAATACACAGAGCAGAAATTGACCATCATAACCATTTTAAGTGCACAGTCCAGTGGCATTAAGTACATTCATACTGCTGTGCGACCATCCCCGCCAGCCATCTGCAGGACTCTTTTCTTCTTGGAAAAATGAATGTCTGTACTCATTAAACACTAACTCCTCGTTTCTCGTCCCCCAGCCCCTGGTAACCACCACTTTGCTTTCTGTCTCTACGATTCTGATTACTCCAAGTACCTCGTATAAGTGGAATCATACAGTAGTTGTCTTTTGGGGACTGGTTTATCTCACTCAGCATAATGTCTTGAAGGCTCACCCGTGTTGTACTCTGTGTCAGAACTTCCTTCCTTTTTAAGGCTGAATCATATTCCATTGTATGTACCTACATTTTGCTGACCCTTGCATCCCTCATGGGCATGTGAGTGGTTTCCACCTCTTGCCAATGGGAGTAATGCTGCTATGAACATACGTGTACAAATATCTGTTTGACATTCTACTTTCAATTCTTTGGGGCATGTGGGGAAGGGACATTTTTGTAACTACACGTGGCCCCATGCTAAGCCGGAAGGCAGGAGGCAGAGCCGGTGTTATAAACATAGAGTTTGCTGTCAGAACTGGCTTCCAGTCCGGGTGCCACCTGCTACTCTACATACGACAAAATAGTTCACACTTGTTGGCCACTTACCATATGAAAACATTCTTCTCAGCTCTTCTACATATGGTATTAGCTTCCGTAATCTTCACAGCAATTCTATATGGTAGGTACTATTATTAACCCTTTTCACAGAGGAAGAAGGTGCATAGCAGCTAAGCAGTTTACCCAGATCCAAATAAGTCCTAGAGCCAAGATTTGAATTCAGGAAGTCTGGTTCCAGAGCCCATAAAATGATAATGTAATGAGAAGAAGAAGAAGAAAAAGGAGAAGGAGAATGAAGAGAAGGAGAAGAAAGAGGAGGGAAGGGGAGGAGGGGGAGGGGGAGGAGGGGGAGAGGAAAGGGGAGGAGGGGGAGGGGAGGGGGAGGAGGGAGAGAGGAAGGGGAGGGGGAGGAGGGAGAGAGGAAGGGGAGGGGGAGGGGAGGAGGAATAAGAAGAAGGGGAACAGAGAGGAGGAGGGGAGGGGAGGAGGGGGAAAATGGTGGTGCCAATGTTGAGGGTTCAAGGGAAACTGAGTCCAGTCACTTCTCTCCTGGGGCAGAAGAGGGCCAACATTTTTTTTCATGTTGGTGAAAGACATTTCAGGATGGTGACGGTGATGACTTAGCCAACCCTTATTAGTGCTCTGTGTCAGGCACTGTTAGAGCATCTCAATAAATTAACATATTTGATGCTAACTACTCTCTGCATCAAACAGGGAATATATCATCAGGGAATGTATCATCAGGGAATATATCATCAGGGAATATATCATTTCCCTGCTTTGCTCACAAGGAAACTGACTTTCCAAATGGCTTCATCACTTGTACAAAGGCACATGGCGAACGAGAAGAGGATCCAGGATCCAACCCCAGATCCTTCTGTTAGCAAGTCCTCCTTCATCTGTTCATTTGATCACTGATCTCGGCATGATTCCTTCTGTAAAGAATGAGGAAGGACTCTGTGCAAAGAGCTCATGTGTTCTCCAACCCTTCTAGCATGTTCTTTTGGCCAGAGCAGACATTCCAGGGACATCTGGCCGAGAGGCCATAAAGTGTGACATGTGGAAAGGAGGAAGAGGAAATGCCACAGAGGCTGCAGATGAGGAACAGATTTTGGGGCATTTAGACAGCAAGCATCTCTGCAGCAGCAGCAGGATGTGTGAGGACCAGAGAAGAGAGAAAGGGGGATTTTAGGAACCATAGCTCTAGATTATGAATTAGAGCCACATGGAAGTGTTTTGAGAGTCACAAGTAAAGATTCAAATCCCTTTAAAATTCTGAATACCTTTTTATTTTGGACTCTGTTTCTCTAAGTACCACACTGAGGTAAGACTGAGCCACGTAGTGCCCCAGATTATATCTGGGTTAAACCAGTTGAATAATAATCGTTTGTGGATACTCTAGGCGCCAGGCACTGGGTTTACGGCAGTAACTGAAACAGAGACGTCTCTCCTCACAGATCAGGAAGCCCAGCAGAGGATTGGCTTAAATCAGGAAATAGGGCTGCTCAGGGATACTTGGGGTTCTGAGAGTATCACAGCTTCTTTCTCTTTCTTCTTTCACAAACACGTCAGGGAACATCCAAGTGCACCCAAGCCGTACTTTTGTCTGGATGTCTGTCTTTAGGGCCTCTCCTCTGCCCTGCTCCATCACTCGTGGCTGGGTCCTCTCCCACTCCTTCTCATGCCCCCTTCCCACACTCCCACTGTCCTCCCACCGTCATGCTCCAATCCTGATGGTGGGTCCAGCATCAGCCCCTTCTCCCTCATTCAGGGAGATGAGAACGAGTCTCTTACCCCAGCCCCCAGCCCAGGTTTCCATGACCCACTTGAGACCAAGTTGCTCTCAAGTTGCCCCCAAAGAAAACTGACGTTTATCATCAATCATCGGACCCAGTGCCCCCAAATGACTGCTGTTTGCCTCAAATTCCACTCTCTCCAGCCTCCTCTTTCCTCTTGCCTAGTGTTCTCCGGTCTTCAGAAACTGCCTTTTCATTTTCCAATAGCACGAATTGTTTTTCTCTGATTTCAAAACGTTTACATATCCCTTGCATGAAAATTGGAAAATAAGAAAGAGGACAAAGAAAATTAACATCACTCAAATCCCTCGACTCAGTGATCATTGTCATTCCCTAGGTCCTACAGCATTTGACGTCCACAACCATACTGGAAAAGTGGAGAGGTGGGTGTTATTAGCTTAATGTTATTTCACTTAATGGGTGACAAATCTGGGCCCAGACAGGTAGAGTGATTTACCTAAGGACACAGGTCAAGGTATCAGTACTTTGAAATGTATTTAGGATGGTGAATTAAGAATCTAGAGGATGGTCAGGGGGCTCTGGGACTGGCATGGTAGATCTGAGTTGTTAAGGCAATGTCCTAATTTGGGTTCCCAAAAGCAGAGCCTGAGAAAAGGACTGGGGTACAGGGAGTGTGGTAGGGGGCTGATCCCAGAAGCACAATGAAGTAGGGGGAAAGCGAGGCAGGGAAGGGAGGAAAGCCGCGAAAGGTGTGCCAATGAGCAGCTTAACACTGGGACTCAGTCCCCGGGACCCTCAGAGGAGTCACGTAGACTCCGCTGGAGAATCATCTCACAGGCGGATGGGAGAGCTGGGCTGTGTACCCACACACTCCTGTCCCCCACTGATTAGCTAATTATAAATACGAATATGAGTGGGACTATAAAAATCCTGCCTAACGTAATTACAGTACATGATATTCTGTGTGTGTTTCTCAAACGTATGCGTTTGTTGGTGGCCAGTGTCTAAAACGAACCATGATCTTCTAGAACCTTCTCTTGGCATTTCTTCACCCTATGAAATGATGGAGGGGCTCATAACAATAGAAGTGGGGCTCCTCTCAGATTCTGAGAAGCCCTGTCTGCAGCTGCCCCAGGCCCTCCCTGCCAGTATAACTGGGACATCGGGTCTCCTGGGATGCTGGGAACATTCTAGAGGACTAGGCCAGGATTCGGATTCTGCCAAAGTCTCAAATGCTCAGCAGTGGCTCTCTAGGCCTCAGCTGGGACTTGAGGCAGTGACTGGATCATCAAAGCACAACAGAGATGACCCAGGGTCAGAGCCCGATGACCTGACTCGGGTCACCAGCCCATGGAGCTCCCCAGAGCTACCCGGACAAGCCCTCTGCTGAAGGGCTACACTTTCCTCCCCAGAGGGCTTGAAGTCCAAGGGCCCAGCACTTGTACACTCTCTCCTTTTAAAGTGCTCTTCCTTCCTTCCTTCTGGCTTACACAATGGAGAAAGCCCCGTTATCATTAATCACCCAGGGGCCTCCGGGGACGGGAACTGCAGGATTTCTGAGCCCTGAAAGGCCCACATCGAAAGCAACTGCCCAATTTGGATCCTGATTTGCTCTCACCGAAGCCTCAGAGCCAGGTTCAGAACTTGTAAGATTCGGAGAAATGAGGGGGAAGGGGGAGAGGCAAGGAGAAACTGAGGAATCCTCCAGGCTTAGCCATCGGGGCGTCTTACGTGCAGTTTCTTTGTTCCCCGTTCCAACAACCTGGTAGGACCAACTACGTGATCCATGGGGCCCAGGACAAAATGAAAATGTGGGTTCTTGCTCAAAAATTATTAAGTCTTTTAGGACAGCAAGAGCAGAGCATCACAGCAAGTGCACAGACCTGCAGGCCCAAGAGGCCGGCCCTGCTCAGTGTTTCTAAATATTGAGATATTTCTAAACTGATGACTGATGTCCTTTCCCTGGGCTGTCAACAATGCCGCCCACCTTCCCAATTACTTGCTTTCTCATATCCTTGTTTTATTTTATTTTATTTTTTTCATTTTTTTACCATGCTCTGAAAATATTTGTTTCAAGTTGTTCATGTCCCTGTTTGAATGAGTCCTCCAGGAGGATATAAGCCCAGAGAGGACAGAGAACCGGCCAACCTTGTATACCACTGTGTCCCCAGTGTCCAGCACAGGGTGGGCCACGCAGAGAGCACTTAGTCGACGTTTGGTGATGAGCGGATGAGCCACTCCATCACGCTCACTCTGTGGATTCACAGGGCGAGAAGGGCTCAGTGCCAGGCTCATACCCACCGGGGAACAGTGTCAACCCCACTGCTGCTCTGCCTTTCAGCTCTAATAGCTACATCACGAAACCTGCACGGTTTGCCCTTTCGACCAACGTTACAGGAAAAGGATATCCTGCAGAAATTGAAGAAAGGTGGGATGTTTAACAAAACCCCATAAATAAGTCCCTGGCGTACCTTGATGACTCTGCCTGCCACTAGGTCCAAATGTCATGTTGCATTTCCAGTCAATGGTCAGAAAGGGAAATCACTTACAAATACCCAACCCCCGATCTCATTCCCCAACACCACCACACAGTGTCCTGAAAAAACTTTGGCAAACTGTTTAGCAGTATCTACTGAAGCCAAATATACGCATATCCGCTGTCCTATTCCTAGGAATACACACGACAGAACTGCATATATACGTCCACCAAAAAGCATGTGGCAGAATGTTCCTAGTAGCGCTATTCATGAAAACGACCCAGACGCCCATCAACGGTAGAATAGATACATGATAAATGGGACCCTACGCAGTAAGGAGAATAAACAGTCTACAACCACAAGCAAAAATGTGGATGAATCTTACAAACATAATATTGAGCAAAGGAGGCCAGAATCAAAAGAATACATGCTGCGTGGTTCTGTTTTCATAAAGTATCAAACTAGGCAAAACTAATCTCTGCTGTTGGAAGTCGGGCTAGTGGGTATTCATGGGTGGGGGATGGGAATGGAGTGACCAGAAGACGCAGGGGGCTCCTGAGGGACCATCATCTTCTGTTTCCTGATGTGGGTGCTGGTTACGTGGGTGTTCTCACTTTGTGAAAATACATGTGTTCTACACTTATGATACATGCATTTCATGTATGTCTATTATTCTTCAATAAGAAGTTGAAAATGTTATTTGAAAAGGAAAAATCCTAAATGTTCAGCAAAGCGTGTTGTATGCATGAGTAGATCCCAAAGGGTAAGTGTGGTGAGTGACTCTGGTGCTAAAGGCCTGAGTATGACTCTTGCTTCCAGCTGTGTGACCTCAGGCAAGCTACTTAACTTCTCTGTGCCCCAGTTTCCTTTATCTATAAAATGAGGGAAAAAACAGTCCTTACCTCACAACGTCATTTTGAGGTTTGAGTGAGGTGATTCTTGTAGAGGCCTTAAAAACACACCTGGAATGTAGAGGTTGTTATATACACGTGTTCTTTTTCTTTTTCTTTTTTAACATCTTTATTGGAGTATAATTGCTTTACAACAGTGTGTTAGTTTCTACTTTATAACAGAGTGAATCAGTTATACATATACATATGTTCCCATATCTCTTCCCTCTTGCGTCTCCATCCCTCCCACTCCTCTAGGTGGTCACAAACCACCGAGCTGATCTCCCTGTGCTATGCGGCTGCTTCCCACTAGCTATCTATTTTACGTTTGGTAGTGTATACATGTCCATGCCACTCTTTGTCACAGCTTACCCTTCCCCCTCCCCATATCTTCAAGTCCATTCTCTAGTAGGTCTCTTTAGTCCCGTCTTACCACTAGGTTTTTTTTTTTTTTACATCTTTATTGGAGTATAATTGCTTTACAACGTATACACGTGTTCTTATAGATAGAAGTACGATGATAGAGGTAATAGTATATCCGTACATAATAATAAGTGGGAAAGATGGCTTTTAAAATATGTTATATACTTATTTCTATGCCTAAACGCTTAATTATGTGTTCTAAGCACTTTATATGTATTAAGTCATTTAATTTTCCTCCTGGCATTTTATAGATGGAGAAACTGAGGCACAGAGAGGTCAAGTAACTTTTCCAATGTCCCCCAGAGAGTAAGAGGCAAAGCTAAGATTTGAGCACACGCTCTTATCCAATAAGTCAGGTGAAGATGGAACCTGGGTTATTATCCACACCCACGTGTTGACTGCCCGTGGAAGACCACGTAAAAACATGAAGAGCCAATACAACAATCTTCCCGACCAAGAGGCGAATTTAATGAGGGAAAGACACAAGCCACTGGAATCCTCTGCTGGCAAGAAGGAGGTGAGTCCACGAAACTGGGAGGAGGAAAGACATAGTTGCCCAATTAAGATTTCACTCTCAGGAGTAAACCCCCAAATGCAGACGGCACAGATGGGCACAGACCCTGCAAGAGCCTGGGTTTGGGTTTTCTTCTTTTTTCCTTCCCTTTTCCTCAAAGCTGAGAGGAGACAGGGATGGGGAGGGAGGTTAGAACCCAAACTCACCCCAGCATGCCAACCTGTGCCCTGCCGAGCGACTTGACTTGTCTACTGCTTCTAAACAGCTGGAAAAACGTCAAACTGTCATCAGTGATTAAAGAGGGATTTTCCAAAGGTTTCAAAAATAGAAATTCAAAACCTTATTCCTCTTGCACAAGATAAATCCAAGCAGCATTCCCTGAACAAATGCATCATGGGACGTGGTTTCCTTGCTGGAGTCTCTCTTGGGGTTGCCATGGTGGAATCAGGCAGGCTTGGCCTTTGCTGTGCTTTCCTTTGCAGCTTGGCGGTTTCCACCCAACCTAGATGTGTGGGCGCACATATGGAAGCCCAACGCTCCCCCAGGATGCTATAACTCTGTGATGTGATTATGGTGGGTCCATCCGCCCACCTAGCAGGCTTGCAAAGCTCCCGAGGAGCAGAACGGTGCCTCACCCACCTCTGTACGCAAGACCATTACATAACCTTCAGGGCTCAGTGCAAAATGAAAGTGTGGGCCCTTTGTTCAGAAGTTACTTAAGGATTTTGATTACGCATTTTGCAGACACGTGGATGGACCTAGAGACTCATACAGAGTGAAGTAAGTCAGAAAGAGAAAAACAAATATCGTATAATATAGCTTTTATGCAGAATCTAGAAAAATGATACAGATGAACTTATTTGCAAAGCAAAAATAGAGAACAAACATATGGATACCGGGGTGGGGGGTGAAGGGGAGGGTGGGATGAACTGGGACATTGGGATTGATATATATATACTACTATGTATAAAATAGATAACTAATGAGAACCTACTGTATAGCACAGGGAACTCTACTCAATGCTCTGTGGTGACCTAAATGGGAAGGAAATCCAAAAAAGGGGATCTATGTATACGTATAGCTGATTCACTATGCTATACTGCAGAAACTAACACAACATTGTAAAGCAACACTACTCCAATAAAAATTAATTTAAAAATGCAACTTAAAAAACGGTGCAAACAAACAAAAGTTACTTAAGAATTTCGAGATGGCAAGAGTAAAGCATTAAACCAAGTGCAGGGTGCTTCTAAGCAGGGGGCACTGGGCACGGGTCACTCGCCCAGGAAACCAGCCCTGTCTGCATTGTGGGAACATCGTCAGCGCTCGTTCCACACTGACTGAACTTACACCTTGCCATTATCACGACCCCCTCTGAGTTTATCCTTCTGGTGCCTGGACGTTTTTGCTAACATTTTCTGAGTGCTTACCAGGTACAGGTATTATTCTTAGCACTTGTGTTAGTGCTACCTTTATATTATTATATTATATATAATTACATTATATTGATATTATATACTGACATAATATATATAATAATTATATATATATATAATTATATTACTTCCTCCTCAGTAAAAATGCCATGAGGTAGGAACTATCATTGTCACAGAGGAGGAAACTGAGGCACGGAGAACTGAGTCACTTGCCCAAGGTAAGAAATGGGGTTTGAGTTCACCACGGAAGATCTGGCTACAGAACTCCCATGTTTTATTCTTCTTTGCATCCTCTCCCTTGGCTACCCCAGAAAAGGGCAAACATTCAATGGGCACCAGTGAATTCCATCCATCACTGAGTGTCTCTTCAGGGCCAGGCCCAAGGTCTGGCCTTGGAGAGCAGTGGAGATGGGGCTTCCTCCTCCACACACCAAGACTAAGGTGGAGCAGTGGCTGGCAGTCAGGGTTTGTCTTGGGGTGACATGTAAATATGCCATCACTGGTATGACATGAGAACTGACCAATCAGAGTAGACCCCAAAAGCTCCGGAGCCCCCTGCTGTGCCTGCCTTATGCCCTGTGGTTGCTGGACCATTGGACCAAGGAGGGGGGTGGTGGTGGTGGGCAGCTGGGGCAGCAGGAGAGCCCTGGGAGGCTCAGGGTAAGGCAATAGGAACATTTCCAGATTGTAACAACCAACAAACTCTTCACATACATAGCAGCCGAAATCTACCTGCTCCCTGCTCCATGATCACAGAATACTCCATTGTGTTTCCAAAGAATGTCCTGCTAATTCCAATCTCTAAAAACCAATTTAAATCCACAGACACTTGGCACACCTACAGAATGCCATCAACTCAGAAGTGCCTGAGGGGACAGTAGATAAAGGAATAAATGCAGCATTCTGGAATATGATTGAGACTGGGCCTGGCACACAGTAGATGCTCAGTTAACACCTCTTAAATGGAGCTAAACTGAAATCAGAAGCCCTACCCCCTACCATACAAGCCCAGTTAGGCCCATTGTTCTAGATCCTAAAGTCATTGTATTAGTTACCTATTTCTGCAACAATTATTCTAAAACACAGCAGGGATCAGCAAACTTTTCCTTAAAGGGCCAGAGAGTAAATATTTCAGACTTGTGGGCTGTATGATGTCCGCTGCAACTACTCAACAGCTTCTGCTACTGGAGCCTGAAAGCAGCCACAGACAATGGACATTCTCGTGTTCCAATAAAACTTTACAAAAGTAGACAGCCAGCCCACCTGTAGTCTTGGAAGAACAAAATTCTAGTTTAATAAATGGACTAACATGGTCTTTGAAGTTCACTTTGCAAGCTGTGGGTTTGAGGAGGGTGGTCTCTGCTCTGTACCGTCATACCATGGCCTTGGCGCCAGCCATCAGCAGATAAGGAGACTTATGGAGCTAGACCTCATTCCAAGTCCTTCACCTTAACAAGCATAGAGAGGACTTCCCTGGTGGCACAGTGGTTAAGAATCCGCCTGCCAATACAGGGGACACGGGTTCAAGCCCTGGTCCAGGAAGATCCCACATGCCGTGGAACAACTAAGCCTGTGCGCCACAACTACTGAGCCTGCTGCGCTCTAGAGCCCACAAGCCACAACTATCGAGTCTGCGTGCCACAACTACTGAAGCCCACGCGCCTAGAGCCCATGCTCTGCAACAAGAGAAGCCACCGCAGTGAGAAGCCCGCGCACCGCAATGAAGAGTAGCCCCCGCTCGTCGCAACTAGAGAAAGCCCACGTGGAGCAACGAAGACCCAATGCAGCCAAAAATTAATTAATTAATTAATTTTTTTTTAAAAAAAGCAAGCATAGGGAGAGAGTGAGATGGACGTACTGAGCAGAATGGTTGGGCAGAGTTTGTGCCTAAGAGAGTTGGAAAGGAGAAAGGAGGTGCCATTCAGGCTGAAGGGCTGAATTTCATGACCTCTCCTTCCACTGAGAAGAAGGAACGAAGACATATATTTTATTCTTTCTAAGTTCAATAGGGCTTCTTGGATCAGCTCCCCAGGTTTAGCAACATCACCAAATAAATATCAACATGCAGGCTGAGTATAGAAGTACTGAACACATGAAGCTCCTTCCCTGCCACAGGGCCTTTGCACATGCTGTTCCTTCCCTTTAGAACAACACCATGCGATAGAAATATAATGTGAGCCACAAATGTAATTTGAAATTTTCTACTGCCCACATTTAGAAAGGTAAAAAGAAGCAGGTGAAATTACTTTTCATAATATTCTTTCTTTAACTCGATCTATCCAAAATATTATCATTTCAATTTGCAATTAATATTTTAAAATGAATGAGATATTTTACATTCTTTTCTTTTCATACTAAGTCTTTGATATCTGGTGGTGTTTTACTCTTTCAGCTTATCTCAATTTGGACCAGCTGCATTTCAAGTGTTTCATGGCCACATGTGGCTAGCAGCTACTGTATTGGACCGAGCAGCTTTAAAATACACTTGCCCCCCAGAATTTCATGACTGGCTCCATCTTAGCTAAAACATCATCTCCCCACAGGTTTGTGATTGTGCTCTCTCACCCCATCACATCACTCCATACATTAGTTTCCTAGGGCTGCTTCTGTAACAAATTACCACCAACTAGATGGCTTGAAACAACAGAAATTTATGGTTCTGAAGACTAGATGTCTGAAATCAAGGTATTGACAGGGCTATGCTCTCTCTGAAGGCCCTAGGGGAGAATTCTTTCTTGCCTCTTTCTAGCTTCTGGTGATTGTCAGCAATTCTTGGCATTCCTTGGCCTATAGATGCATCAATCCAATCTTTGCCTCCGTCTTCACATCACCTTGTTCCCTTCTGTGTCTATCTCTGTGTCTTGTCTCCTCTTCTTATAAGGACACTGGTCTAACAGTAGGGATGGCAACAAAGCAGAACTCTGGTCTATAAACTCATGCAGGTAAACTGAACCAAAAAAGGCAAGGAACAGGTCTAAACGCCCATAGTTAGGTCAAGCAAACCAGGATATCTTCTCCCCCTACCCCAGCCTGGCTGCTAGCAGGGAAAATGGGCCCTTGACCCGCTGTATTTTTACTCAAGTTCTCTCCAAATATTTGCATGAAGCGTGAGGATCAAGGGGAAGGGAAAACCCAGCAGTCTCGTTGCCTTTACCTTTGGTCAAACCAGGGACTAGTCTTCCAGTATCCCGCTCTGAGCCTCCCAGCACCACCTCCCCCAATCCCCAAAAGACCCTGGTCTTCCTCCTAGAAGGATGAATATCAGATGGCGCTCCAGTCTGGGCTTGGTCAAGCTCTCTAAGCCTCAGAGAAGAGCTAGGTCATACCCCAACTTTGTGTAAATTAGAGAAATACGCTTTTCCTCGAGTGCAGCCCTGAGCTGAGGTACTCAGTTTGATGAGCACACAAGCACTGAACTTCAGACCCTCTTAGTTCCTCAGCTGGGTTCCCTTGTTCAGTGAGCATCCAGCACAACCATACATGGCCACCCTAAGCTAGTCTCTCCCTTGTAGGTCTATTGTGAGAATTAAATGTGATACTGTGTGAACACGTTTAACATGGCTATTGGGTAAATAATAATAACTCAACATGTATTTTTTTATCTTGAATTTTTATCTTGAATTTTTATCTTGAATTTTTTACATACTCTTCAATAGACATTGGTAAACCCTAAACCACTGCAACTTTTAGGGTCCTCAACATAATTTTAGATAGTGTGGAGACAAAGAATTAATTAACATTATTGAATAGTGAGAAACATTCCCTTTTCAGTTCTCTCATTTCTTCCAGAAAGATTTGTATTTGACACTCTCAACACTTGCTAATACACACACACACACACACACACACACACACACACACACGCACACAGTTGGACCTCTAGGCAAGCAACATAGCTAACCTGGCAAGCAACATAGCTAACCTGTATTAACGTTGGTTGGTTGTGTTTATCTTGTACAATTCCCTTTTATGGTGAGTAACAGCCACTTCCCAGGCAAGCAACATAGCTAACCTGTATTAGCTATGGCAAGCAACATAGCTAACCTGTATTAACGTTGGTTGGTTGTGTTTATCTTGTACAATTCCCTTTTATGGTGAGTAACAGCCACTTCTCCAGTCACAGTAGTAGTATCAAGGTTTTTTCCAAAAGCATGTATTTAAGTATTTAAAGTGAGTCAACGTAAGGGAAAATATTAAGCAAATAATCGTAGAGGTGGTAGCCCTGGGCTTGAAGTTTGGGGGACGCGATATTACACAATTCCAGACAAGGCCAGATTTGACATTTTGGCTTCTAAACCAAGTGCTCTCAGCTTTCCCAGTACGAAGTTGGAAGAGAATGGGGAGATTAATGCAAAAGTGTAACGTCCAGGGGTTCTCGGCTGGACCGTGTCTGGAACGGAGGAGGCTTCATGCACTTCTGATTTTCCAGCAAGGAGTACGTCGGTTCCCTCTGAGCTCAACTCAGAGTTTGCGCCCTCTGAGCTCCTGACTTTCAGAAACCTTCACCTCTTGGAGAGGCGTGCCTGGGTCCTGAGTTTTGCAGATCTTCTCTGGGAGGGACACGCCCCTCTAGAACGGCTAGGACCTCCAGGTCGGCTGAGTCCAGGCGGGAGCTGACAGCCAGGGGCCTGCGCACAACCTTCCCTGACCAAGAACGGCCACTGCACCCTCCAAGTTAGCGAGTAGTGAGCGAGGGCACCGTACACAATGCGGCTGTGTTTGATCCCGCGACGTGTCATTCGGAATCGCAAACAATTTATTGCCATTAGACGATGTTGTCAGGCACTAATTTCCTGGTGGCTCTCCATCACGGGCATCAAAACATCAGGGGAGGGAATTCTGAGGCCCCTGGGCTGGGGGGCGCGGAGGGACCGTCGCGAGCCAAGCGGGGGTTCCAGTAATGAGGCTTTAATGAGAGGAGGGCCGCCAGCCTTTGTGGAGAAGTCCAAGGAGGCGGCGGCCCGAGCGGGCGCTCGGCGAGGTCACTTCCTTCCCCGGCCCTGAGCACGGTGAACCCGCTGAGGGCCATATGCGGCCATCAGGCCGGGTGCCCACTGAGGGCACTCTTGGGCCCGCGACACCCTCGTCGGCTCCGAACTGCGGCAGGAAAAGAAGCACCTCCATGCAACAATGCAAACGCACTCATTACCATCTCGTCAATATGCATGAAGAAAATGCGCTAGGCTGGCCGAGCCCCATCACCCAGCTCTGGCCTCGGCATCCAATAAAGCGACATATTCATCTCCCAAGATGGATGAGGAGGGGGCGCCGCCAGGAAGGCAGGTCCACGGGGGGGAGGGGACGGATCCTGGAGAGGAAGAGCAGAGAAAATACATGCAAAGAACCTGAGAGGCAGACCAAGAAATCGACGAAGGAAGGAAACAGATTAGGATGAAAGAAAGGGACCAAAAAAAAGAAAGAACAAGAAATGAGGGCGAGGGAAAGAGATGCAGAGTCAGAGGGAGGGGGGAAAGCCATAAACAAGGGAAGAGGGAGGGAGCAAAATTGAGGAAAGTGGACTGAAAAGTGGTCCAGAGGAAAAAAGAAAACGGCCAATGAGGGGATTAAGGAAAGAGAAGAACAAGCCATGACCTAGAAATCGAATATATGGAGAGTGGGAAAGACAGACGGATAGAGACAAACAAAAGAGGGGGAGGGAGTGAAACTGCTCGAGTCAGGTGGAAAAGGATGATCCTGGAGAAGTAAAAACAAAATAACGTCAGTCGCGCCGAGGGGCAGGTTTCCCGATCCTGGCAGTTCTGCGCGCTGCGCATCTCGGCTGCTTGGAGACCCAAGGGCCCGGGCCAGGTCGGGGAGAGGCAGGGGCGGAGTGGGGGAGCGAGGGGCCGGCCGGCCAGCCGGCCTGGCGCGGCTCCTTGGGCGGCCCGGCCCGCTCCGCTCCGGGTGCCCGCGCCTGGCTGGGGGCCCACCCCGCGCATTGCAGCCTCTCCCTCGCCGAGAGCGAAGTTGGCAAAGTTTCTCCCAAAGTTTCCCCGTCGCTTCTCCGGACCCAGGGAGAGGCTCCGAGGCCCTGGCGGCTGGTGGGGAGAGGCAGTCCGTTATAGGGCGGCCCTGGAGGCCGCGGCCCCGCGCCTGCTGGGATACTCGGGGTCCGGATTCCTGGTCAGACACAAACCCCTCCCGGTGCGGACACCAGGCCACGCACTCGGGCGTCCACGCGGCTGCTAATAGCAGAGAGAGAGAACGCAGAAGAGAGAGAGAGAGAGAGAGGGAGAGAGAGAGAAAGAAAAAAATATTCTCAGCTCAATTTAAGTCTCATGGAAAGGGCTTACAACTGTAATTAAATCATTAAATTCTTGTCTACGCTTCACAGAGCGGAGAGAAATTAACTTCCCACCAACCTCATTTTCTATTTGAACATGAAATAATGATTTTCTGCCCGTCTAATTACAAAGCCAACATCTGATCAAGCCAGCATCCAGAGGGGATTATCGCATGCACGAGTATTAGACCTCATTACCAGCTTGAGTGCAAAATTATTACATCTTGTAATTGGATGGTGAGATTTATATACAGATCGGCCCGGTTTCTGTAAGATTGTAATTACAAGCTTCGTTGGTTAGCTACTTATCAGAACTTTGCAGGAAAACAAAACAAATGACTGAGGAAAACGAGCATTTCATTAACCTGTAACCCGAGCGCGGGGGGAGAGAGCGGTGGGAGCGTGCGCCAAGGCGTCTGCAGGAAGCCGAGGGATCGCGGGTCCTCACTGCAGCCCGGGGACTTCGGGCCTGGGAGGGAAGGACAGAAGATGGGCCTCGGCGGGTAAACTTAGGGCTACAGCGGCGCCCCCCGATGGGGACGCGTGGACACCGTGGGTCTGGGCAAGGAGGGGGCAGAAAGGGGGCCTGGTGGCTCGCGGCTCGTGTACAGTACGCAGCGCAGCCCCTGAGCCAGATGGGCCGCCGGCCCTGGGCACACGTCGGGCCGCGGCTCCAAGTGCAAGACCGGGCAGCGCTGCTGTGAGCGCTAAGCGATTGATATGGACGCCCCCTTGCATTCCCCACACTCTGGGCCGCGTTGAGAAAGCGTCTACAGCAAGCCTCCGAAGCGCTTTGTGCTCTGGGAACACTGGAAGAAAGCGAGATGATGGAGAAGGGTTTGCGCGCGGCGCGTTTTTGCGCGCATGCCTTTCCCAAATCAACTTCCCGTGCACCTGCTTTTCCTCCCTGTGCGAGTGTGTCACTTTGACCCCATCTCGTGGATTAAAAATCCCTGGAAAAGGCTCGGCTGTCCTTGGACCCGTGAGTTCAGTTCGGAGCCGGGCTCCACCAGCCTGGTGGAGTTGGGGAGCCAGCGCCACGTCGGGGCTCGGCTGCCTAGGACTCTGCGTCACGACGTGGGGCGCGGATCGCCCGGGCCATGGCAGGGCTGATCTTATCTGGAGACTAGGGTAGCGGAGAGACCGATTCTGCTCGAGACCTGGGGCGCTTGGAGGTATCTAAATAATAGAGGTTCTTGGGTCCTTATCTGGGTTAGAGGTTCACCTTCCGGGCCACGGGTGCCCCGGCCCGGCTAAGTCATTGAGAACAGCCTCGCCCCTTCCCTGGCCTCTTTCCCACCTCCCGCAGCCCGACACAGCCAGGTCGATAGCTGGTTAAGGCGGACAGAAGCATCATCTCCGGGGCTCATTGTTCTCTCTTTTCCTTCTGGAAGAGCTGAGTTAAATAGCGGCCCAGCGCAGCCCCAGTTTCCCCGCCTCAGAATCTCGCTCTTGTCTCCTCGCGGGTCTGGCGCCACTACTCTGTGCAAACTCTAGGTTTCCAGGGACGTCGAGGCTCCGGGTCTGACACTTAGGAAACGCTGCAGGCAATAAGGTTACTCTCAATTGTGTAACCCTGAGATTTTTCGCGAGAAGGTGAGCCCAGGATTCCCTGCGCCACTTCGCTGAGAGGTTTAACTGAAAACGAAATCAGGCGCCGGGAAAACATTGCAAAGCCAGAGCTTCCCCTGATATCTCCTCTCCTGGGGGGACTCCAGTTAAGGCCAACACCCGGCACCAAGCATACGCAGGCGAGGAGGAGATTAGGAAAGCAGTCTGACCCAATTTGAGAAGGCCGCCCCTTAGTTTCCCCAATCGAACCCCAAACCGAGCTGCCCCCAAACTTTCCCTTGCGTTCTCCCCAATTTTCTCGGCCTTCACACCTACTGGAGCCGCCAACCCGTGCGAAGTCTGGTAGAAAGAGGGGGGAAGTGGGGTGGGGTCAAAACTGGGTGCCCGCGGGACTCCCCACTGGGGTTCCCTGTTGTTGCTGAGACCAGAGAGAGCCGGGGCCAAGATTCTACCATCCCTCCACTCTGGTGGAATTCGGATTCGATTCCTCTATCAATCAGCCCGCGGCGGCCAGTTTCCGCCTCCGAGCCGGGACTGGCAACTCCAAGGCAGTTACCGCCCCGGGTGCTGTCCCCGGAGCGCTCCTGCTGCAGGCCTGGCCTGTGCGTAGGTCGCCGCAGCGGCCTAAAGCGTTTAGCCCGAAGCCGCCGCAATACCGGGAATTTCAATCCTGCTCTAGGCTGCACGCCCTAATCCGTGAAGGTGGGCGCCCGGCTACTGGGATTTCAGGTTTGGTTTAGGAAATATCCCACTATAAAACTAAAAGTCTTGCCTCCCATCCGCACCCGAGCGGGAGGGAGTATACCTGCCCAAAGAAAACAGGTTGGCGCAGAGACCCGGCAGCAGGACAAGGGGTAGTGAAACGAAGAATCTCTACGGACCGAAAATTCCAATATACAAACTTCTCCAAGCGCTCCCCGAAAGTTCCTGGAGCCTCCGCCACCCGGCTCCCTGCTCCTCCCCCATCCCACGCCAGCTTAGGGCACGGGCAGCCTCCACTTTCCTGACGTCGCTCCCCAGGATTCCCGGGGCGTCCACCCTTCGGCACCACCCCTACCCCCGCCATTTCTAAGACGGGATTCTGCACCCTGAAACCCGTGCGGCGTTAACGCGGTTAACTGCAGGATTTGCCTCTTGAGCAGGGGGCTGCTTCGCCTCCCTGGGCATAGAGACGGTCCTTGAAGACTCCCTTAGAACGCACCCCCGATCCCTCGCGCACTCTTCAAGCTCCCTCCCTACGCCTGAGAGTGGCCAGGAGTCCAGAGGTGCGAGCTGGAAAACGGACCCGGGCAGAGTAAAGCCCCAGCGCCTGGTCCAAGGTCTGGTCCCGACCCAGGCCCCGCGCGCCGGGGCGGGGGGAGAGGTACCGAGAGGCGGGAAGCGGGAGGGGCGAGCTGACCCCGTACTAACCCCGGTCCCGGCGCCTCTCGTCCCCCCTCCTCCCGCCGCGGGCCAGAGGGGGCGGGAAGGGACTGGCAGAGCCCGGGCTCCCGCCCCCGCCCCGCCCCGCCCCGCCCTGCGCGCAGTATCCGCGGGGGTGGGCGGCCTCGCCTGCAGGGCGCCCAGGCGATTGGTGACTCGCGAAGGAGACGCAAGGAAAAGTCGAATAAGAGGGCGCGACGTCAGACCCGAGATTTGGGGAAGGGCGAGGGAGGGGGGTGAGGGTAGGGACGGACACACAGACACAGATACGGACACGCACCCCCCGCACGACACCCCAAGTGTCCACAACTTTAGGCCGCCTTAGCCCGGGGCGCAGAGGCCGGGGATGGGGGTGCGGGGAGTGTAGTGTGAGTAGAGAGAAATAGGTTTTAAAAAGAAAAGAAAGAGTGAAGGGAACAGAGAGGGGAGAGAAAGGAGTAGTGAGAGAGGGAAAGAGAAGAGAAAGACGAGAGTTTCATAGCATCCAGGAAAGTGAAAGAGCCCGAAGGAGCGGAAGCGATCCTGGGGGTTGGTGGGGGGGGGGGAGAGGAGCGCAGAAAGGGGAGGGGAGAGGAAGGGCGAGGAGGGGGAGTGAAAACTAGAGGAGGGCGAGGGAAGCGAGGCGCGACACAGCTCGGGGAGAGGAGGGCAGTGAGGAGCGAGGCGCGGGCAGAGGCAGCTCCGGCTGCCGAGAGGAGGGAGCGCGGCGCAGAGAGGAGGGGCTTGCGGGCCCGTAGAAATGTCAATCAGAGCCCGGAGCCCCGGGAATCTCCGCCAATCTGTTCGGACCTGACCTGGCTCCTTGCCTCCGCCGCCGCCGCCGCCGCCGCGGAGCAGATCAATAGGCAAACGCCGAGCGCAGCGCAGCGCGGGAGGCAGCGCGGCCCCAGCCCGGCCCAGCCCCCGATGCGCGCCGCAGCCCGCGGGTGGCGCTGAGCTGGGCGGCCCCAGGGGCCGGGCCCCCTCTCCGTCCGTGCCCCGCGGGCCACCATGTCCTTCCCCCAGCTCGGATACCAGTACATCCGCCCGCTCTACCCACCCGAGCGCCCGGGGGCCGCCGCCGGCGGTGGCACCGCTGGGGCACGGGGCGGCCCGGGAGCCGGAGCCTCAGAGCTGGCTGCCTCGGGGTCCCTGTCCAACGTACTCTCGTCCGTGTACGGGGCGCCCTACGCCGCGGCGGCAGCGGCAGCCGCAGCCGCCCAAGGCTACGGCGCCTTCCTGCCCTACGCGGCCGAGCTGCCCATCTTCCCGCAGCTGGTAAGTGGCCGGGGAGCCGCAGCGGGGAGGTTGGAGCTGGGGCGCCGTACGAGGTGTACGCGCGGGAGTAGACTAGAGGGGCCTGGGCCGGGAGGGTGGAGGCGGCGATGGCCAGCGCTCATCCACGCTCCCTTCGCGCGTGTCCCTTCCTTCTCCCTGTGCGTACAGGGCACGCAGTATGAGCTGAAGGACAGCCCGGGGGTGCAGCATCCGGCCGCGGCCACCGCGTTTCCTCACCCGCACCCCGCCTTCTACCCATACGGCCAGTACCAGTTCGGGGACCCGTCCCGTCCCAAGAACGCCACCCGGGAGAGCACTAGCACGCTGAAGGCCTGGCTGAACGAGCACCGCAAGAACCCCTACCCCACCAAGGGCGAGAAGATCATGCTGGCCATCATCACCAAGATGACCCTCACCCAGGTGTCCACCTGGTTCGCCAACGCGCGCCGGCGCCTCAAGAAAGAGAACAAGATGACTTGGGCGCCCCGCAGCCGCACGGACGAGGAGGGCAACGCTTACGGGAGCGAACGAGAGGAGGAAGACGAGGAGGAGGATGAAGAAGACAGCAAACGCGAACTGGAGCTGGAGGAGGAGGAACTCGGGGGGGAGGAGGAGGACACCGGGGGCGAGGGCCTGGCTGACGACGAGGAGGACGAGGAGATCGATTTGGAGAACTTAGACGGCGCGGCCGCGGGGCCTGAGCTGGCCCTGCCTGGCGCGGCGCACAGGGACGGCGACCTCGGCCTGGAACCCACCTCAGACTCCAAGAATAGCGACTCCGACGACAGTTCCGAGGGCTTGGAGGAGCGTCCACTGCCTGTCCTGAGTCTGGCCCCAGTGCCACCGCCGGTGGCCGCGACTCCGCCATCACCGCCCTCGCCCTCAGCAGGCCTGGACCCCTGCGCTCCCGCACCAGCGCCCGCCTCGGCCCTGCAAAAACCCAAGATCTGGTCCCTGGCCGAGACCGCCACAAGCCCGGACAACCCGCGCCGCTCGCCTCCGGGCGCGGGGGGTTCTCCCCCCGGCGCAGCCGTCGCGCCCCCAGCCCTGCAGCTCTCTCCGGCCGCCGCCGCCGCGGCTCAGAGACTCGTCTCGGCGCCGCTGGGCAAGTTCTCCGCTTGGACCAACCGGCCGTTCCCAGGCCCGCCGCCCGGCCCACGCCCGCACCCGCACCCGCTCTCCCTGCTGGGCTCGGCCCCTCCACACCTGCTGGGACTTCCCGGAGCCGCGGGCCACCCGGCCGCCGCCGCCGCCTTCGCTCGGCCGGCGGAGCCCGAGGGCGGAACAGGTGACTGCGGAGCCCAGGATACGGAGGGAGGGGGCGAGTTTGGGGGTCGCGCCCGGGCAGGTCCCGGGGGGCGCAGGGCGCTTACCACTCCGCTCCCGCCTCCCGCGGTCCTGGGCGCCAGAATGGAGCGATCTAAAGTCCTTCCTTTTTCTCCCGCTTCCCGTAGATCGTTGTAGTGCCTTGGAAGTGGAGAAAAAGTTACTCAAGACAGCTTTCCAGCCCGTGCCCAGGCGGTAAGAGACCCCGAGCTGGGGTGGGGTGTTGGGACTGGCAGTCGGGGGCAGGGAAGAATGCGGAGGAAACTCGGGCTTCTGCCCCCGGGGGAACGCAGCTAGGACGAGCTTCTAAAAGGGGACGAAACATACTCCTCCGTCGTCGCCACGGGCCCAGAGATGGCTCGAGAGTCCCAGTCCAGACACCCGGGCGGGGCCCAGTGGACCTCGGAGCGGGCGGTGGCTCCGTGAAGGTCCACCACCTTCCAGCAGTGCACCTCGGGTCTTGACGCCTCCCGCCCAACCTTATAGTTAAAACGGAAGACCAGCATCTACAGCTGGACCTCATTGCACATTGAGACGTCTCCCTTCCCCCGGCCTCAGCCCCGGGTTGGGTCTCCCAATGCTAGGCAGCGTCGGTGCCCCTAACTCACTTCCTTTGCTACCACTGCCTCTCTCTTGCAGGCCCCAGAACCACCTGGACGCCGCTCTGGTCTTATCGGCTCTCTCCTCATCCTAGTTCTTTTTAAAAAAAAATTTTTTTTAAATCGTTGTAATAATTGTAAAAACCAAATCGCTCTGTATAGTTATGACTTGTAAGCATGTCCGTGTATGAATACCTAAAAAGAAAACGAAACAAAAAAAGAAAAAGAAATAAAACAAATCTCCCCCCCGGTCCTCCCCCGGTGGTTTCTGTACCCCCACATTAGCTGAGTTCGTGAGGTTTGTTTGTTCGGTTGATTGGGGGGGGTGGAGTTTCAGTGAGAATAAGCGTGTTTGACTTTTTTTGTATATACAGAAAAATGTACATATGTGTGAACCAAATTGTACAAGAAAGTATCTATTTTTGGCTAAATAAATGAGCTGTTGCCACTTTGACTATAACCTGCCTGTCTGCCCCCGGAGGGATCTGTTTGGTGCTTTTCGTTTTTTGTTGTTTTACACCCTTATCCCCCCATGTTTGAAGAGTCGCCCGAATCAGCGGAGGAGAAGCAAGGCGAGTCAGGGCCCTGTAGTCGGAGGACGGCGGAGGAGAAGCTGGAGTGGCCGGGCTGGGGCCGCCGCTGAAGAAGAGAAGGTTGGAGAAGTACCTGGGGCGCCCGAGAGAAAGGGCAGAGGAGACAGGTGGGAAAGGGGGCAAGATTGCCTACAACGAGCTGGGAAACGGGGCCCAACTCCCCGGTCCACTGGAGCAACCGCGGGGCCTTGGGGCCTTCTCTGATGACGCAGCAGAAAGACTCGGAGAAGGATCTGGACGCCTCCCTCCCCCATTCTTCTATAGGCACAATCGAGGCTTTCTCAGTCTTACATAAGGGGCTGTGCAAGCTCCGCTTCGGGCCCCCTTCCAACCACATTGATCCCCAGACTCCTTATATAGATGCAGGGATGTGGGGTGGCAGTGAGTTGGGGCGGGTATGCAGGAGCGGGGAATCCAGGGGTGCACATCCTTTCCCCTTGGTGACTTTGCCCAGCCCACATTGCCCGTTGGGGCTCTGGGCGGCATGTGCGTCTTGGCATCCCAGTGGGTTTTGCCGAAGTGCCCTGAAAGGGCAGCTTTCTGAGGTCCCGGCACCGGGGGTTCGGGTAGTTGCACCGGCCCAGCCGGGATTCCGGCTCCAGGCCGGACAGAGGGGTGGTCGGGCCGGGGGAGGGAGCCGGGAAATTTGGGGCTGGAGCTCCCTCTGCAGGACAAAAGGGCCGCTCGGCGCCTGCCTCGGCGGCCTCTCCAGCCAGCCCGGGCGTCGCGTCCCCTCCGCACCCTCTTTTTTCTCTTGCAGTCAACTAGCCTTGCCCAGCTTTGAAAGAAGTTGTAGGGATGCTGGAAGAGTGGCGCCTTGGGGGTGTCGTTTTTGCATCTCCTTCCCCACGCTGAGTTAGTAAATTTATAGGGCGGCCAGACGCCTGGTTTTTGCCCCGCACAGTGGGACATGTCACAATCTCGCGGGTCCCCGGCAAGTTTGGGGAGCGCTTGCAAACCCGAAGTCACGGAACAAGGCGCCGCGTCATATTGTACATCTTGGAGTTTCGGCGGGAGCAGAGGGAGTCCGGCAAGGACCCACCCATGCGGGCACAGCCGCCAGCGCCGGCCCGGGTGACCCCCACGGAGGCTGGGGCCGTCGGCGTGACGGCGCCCCAGGGGCGGGTGGGAAGGAGGGTCTGTCTGCAGCCGCTGGGGCCCACCGGGGGCTGGTGAAACAGGAGCGCACACCCATCGAAGACGTTGCAAGGACGGGACTCGCTCTTCCAGTCCCTTCCCCAGAGGCCAGAGACGTCTAAGGTTTCGGTTCAGGCTCCTTCCCAGGTGGCAGGCACAGACTTGTGGTTCAGCTCTGACCCTGGGCACAGCGCCCCAGACGTGGCGTCCGTTTCAACTGCCTGGGCCTTGGACCTCAGAGGTGGGACGGAGGCCTCGGGTTAACATCAGTATCTTTACATGGACAACAGCCTGATAGCCCTCCAGTGAGTGCCTCACAAGCTTCGTCAGAGCACAGGCCGAGTTCCCCTCTCTGCCTCCTGGGAAACTCCGGGCAGACAGTGAGCTTCTCTGCCCCCCATTTCCTCATCTGTAAAATGGGAATAATGACACCTACCTGGCATGGTGGTTGTGAGGATGAGAGACAAAGCACGTCCAGTGCTGGCATGTGGTAGGAGGAGTGATAGCCCTAGTTTTATCTTTATATTCCAAAACTCTCAAGCCCACTCCTCAAACTCCCGGTAGGATTCTGCCCTACCCCATCCCATCAGCCGTAACAGCCGGGTGTCTGCATTCAGACATCTGAGGACCCAGCTGAACCCAGGGAGAAAGGACACTCTCCAGGGAGGAGTGCAGCAGGGCGAGCAGGTGAGAGGAGTCAGGCAGCCTTCCCACACGGACCGTCCAGCAAGAGAGGAGACCGTGCGTTCAGAGGGAGACGGGTGTGAAGAGGCCAGGCCCAGCTTGGAGAGGTCTGATCGCCTGTGAGGTTTGGTCAGCATTTCAGTGCATCCTATTCTGGGGATATTAGTCCTTGGAGGAGACCAATCGTGCCCCACTGAAAGGGCAGGATGTGTGATGCCAGAGGAGAGTTGAGATACACCTGGGAGAGACCCCCCGTATGTGTGTATCTTCTCTATCCCATAGAACACACGGCCCCTTCAGATGGCCCCAAGTTGACCCCCATAACATAATGGGATCAAAATGAAAAGGAACCTCATAGGCTTTTCAGCTAAAAAGGGGAAGAGGAGACCACTTCCTTGCACCACTTTTATTTCACCAAGGAACAGATTCCTCAGCCACCTCCTGGGACCTCCTCCCTGAGTCCCCCGCCTTACGCCCTCCTTTCAAGGATCCTAGGAACTGTCTCTGTCCTTTATTATCTGGCCCTAAAATTTAAAAAGGAAAGAGGAAGCTAGGGAAGAGAGGGAGAGAAAAACAGAAAGGCAGAGAGAGAGAATATATGGGGATCTCATTCTTGGTCCTGATTAGGCTTCAGTTAGAAATAAAATATGTCAGTCACTCTGCCTGGAAGGGGTTCCTCCTGTCGGGGCTGGTTATGCAAAGCACTCAGAGGTGTGTGGGGATAATCAATTAGGTCAGAGGAGGGAGTATATGTCACTGCTTCCCTCATTATCTGCATGGAGGTAGAGGAGGGGGGCTGGTTTGCTGGGCCACGGAGCCAGAGGAGAATAAAATTATCTCCCTAAGTGATGGCCCACCTCTGGGACCAGGACGTTCATGGTTTTCAGTTGAATTTATTTTTGGTTGGAATACAGCGAGGAGGAAGCGGGGTCCAGTCAGAAGGCAGCATGGAAGGGCCGGAGGGCTAGGGCAGCAGAGGCTTTGGGGAGAAGGAGGGATGTTCCAGCCACTCACCTGCCCCAGGGGAGCAGCAGGGAGAGGGAGGGCTCCTGGGCTGCTGTTCTCTGGGCACCTGGCAGGTCTGCTGTCTTAGGCCTGAGTTCTGGAAGGTTAGAGAGAGGGATTGAATATTTGGGTAGGAGCTGGATGTCTGACGTCTTCACTGGTTTGTTGGGAGCTTCTGTCAGGAACTCGCTTTGGGCCTAATTATTTATGTCCTTCTAGAAATGTCCCCCGCATCCTAGAGTTCCTGGTTGTATGGACCTTCTACCTGCATCAGATGAAAATGGGCAATTGCGGGTGTGTAAAAATTGCATCTGTGGTTAGAGCCACCTCCAACTTGAATGGGCGCAGGCTTCATCCTTTCTCAAGGCCCCGCTTTCACCATCTGCCACTTGGAGGAGATTGGATGAGACACATTTATTCAAACTTCCTTACGAAGCCAACATTGTCTAGGGTTAGGCATGAATGTCGGAAGTGTGGGTCCAAAGATAATTATTGGGATAAGGAGGCCCCATAACCTTTCTAGTAACCACCTCTGGATCGTAACTGGCCACTGTCCTCTGATCCAGGCAGCCAACTTAACCATATTGAAAGTGTCCATCTATTGTGTGACCAACCTAGCTTTGACGCAGCTGCCGCTCGCCTTTGAACAGAAGCTCCAGCCCCTCCGAAGGCTCTCCTGATGGTCTGGATGGAAAACCCCACAAGGCATCTCTTCCTGAGGGTGAAAGGGATGAGTACTCAGGTCAAGAGACCTGGAAGAGCTCCTAAGAGAGGTCCTCACCCAGCTGTCCCTCCCACTTCCAGGACAGATGGCAATGTCTGGAGACACTTTCAGTTGTCATGCCTGGGTTAGGGGTGCTACTAGCATCTCATGGATGGAGACCAGGGTTGCTGCTAAGGGTCCAGCAAGGCACAGGCCAGCCGCGTGCAACAAAGAGTTATCCAGTCCAAACTGTCAACAGTGCCAAGCTTGAGAGACACGGAGGTGAGGGAAGGGAGAGGAGTCTGGGGCAATCCCGGAAGATAGTGTCTCCCAGAAACCACAGCTTCGTGGAGAGAAACATTAAAGCAGGGCACTAAGTGGGGCGTTTTTGTTCTTTAAAAACTTTTGGCCCTGGAATGGGGAAGTCGGTGTGAGGGAAACTCTGCCAGCCTGGGAAATAAAAAGAGCGGGTTTTCAACTCAGCCTGGTGCCCGGGAGCCACTGAAGGTGAGACGGTCTCAGGCGAGAGGGGCAGAGTCAGCCCCAAGGAGGATGTGTGTCTGCGGAGTTGGGTCTTTCTCCCTGGGTATTTATATCAGGAACAGGTTATGGGAATATTGTCACAGATGAAAGCTTAACTCCTGTGGCTTTGCCTCAGAATCATCGCCACCTCTTCACTGCCGCCAGCCCTTCCATGCACATACACGCGTCTATTTATTTACTTGCTTATTTTACCTGGGAGTGTGTGTGTGTGCGTGTGTGTGTGTGTGTGCACGTGCCCGCGCGTGTGTGTCCCGTGTCAGGGAGCCAGAGGGAGACAGAGGCAGGGTAAGGCCTTACTCCGGGGCTGACCGTCTAGGACGGGAAGGCTGTGATGTTACAGCTTTTTTCTTGCGTTCTCTCACTGCTCTAGGCGGCTAACAAGTGGGCCCACAGCCCTCGGGGCCCTTGGAGTGCACTCATCTGAGAGATTGTGCTCTTCTCAGCCGCTCAGATTTATTTTGCCGAAGTTACAGGGCAATTATGGAAATGCGCCCTTTGAAGCTGGGCTGATTTCTCTTTATTTTCTTCTCCCTGACAAAGCAGAGCTTCCCTGCCTCTTGTGGGCTTTTTTTTTTCTCCCCCCTCCGTTTCCTTTTCCTCTCTCCTTTTTTTCTGATAATTATTAGATAGTGGGAGTTTCCAGGGGTAATTTGAAAAAATCTTTTAAACAGTGATAAAAATACCTATAGAGTAAAAGAAACTTACCATTATTTAAATGTTACGTTGGGTTTTTTTTTTTTTTTCTCTTTTTTTTAATGGGGTTTGATGGCCAGGAGGAAAGAAATGAATTCGTGATACTAAGAGACAGACCCCTCCTGCCCAGATCGTCATGGGGCGGCCCACGGCAGCCGGGCAGGCCACCGGCTTGGCTAACAGACTGTTCCAGTGACCTGGGGCTCCTGCTAGGCCCCTGGAATCGTAGCTCACAAATTTTAGCAGGACAAGCGCTCTGCTCCCCTTTGCTCACACCTCTGGGTGAATAAGAGGCCCCGACTCGACAGGGCTGTGTTTTCTGGGCCTTGTACATTATTCATCACTGCAGCATGGAATCTGGAAGCTCTGTGTGAACCAACCCCATTTATTTCTCTCCTCCCGCCCCACTTTGCTTGGCCTGACGCTGGCGTGTGGAGGGAAAGTGTCTGAAGCCAGATGGTGTCCGCCTCGGTGCTGGCGAGACCTTCGAGGGGGAGAGTCGGCCTGTTTGGGGTCGGGGTGGGAAGGGGCCCAGTTTCTGTTTTTCAGAGTGACTTTGAAGTTCTCTTCGCCCATCTTTTTGTTTGCTCCTTCCTCCTTCCCTTCCTGTGTCTGGGGGTGAGTGGCTCATTATCTGTCCACAAACTCCGACAGGAAGTCTCGTCCCCTTCAGGAGCTGGCGTTGGCCTCAGAGGCCTGTCCGGAGTGGAGGCCATCTCAACTCTCACTTCCTTTAAGCCACTTAAATAAAATCCAGTCAGGTAAATGGAGTGGAGTGCTGCTTATTTGATAGGCCCCATGGTGAGCGCCTTCCATGCATTCTATTTAATGTTCATAGCCGCCCTCGGCCAAGGCACAGACAAGGACATTAAGGCCTGGGAGAGGGGGATGGAGTTTCAGAAAGTCTTCTGGTAACATGAACATTCTCCGTGGAGTGAAAGATAGCCACGCGGAACATTCCACATGGCGTGCTACCATCTGAATTAAAAGGAGAGTATCCATTTGTTTGTACAAGAAGCTGGTAAGAGTGGCCGCCTTAATTTAAGGAAAGGACCTGTGCAGCTGGAGGTCAAGGCCCCGAGGGATATCTTTCAGTTTATATCCCTTTGTTCCTTGTGAACTCTGTGAATGAATATGTTAGCTCTTCCTGCTTGTTTTTAAATAACTAATATACGTGAGAGAGGTAGAGAGCAGTTTCTCTGGACCTCCCAGTGGAACTGAGGATCCTTCATTCACTCATTCGTTCCCTGAACATCCACAGATAGTCATGAAGCAGCAGGTCAGACTCCCTTGGTACAAATCCCAGTTCCATCACTCCCTAACTGTGTGACCTTGGGATATTGACTGCATCTCTCTGAGCTTTGTTTCTTTTAAACCAGAAAGAAGAATTACAATTTTACCTCCCTCATAGACTGTTGAGAGAATGAGTTCATTCACGCTTAGGACAAACAATGCATCATGCATAATGATTTGTCTCATGCAGAGTAATTACTTAATACATTACAAATATTATTTTTATTTACGACAACAACAACTCTAGGCAATAGGTATTGTTGTCCCCAGTTTATAGAGAGGGAAACCCAAGCTTCGCCCCTTGTTCAACTTGGCCAAGTGTTCTGACCCAGACCTCTTGGACCCTGATGCACTTGGCCTGACCCTGTCTCGGATGGGCCCAGCACAGCAGCTCTCACTGCAGCCCACCCTCTGCATAGAAGGCAGTGGAATGCAAGGGCATGGGAACGGCTGGGCCAGGGGGATAACTTGGAATCTGTTACCTTTGATTTTCTACTTTTAACTAAGCACAGGACAAGATGAGGGGCTCTGTCCACTCCTTTCATTCCATCTCCCATCCTGGTGGAATGGGCTTTCAGGAGAATTACACACCAGCGTTCTGCTGTAAGAGGCCATCCATATTAGCACAAGAAAGGCTTGTCTTACTTCTGTATTTCTGCTCCTCAACGTGTGGTCCCTGGGCCAGCAGAATCAGCATCACCCTCAGAGCTTGTTAGAAATCCAGCCTCTCAGGCCCCTCCCAGATCCACCGAATCGGAAGCTGTGTTTCCCCAGGACTCTCTGGGTGATGAGCGTGCATCCTGAAGTGTGAGAAGGGCTGGCGTAGATGTTCCTTAGTAAAGCCTGTGGTCCTTCCAGAATGGAGACAGGAAGAGGCTCGATCTCCTTGGGCTGCACAGGCAGGAGGATACTGGAGGGAGGGAGGGAGGGCAGGGCAGAGGGTAAAGAAGGAAAGAATGAGAGAGGTCAAGGTGCCAAGTGCCAACCCAAGGCTGATTTTGCCAGGGCTGAATACGGATTTTGCCCCTTTCTCCATCTTCACACATGTTCAAGGTCGGCTGGAACACTGAGTTCCTCACTGCCACAGCCTCTGCTCACGTGCCCCTCCAGGTATTTCACAGCGTAAGGATATATGTAATTAAGAAATGTAGGACTTTTTATTAATTGTAACTGATTTCTTACAGCCCGCCTCACAGCTGATCCCCACTAAACTTGGGTACATCTCATGAAGAGCTGGAATGAGGGGGTGGGAGGAAAAGAGAGAAAGGAAAAGAGGAAGGAAGGAAGGGGGGAGGGAAGGAGAAGGGAGGGAGAGAGGAAGGAAGGAAGGGGAGAGGGAGAGAGGAAGGAAGGAAGGCCAGCTATTCTGAATGGGCACAAAATAGGTAGGAACTTTTGAGGCCAAGGATTGACTCCTTCACTTATTTTTTTATTCATCCATTCATTCAAGAATATTTATCAAGGATAACGATATTTATTTTTATTAATTAATTCGTTCAATAATGTGTCAAAGAGACACAACGTGAACAAGGTCCCTGCCCTCCTGAAGCTTTCAGTCAACTGGAAACACGTAATTTAATAATAATAACAATAATAATAATAATGCTGGATTATGAAGGATAAGAACAAGATGCTATTAGAATGCATAAGGAAGTGGGGTATACCCTAGCTTGGGGTGGGACGGGTGGAGGAGGTGGGTACAAATGCACATATGCATTTGAGTGTCCAGGTACACAAAGGAAGGAGGCCTGTAGCCTGGAGAGAAAGCAGTAGCTCTAGGTCTGTGCTATCAAGCACTCGATATGTGACTGGTCCTAACTGAAAGATGTAGTAAGCACAAAATACACTCTGGAATTCAAAGATTCAGTACATTAAAAGAAAAAAGAATGTAAAGTATTGCAATGATTTTATGTTTGTTATTTGTTGAAATGACAGTATTTTGGATCTATTGGGCTAAATAAAATATATTATTAAAATTAATGTCACCTGTATTTTTATACGTTTTAAAATGCAGTTACAAGAAGTTTTTCAATTTTATTTATTTATTTATATAAATTGCCTTTCTAATGTGTGGCACTACTCCCAGGAGACTGAGATGCCAGGAGTCCACATGCCAACACCACTGCTTCCTAAGTCACCTTGAGCAAGTTAGCTTAGCTGCACTTAACCTCAGTGCCTTCCTCCATAAGCACACGCTATGTGCTCAATTTAATCGTCCCAAAGACCCTATGGTATAGATCAGGGATTTGAAAGCATCACTACTTTCTTTTTTCATTTCAGCTTCTGCTTCAGTGTTGACTGTCTTCTCTCCTCCAGGTGGCAGGTACACAGGTGTCATTAACTCTGTGGCCATGGCCTTAGAACTGATGATCCAAAGGGAAAGAAATGGTTTCTCTTGCTTTGTTTCAGTTGTAAAATCCCAAGGAAGAACTCTGATGGGCTCAGCTTGGGTCATGTATTCATTCCTGGTCCAGTCGCAGCAGCCAGGAGTGGGGCAGGAAGAGGAAGAAAAAAAGTGAGGATGCTACAATCATAGAAACGGGGAGGGTGGGGGAGAATGTGTGCTGGGAAGACACAATCAATCTGTATCTACTGCACTGGAGTGGTAGGGAAAGGGTAGAAGAGGAATAAGGGAAGGAAGTTCTATGAAGAGGCTTGGGAGGCAGGTGAGAAGGGAGAGTCATCAGCCATTTCACTGAAGGCCAGTCTTGCAGGTAACTGAACAAAGGCCAAAACCCAAGGCAAGCAACGCCCCAGCCCTTCCAGGCCCAGCGGTCTCCCTCTGATTACACATTGAGATGGACGTGGGTCATGCCACAACTTCTCTAGATTTCCCACCTGAGTATTTCTAGGAAAAGGGGTGAGTGGACATACAGCCTGAAGAATCTGAGGTCAGCCCCGAAGTGGCCCTCCACAAGAGTGCAAGTCCTTTCATGTCTCAATTTTTATCTTATAGAAGAATGCACATCTTCATCCGTGATATTTCCCTCTTTGTCTTGTTATAAAGGTAGTTTTTCTTATAAAGATCTTCAGATAAAATGGAGAATTCAGCACCCTCATGTATCCTGTGGCTTTGATACCTCCTGGGACACTGCTGGGTACCACAGAGGTCTGGGGCCTTGATTCAAGAAGCTTGGGCACATGGGTCGGCAAGAGTTTGACCCCAATGTCTTGGAAGGGTGACAGAGACCAGATGGATGGGGTCAGACTCTTGCGGACTCACGTTTTGCTTAAAGTCAGTAGAACTTTAGAGCCTGACATGTTCCCTTCTCTTTAATTGTCCCTCTCTCTCTCTTTCTTCCCCTTTTACACTTGAACCTGAGCTGGGGGATGCATCTTTGGCCTGAGATAATCTTGGTGCTGGGTACCTCCCAGGGCCTAGTGTTAGTGATTGCTCAATAGATATGCACAGAATGCATTGCTGCTTTGGAATTCAGCCGTCAAATTAGGTTATTCCTAAAAATGTATTTAGATGGTTAGAAAAATCACTTGCAAATATTTTACAAAATAAGAATTATTAAATATTTTCATTACAGGTAGAATTTGGGGAAAATATTTTAATAGTCATCCTACAACAACTTTAAATACAATTGTAAGGTGTAATCATTATACAAGATAGTGAGAGCTACGCTTTGTCCGGGTTTGCCGCGTGTCAGGGACTTGTCATCATGTCTTGCTCTATAAAGTCAGCGTGAGATCATTGTTTGAAGGCAGCAGCCGCTCCATTTTTAGTTGCCCTCTGTCCTCCCCCTGCCATACCTAAGCACCCTAAATATATACCCAGTCTCTCCTGACCGCTCATCCATTATGGTGTCATAGGGACCTTTTATGAGGTCACTCAGTGAGGTTGGGCCAGGATACTCTGTCATATGCTCTCGCTGATTTTCCTAAGATATTCCTTTAATGGCCACATAACAGTCAGGCCAGGAGGTCTCCACACCACGCAGTCTGTCCTCCCGGCAAGTCCCCTGACCTTTTGTGTCCTGGACTACAGCAGAACAGGATGGCATGGCCCAGCTGGAAACAGCACTTGGGAAAAGGCCATAGACTCAACCGTTTGCTCCACAGCACGCAGAAGGGCCATTGCCAAAAAGATAATTATCCAGAAATGTGGAACGAAGACACTGCAGGAGAGAGGGGCTGAGCAGGGCGGGGGGAGGGAGGGGACAGAAGGGCTGGCAGAGACAGAGCCCGTCCGATGGCAGAGTCCCTCTCCGTGGCCTGGCGAGCTGCACGGTCTCGGGGGCTTAGGAGGCACCAGGCACTAGACTTATCCACAAACTAGAGGCTTCTAGGGAAGTTGTCTCGATCTTTCAACCTTTCCAGGAAAGAGAGAGGTCCTTCCATCCCATCAAATTGTGGACTGTCAGACTCGCTCTGCGAAGGGAGAATCAGGGCATCTCCGCTACAGGATGGTACAGGAGGAACCCCCCCAGGTCATCTCCCTGGTCCTCAGATGGCACATTTGTGATGGGAGCGTAAGATGGGCTACACGTTTGCCTGTGGAGAAATCACAGCAGAATATTCTCTTCTTGCCGCCTCTGAGATCTTTGCCTCACAGGTTTTCATGGAACTACTGAGCTCATTCTTGGGCAGGGTCCACTCTCATCTAGTCCTCACGGACATGCTAATTACAGAAAAGGTGGCATTTCTCTTTGCTCTAGCAGCACCCCCTCGAGATACAATACATGGTTATTCATGGCACGTTATGGGACATCTCTGAGTTGATATTAGTATCTCCAACCCTGAGACTGTGTCACAGCACACACCAACACATAGGTGGAATATTCAAAATACTTAACAACTGGGACCTTACCCGCATCAGAACCAGCAGAGACCTGAGACCTCCTGCTGTGCCAGACATTGACAAGTCAGTCTGTGAGTCACGGGAGTGGCCAGGAGGTCTGGGGAGTTGCCAGAGCAAAAGAGGGGCCACTATTTACCAACGGGCATGGAACTATCTCTATATTTTAAAAATGGAGACAACTGGATATCCAAGTCCAAAAGAATCAAGTAGGATCCTTCCTAATTCCATATACAAAGATTAACTCAAAATGTATCATAACCTTAACTGTAGGAACTAAAACTATACAACTCTCAGAAGAAAATACGGGAAAAAATACTTGTGACCCGAAGTAAAGCCTTCTTAGATAGGACACCAAAAGCACAAGTAATAAAAGAAAAAAATAAATTGGACTTCATCAAAATGTAAAACTATGTACTATAAAGGATGACATCGAGAAGGTGAAAAGATAACCCATGGAACGGGGTGGAAATATTTGCAACTTATATATCTGATGAGAGAATTGTATCTGGAATATATATTAAAACACTATTTCAACTCAATAATAAAAGACAAATAACCCAATTTAAAAGTGGGCCAAGGATCTGAATATACATTTCTCCAAAGATGATACATAAATGACCAATAAGCACATGAAAAGATGCTTAACATGATTAGTCATTAGAAAAATGCAAATCAAAACCACAATGAGGGCTTCCCTGGTGGTGCAGTGGTTGAGAGTCCGCCTGCCGATGCAGGGGACACCAGTTCGTGCCCCGGTCCGGGAAGATCCCACATACCGCGGAGCGGCTGGGCCCGTGAGCCATGGCCGCTGAGCCTGCGCATCCGGAGCCTGTGCTCCACAACGGGACAGGCCACAGCAGTGAGAGGCCCGCATACCGCAAAAAAAAAAAAGAAAAAAAAACCCCAACACAATGAGTTGTCACTTCACATCCATTAGGATAGCTATAAAAAAAAAAATGGACAATAACAAGTATTTGTGAGGATGTGGAGAAATTGTCACCTTAATATTGATACATTCGCGGTAATATAAAATGGGGCAACCCTTTTAAAAACCAGTTTGACAGTTATTTAAAAAGTTAAACATAGTTTCTGTATGACCCAGAAATTTCATTCCTAGATACATGCTCAAGAGAAATGAAAACACACATCCACAAAAGCTTGTCCATGAATGTTCATAGCAGTGTTCTTAATAATAGCCAAAAAGTGGAAACAACCCAAATGTTCCTCTACTGATGAATGGATGAACAAAACGTTGTCTAACCAAATAACAGAATACTGCTTGTTTGGCTTTAAAAAGGAATGAAGTATTGATACATGCGACAGCATGGATGAACCTGAAAAACATGCTCAGTGAAAGGAGCTCACCCTAAAACATCACATGTTGCATAATTCCATTTATCTGAAATATCCAGGATAAGCAAATCTATAGAGACAGAAAGTCAATTAGTGGTTTCCTAGGGTTGTAAGGGCCGGGCAGATGTGGGGAGTGATGGCTAATGAGCACAGGATTTCTTTCTGGAGTGATGAAAATGTTCTAAGATTGATTGTGGTGGTGACTGCGCAACTCTGTGAGTATATTAAAACCACTGCACACTGTACCTTTTAGTGAGCTAATTACAGTTCATGTGAGTTGTATCTCAAAAGCTGTTAGATATGCCCCACTGGCCAACACACAAACATACTATTTAAAGACACTCCCCAAAATGTTCAGACATGCGCTCGCGCGCACACACACACACACACACACAAACCAGACACAAACACAAGAAGAAAAACAATTGAGAGAGCTAGGTCAACACAAATAGCTGTGAACCTTCTCCTCCAAAACTGGTAATGGAGAGTGAATTTTTTTGGCAGAGTTTTGGCATAAAAAGTCCTGCTGGAAGTACTTACAGATAATTTTAAACCCCCCCCAACAAAAAAATAGGAAGCTTTTGTACCCTCAAATAATGATGTTCTGGAGCGTTCTTATTTGGAAAGCTCCCTGGGTTGTGCTCATATCTCTATTATTACAGTAATAAGACTGCAAGTGGTCGTATTTGAAGGAGGACCTGCATGGGGTTTATGAAAGCCTGGTGCTGTTTCCCCCTCAGAAAGCAGACGACTTTCCCTCCACACCAGCAAAGTGCTGTTGCCTGACACTCACTAAGGAGAGGCAGAGGAAGAAGATGCTTTCTGGAAAATTACAGCACCATGGTGCAGTTCTGTGTCCAGGAAAGATGGAAGCTTGAGTGACACCCCCCAGGCCAGGCCAGGAAGCCCTGAGTTACACACCGTGTGGGAAAGACTGGGGGAAGAATATTTGCCAGGCAGGTTAAACCCACATCTTTATCCAGAGGGCCGTGAAATCTATCAAATGTGCTGGCTGGTTAAATGCAATTCCAGGGAAGATGAGTTTGGGTTCAGGAAAGCAACGTGGCCTTCCCAGTGGCACATCCTTTGTACTGCTGCACAAAATCGCCACCGTCAAATCCTGCTACCATCTAACATTTTTTGAGCATTGTAATAAACACCTATATGCTTATCTCGTTTAATCCTCGAAACCACTCCATAACGTCAGTGCTATCGTCATGCCCACGTTGCAGGTGGGGAACTGAGGTCCAAAGGGCAGAGTGAAGTTTTGAACCCAGCTGCCAAACTCTGAACCACTCAGGCGCTCTCTGAACGTATATTGACAAACTCAAAGAGTTGGATGGTCAACAAGGCTCGTCCCTTTCTCTTTTGGCCGTTGCGTTCAATTACTCTTGAAACTCTTGAGAAGCAACATTTTGAAATATAAGAAGCATATGAGAGAAATGGCCCCATCCAAGATACAGGGAAAGAGTTAATGAGGGGAGGGATCTGTTACACTGAAAATATCTTCCTGCACATGTTTAGGGAAGACAGGAGGACCGGTGGGTAAGAGACGAAGATGAGAGCCCAGAGAAGACCCTCAAAGGCTGAGCCAGGCCCCCTTACCTGTGTCCACACCAGGACCCAGACAAACACCTCTTCCTCTAGTGCTACAGCAGCAAGAAAAGATCCTGGAGACGTGGTCGCAGCTCCCCCAGAGGGCACCCCCTGCTCTCCTCCTGCCTGTGCCCATGTCAGGGTCCCTTCCCGCAGGTGAATGAGGAGGGGGTTGGGAAACCCATCTGCCCAGCGTTGACCTCCACCTGAGGTTCCCCTGTAGGTCCACACCCAGAAGGAAGAGAAGGCTGTGGGACAAGAACGAGAACCCCGACTAGGGCCAGAAGGACTGGGTTCAAGCCTCAGCTCAATTCTCACGAGCCAGACATCCGCTTTGGTTTCTTTTAAATTTTTTAATTTCGACCTACTTTCAGGTTTACAGAAAAATTGCAAGAATTGTACAAAGGGGTTCCATAAACCCTACACCCAGATGCCCCAAACATGAACATTTTACCATATTTCTCTCTCTCAACAAATAGATATAGAGACATCCAAGTATATATCTTATACTTGTATAAGCATATAGATATATCTATACTTATACATATATCTAGGTTTATATTATAAATATATAGATGTGTTTATATTTATGCAAATAATATCTATGTAAATATATACAAGTACATATATACAAGTGTATATATATATATATATAAACATTGTACTTCCGATTCTAATCCAACATGGCAGAGTTCATTAGATCTTTCTTCTTCCACATATGTAACTCCCTTCGCTGTCAATGAGAAACCTGGCTCTCATTATGCACAATATATTTACTTCTATGCTCAATCTCAGAATACGCAGCAGGTATTTTCAGAATTGCTAACCTATACATCTGCAAAAATAGAAACCAACTATCTCGAGTTTAAGACTCATGTAGGATTCTTTTGTCTTTCATCTAAACATTGTGTGCCAAAATCACTGAGGTCAGCTCTCCCTGACCCTTCCTTTCAGTGTGGTTGTCTGTTTCACTTGAAAAATAGTTCAATTCATTTGCTTTTACTTGTATCTCATTTTAAGATTTTTCCCCAACCTTGTTGATTTTATTTCTTTTTTTTTTTGAGTACATGAAATAATAACATAGTTCCAAAAGTCAGAAGTATACAAAAAAGTATGCTAGAGAAGTGTCACTCCCTCCCATTTCTTCTCCTCTTTCAGCCCCATTCCCACTCATTTCCTGTAACTAACCAGTATCATTAATTTCTGTTTTATCCTTCTAGCACTTTGTTTGCACAAATGAGCAAATACATGTATATTTTCTCCCCCACACCATTCTACACAAAAGGTAGCATCCTACTTTAACAATATGTCCTGGAAATCATCCCCAGTTAAGGACATAGATATCATCCTCAATCATTTTTACAGCTGCATAGAACGCTGTTGGGTAGATGTACCACAATTATGCAACCAATCTCATACGCGTGGGTTTTTAGATGGTTTCCAATATTGTGTAATTACAAATGATACAGCTGTGAACAACATTTTGCATACATATTTCACATTATTGGAACGCCATCCACTTCTAAGTGTTATGTATCAGTAAGGATTAGACCCAACTGCATGTAATAGAAAATGCAATATAATAGAAACACTTAATCAGTTAGTGTTATATACATGAAAGAAATACTGAGGTAGGCAGTCCAGGGTTGGCACCGCAGCCCCATGGTCATCAGAGATCCCGGCTCCTTCTCACATTCTGTTCTTTTATTCTTCTTAGTATGTTGTTCCATCCTCACAGTTACCTTATGATCTAAAATGGCTGCTGATACTCCTGCCATCACATTTATACCCCAAAAAGGCAAAGGAAGTAAGGGCAAAAAAGGGCTTCCTCAGCAGTCATTATTTATGGAGACATCCTGGAAGGCTCTCCCACCACCTTCTACTTGCATCTCACTGTCCAGAATTAAGTCTCAAAGAAGGTTGGAGAAAATAGTATTACAGCTGGCCACACTACTATGTGACTAGGGTTCTTTTGGTGAGGAATCAGGGGAGAATGGGCTTTGGCTGGGCAACTAGCAATCTCTACCATGTAACTACAATGAACTTTTCAGCCCTTCCATTCTACTACACAACCAGTAAATGTTTCGTGTACAAAAGTGAACAAAAAAAGTCATTTCTTTTCCTAGGGTACTTGGGACAATTTTAGGAGCATTCTCATAGCTCTGAGCCAGTGCAAGGCCCTCCTCCCCTTGGGGACCAGGAATGCCCCTGAGACAGCAGCCACTGGGGACCACCCCTGTTATCTGAGCCACTGGGAGGGTCAGTTGTTTTCACGAGGAGAGGAAATACAGTGATCCTTCAACAAGCTTAGGAGATAAGCCCAGAAGCCAGATGCCACTGTCTTTCACCAGAGGCGAAAGTAACAAGGTATTCGATGTTAGCCAGAGAACCAAATGTATCAGGAGACATTAAAAAGTGCCCCGGTTCATCCCAGGGGGATGGGGACTGTCATCCGAAGCACATTAAGTATAAACTGAATGATGTCTGAGGTGGCAGAAGAGGCAGCGTTTCTGCGTGAGTTTGGGAGCAGAGGCTGGGGAGGGGTGAGGTTAGATGGGGAGTAGAAGGTGAGACTGAGCTGACAGTCTGGACTCGAGCACCCGGACATGGAAAAGGGGACTCCTGGGGCGGCATGGGGGAAGGCACTGGGGTTCCGGCGTCCAACGGAGCTGAGTTCACACCCCAGCTTTATGTGTAACAGCCACAGCATCATTTCTCCTCTCTGGGGCTCAGTTTTTTCATCCACAAACTGCTCTCTGGTTTGGAGGGTGTGGAAGGAATTAAAAGATGAATTAAGGATCCAGCAAAGCGGTTATTTCCTTAATAGTTACTATTGTATCATTCACTACAGAGGCTCTCAGCTGGTCCTCCCCCAGGTGTCAATGTCTACTTAACAGACCCTGCTGCACAAGGATGGAGGCTCAGGGAAGGCAGGATCGTGGACAAGCCGGCCTGCGGGAGGCCCCGGGGGAGACGACGGCAGAAACCCAGCGTTAAAGGATTCTCCAGTCTCCTTGGTTGAACCTCCTAACCCTCCACTAGGTAAGGCCAGAAAGATGGCCTCAGGGACCAAAAGAGGCCACTTCACATCAAGATGTGGGAGGACGTTTGCCGTTTCCTTTCTCACGTTTCAATGTGCTGGGTCGGAAGGAGTTTTGTCCCCAAGGCTCTGGCCATTAAGGAGGCACTTCCTCATACTCAGGACTCCAGGGCGTCAACCTATAATTTAGTGTTGTCCCAGTGTCCACTGGACGTGCAGCCTTGGACATGTCTCAGCTTCTGGAAACTTCCCTCCCTTCCCCCTCAGGCTGTTTTGAGAAGCCAATCAAAGCTCTGCTCTGAATTGTTAAAGTATCAGTAAGTGTTCACGCCCATAAAGCAAACATGTCCTTACTCACTGGACTGTCTTGGAAAAGAGGAAAGAAAGAAAGAAAGAAAGAAAGAAAGAAAGAAAGAAAGAAAGAAAGAAAGAAAGAAAGAAAGAAAGAAAGAAAGAAAGAAAGAAAGAAAGAAAGAAAGAAAGAAAGAAAGAAAGAAAGGAAGGAAGGAAGGAAGGAAGGAAGAAAGGAAGGAAGGAAGGAAGGAAGGAAGGAAGGAAGGAAGGAAGGAAGGAAGGAAGGAAGGAAAAGAAAAAGCAACCATTTATTGAGCATCTACTATGTTTTTATACTTTATATGCATTATCTCCTCTCATCCTGACTACCAACCCATAGGTGTGGGAAGCAACTGTTATCATCCCCATTTTACCGAAAACTAAAGTGAGATTCAGAGAAGTTAAGGGGCATGTCCAAGGTCACAGAGCCAGTAAATAGCAGAGCTGGAATCCAAACCTAGTGCCACATAACCCAAACATAGAGTCTTAAAAAGTTAGGCCCTTTATTTATTTATGTTTTGAATTTTATTTTATTTATTTTTTATACAGCAGGTTCTCATTAGTTATCCATTTTATACATATTAGTGTATATATGTCAATCCCAATCTCCCAATTCATCCCACCACAATGCCCCACTCCCTACTTTCCCCCCTTGGTGTCCATATGTTTGTTCTCTAGCAAAGGGCCTTTCAAAGGCTGAAAGGCAGGGCTTGGATGGGAGGGCATGGGGCAGGTGTCCTCTCAGGTCCCAGGAGCCTCCCTCCCTCGGAAGATCCACCCGTGTCCATTGGCAACTGCAGGCACAGGGTATCCACTGCCTGAAATCCAGACTTCCCGACTTTGTTTCTCAGCCACAGTAAAACCAAAGTTTATTTTCATTCCCCCCGTCTCCATGTTAAAGGAAAGCAGAGCTTGGGCCCCAAATTCCATTCTAAATAAGGGATTGGAGGACTGTTCAATCTAATTAAGATGATTTGGCACTTTCGAAAGACGTATTTCACATGCGTGCATTGCGCTCGCGTACACACGCACACACACACACACACACACACACACACCCCTCCAGGCAGACCTGTCAACTCATCCCCAGCCATGACCTCTGATGCCAGTCCAGAGCCGCAGCAGCATCTGTCCACATCACAGCTCTACCCCAGGGTCCGTGGACAGACGGCGTATCATTTCAGGAGCTGCGCGTTCAGCTGTGGTTGATGTGTAGCCCGAGCCCCTCTCCTTCTCCTTCCTGATGAGAAACTTTTTGGATTTCCTCTGCTCTCCGGCTCCTTCTACTTTCAAGACAGGAAGGCGATTGCTCCCTAGGAGCAACTATGATTCTGACAGTAGGTATGGAATAAGTGGGGGATGTGAACCACTTATAATAAATATTATATTAATAATGGTGATGATAAAACTATGACTGCCCATGCTGGCCTGGAAATCCTCACGGCATTCCCCTCGAGTATTAGCCAATTGAGGAAGGTTGTCTTCTAAGACCCTCCTTCTCAAAGTGTGGTCTGTGGACCAGCATCTTGGGCATCACCTGGGAGCCCGATAGAAACCCAGGTTCCACACTAATGCGTACATAGTAAAATTACTGAACCTCTGCTCTAAGATACTGAAAACCTTGAGACCTCCTCCACCTCCCCAAACCCTGGTCCAGGTAGCTTAGCTTTCAGGGCTGATCATCTGGCAAAATAAATCAACAAACAGTTCTGCAGGAAGATATGTTTGAGAAATATGACAAGCCACGTTCCTCTCTAGAGTACACAAAACATATCAGCACATTAGAGGTCCTGATAAGTCCTGCATTCAAGACACATGTTTACTTTTTCATTTAACTGAACAGCTCCCAAACTTATGTGACCACAAACTATTCTTTTCATAGAACACCCAAAGGTGGAATATATTTTGAGAAACACCACTCTTCCTTGTAAGAAAGGCAGCCATAATCCCTTACGTTATCTTTAGGAGAAGACAGCTGGGGTGTGTCTATGACATTACGTTTTTAATAATCAGTTCTAAGACCTCAGGATGTATAAATTAGGAAGCTATTTTAAAGGTGACAGGAAAGCTTACACCACTTACCTTTAACTAGGGCCACACCCTCATTGCTTCTGGATTCCAATCTGCATTCCCACGGTCCCTCAAACTCAAGGTCCCCAACCCAATTTCATTACACAGCAAACCTCTCCCCTAACAACATCACTATTCTCCCAAGCTCTAGAACAGTGTCTTCACTACCCCCTCCCTTATTACCCCTCATTCCCCTCCCACTCCCACTGCTACGTCCCTTCATCTAATCTAGTGCATCATACTTTATCTGCGTTACATCTTTCAACCCTTCACACCCTGCTCCTTTCCACTCTATCCGGCCTCCTGCGTCCTAAGCACCTCCCTGCCCTGATTTCTGCATAATTCATCCTACCCGCTACAACTAGAGGGATTTCTCCATGCACAGGTTCGCCTGCTCAAACAATATCAGCAGCAGCATCACTGTGGGTGACATTTATTAAGCACTTGCTTTGCTCCAAGTCTTATATTATGATTCCTATTCTGAAGACGTGGAAATTGAAGCACAGCGAGGCTAAGTGACTTGCCCAAGGCCTTACATTTAGTAAATGATGGCAAGAGTAGATTTAAGGTTGGGCAATATGGTACCAGTAGCTGAGCGCTCCACCCTTGCATGGCCCCGCCTCCCTTCACAGACTCTGCCATGAAGGCTACCTTGACCTTCCACCAGCCCTGCTTGCACCTCTTGTCTCAGTCACGCCAGGCCCATCACTCAGGTGGAGGGTGGTACCCTGACGCATCTCCACCCGTTGACATCATCTTGACATCTTTACTCAGACACATTTCCTCCATGCCCCGACCCCACGTCCCCTCCCCCCGCAGCTGCCCTTATTAGTGGAATCTTTTATCACCCCTATGAGATGGTCAACTTTCTGAGGCTGAGGACCAGACCTTGCCTGTGTCTGCCTTCACTGGACCCCACACAGGGTTGGTGCCCCTCTCTGCCTCACAGCCCACTCTCCCCTCGGCTTTAAAATATCTGGAGAGAGCTTGAAAACTTGTTATTATGGAAATTTTCTAACACACACCAAAAATATTTCTAATAAACAAAAGCAGAGAGAAGGGTTTGATGAAACTCCAGCAACCGCGTCTTCAACAAGTATCAAGATTTTGTCAGTCTTGTCCCATCTGTGTATCCCCTTTGTTTTTGCCAGAGACTGGAAAAAAATCTCAAACTTCATGGCCTGTCACCCGCAATTTCTACAGTCCCTAGCTTTAACAGATAGTAACTTTAAAAAACTGTAATTACAATATCGTCATCGCTGACAAAATTAACACTATCGCATAAAAGGTGTTGGCAAAGTTTGGACCTCGGGCCAAATCTGGCCCTCTGTCTGTTTCTGTAAAGAAAGTTTTATTGGAACACGGTGACACCCATTTGCTTTCCTATTGCCTAGGGCTGCTTTCAAGCTGCAACAGCAGAGTCGAGCAGTTGTGTACAGTGCACAGAGCCTAAAATATTTACAGAGATATTTGCTGGCCTTACAGAAAGTTTGCTGGTCCCTGCTGCATAACATCTGGTCTCCTTTGAAATTCCCCAGATTGAAGAGAGATCTTTTTATTTCTTTATTTTTTTATTGAAGTACAGTTGATGTACAATATTATATCACTTACAGGTGTACACTGTGGTGATTCACGATTTTTAAAGGTTATACTCCATTTATAGCTATTATAAAGCATTGGCTCTATTCCCCGTGTTGTACGATATAGCCTTGTAGCTTATTTTATACATAATAGTTTGTACCTCTTACTCCCTTACCCTTATATTTCTCCTCCCCCTTTCCCTCTCCCCACTGTAACCACTAATTTGTTCTCTTTATCTGTGAGTGAGAGATCTTTTTTTTTTTTTTTTATGAGGTACGCGGGCCTCTCACTGCTGTGGCCTCTCCCGTTGCGGAGCACAGGCTCCGGACGCGCAGGCTCAGCGGCCATGGCTCAGGGGCCCAGCCTCCGCGGCATGTGGGATCTTCCCGGACCGGGGCACGAACCCGTGTCCCCTGCATCGGCAGGCAGACTCTCAAGCACTGCGCCACCAGGGAAGCCCTCCATCTATTCACCTATAGATGTACATATATATGGATAGATACTATACACACTCATACATATACCCACCAACCCTCACACATGTAGGGAGTTGTACAAATACAGGAGTATTCTCTGCACGTGCTTCTGAATGCGCGCTCTATGCATTCAACGATTCATCATTTCATTCTCTAGGCTGGCCAGTGTACCTTGCATTAGGGTCAGGATCAGGGTGAGGCAAGAGAGGCACCCTGCACCTTCACGACCCTGTGGGCATCTCCTTAAATTTTTCACCCCGGGCATCTCATTCTTCTCACTCTAACCCCAGCCCTGGCCCGGCTTTGCAATACAACATCTTCTTATTTAATCCTCAGAGGAAGCCTATGTTGTAGGTAGGTACTATTGTTATTATTATTATTATCTCCATTTCACAGATGGGAAAACTGAGGTCAGAGAGGTAAAGTGATTTTCCCAGGTTGATTCCGGATTGAACCCCAGGCTGTCCAACTCCAAAGCCGTGCTCTAAACCATGGGGATTCTTTGAAGGTTGGAGAGCAGCACAAATGAAGTCCATACTTGGCAGACTATTCTGCCATCCGCGAGAGGAGAGCTGGACCACGTACAGGAGCAAGGACACAGATGGAGGGAGGAGGAGCTCTTGGGGGAGGTGGCATTGAGGTGAGACCTGAAGGACGGCCAGGATTTCAACAGGTGGCACTTTGCAGGAGGTTATGCCAGGAGGAGGGGACAGGAAGTAGAAGGTCTGGAGGCGGGAAGGGCAGGGGCTGTTTCAGGAAGGCATGGTCGGGTTTGGCTAGACCATGGTCACGTACACAGGAGGGAGTGGGTGGAGTCCCCAGCTGTGGGGTGTGCCAGCACAGGGGTGCCCCTGGCTGGGGTTGGGAGGGCTTTACCCAGCTGTGCCCAGGGGCAGTGTGACTTCTCTTGGAGTGGAGTGGGCACTAAGGCCGCGCTGTGCCCGGAAGTTGCCTACACCTATGGGCCTTAGTCTGGAGCAGGCCTTTGCTGCTTCTCCCTGGGGAGACAGGAGATTCAGGCAAGGACTCTCAGGCTGCTTGGAGAAACCCCTGTTGTATTTTGGCACCAAAGCATTCAGCTGTAAAGCATGACCCAGAAAGTTCTAGTGATTCACGGGGCACGGGCAGAGTCTCAGAGGGGCACACGGGAGGTGGTACGGCAGGGGCTCAGGTGGTTTCTGGGCTCTCGGGGAGGTGAAGGCAAGGAGGCAGGTGTGAAGAGAGGGTTTGCCCTGCTGCCCGCATCACAGAAGATTCCTCCTCTTCCCCCTTCCTTCTCCATTCCATGGACAGACACCTTGATTTCCTCCATCCTAAAAAGCATGGGAACTTCTAAGGATGACGGGAATGCCCAGGTTTGGGGAAAACAGGCTCTTTCTCAATGATTTGTGTCCAGATTGCTCTCTCTGTGGATCATCTGTGAAAAATCGTGAATCCCTTAACGGGCCTCAGAGCCACCCAGCTCATTCCCCAGCTAACTACCAACATACACCTCCCAGAGCGTCTGCCCGGCCTCTCTTCTGAGACCTTCATCCTCAGCACAGAGGCGCATGTCAGGGCCAGAGGTCCACACAGGCCACTTCACCCCGACTTCTCACCTCTTGCCCATCAACTGCTTCATTGCCCTCCCCAGGCCAGCAGGGGATCCCTCAGAGCAGGCCTGTCATTGTGATGATCGTGGCCTCACCGCCTGGCACCTAGGAGGTGCTTAGTAAATTACCGGAAGTAATGAGTCTTTCAAATGGGGTCCGCGTCAAGTCTCCCGAAACCTGAGTCCTTGGTCACCAAAGACCTCACAGGCGACTCTCATGGGCCTATACAGCCACTGAGTTTTTCCTGTAACTTAACCGAACTGCCATGTCTTCTTTATTAGAGTAAATACATATAACATAAAATTTACCATTTTACCCTAAAGTACACAATTTAGGGAATTCCCTGGCGGTCCAGTGGTTCAGACTTGGCGCCTTCATTGCCATGGCCCCGGGTTTAATCCCTGTTTGGGGAACTGAGATCCCGCAAGCCACACGGTGTGGCCAAAACATTTTTTTCCGTTAAAAACTAATTGTCACAATTCAATGACACCTAGTATTGTACAACCATCATTACTACCTAGGTTCCAGAATATTTTCATCACCCAAAAGAAACCTTATAGCCATTAAGTCTTCTCCCCACAGCCATAGGCAACCACTCATCATTATGCCCTATAGCATAATGTTTTCAAGGTTCATCTATGTTGTAGCAGAGGTCAGCACTTCATTCTTTTTTATGGCCAAATAATATTCCATTGTGTGGATATACCATATATCATTTGTTCATCCCTTAGTGGACATTGGGTTGTTAAATAAACCTTTGGCTACTTTGAATAGCGTTGCTATGAACATTCAAGTACAAGTTTTTGTTTGAACACCTGTTTTCAATTATTTGGAGTATCTAGTCAGGAGTGGACTTACTGGATCACATGGTAATTCTATGTTTGACTTCTTGAGGAACTGCCAAAGTCGGTCACCAGTTTTTCCCCAAAGTCATACACCTTTATCATAAGACATTCAGAAAATGTGTGCAGAGAAAAGAAAAAGTTAGAATCACCCATAGTCCTGGCACTCAAAGATTAGCATTGTCAACTTCTCTGAACGTTTCCCACCAGGACTTTTTAGAATTGCCTAAGCTGACCCATATTAGTACACCTTCTTAAAAGTTTTATTTTATTGAAGTATAGTTGATTTACAGTGTGTTAACTTCTGCCATACAGCGAAGTAATTCCGTTATACATATATATACATTCCTTTGCATGTTCTTTTCCATTACGGTTTATCACAGGATATCGAATATTTTTCCCTGTGCTGTACAGTAGGACCTTGTGGTTTATCCATTCTATTTATAATAGTTTTTATCTGTTCATGTTAGTACACTTTTCATTGAGCAGTTTACACAAAAACAGAAATGCCATTTTAAGCCACTTTCGGGGTGACAAGCCTATTTCAAATGGCAACTTTGGTCCTCCCTACCTCCTTCCCTGCTATACTTTGTCCCCTAACACTTATCTCATCCACGAAACTCTCTTGTGCTTATTGGAAACTCTGTTAACGTTGGGATTGCCGACTGTTTGGTTCACTGCCCTGCCCACAGTAGAGATGCGATGAGTATCTATTGAATAAATTAATGTTTCTGAATGAATGAAACATGGCTGCCAATTTAAGATGTAAACTGGGTTTTAAATGCGTTTGCTGGAACGCAACAGAAACGGTTGTGCATTATTCCCCATTGGTTGCCAGCCACGCTGGAGTCTCCTCAGCCCTTATTTTTGTTATGAAGTATAAAGAAGAATAAGCAAGGCATGGAGGTAGTCCCTGGGAATTCCATTGGCTAGAACCGAGTCCCTGCCCACCTTGAACTTCCTGTGTACTATTTGGCAAGGAGGCCCCTCTCATTTTCATCCCAGGCTCCTGGAAGGGGCTGGAAAAGATGGTCCTGAAAATCTCCTCAGAGCACAGAGCTCATTTGGTCCTAATTTCAGGACAGGTTTCTTCCGAACTCCAACCAAAGCCAACGGTCCCCAAGGGGAACTACGTCTCTGCCTCTACCTTCCTGTCCATGTCAGAGCAATTCTCCCAGCCACCTTGTCACGAGCCTGCTGTGCTGCTGCTATTAGTTACAGATGATGGCAATTAGAGGCTGAATCTCCCTGGCTCCTGGTAGAATATTGAGACAGAGCTACAGCTATTTTAAGATTTTAAGCAGATTTATACTTAGTGCTTCAAAGCGGGCCAGCCAGCAAGGAAAATATGGTAACTGTTGCTTTAAATTATAGCTATCATTACTTCAAAAGGAGATTCAATCAGAAACCACTGAAGACTAAAACTATTTACATCTCCTGACACTTAAAAGCAAGCGAGCAGTTTTAACCTGTCAGCCTTGGACATATCGGCTGCAAAGAGAGAGAAACCTCACTGGCCTGCGAAGAAAAACATTTTCAAGGGAGCAGGACCTGAGAAGGGATCTTGGGGGTCCTCCCACTCAGATCTTGCCTCCCATGGCTCTATCGAGGGCCAGGAGGGATCTGGGGTCTCGGGTGAGCAGCTCTGCCCAGGTCTGCAGGCGGCGGTCTCCAAACCCCTGGGAAGCCTGGCTCGCCCCAGAGCAGGACAGCTGCCTTTTCTGTCTGGCCTCTGGCCTTCCAGTCCCTGCCCTGGGGAAATCCTGTCTCATCCCATTAATACAAGTCCCAGGACAGGACTGTCCCTTGGTTCCTCCGGGCTCAACTGCATCGACTGGACAGGAGGGCTGGGTTATATATCCATCAACTCAGAGCCTTAGACAGTAATCAAAAGCATCAGCTTTGGAGACAGACTTCTCTGGGTTAGAGTTGGGGCTCTTGAATTTACTGGTTGTGTGACCTTGGGAAAGCCACTTAACCTCTCTGAGACGGAGCTTCTTCCTCTGTAAAACTGGGGTGATTCAAGTCCCTATTTCAGCGGATTGTTGAGAAGCTTAAATGAGATGATGTGCGTAATGCGGCCTGCCCCCCCACTCACACAAACACACGCAAACACATACACACGCGCCCGTGCAAACCCACGCACACTTGGCATCTGGTATCTTAATCCTACAGCGCCTGCAGCTCCTCCCCGAAGTTTTACCTTGTCTCCTCAAATAGACCTTTAGCTCCTTGAGAGCAGGAATAATGCCTTAGAACCCTTCTGGATTTCTCTTTGCCCCAGCTTGGCCTGCCAAGCAGGGATGGAGACGGGGGAACACCAGCTTCAGGGTCAGGAAGAACTGGCTTGCGCTGCAGACTCCAGCATTGCCAAGCTGTGCTGTCCAGGGCAAGTGCCTGAAGCTCTCAGAGCTTGTTTCCTCAGCTCTAACCGATCCATGGAGCTGTTCTGAGGACCAAATGGGAAAACATAAATAAATTACCTAATGCGCTAAAAGGGGCTATTGCTATTATCATAACTATTATTGACACACAAGCCTGAAGGCAAATACATGTTTTCTGAGTTGCAAAATGGCTTCTGTTCTTTTCCAGGAGATGGTGGTATCCAGGAAGGTTTTAACAAGAACCGCAAACTCATAGAACTATTGTTGAGGCCCTGCCACTCAGATTGTCCTGACAACTTCTCAGCACCTGCTCTGTGTCAGGCACCCTCCCTCCCCGGGTGCTTCCAAATAAGTTTTCTGGAAGCCAGAAGGTCCAGGCAACAGGTAAGTCCCTTTCAGTTCCTCCTCATTTCTTTCAGGAATGAGGAGTATGGCACAGAGACCTCATCTTCTAAATGGGGGTGGGCTTCACCTATTTTTCTGATGGGACGCCTTCCCTGTGGCAGGGACATACCCTCAGGCTGTCAGCGTGGACCCTTAAACACCAGGAAGCCTGTGCTGTGTTCTGGGCATGAGAGCACCGTTACGCTGTCATCAGATGTCCCAAAAGGCAGCCATCGGTCCCCAGAAGGAGCGGAGCCGAGGGTGAGACCTCAGGTTGACCAGAGTGCTGGTCCTTTCCTACATAGACGAGAGTGGCAGCTCAGGGCCACGGGGGACAAAAGAGGGCACAGAGCCATTGCAGGCAGGGAAGATGTTTCCCAAACAACAGGACTCCCCGGTGCTGCCGGCCACCTGTGTGCCCCGCCCCCCAAAGCTGCTTTGCCCTCTCCTCTCCCTGCTCTGTGGCCCAGGGGGCTGATCCAACCGGTCAGGATCAAAGAGGTCCAGTGTGTTTCCTTCTCGCCTCCCCACTGGGGAATTGACTCTGTGGCTCCTTCCCTGGGGCACCTGGGACCGGCTGTGGGGTTAGCAGATGCCTCAAGAAGGTCCTTTCTGTAGGTTCTCTCTTCTCGATTCTGATAACTTCTCCCTCCCCTTGTCCCTTTGGGCCAAGAGGTGGCAACAACTCCACTGTCATCCCACAATGGGTTTCTCTGCATCCTGCCCACATCTTTGCAAATACAGTGAGTCCCCTACATACGAACCTTCAAGTTGTGGACTTTCAAAGATGTGAACGTGCCTCTGGTTCCAGCAAGGAACCAGAACCTGTGCCATCAGTGTCAGGTGTGAGTGACACTGCAGCGCGCCCTCCGTCTCCCATTGCTGACGATCCTTCAGGCTCTGCCATCTCCCACCTCCTCTCCCTCCTCCAGTCAGTAACTCTTCTTGCCTGTTCACTCGATGCCAGCCCCTGTGTGCCCGCTGTCGTATTGTGCTATTGTACTTCTCAAGGTACTGGCCTGTAAGGTTAAAAATGTTTTCTTTATTTTTTGTGTTTTTTTGTTATGTATTATTTGTGTGAAAAGTATTATAAACCTATTACAGTACAGTACTATATAGCCGATTGTGTTAGTTGGGTACCTAGGCTGACTTGGTTGGACTAATGAACAAATTGGACTTAACAAACGCGCTCTCAGAACAGAACTTGTTCATACGTAGGGGACTTACTGTAGTGCCTTTCAATGGCCTCCTTGAATGACCCTGTTTCCTACTGAAGGCCTAACAGCCAACCTGGTACTGACGTCACCAGCCCTCTCCAGGCCCTGTTTTCCATCAGCCTGCATGATAAGGACACCCCTTCCAACCCCACCAGAGAGGTGGCTGTGAAATAGGCCCCGCTTCGGGGGGGCTTGAGAAGAGACAAGGAACCTCACCCCTGCCAGGTGGTCAGGGCCCGCAGGCGGCCCAGGAAAGCCCACTCTATAAGTAGCGGACAACCATAGATCATTCTAGGCGAGCTTCTGGGGTTGTCTCAGCCACAGTGAGGACAGGGGTGGAGCAGGGAGGGAGAGGCTGAGGGAGGGAGGGGTCAGAGAAGGACTGAAGGAGGCAGATAGCCCTTACGTAATCTCCTTACCACCCCAGGGAATTCTCTTTATTTCTAAGCGATCATAAAATACCTAATTTAGGGGGAATCGGTGACAAAAGAAGTTGCTTCACCACGAGCACTTTACACAAGACCGTCTCCATGATAAGTCATGGAGGATTTAAAAGGTTGCTGACGTTTTCCGTTATGTATCTTTTCCTTAGCGGTAACTATCACTTTAAGCAAATTGTTTCAGGGCCTGGAATGTGGCAATAAGTGATCTAATTAGTGTAGGTTGTAATTTAGGAAGGTTCATTATGTCACAGACATTATGACTCCTGGGTATTACTAAAGGACTCATTTGTAGCCCTTGAAATGATTTTCTCATGAACACACATAATGTCACTCGTCAAACTAGTGTGGAGCCTTAAGATGCCTGGACATGTATGAAACTCCAGCTTTCTTGGGAGCTAGGTTTCCAGACAGTAATAAACAAGTGAACAGACAGTTAGAGGAAAACCCAGTTTTGACTGAAACAACACTGGACCCTTCAACTCTGTTACACAACATCAAACTAATCACTTAGGACAAATGTGGCATTCAGTGAAAACCAAGAAGACTGTGACCTCTATTTTCAGTCTCATGGAGCCAGAAAGCCTGAGAAATGGCTGGCTTTGAGTTTTTGTTATTTTCTTTGGTACCTTTCTGTCCCCCAAAGAAAGCACCCTTGTGATATTCAGAGTCACAGAAATAAAACATGCTGTCAACTGAACCACCAGCTTGTAATTGTGTCACTGGGGTGCGGGAGAGTCTAGTTGCTGTCCACCTACATATTTCCCTTCCTCCTGGGCACCCAGCTAGACTACATTTCCCAGCCTCCCTTGCAGTTAGGGTGGCCATGTGACTGGGTTCTGGCCAATGGGATGTGGGCTGATTTGCATCTGTGCCAGGTGTGGCCCATCAAACCTCAGCACCATACTCCATGCTTTCTCTTCTTGCTGCCTACTGTCAGTAAGCAAAGATCCAGTGGCAGTCTGGCAGGTGCTGGGGATGGCTGAGCCACCAGAAAGAAAGAACCTAGACTCTGAAGGACTGGGAGAAGAGAGTCTCCTCCTACCCACCGTCAGCAGGACAGGATATGGGTGAAAACTAAACTGCATGTGTTAAGTCATTAAGCATCATGTGCTTTTAATAGTTAGACCCTTGATTAATACATGCCTATGGGGCTCCCCATTACATCAGTGTTTCTCAGCTCCACTAGCCAAGACCTTTAGAGTCTCTGCTTTCCATAATTTGTGTTCTAAAAGCAGTGGGTTTCTTTTCCAGTATTTTCAATATATTTTTAAAGAACCATAGAAACATAATAGCTTTCAAAACTTTCAACTACCAACAGTCACAGACATGAACAAAGCTGAGTGCCAGAGTAAACCATGTTGGATTCACTCCCCATGAACCATAGTTGTTGATATGGTGCCAGGGAATTGAGTAGCTTTGCTTCTGACTAGAACGGACCGATCACTGGAGCAAGAAGTATGCACTGCTCTGATTGGACAGGCCTCGGTCACGTGGCCATCCCTAGTGCTAAGAGATATCTAGTTCCCCCAACCAAAGGGACTGAGAGTAGGAAAAAGATGGTTTCTCAAGGCAAATCAAGATGCTGTTATTAGAAGAGGGGGGAAATGGATGCTTGGCAGGTAAAAACTAGAGGCATCAATTGGACACACATTCAGACGAGGAAACTAAGAAAAAATTCTAGGCACTTGTCTTGGATTGGTTTAAGAAGATGTGAGAGAGATATATATATACAATGTAATATTACTCAGCTATAAAAAAAAATGAAATATTGCCATTTGCAGAAACATGGATGGACCTAGAGATTATCATACTAAGTGAAGTAAGTCAAACTGAGAAAGACAAATATCATTATTATATCATTTATATGTGGAATCTAAAAAATAATGCAAAAGAATCTACATAGAAAACAGAAACAGACTCACAGACATAGAAAACGAACTTATGGTTACCACAGGGGAAATAGACGGGGAGAGAGATAAATTAGGAGTTTGGGATTAACAGATACAGATTACTACACATAAAATAGGTAATCAACAAGGATTTACCGTATAACAGAGGGAACACTATTCAATATCTTGTAATAACCTATAATGGAAAATAATATAAAAAAATGTATATATAACTGAATCACTTTGCTGTACACCTGAAACTAACATAATATTTGTAAATCAACTCTACTTCAATTTTTTAAAAAAGAGTGTACAATAAAAAAAAAGAAAGAAAACAATTCTAGGGACTTTGCCAACATCAAACAGCTAAGAAGAGCAAAAGGACAAACCATCCCGTCCTATGTCAGCTTTCTCCCCATAGCCCCTGGGGTAGCACAGGAGAGCGTGTCCACAGCGCAGCTGTTTTTGGCTCTGTGACCCTCAAACTGCCAGCAACTGTGGATAATTATAACCACAGAGCAACCATGTTCCCTAATGCATGGGCCATAAACCCATCGGCTATCCGGAGGCTGCAGAGGGATTTATAAAAGGCCATTCATCTAATTAATAATTGATCTGCTGCCAACTTAAGTGGTTTGGTGCTGTTAACCAAAGTATGTTTTTAATGTAAGGAAGTTACTCCCATTAGCTGTCTTCTCTTTTGAAAATATGACCAAGTAAGAGGCTGAGATTTCACAGGCTGAGAGAATCACCTGGCATTAGCTGGTCTCTTAAGAATTTACCTGTGCGGCCAAGTTTATTTTCAACGTTAAGTCCCAAAGGGCAAAACCCACCTTTCATGGAATAAATGTTGAGGGAGACTCCCAGGCAGTGCTGGTCCTTTGGCACTTAATTTTGTTCTGGTTCACAGCATCAGGGGCCAGGCGTGGAATAAGACCTCCTGGGTGACAGTGTTAACTACATCGGTGATTAGGACATTTATCACCTTTGTGCTTCTTAATGCAGAAGCATTTCTAGCAGACATAATTTGGGGGAGGCATTTGTGTCTTGGTTTGTTAAATGTTTTGATGAATACCTTGTGTCTCCCCAAAATTCTTATGTGGAAGCCCTATCTCCCAATGTGATTGTATTTGGAGATGGGGCCTCTGGAGGTAATTAGTTCATGAGGGTGGAGTCCTCATGATGGGATTAGTGCCCTTATAAGAAGAGACACAAAAGAAAAAAGAGCTGTCTTTCTCTGTCATGCAAGAAGACCATGCCAGGAAGAAAGCTCCCACCAGGAACTGAATTGGCTGGAAACTTGAACTTAGACTTCTCAGCTTCCAGAACTTTGAGAAATAAATCTCTGTTGTATAAGCCATCCAGTCTACAGCATTTTGTTATAGCAGCCCAAGCTGACTAACACACTTGGCTAGACCCTTTTCTGTCTGCCAGTCACCCCACTCAGAACTCTGCAGTTAGGAATAAAACAAATCCTTCTTTCCTTAAAGAGCAATGGCAATGATTTGCTTCCCCAGCCTTCTTCTTGGTGATACTTTCAAAATATCCTCAAGAATGTTCTTCTGGGCCAGGCACAAATCATAATTCCTCCAGCTGATTGTGATTTAAAACTATGATTTATTGAAATGTTTAATTTGGTCCAAAGCTTGCCTCAGCTGATTGATCTGATAGATTAAAACTAAAGAAAAAAATTTTAAATCCTCTTAGGACTTTTCCAGACTTTCTCTGCTTTTGCCAGGCTGTGATCTAATCCTAGAAACCTCTTAAGGACGGTTTGGGCCTAGTTAGAGTTATTTAAGGCAGGCCGGCCGCTCACTCTGCAAGTGGCACTCAACACCTACCAATAGTCAGATGCCTGGGCCCTGTATGCTTATATTTAAATAGCAGCCCCACTTTATGACCTCAAGCCTGCTTAACCCGCCCTATAAACATGTGGAAGTTTCAGGAAAGCCCTTTTCATAGAGAGAATAGAGTCGGTTTGGGGAGAATCAATTTGGATAAAGCTTTTCTGTAAATGGGAACCGGCTTTATAAAGATGCTAGACGTGTTAGCCATTTTCCCTCAAGCATCCAGCTGTTTCTTCTAACTGACTCCAGAGAACCCAGACAGAACCAGAAATGCTCCAAGAGGAAAGATTCCAGCATTGCTGAAAAACAAAACCAAATCCCCTCCTCCAGTCCCCACTGGAGGGGCTTCACATCTTTTTGTTGAGACTTTGTTCGGGGGACCGGCTGTCACATCTGCACAGGTGTGCGGTCTGTTGAGGGGTACCTGCCTCTTCCTGAGGCAGACTTGCCCACCGGCCTATTCCGCCCACTCTTGCTTGTCTGCAGTCAGACCCAGTTGTAAAAGAGATTACAGTTTGCATATTTTTTTGAAAGAAAAATACACTCGCGTCTCCTCAACGTTCCCTGCAGTGAAACCAAGCCAGCTAAAGGGAACCCATAGGAGGGGGAGGGATGCATTGGGAGTCTGGGATTAGCAGATGCTACTATTATATATACAATATATAAACAACAAGGCCCTACTATATAACACAGTGAACCATATTCAGTATCCTGTGAGAAACCATAATGGAAAAGAATATATATATGTATAACTGAGTCACTTTGCTGTACAGCAGAAATTAACACAACATTGTAAATAAACTATACTTCAATAAAGTTTTAAAAAGAGAGAGAACCCATGGGAGAATGTGACCAGAAGAACTGGTGCCCGACAGCCCGCTCCAGATGATGCCGGCTCTGCAGGTCTGGAAACATCTGGAGTGTGGAGATCAGGCTCGTCTCTCCTTCAGCTGGAAAAACACGCACAGCTGAGAGGCTGCCAGGGACCAAGGGGAAGGCTCCAGACTTCCCGGCTCACCCCAGCCTTCTGAGGTTAATATCCAAAGGTAAGGACTTCATTTGAACACCATGTTCTGTTGTTAAGCCCTCACTTTGCTGAATCACTCACTTGATGCTTTTTAGCAAGGGTGAGGTTAAGGGCAGGAAAGGGCCTGCAGACAGAAGATACTACACACAACGCAGCGATTCTGCTCATTTGTGGCATCTCATACTTGGACGTGTGCTTCCAAATCCCTTCTCTTAGATGATCCCTGCAATATAGCTGCCCACAAAGGCAAGACAGTGACTGGCATCCCCATTGGGTGGATGAGAAAACTGACACACAGAGTGTAAGTGGCCAAAAGAAAGACCTTTAGGAAAATCTCCCGCGGGGGCCACCATGATACATCCGTACTATTGGGCACAGGTAAAGTCACCCAAATCATTCTTACTTGTTCTACCACTTCACAGCTGTGTGACCTTTGGTAAATGTCATCCTGTCACAGATTTCCATAACATGGGACTGTAATCATACCTGCCTCATAAGGTTGTTGCAAGTAAATTATATAATTATATAAAACTTCGAATAATACCTGGCACATAGTAAGTACTCAGTAAATGTTCACAATGATGATGATGTGTAATGCTGATTTCGAAATATATACTTACATAGGTTCCTAGAAAAGATTAGGTGTAAATTTGTCCATCAGAATTCCAAAGAAAAGAAGACTATTATTAGATGACACTATGGGTCTTTAATTTCTTCCCAATGTCAAATATTTAAAGAGGCGAGAACATGACCTTCCCTCCTCCATTTTGGAACAGGGTCCTGTGGTCATATTTGAAAGGTTCTGAATTCAAGTGTCAGAAAAACTCTTCTGCTATGTATAAAATAGATAACCAACAAGGTCCTACTGTATAGCACAGGGAACTATACTCAATATTTTGTAATAACCTATAAGGGAAAAGAATCTGAAAAAATATATATATATATTACATGTGTATAATTGAATCACTCTGGTGTACACCTGAAACTAACACAACATTTTAAATTGACTAGACTTTAATTTTTTTAAAAAAAGGAAGAAAAAGAAAAACTCTTCTGCTATCTTCTCTGCTCTCCAAATGGCCAGTTGAAGAATCTCCCACTTTGGCAGCCGTCAGAAGTAATGCAGATAACACCTAACTTTCTGCTTAGGGAATAAAGAAAATCTACAAGCCTTTGACCCACCTCTTTCTCTTGGAATCTAACATTTTACTGTTTCTTTGGGATCAAAAACCATCCAGAGGCCCAGTGGCAGAGACAGCTGGCACCCCCAAAGTCCATGTTCTCCTTGTCATCCTAGCACACAGCCACCCTCACTGTTAGCTGTGGCCATAGCACTGACTTCTGACTGATGGAATGTGGGCAGAAGTGATGTGCACCACTGCCAGGCCTCCCTTAGCTAACCTTCATTTCTCATGTACCAGCAGAATGGAAGCACTCCACAGACCAGAGGAGGGCTGAGATTCAAGGTGGAAGGAACCTGGGTCCCTGAGTCACTACATGGAGGAAAGTTGTCCATCAATCAAGAACACCTGTTTTCGCTCGTGAATAAGAAATAAACTTACATTAAGCCACTGAAATTAGGAGTGATGGTTTAAAAAGTTAAACTGCCCCTGAATAACAAGGCTCCAATTGTGGCAAACTTCTTGTCCAAAGCTCTCACCATTAAAAGCCTATTAAGAGATGTCATCCACTAGTGCCTGAAGGCTCTCCAAAGTCAGATGGATGGATGGGTGGATGGATGGATGGATGGATGGATGACTGGCTGGGTGGATAATGGACAGTTGCAGGGATGGGGGAATGGCAAGGATTGGTGAATGGACGGATAGATGGATGGGGATGGTGGATGGATAGGTAGATGGGTAAGTAGACAATAACCCTATGGTCACTTTTTCTTTTTTTTTGCTGTGCCTCGCGGCTTGCAGGATCTTAGTTCCCCGGCCAGGGATCGAACCCAGGTCCCCCTCAGTGAAAGTGTGAACTCCTAACCACTGGACTGCCAGGGAAATCCCAACCCTATGGTCACTTAACTGCTAAATTGTCTTCAGTTTACAGAGGAAGTGATCAGCCCAGAGCCCTCAGAGAGATGGGCGATCCTGTTTGGGGCTGTGAATCCTGACCAAGGGCAGTTGGAGACACATGAGAATCCCTAGGAAAATTAACCATTCGGACTCACAGGGATCCCGACTCAGTCTTCCAGTGGCCGCACTGCCACTCAAGACAAGATAGGCGACAGCTTTCTAGACTGGTCTTGGCCAAAGACTACAATATATTTACCAAGAAATAGGGGGTGTGTCAGCCTGCTGGGCCAGCCCCATCCCATTCATCAGTGCTTATCTCCCCCAGAGTGCCCGTCTACTGTGCTGAGGTGCAGAATGCTCCGGCCTCCCCTCTGCGTAGGGTCTGCCCTCTGCAGGACTGCAGGGGCTGAGTCCCCGTGCTCAGCTCTCCATGGGGACGGCTGGTCTCCCCTCCTCCCAGGGATGCGCCAGGCTCTCCGGCTCTGGCAAGCGGGTCCTTTAAGCCTGTCTTTATGTCCTTATCAGGGCTCCACGGCAGGCCCAGGTGCCAGGCCTCATTCACTCAATTACCGTCTTCACAGGACACAATGCTCTCTTCTGAAAGGCTACACTGGGCGCAGATAGAGACACTTTCATGGCAAGGGTTCAGAGCTAAATCCTCTTTTGATACTGTCAGAACCTCCCTGCCAGGCTGACACTGTATGTTACAGGGAAAAGAGCTCACCAGCGCAGAAAGCCGAAATTAAATTAAACAGGATATTAATACCTAGTAGTTAAGGAAATGATATTTCCTTTTTCTGATTCCTCTCTCTCTCTCTCAGTGCCAAAGCCAAAAAATGCATCCCAGTTTGCCTGAACCGGCCGGGCCCCGGGATTTTAAAAGCAAAACACCAACGTGATTCCTCTCAAAGAAGAGTCTTCCGCGGGGTTCCTTCCCCACCCCTGGCCAGCCCCCCCAAATCTAGTTTCTCTCTGTTCTATTGAAATGCAGTCTGTTTAATCCCTCTGGAGTAGAAGGAAACTGAAACTCAATGAAAGTGGTGAGATTATCGGTGGAGTTTTTTTCTTCTCCATTTTCTAAATTTTAAAAATTAGGGTCACATTACTTTTACAGTAGAAATTGTGTTTATATTTAAAAAAAAGAAAAAGAAAAAGGAAAGCTCCCTTTGCCCTCGCTTTGAATCTGCAGCCCTGTGAAATTTCTCTATCAAACGCCTGGCTTCCACCAGGGACTTCCCTGGAGGCCTGGTGGTTAGAATTCCGGGCTTTCACTGCCAAGGCCTCGGTTCGATCCTTGGTCGGGGAACTGAGATCCCACGAGCCGCGCAGCGCGTCCAAAAAATAAAATATGCTTGGCTACGATCATCATTAATAATAATGACTCTGTTGTTATTGAACCTTTATTGAATGGCGTCCTTTCGACATTTTTCATGTGCCAGGTCCCATGCCAAAGAGTTTATGCGAATCGTTTCATTTCATCCTCACGACAGTTGTGTCAGGCAGGTAATTACTGCCATCCCCATTCTAAAAATGATGTGTACACCCATGTTCATAGTAGTGTTGTTCATAATAGCCAAAAGAGGAGACAACCCAAATGTCCATCGATGGATGAATAGATAACCAAAATGTGGTCTATTCCATACAGTGGAATATTAGTCACCTTTATTTTAGAAAGCTTTTTTTTAGAAGGAAATTCTAAAACCTGCTACAACGTGGATGAACCCTGAGGACATTATGCTAAGTGAAATAAGCCAGACACAAAAGGACAAATACTGTATGATTCCACTTACATGAATTACCTAGAGTAATCAAATCTATAGAGACAGGAAGTAGAATGGAAGTTGGCAAGGGTTGGGGGAGGAGGGAGGGGGGTTAGCGTTTGAGGAGTACAGAGGTTCAGTTTGGCATGATGGAGAAATTCCGGAAATGGACAGGGGTGATGGTCGCACGACAATGTGAATGTGCTTAATGCCACTGAAGTGTACACTTTAAAAAGGATAAGTTAGAAGGATGCATTTTGTGCTATGTCTATTTTACCCCAATAAAAATAAATAAATAACGCAAAAGAAATGAGATCATTGAGACTCGCAAAGGTGAAATGACTTGTCCAAGGGCAACAGCCGCCAGCGGCAGAAGCAGACTCGTCTGTGCCAAAGCCCTGGGCTCACCCTGCCGGGAATTCTGCTTCTCTGTGATAAAGCACAGGTGCTGTCATGATAAGTCTCTCTTACCCTCCAGACCCTCCGATGGATTCCTGTCACCGCTTAAAATACAATCCAAGTTGGAATACCATTTAGAAATAAAAAGTGATGAACTACAGATCCGAGCCAGGACAAGGACCAATCTCAAAAAACACTATCCTCAGTGAAAGAAGCCAGACAGAAGAAATTCCATTTGTACGGGACATTCAGAAAAGGCAAAGTTAGAATGACAGCAGAACGTAGATAGTGGTTGCCTGGGGCAGGGGCGGAGGGGAGCGGGGATTAACGGTAAATGTGCATAAGAACTCATACTGGGCGGATGGAAAGGCTCTGAAACAGATTCAGAGTGATAGTGGCTTGGTAAATTCACTTTTAAAAAGCATTGAGTCGTATACTTGGAAAGAGTGGATTATATGATATGCAGACTATGCCTCAATGAAGTTACTTTATTTAAATACAATCCAAGCTCTACAAGGCCTTACAGATGCTTCTCTGATGACTTTCCCCTATGTCTCTCCCCACTTCTCACTCCACTCAAGTCACACCGGCCTCTCCCCTGTTCCTTGAACACATCAAACTACACTTGCACCCCAGGGCCTTTGCACTGACTGCTCCCTGTTCCTGGAATTACGTTCCCTCAGATATCCACACGACCTCCTCGCTCCATCCAGATCTCTACTCAGAGGTCACCAAATGTGAGGGCCCTTTCTGATCCCCTGCCTAAAGCAGCCCTCTTAACCTCTCTGTCCCTTGAACCTGCTTCGTTTTTCTTTGTAGCATGTATCCAGCAGCCTCCTGACCTGTTATGTCTTTGTTTACTCTCACCCCACATAGAAACTTAAACTCCAGGAGAGCAGGGACTTTGTTCACTGCAGGAGCCCCAGAGCCCAGAACAATGCCTGGTCTGCAATGGGTCTTCAAGATGAATATGTTGAATAATGGATGAACCATCAATTAAGAAAGGAAAAACAACTGCCTCAGTAAATATCATCACCATTTTGGGAAAACAAGCTGGTTTTCCCATCTCCCTCCCTCCGTAGTCTTCTGGCCTCCACAGTGTGGGGTGGACATCTCCATCTTTAGTGAAGTCTCAGGGAAATCATGGACATTACTGCCCCAGAGAAGGTTCCCCTCTAGGCTAGGGGGACGGTAGCCTTTCTGATGAGCCAATCACATTTCTTGGCATAACTTCCTGGGCACTCAAAGTCATCATTATCCTGAACATAGACCCCTGTGTTCAGACCTTGAGCTGAGGGGTCCAAAGAGTCCCCCAGTCCCATCCCTGTCCTGAAGAAGCTTGCAAATGGCACCAAGGGAAGGATGCCTCTGTTTCTGCCAGGGGCTCTCCCAGTCCTGGAGAAGTCCCAACTGCCCCTGACTTCCTGTCCTCTCAGGAGGCCCAGAAATGAGCTCAGCAAAACAGAGCTAACTGCTCCTGGGTCACCCTCATAAATCACATCCAGGTATAGAAAGACTTTAGAGAAACAGGCCTCCAAGGTCAGAGAGGTCCCAGAAATGCTGATTCCATAAAGGCTCTGAGAAGTCCTGTAAGGGAACTTGGTTTGACTATTTATCTCAACCTTTCCTAAATGAACTTGACCACAGAGCCCTTGTCTCCTCTTTTGCCCGCTGAACTATAAAACATGGTAACAGTCTTAGAATCTCAGGGCAAACCTTGAGAAATGCTGGTTCCAGTCCCAGCTTTCATTTCCCAGGAGAGGAAACTGAGTCCCAGAGAGGAGATGGGGACCCAGCCCAAGGTCACAGAGCTGGGACCAGAAAGCAGATTTCCCAGCTCCCAATCCCATCCTTTCATTATTAACCTTCATTTCTGGGTGTCCCACAGATACAAGGCATCGTGCTAGACGCAGAAGAGAATAAATGCACCCTGTTTCCCAGAGTTCACCCTTGAGGATGGTGGAAATAGGGAAAGAGACACGTATGGCTCTTCCTGCAGCGCTGTGACCCCTCTGTATCTGCTAGCATTTATTGGGCATTTACTATACCTAAGGCACTCTGCCTAATGCTTCACACGCATCAATTCTTTTCATGGGGCACCACCCCAGCAAGGAAGTGTCATTTTATAGATGGGGAAACTGAGGCTTGGCAAAGTTAATTGACTTGCCCAGGACCACATGGTTAAGAAGCTTGGAGCCTGGATTTGCACTCTAGCTGTCTGACATCAGAGCCCACATTCTCAGCCCCCTTGGGACCGGCTGCCTCTCACCAGACCCACTGGAACCTTCCTGTACCCCTAAAGTTAAGAGCTTTGCAAATCTCCCTTAATGAACTCTACTCCCACCCCCCGCCAGGTCTGCAAATGAACAGACCTGGGGAACTGCAGTTTTTATAACTTCACATCCTTTTATGTGTTCCAGGAGAGAAGGGGTGGGGGAGAAGACAGGTGATCCGGGCTAGAGTTAGGGCTTGTTCTCAAGATCCCACCTCCTCACGTATGGCTGTGTGGCCATTAAATAGTAAAAGGTACAAGATGGGGAGGAAAGAGCACTGTTCTCTGGGCCCCACATCTGCAAGGACACTCTCACTGTCTCACTATTTGTTTTCTCTCTTCTAGTAAAATGAGCTTCTCTGACAACCTCTTGGCACGGAACCCTGTAGAACGGAGATCAGCAGAAAGATTGATCCCCCATAAATCAGTACAGTTCAGTCTAACAAGTAATTATGTGATTGCAACAAGCGCTGTCAGAGCGGGCAGACCGCGGCTCGCAGTAGCTCTGTTTGCCTGACACACAGCCCTGGTCCCACGTGCTTTGTAGTTGCTGTTGTTGGTTTTTTTTCAAACAAAAACAAATGACCAAAATTCATGAAAATAAAAGAAAATATAGCCCCAAATGGATGTCAATTTTGCCTCCCCTACCTTCCCCCTAATCTCAGGTGAATGAATGCATTTGTCACAAGCTGGCCGGCGTGCAGGGCTACGCTCTTACCACGTGCTTTGCAGTGTTCTAAGTGCTGTACATCTTTCTGCTCGTGAATTTCCCGAGAACCCCATGAATAGGTACTATGAGGGTGAACCATAGGAAGTTGCCGTTAATTGATTGCTTCTGATCCACATGGATGGCAATTCCATGTGGTTTGGTCTCATAACATTGTTTCCATTTCACTGATGAGTAAACTGAGGTACAGAGAAGAGAAATCACTTGCCCAAGGTCCCAAGGTGATGGAGTCAGCATTCCAAACTGGGCAGTTTGTGGTACGAGGCCCTGCTCTGAATCCCCCCCCTCCTCCAACTCCCCCTGCAGACCATCTGGCTGTCATACTAGTCCTGTCCCTGCTCAGGCACTGGTGGGCTTTGTTTTATAAGGGGGATGTGTGGTCTGATAGATCAAAGAAAAGCTACCCAGGAGCTTGTTCCAACTTAAGGCCAGCAGCCCAAGAAAGGAGTTTCCTAATGCCTCCTCCAGGCAGCCCGAAGGATTGTGGCCTCAGATGGCTTCTTGACTGAAGAAGTGTGTAGTTTCAGGCCCCTGGAGCTGGGAGGTGATGGTGGAAGAGGACACACCACGATTCATTATTAGTGGTGGATCACTCAGGGCAGGGGGACCTCGGGAAACAACAGATCACGTTTGCACTTGGAGGACAGTATCTTCTGTAAATGTCGTCCCAGCGTTTATGGGTGGGGGACACCCAAACAACATTCCTAACTTGAAATTTCTACCTGGCCAAAATCCACCAGCCCCTTTCCTACCATCCCAGAGGTTTCTAGACAGTGGGTAACTCCAGACCAAGCAAAGGCCAGCCCCCAAACCAGAGCCTTAGAGGACCTGGGCACCCACAGGGCCCAGATCCAAAGACGCACAGGGACCACGACACTGGTCACTTTCAAATGCCAACCCAAAGTTGAATGGTGAACCCAGGCACAAGACCAGGGTTCAAGCTATGGGAGCAAAGGGTTGAGAGCTGGATGCATTTTTTTATGATGATGATTTTCAACTCTACCAACTTAGCAGTGACAGTCAGAAATCAATCAAGCCCTGTCTTCAGCCCCTGGGATGAACAAGAGCTCTGAGCGGCCACGTTCCCGTCCAGACACAAGCTGGTGAGCACAGATTGTTCCAACCTTCCTTCCCCATCCCCAAGGGACATCTGGGCCCAAGAACTCTCATCTGATGCCTGCAGCCTCCCGCACCCACGCTCCACTCTTACTATTTCTGATTTAATAGTTAACACAGGGCCTCCGACTGCAGCCCCAGTGGGCAGAGTTCAAACGAAGGAAAACCGGAAATCTGCCATTCCCCTTCTCTCTTCATGTTCTCCCCAACTTTGGCAGGCAGACGACGTGAGCAGGACTTCGGGAGTTAATATTTGAGGCGCCTTCCCTGGTAGCACCAGCTCCCCACGTCTCTGTCTTTTGTGCAAGTTTAATAAAATAAATTTTGAATATCAATAAAGTAGGTCCTATTTTTCTTGGCATGTCCCGGCCCCGCTCCATCCTTCTATTGCAGAAGTCATGCTACAGACAGATCACTTTTCCACAGATCATTGATGTGGTACCACGAGGACTGCAAATGATTTGCTAAAATGCTCCAAAGGTATTCAAATTTCTTTAAAGAAGAAATTCAATTTATGTGCATTTATATTACAATGTCTGTCAGGAAGAAAGGTTATAATCACCAGCATATTTTAGATTTACATTTTCTTCTGTACATGAGGTAATGGTATTAGAGGGAAAACTCTGAAGCCTAGAGTTGAATTGGACGCATGGTCCTATTTTCATTGCTGCTAAAAGCAGGTTTTTGAAGTTCTGGAGGAAAGCATATGTTAGCATATGTTAGGGAAATAGCAAGAACAGGAGGCCGGGTGGCTGAGAGTTTAAAACATTTGTCTTTCCTTCTGACCTCTGCATGTGGGGCACAGATAGGCTATTTCTCTACCCCTCGAAACCTCAGGAAGCCATCTGGGATTGCAGCACCTGACACGGACTCAGGAATACAGAGTCCAGGCTAAACGGGCTTGTCCCAAGGGCACTGTTCTACCTCACCCTGGGAGCGCCCTGAGAGCCAACGCGAGGCTCCAGGGAGGGCAGGAAGGGTGAACCACGAACTTCCCCAGGAAGCAATCCTTGGTCCTGGATATTTAAAAATTATTTCTAGTGCTTTCTTCTGGGAAAAATGCACCCATCATAGGTGCTCAGGAAGCTTCCAGCTTCAACTCTTTGACCAACTGATGGACCAGTACATGCAACATGGCGGCTGATCCGGCTTCATGTAAACAAAAGGCTGAAGTCTCTGTTTCCTGTCTCAGATCCAAAGCTGGTGATAGTCAAAGCCAGGATTTCAATCCAAGACGTTTGTTTCCGTGAGCCGCTGTGTTAGTCCGGTTGCCTCGGGCCATCGAGGTGGAGACCACATTTAGGTTTCTTGAGCCATGCTCCCTAAGTAAGGATCTGCAGGAAGTTGAGTAGATGGATGTCCCTTAGGGATACTGACCAGGTCCACAGCATCTCACTCTTCATCATGGCAGAGACGTGAACACCTGGCCTCACAACTTCCAAACCATGCATTAAAAAGATTCGGCGAGGGAAGGACGACAATGTCTCCCCAACTTCTCTTCCGTGATTAAATATATATTTTGTTTGATGGCTGATTTTAACTAAATGTCACTTCTTTTATTGTGCTTCCTCCTAAAACAAAAGGAATAACCACTGAGTGTAGAATATTTGGGAACTATGTAAAATACATAGATAAGCTGGGGGGAAGACATCCTAAAATCAATCTTAGTTTTATCTCCCAGAAGGAAGCATTGTGAACATTTTTGGTATATATCCTTCTGTATATTTTATACACATCTATATTATAGGTATAACATATTTTGTATAAATACATTTTTCAGAAAAATAAAATCACACTCAATTGTTTTATTGATATATTGGTTCACAGCAGATTTTGAATATCTTTCTATATCATTGAATAGCCTTCTACAACAGAACGTTAACAGCTGCATAGCATTCCCTTCTATGGCTATACCTTAAAGTATTTAACCAATCCCCTCTTACTGGACATGTAGGTTATTCCCTATTCTTCACAAATACAATTGGTACCATGAGATACTTTTGTGTAACTAAATCTTTGCTCGTAGCCACAGTTATTTACTTAGGACAAATCCTTAAAAGTCAAATGCGGGTGTCATGGGTTATGTATATTTTTAATTCGTTTCGTCAAAATTGCCCCATTGTCTCCAGAAAGGTCATATCACTTACTCTGTCCATCAGCAGTGGGTAAGATTCCATGTTTCATGACCTAAACTCTAAATTACTTGTTTAAGAAAACCTCTGATAAGTTATTCTTCCACCTGGAGAAATAGTGGATTTCTTGGGAGTTTGGCCTCCTTCTGGGGGAACAGGAAAATAATCATCTTTAGTTAACAGAGGATTTGGGGAAGAGTTCATGGGAGAGAGAGTCCATGGCTTGTAAACAGGTGTTCATGGGACACCTATGAGCCTTTTGGGTGATACCGAGATCTAAGGTTCGTATTTTATTTTTCTGATCCTCCAGCAATCATTAAAACATGGTAGGATGGAAATTCCTAGCTGGGAAGTGACCATGAAAGGGAAGATCTTTTGTGTTTTAAAAGAAAAAAAAAATACCAAACAGAAGGAGTTGGATAAAACAGCACCACATACATCTCCTCAAAAGCCATGAAGAAACAAAGACATGGGGAAGAGTGAACTAAAAGGAAAGACACACGGATTGGCTTAGAGCAACAATATCATTATCACTCCTGGTTCTGTGGGTTGGCCGTGCAGTTCCTCCGTGTGTTCTGCCTGGCCTCAGTCATGTAACTGAAGTCAGCTGGGGGGGTCAACTGGGCTGGAAGGTCCCAGATGGCCTGACTCACACTGACTGCCGGCTGGGGTGCCTCGTGACCCTCCAAGTGTCCCCTCACGCTTTCAAAGGCTAGACTGGTGCTGGGGGTCTTTGGTCCTGGGGCCATGTTCCAAGAGGACCAAGGCAGAAACTTCCAGGTCCCTTAAGACCTGCCTCCAAACTTGCCCACTCTCACTTTTTAAAAATTTATTTTTGTTGTGATAAAACACATATAACATAAAAGTTACCATTTTAACCATCTTTAAGCGTACAATTCACCGACATTAAGCACATTCACATTGTCGGGTCACCATCACCACCATGCATCTCCCAGGACTCTCCCATCTTCCCAAACAGAAACTCTGTACCGATTAAACACTAACTTCCCGTTCTTCCCACCCCCTAGCTCTTGGTAACCACCTTCTACCTCTGCCTTTATGAATTTGACTACTCTGGGAACCTACAGAAGTCGCATCGTACAGTATTTGTCCTTTTGTGATGGGCTTATTTCACTTAGCATCATGCCTTCCAGGCTCATCCATGATGTAGTATGTGTCAGAATTTCCTTCCTTTTTAAAGCAGAATAATGTTCCTTGTATGTGTATATCACATTTTGTTCATCCATTCATCTGTCCATGGACACTTGGGTTGTTTCCACCTTTTGTCTGTTGCAAATAATGCAGCCTGACTTCTGCCACATTCTATAGGTTAAAGCAAACCCCAAGGCCAGCCCAGACTCAGGAGGGGGGAGTAATAGACCCCATCAATGGATAGGAGGGGTAGCAACGTTGCATTGTGAGACCCATGGATGCAGGGACCATTGTGTAATACCCACTTACTACAGAAGCAAGCGATAGCATGGACATCCAGAGAGATCTCGACCGAAGCACAGTGAAATGTAACAGGTTATGAGTGCAAAGTCCAGAACTGTTGGTTCAAAGAATAACTTGCACATGCACAGGAAGGGGAAAGTGGGCGTGTGTGTGGCACATAGATTCGGGGTGAGACAACTCTGCTTCCTTCCAATCCAAAGACGTAATGAGTTTAGTGCTGGGCTTACGAATTGCATAGAAACGAGCTCTGTATGATGAGCGGGCTGGTCTGTGCAGCAGATGAAACAGAACTATTAGAAAAAGGGACAGGGATAGGAGCAGAGGGCCTAGTCTTCCCAAGTCCTAAAGAAAGCCTAGAGCCGTGCTACCGAGCACAAGTTAAACCCTACCTTCTCTGCGCTTACGTTTTCTCCACAGTAAAATGGAAATCATGGTATCTAGCTTGCCATGAATAGATGAAATAATGTTTGTGAAAGTCATTAAAAAAAAAAAAAGAAAAACATTATTGTGTCTTGCTCCTTCCTTCTTCCCCTGGTGATCTCTTTCAAGTAGCCGCATGCTCTTTTCTGGTGTCTAATTCTCCCTTTCTTCCCATCTGGGGTCACTGACAATGGTCTTGTCTTTGCTTTATCTGATTTCTCTCTGAAGTACAGCCAGGTGCCCCCAAAAGGCTAAAGAGCTAAGTTTACCGGGATGTTTCCTGGTACATTTTGATTTCAAAGTGCGCTGTGGGATCTGATGCATGTTAAATAGTAACATCGACCACAACAGACATGGCCCAGCTTCCCCAGCCTCCTTGCTATCCGCTGTCTATTTTCCTGTCTCCCCAAGAGGGGTGGATGAACAGAGGTCCACAGAGGACCATTCAGAACAGAAGGAAGGCTGCCTGCCTGGTCCGTACCCCTCAATTAGAAGGCCCTGCGTTATATGGCAGGAGGAGAGGCAGTCTCTCTGAGACTCAGTTTCTTCATCTGTAAAATGGGGATGACGCTGGGCCAGGATTAAAGGTGAGGCCAGTGAGGCCGGGTCACACAAGTACGGGGTAGCATGCTACGTTATTTAAAATGTTCATAACGCGTTCATAGGGAATTTTTTGCATTGACTTTTTTTAAGCGGCATGAAAATATTTTTTTGATTATTGAGTTTGGGGGCACCCTCTTAAATCGGGGGCCTGCCATGAGTGCCGCACTCGCCTCACCCTAGTCTCAGCTCTGCATAATAGGGCCGATCTCGTGGAATTGTTGCAAGGATTAAATGAGGTGACGGTGATGGCCGGGAAACAGTGACAGGCGAGTAGCCAGCGCCAGACACAGGTGGGCTGTGGTTACAATCACTGCATTCATTTCGTCCGTCCCCTTGTCTGGACCCGGAAATCATGGCTGAGAGAGGTCACACAATCTACCCAAGCCACCCAATGATTAAACATTGGCATGCCCGACTGCAGAGAAGTCCTTCTAGTCCATTTTCCTCCATGCAAACCATCACAGAGGCAAGCAATGTGGATTGGGCCGGCAGGAAAGAAACCATGATTTTTTCCAGGCTAGGCAATGTTTTTTATTTCATGTTGCTCTCCCCAGAAATGGGCTCTGTCCAGGGGGCTGGGGAGTCTCACCTACAACCCCCAAATTTAGGTCAGGCACGACCGCCCCCCATTCCTCCCACCATGGTGCCAGGTGCAGATGACAGCAGATACCACTGTCACAGAGCAGCTTGTATGTACGTCCTCTGTGTCCTCCGCCAGGCCAGGCCAGGGACTCCTCCCATGCAGGCGCCTGGCCCATCTCTCTCACGCTCTGTCCCCGTGGCCCTGAGCAGAGCCTGGTGCAGAGCAGACCCTCCCAGAGCACTGACGGAATGAAAGCACGTTCATGTGCAGGAAGGACAGAACCGAGTTAACCGAGGGCCTTGCTTCAAATCCAGCTCTGTCTTTTGCATATCAGCCTTCTCCTCTGCAAACCGGGCTCAGTCACAACACCTGCATCATGGTCACTGTAACGATTAAATGGGTGACACGCCAAACCCAGTGTCTGGCACATAAAAAATGCTCAACACATAGTCACTGGGACTGTTTTGTCTTTCGAATTCTAGAATCCTGAAGAAATAGCCTACGGCCTTGCAACAGCAGCACTGCTTACATTGGAAGCAGGATAATTCTTTGTGTCAGGGCTGTCCTGTGCGTGGAAGGACGTTTAGCAGCATCTCTGGCCTCCCCCCACTAGATGCCAGTAGCAGTGTCCAGTGGGACCATCAAAAAAAATTCTCCAGGCATTACCTAATGCCCCTTGGTTAAGAACACTGATGGAGCCCGTTGATCCAGATTGTTTTAAGAGAAAAAGGGATGATTCTTTTCTTTTTCTTTTTTTTTTAACATCTTTATTGAAGTATAACCGCTTTACAATGGTGTGTTAGTTTCTGCTTTATAACAAAGTGAATCAGCTATACATATACATATATCCCCATATCTCCTCCCTCTTGAGTCTCCCTCCCACCCTCCCTATCCCACCCCTCTAGGTGGTCACAAAGTACCGAGCTGATCTCCCTGTGCTATGCTGCTGCTTCCCACTAGCTATCTATTTTACATTTGGTAGTGTATATATGTCCATGCCACTCTCTCACTTCGTCCCAGCTTACCCTTCCCCCTCCCCGTGCCCTCAACTTCATTCTCTACGTCTGCGTCTTTATTCCTGTCCTGCCCCTAGGTTCTTCAGAACCATTTTTTTGTTTAGATTCCATATAGATGTGTTAGCATACGGTATTTGTTTTTCTCTTTCTGACTTACTTCACTCTGTATGACAGACTCTAGGTCCATCCACTTCACTACAAATAACTCAATTTCATTTCTTTTTATGGCTGAGTAATATTCCATTGTATATATGTGCCAAGTCTTCTTTTTCCATTCATCTGTCGATGGACACTTAAGTTTCTTCCATGTCCTGGCTATTGTAAATAGAGCTGCAGTGAACATTGTGCTACATGACTCTTTTTGAACTATGGTTTTCTCAGGGTATATGCCCAGTAGTGGGATTGCTGTGTCGTATGGTAATTCTATTTTTAATTTTTTAAGGAACCTCCATACTGTTCTCCATAGTGGCTGCATCAATATACATTCCCACCAACAGTGCAAGAAAGTTCCCTTTTCTCCACACCCTCTCCAGCATTTATTGTTTGTGGATTTTTTTTTCAGTGTCCATTAAGTTTTATTAGAACCCAGCTGCCACCGTCATTTACTTGAGTGATGTCTGTGGCTGGTTTTTTTTGGGGTTTTTTGTTTTAATTTTTGAATTTTATTTTTTTTATACAGCACGTTCTTATCAGTTATCTATTTTATACATATTAGTGTATACAAGTCAATCCCAATCTCCCAATTCATGAGAAAGCGATGATTCTTATGATGGTCTCATTTTCAGGATTCAGCAACATAAACAAATTACGATTGAGTGGGAAAATATTAAAATAATAAGAAATACAATAATAACAACGTTATGAGAATAGATGACGTTATCTGAGTGCTTCCTGGGCTTCCAACGTGTGCTGTACGTACATCACCTCTAATCCTGACAGCAACCCTGCAGGGTAACTGTTATGATTCCATTTTCCAGATGAGGAACCTGAGGTTCAGAGGAATCAGATGACTTGCCCAGAACCACACACCCGTGAGCGGCAGATCTGGAATATTCACACCAGGTGGGCCTGACTCCAGAAGATGCATCTTTCTCACAACTCCATTTTTGTGTCTTTCAAAAAACCTTTCCATCTGTGTTCCAGTTCCTAGCTGACTACTCTGCATCTGACGGTCTCTCTCTCCACCTCTCAGCTCCCCTCCCCATCCAGATGTTCAAGAATGAAAATATCTGAGAAAACGAGCTGAATTTCTAAAAACTTACATCCAAATGTCTGGAAGCCTCTTGCATGGGTGATTAAATTAAGAGAAAGTATGCTTCAACAGAAAATGCCCTTGCCAAACTGAATTCTTCTTCATCGTGTTGTTTTTGGATAAAGAACACGACCCTCCGTGCGCGGTCAGAGCTGAGATGATTCTGCCCCCAAGAGCCCAAAAAGCAGCACACAAGCTCTCCAGGGGTCCAGGGCACAGGACCCTTCCTCTGCATTTAATTTCTGAAGCTCCCTTAGGAAAACATCTCTGCTTGCACCATCCAGGGCCGTCTGGCCATCCCTCTGCAGCTTCCAGAACACACGATGAAGATGCAGAGGGGCTGCCGACACCGAGTCTTGTCGCTGCTGCTCAGAGAGCAGCCCCTGGACTGGGGGCAGAGTCAGCAGCACCCGGGAGCTTGTGGAAATGCAGATTCTCAGGTCCCTCCCAGACCTATTGAATGAGAATCTCTGTGGGTAGGGCCCAGGAATCTGTGTTTTCTCGAGTCTTCCAGGGGATTCTGATGCCACACCGGCCTTCAGCACTTTCTGTTGATAGACTTCACTACTTTTTTTTTTTTTTTTTTTGTGGTACACGGGCCTCTCACTGTTGTGGCCTCTCCCGTTGCGGAGCACAGGCTCCGGACGCGCAGGCCCAGCGGCCATGGCTCATCGGCCCAGCTGCTCCGCGGCATGTGGGATCCTCCCAGACCGGGGCAGGAACCCGTGTCCTCTGCATCGGCAGGCGGACTCCCAACCACTGTGCCACCAGGGAAGCCCGGACTTCACTTCTTGAAGGAAAGAGTTCCTTCCGATCTTGGCCAAGATGAAGAATTTGGGATCCCAGAAGGAGAAAGAAGTTATCTGAATCTTGGAAGCAAAGCACAGAGAACAAGGGATGCAATGGAAAGAACAAGGAGCAAAAGCAGGGGGCCCAGTGAGGACCCGATGCCCCTGCAGGTGAGCAAAGGACAGATGTCAGCACTGCAAAAGACATCTCTTCATTTGTTCTCTTCTTTGGTCTCTGTGCCTTCAGTCCTGCCCACCGAGCTGTCCAAGAGATCTTTCTAGGTCACGAGTCGCCGGTCCCTGCCTTCCGAGGCTCCCCATCGGCTTCAGGCTCAGGTCTGAATCTCCTTAGCGCAGGCCCCCTGTAACCTGGCACCTGCTACCTCGCCTGAGGCCGAGCTCCCAATGGTACCCACGACTGTGGGTTCCCACACTCTGCCTGGGCTTTCGCGGTCTCCAGAGCCGGTATGTCTTTCCTTCTGCCTGAGCTTATTCATCTGCTGGGGTGTCTCATGGGTATCTGCTCCCAAGAGGTCAATCCCATCGGCCATGGCGTTCTGTACACCCCCCAACCTCCACCCAATTCTGGTACAAAAGACGTCCACCTGCTTTCAAGTCTTCTTAACCTTGAGGTCAAAGGGTAAAGTTTCAGCAATGTCACACCATTGAGTGTCGGCCACCAGGAGCTACTCAGAAAAAAGCTGGTACCATGTGGGACGCTCAGCTGGGACTGAGCAAAGTTTTGGGGTCAGATGCCTTGCACTGGGAGAAAAATTAGGACCCCGCATCCCACCATTCCAAGCCCCTCTGATCCATGATGAGGGTGCCCCTTTGTTTTCACATTCAAAGCATCCCTCCATATTTCCAGGTTGAATTTCCTAATTGCGGCCTATGTCGAGCTTCTGAGTAGCCTGACCATCTCTGCTAAGAAACTACTACCAACTTCTAGAAGAAAAATTCAGGGCTTTTCCTTTGCCCCTTGCTCGTGAATAAAGTTGTTTGGTAATTATTACCCAACTTGCTTTAATATTAACCAGCATCTTTGTCAGGGGAGCACTGATTTTCCATTGACTTTTACAATCTAACAAGATTTTGAGACTTCTTTTTCCAACTTTCCAAACCACAGTGGACATGCGCCTTGCAGTGCCCACTCACAGTGGCCGAAAGCAACAAGCTTTGCAACACTGGCAGACACCCCAAGGCAAGGAGAGCCCACCAGCTGCACAGGACACCTGGCAGTGGGTGGCTTCCGGAGAAATGAGGAGGAAATTAACAAGGAGGGCGAAATCTGGAGAAAGCCGACAGCAGAACCCAAACGGTTAAGTGGCAAGGGGGAAGCTGTGTCTTGTGCCAACTTATGGTAAAGTGACACATGTTTCTGCTTTCCGTGATCAGTTTTTACTTTTAACATTGAAGATTAAAATTAAGTGCATTACCATAGATCAGTTTACAGGGATTCGGTACATCTGTTTTGGAAATGTAAAACAAAACTGAGTAACATCATTATGTGTATTACCAGAATTGGGGAAAGGTATCAGTAACAGCCTGGACCGTCTCCATGCCACCTCCTCATTTCAGCAATCCTCAGCCTTGGAAGACGTTTGGCGGGGCTTGTGGAAGAGCTACCCTCCAAAAATGCAAAGAGGTACTGAGATGCAGTCCAGCCCCCGTGGTGGCCAGACCCCCAAAGCAGCCACCTCCTCAGCAGAGGCCCCAGCCGGGGCTCGCCAACCCCATACCCTGCGCCTGGCCGGACACCCCATGAAGCCTCATTTGCCAAGAGTTTGACGCTGACCCCTGAGGTCTCACCAGAAGGGAGGAGACTGGCAAGTTCAATTATTGCTTCAATAATGAGCGAATCGTTTCTGGTTTGCTATTTACACTGCTCTCTGGGAGAGAAAACAAGTCTTCCAACCGAAGTCCTCCAATTTCTACTATTTATCCAAGATTACACATCTAATCCCATAATAAAACACCGTTCCTGCTCCGAAAGCAGAGTGATTGCCTACAGATGTGCCCAGACCCAAACATCTGCACATCCAGAATGGCCACAGGCAGGATATCTTATCTGCTGTGGGCTGATGACCAAAACGGCTGATTAACTTCTGAAACTTTACGAGAAATCCAGTCCATCTGAATTTTTATTCTGCTGACAAATGATGTGCGTCCCGGCCTTTATCTAGCTGCTTAGATTCAATATCTGAGCGCAGCAGAGATTTCTTAATTTGCTCATTTCTCTTGGTACCGTTTAGAATGAGAGCTCAGAACGAAAACGTATCACGAGGCCAAGAGAGATGTCTACCTGCTCATCGCAAACCCCTGGAAATTGCTGTGCCCCCTTAGATCTCACTGCAGAATCATCTCAGCTCCACCTTGATTTGTCTCTCAATATACTGTTTAAAAATGTAACCCAATCAGCAAGCCCAACAGGCAGTCTGTTTATTATTACTTTTGATAGAAAAGGTTCATAACATCCTGTAATGTGTGTGCATTTTTTATTCCGTTTGGCTACTAGACACTGAAACCATTTGGGACATTTATTAAAATGCATTCAGCCACTCTTTAGGATGAGGTTAATGTGGGATTTATGCCTCTGTGGTGTGCGGTGCACAAAGCAGTAATCATGCTTGTTTAGTACTTGGTTCACGTACAAAATGGTCGGCTATAAAAATCGAAGGAATACAAAGATGGGCTGAAAAAGCATAGGATGGGGAGGGATTTCTTCAAGCTGGGGGCTTCCATAGGGCACCAGACAAAGAGGAGAAATTTATTTCAATGGAAAATCGAGTTATCTGGTGCATGAAACAGGCTGGGGAGGTAGGGGCCCCAGAAGGAAGTCTGGTTTGATAGACTCAAGCCTGCCAACCTGTCCAGGGAGTCCTGTGCCACCTGGCGTGGACAAGAGATGCTTTCTGTGCAGCTCTGCTTCCTCCTCATGTGCCCCTAATTCCTTTCTACCCCAGAGGCCTTCAGATAGACCCAAGCCTGTGAGAGGGCCAGAGGGCCAGGGGTGGAGCCAGTCAGACGTCAGGGCTCGGGCCCGTCCAGTATCCAAACCAGATGGACCCAGCAAGATGGGGATAAAAATTCCAAGCAACTTCCTAATGGTTGGCCGGGCGTCTGGGCAGAAGGCAGAGCACACGTGTTTCCTACACGTGTTGGTGGTGTGTTTGCTTCCAAGGGCGGAAGTGATCAGGAAACCCCCTGGAAACCACCCAGTGCCACCCCAGGGCAGGGGATGGCCAGTGTCCTGCTTCCCAGCAGGACTGGAAGGGCTTTGGGGACCTATGAATGGGAGGGGTCTTCCCTTCAGCTGCATCTCAGCTCGCTTCCCTGAGACCAGGGACGCACAGTGAGGAAGACCAAACCCATTCTCCAGCCTCTGCAGCTAGGTTTCGGAGGGATTGGACTGGAGGCTCTGCTCTCTGCTTCCCACCCCAAGTGAGGGCGGGCAGGCAGGCTGAAAGTAGACGTTGACAGGGGCAGCTGAGCTGCGAGCATCTCCCCCGCAAGATGGCAGGAGCCCTCTCTCTGGTCTCCCTGCTTCCATTCTCGCCCTTCAATCTGTCGTCCCAGAGCAGCCCCAGGGATTATCTGAGACTGAAAATCATACCAAATCGCTCCCTCACCTGCACGAACCTTCCTAGGGCCTCCCGCTACGCACAGAGCATCCGAAGTCCTTCCCAGAGTCCATGAGGCCCTGTACGATCTGGTTCTTTCCTCTTTCTACCATTTCACCTCCTTCTACTCTGTCCCTGGTTCACTCCGCATCAGCACCCTGGCCTCCTTTCTGTCCCTTCTCCTCTTCAGGCTCAGGACCTTTGCACATGCTGGTCCCCTGCCCAGGAAGCCGTTGTCCCAGGGACTGGCATGGCTGTCTCCTCATTATCACAACTTCCATGTTCCCTCCTCACAGACACCTTATCTTGCCACCCAGTGGAAAGTGGGCCCTTTCCCTCTCTTTCACGGCACCCTATTTTAAGCATTGTTTATTGATGGACTGGCTGATTGTTGCTCTTTATTCATCCTCTCTGTTCCAGGATATAAGCTTTTGGAGGGCAAGGGCCATGCCTGCCTTGTTCACCCTTGTGTGCCAGTTCCTGTGTGAGTGGCGCCAGGCACGTAACAGGGCTAAATAAGAGTTGTTGGATGGTTGAAGGGCAGCGGTTATCATGCGCCAGGCGTTGTAAGTACTTTGCAAACATAACCTCATTCAGTCCTTGTGACAGCCCTGTACTCTGGTTACTGGACTGTTATTATACCCATTTTACAGATGAGGAAACAAACTCAACCAGAAAAAGCACTTACCCAAGGTCACACAACCTAGCCAGAGGAGGCGGCAAGGACTCATGCCCAGGGCTGTTTCTGATCCCAGAGCCGTTATTCTTGACCACTGGGCTCTACGACCTCAATTTGTGGACGACCCAGAAGGAGGATGCTGTGTCCCCCGGATAACCCAAGTGAAAGGCGAGTCAGACTGTTTTATAAGAGCCTCTGAACAACTGGTCCTGTAACCACTTGCCTGCTTTCCCCACCCTGAGACGAGTCTGGATTGCTGGTCTCAGCGGGTGCCACGTATACATTTAGCTTCAGTGATGTCCAACAAGGCTAATGCAAGAGAGCACGTTCTCTTCCCTACCCCTCCCTCCAGGAGCCCCGGACCCACCCCAAAACAGCTCCTCGACCAGCCCGGGGTCCCCCCGTCATGCCTTCCACCCTCATGCACATGCCTAGTCTCCTTCCCAAACTCTTGTCGGTCCCATCATCCTCTCCCCACCCGAAGAGAATGACTTTAAATACACACAGTCTAAACCATAGCAGGTCATGAGAAAGTGATGGAAGGAGGAGTAAACTTGACTGTCAATCAAATTTTTAAACACGGGTCCTCTGGCTTCCGAGAGCTTTCCCTACGTGCCTGTGGCTCCTTTGAGGAATTATTCTCGGGTACCATTTGCTCTCCTGGCACCGCATCTCCAGCATGTGTATTAGACACATCCCAGGGTGGGGCGTTTTGCTTGGTTACACTGGATGACGAATGTTTCCACAGCTGCAAACAAGACACTTTTGCTACGAAGTTTGGGCTGTCAGAGAAGCATGAGGACCTTATTATTGGTGTCTGAATGAAGAAAGGGAAGGAAGGCGGCGGGGATCCCTCTAGACAGTATCGGGGCAAATGGCAAGTCTAAGAAAGACAAATAAAGTAAGTCTCTGCTGGTATCTTAGCAGGCAAGGAATTTAACTGGAACTATACTGAATAATTAAATTAACAATTGGGAGAGCCACGCTGTGTGCTCCACTCTTAAAACACTGCTAAAAGCCAGCATGGATCGAGGGCTTGCTATATACCAGGCACATATATTACTTCCCTCAATCCTCACCACAGCTCGAAGAATTAGATATTCTGAGCGTTACAGATGCGGACACTGAGGCATGATCAAGTAATTTGCCAGAGCTAGGAACGGAACCAGAGTGCCAAGTGACATCTGTCAGACTCTCAGCTCCTGCGCTGAAAGCTTCCATCCTCTACTCCTCATGTTCAAATGAAGCAGTGTTTTCGAACCCAGCTGCACAGAATCACCTGGGATGGGTGCTCTTTTATAAAACACCCCTGCCTAGACCCCTGCTCAGACTAATTAAATCAGCATCACTGACAGTGGGCCCCCAGGCATGGGGATTTTTCAAAAGCTGTCAGAAGGTGATTTTAATGTGTAACCAGACTTGACATCTACTGCCCTAACTAGTGTAGTTCTTCTCAAAGTGGGGTTCCCCGGACCAGCAGCAGCAATGCTTAGGGACTTGTTAGACGCGCAAACTACAGAACCCACCCTACACCTGTTTGAATCAGAAGCTCTGCAGGTGGCAGGAGCCCAGAAACAGACATTTTAACACCCCCTCCAGGTAATTCTGGAACGTGCGAAAGCCTAAACACCACTGCTCTGGACATGGGTTAACATCTCTTTGAGGTGCTGATTTCAGGGTTTTTTTGGATATATACCCAGAAGTGTGACTGCTGGATCACATGGTAGTTTTATTTTTAATCGTGTGAGGAACCTCCATACTGTTTTCCACAGCAGCTGCACCATTTTGCATTCCCACCAACAGTGCCAAGTGTTCCAATTCCTCCACATCTTCACCAGCACTTGCTGTCTTCTGGTTTGGGGGTTTGTGTTTTTGTTGCTTTTTGATAAAGCCATCCTGACGTGTGAGACAATGGTGGTTTGGGTTTGCATTTCCCTGACGATTAGTGACAAAGTGCATTTTTTCATATACTTGTCGGCCGTTTGAGGCAAAATAGCTACGATGTGGAAACAACCTCAATGTTCACTGACAGATGAGTGGATCAAGAAACTGTGGTGTAATGGACGACTACGCAGCCTTCATAAAGAAGGAACTCCTGCAGTATGCAACGACATGGATGAACATAGAAGAAATTATGCTAGTGAAATAAGCCAGGCACAGAAAGACAAGTACTGCATGACTCCACTTATACGAGGTATTTTAAAAAGTCAAAATCATAAAATCAAAGACTGGAATGGTGGTTACCGGGGGGAGGAGGGGTGAAGGGGAAATGGAGAATTATTCATCAACAGGTATAAAGTTTCAGTTAAGTAAGTTGAGTGAGCTCTAGAGACCTATACAGCATGGTACCTATAGTCAACAATAACATATGGCACAGTGAATAATTAAGAGAATAGACCTCACGTTGTGTTCTTATCACGATTAAGAAAACAAACACTGCTCTTCCTAGAATATAAACTCCATAAAGGCAAGTTTTGTTCAGCCCTGGAATGCCAGCACCTAGCACCAAAATACTTATAAAAATGAATGAATGAACGAATGAATGAATGACTACTTGCTACACGATGTCGATCTTTCCATTACACTGAGAAAACTTGAACTGGTAAAGATTTAGATCCTACTTTGCAAAGTTAATTAAGGATTCACTTGGCTATCTATATGGGTAAGATTAAAACCTTTGCAGTCCAGAGCACTTAGTCTCTTTGGTTTTTTCCAAACAGGCTACAGAGATGAGGAAATTAACACCAACCACAGTGGTAACTGCTGGTCTGGCCACTGTTACTCTTATAGTCCTGATTAAGCAGGTATGTAGCTCATCTGCCAGGCTGTTTTATTTTCTGCCATCACACCCCAAGCGGGTGGAAGGCCACCCATGACTGACAAAGACAGGGGAATTTTCCTAGCAGTTGAAAGAGTCAATCCTGCATTCTTCTGCACAGCCCAATACCCAGATTGAGCCATAGCATAATCAGAGAGAATTAACTAGCCTTCCAGCTCTCCTCATTAAACGATGGAAATGCGCTGTATCTTTCTGCAGTAGCCTGCTTCTCTCACAATTCCCTTGCCGCAGCCTGACCACAATTTTACTGCGTGTGAAAAATGACTTGGAATTGCAACAGGACTGCAAGGGAGCAATGATTAAATTTGTCCCCCAAATTAATGTGGCTGTGATTGGCAGAGGGGCGGGGGGAGGGCTGGAGAAGGGAGTGTTATAGAGCAATCAACAATCAATGGTGGGAAGGTGACCCGACATCACCGTCTTCTGCAATTGTAATCAATATCACTCTGGCTTCAGCAAGGGCCTCTCAATCTATGCTGCTTCTCTCGACAGAGTTTATTCTTGTATAAATACCTTAAATAAAGAGCGCAAGGAGAACACCCAGGGATACTTTAAATTGCATCCATGTCGTGCAAAGGCAAAAGCGAGTTCCACTGGGGAGGATCTGTCTCTCAGAACCAAACAAGCTTCTCCTTTAAAAACCTCATAATTGGTTATTTACACACTCCGCAACTTTGAATTTATGCTGCACCCCGATTATCATAAGCATTTCCAATGTGACAGAACCCGACTACAGTGCATGTGCAAGCTCTTCTAATTTCCGAAGCGGCTAACTGGAGGTAGTGAGGAGCGATGATTTATCTGTTTGTGATTTGAATAGGATAATGCCTGTAGCATCTCGAAGCCAGGGCTATTTTCTGGGAACATGTGTTGTCGTGAAACCCTGTCTGACACTCTTCAGGAATCATAAAAATGACAGGGGCCAAGATTTTTGTTGTTGTTGGTTGCGCCCACAGCTTTCATCTGGGAAGGGGAGGGGAGGAGGATTTTGTAGAGCAATTGTGCTGTGGACAGCAATGCGGCCCCGTGGATACGGGCTGGTTTGTGGATTGGCGAGAAGCAACATCAATTACATGCAGATCAATTTAATCACAAACACCAGAGCAGATGGAAAACAAAGGCACTTCCGGAGCTGCCGGGGATGCCAGGGAGGCAGCTACCCTTAGGAACCCTCTTGGAATTGCTCTTATTGATGACCGCCTCCCTACTGGGGTAGGATCCTGGATTACCATCCTCTCGCCTGCTAAAGTGTAGGGTGAATTTGCCCACTTCTCTCTATGTCCACTGCTGCCGCCAAGCCTGTGTTACCTGGAATCCAGACTACTGGGTATCCTCCTGGGAGCATCCCAGCCCATCCCTGCTTCTTGCCCGCCCAATCCATCCTCCACAGGACAACCAAAGTGGTCTTTTAAAAATTATACATGAGGCCTCGGGGCTTCCCTGGTGGTACAGTGGTGGAGAGTCCGCCTGCCAGTGCAGGGGACGCGGGTTCGAGCCCTGGTCCGGGAAGATCCCACGTGCCGTGGAGCAACTAAGCCCGTGAGCCACAACTACTGAGCCTGCGCTCTAGAGCTGGAGAGCCACAACTACTGAAACCCACGTGCTCCGCAACAAGAGAAGCCACCGCAATGAGAAGCCCGCACACGGCAACGAAGAGTAGCCCCCGCTCGCTGCAACTAGAGAAAGCCTGCGCACAGCAATGAAGACCCAACGCAGCCAAAAATAAAGAAAGAAAATAGATAAATTTATTTTTAAAAAACTATGCATCAGGTATTGATGCTCCTGTGGTTAAAACCCTCCACGTCTCCCCATTGCACTTGGAACGACAAGGCTCCTCAGGAAGTGGCCGCAGCCCCCACTCCAGCCCCTCGCAGGCTACTCTCCCACGCAGTCAGCTGTGCCCTTGAACACACCAAGTTTATGTGTGTTCAGGGCTTTTGCCAAGGCCGTGGCCCCGCCTGGACCACTCTTTGTGATTCCCTTGTGTCTTCACCTGGTGGGGTGTGACGTGATGTGATATATTATTACATAATATACCATACATATGTATGTCTATATATCTCTGTATTACATCTATAGATATCATCTTTGTGTGTGTGTGTGTGTGTGGTACGCGGGCCTCTCACTGCTGTGGCCTCTCCCGTTGCTGGGCTGCAGGCCCAGCCACTCTGCAGCATGTGGGATCTTCCCGGACTGGGGCACGAACCCGTGTCCCCTACATTGGCAGGCGGACTCTCAACCACTGCACCACCAGGGAAGCCCTATAGATATCATCTTATACCTGCTTCAACTCCAGTGTTACCTCCTCAGAGAAGCCTTCCCTGACTTCCTACCTAGTTCACCTCCCAGCCCTTCCCTCCATCTCTCTGTAGCCAGGGCTTGGCAAACAGTAGGTTCTCAAGAAATAGCTGGTGAATGAATGAATGAATGAATGAGCTCCAAGAAGGAAGCTCAATGGCTAGACAGCAATCTGCCCTAAGTCCTGGTTCCTCTCACCTGACAATCAGTTTCTCCACCTGCAAAATTATGATCCAGTTGCCGTGAAACTCCTTGAGCAGAGATGCTGGCTGTGTTGAGCACCCATTGCCAGGTCTTTGCGTCTGCTGTTTCCTCCTCCTGCCCCCTTCCATATATCAAACCCTGTGCTCTTCTGGAGGCCCAACTGAAGACCCACAAGCCTCCTATATCATTTGCACCATCAAGGTATCCAGTCCATTTAAGAAGGTCTGGCCCCCAAGCTCCCAAAGCCCTACGTAGAGTGGTCCATGGGCCCTTCCACCACCTCCACCCACTTCCGGCTCCTTCCATCCCCTTCCATCCATTTGAGAAGAGCCCTCAAGGGGGAGGGGAACTCAACTCCAGGGTTCCTGGAGTGGAGACTATTCTTCTCTCTTCTGGACCCAGCTTGCTGAAAGGAAAAAGAAGCAATATAGTCCCCGGAGCCCCATCTGCCCGAGCACCGCCCCTGAAATCCAGGCATCCACAGGTCTCTAAAGCTCCCGCACTGCTCACTGCCCACCCTTCACAAACCCAGGAGGTGACCTGTGGTTCTGGTCACCAGTTACAGGGGGAGCAAGTAGCCTCAGTGAGCTCGGGAGAGAGGAGAAAAGTCAACGGCCACCATGTACCGAAGATGAGGTCTCACGGATGAGGGTCTCAAAATGTGACTAGAGGCCTCTCTGCAACCATTCTGCAGAAGAAAGAAAAGCAGGAAACCCACCCCAGATTTGGCCTACTGTGTAGAACTTGAGCTCCCATGGGTGCCTACACCACCAGTGAGCCCCCACCTGGGCCCATTCCCTCATCTACCACCCACAGACTCAGGACCACCACCCCCTTGCCCCACAGTGAACACGCAACTCTGGCTAGGTTGCTTCTGTTCTCAGGGCAATTGGCCTAGTTACCTTTCTCCAATCTTTCCAAGGAGGTTACACCACTTCCACTTCCCCGGTATTTCACCATTAGAGATTCATTCCTTTGCATTGACCAGATGCAGTATTAAAATACAGATTACTTGGGGGAGGTCCATAAGTCATGCATTCATCTGCATGAAGGGGAGGAGGCCATGGACCAGTAGTTCTCGACCCCGGCTATATATTAGAATCACCTGGGCCACGCTTGAAACTAAGTCTCTTGGAGACAGGGCCCAGGCATCCGGAGTTAGGAAAAGCTCTCCAGGTTCTTCTGATGCAATATGAGTACTGAGAACTGCTTCCATGGGCAAATCTTCACCTACTGAAATGTACCAGGAGACACCCCACTGATCACTCTTTGTGGATTTCCCACAGAGAAGCCAGCTACTGTTCAGTCTGGGGGCTGCCCTGGCTTCTCCCCTGGCTGAGCTCTCTCGGCTGGCAGAGTCCCTTGGCCAGGTGTGAGACGGATGCCCTAGGCTACCTGTGGTTTCTCAGTGCTCCTGGCATAGGGACTGAAGAAAGGACTCTGGATCATATGGGGGAAAAGAGAAGAATTAGCTGATGATAAGTGACGATGGATGTGTAGCCAAGACCCTGAGCAGAAAAACCCCTGGCAGATGGGCAAGACGGTCTAACTCAGAAATCAGGAGCAAGTAACATGCACACTCCAGTCCCCACTGCCTCAGCCCACCACCTGCCTCGAAGGATCCAGGGAAAATGAAAATTAATGGGGTGGGGAAGGTAATCAGTGGTGAGTCCCACTTTTGTTAATAACCACCCTCCATCACGGGTAGAATGAGACAGAACATTCATTCAAGGCCAGGGTCACCTTGAGAAAGGAGGGTGGGAGACTTTGAAGGGTTTCTTTCCAGCCTGGTGCCTCCCCAGGTCATGGAAGATGGTCTCAGAAGTGGACTGTCCCTTTTGAGCTTTCGCGTCCTGAGGGTGCTTTCAAGATTGACTCCGTGGACTGAACCAGAATGTCCATCAGTACCCCCAGCACTGAGTGGTCAGCCCCACCCACTGCCCCAGCCCTCTGCCTTTGCTGCCAGGAGTCTTACACCCTCGTGTCTTTAACCCCAGCACGTCTGGCCCCTGCTGCCCCACCCCCACTGCCAGAGCCGTCAGGAAAAGGGAGACACTTTGGGATTGAAGCTGCTGCAAGCAGGTGGGGAGGTCATCAGCCTCTGAGCCCTGACGCTGCCTCCACACCCAGCCTGATGATAACATCTCACTGCCAACTGCCCCGGCACTGCCAGCTACCTCAGAATCACAAGGCCCCGTAGAGGAACACCTCTCCCGAGGTGGCTCTTTGTTTCTAAAACCATTTTCATTTCGTATATGTGCTCAGCCTCCCCACAGCACCGTGTTGCTTGGTGATGGGTGAGACGGGCAAACAGGAGCCTCCCACGGCGGGTCTTTGATGTGTGTTGTTGGAAGCCGGGAGCAGCGCAAGGCCTGCCGTGGAAACCCTGCCATGCAGCTCTTGCAGACACGGGGCACGATGGCCGACCTTCCTGTGAGGAATTTCCGTCATTTCCCACATGCCAGGCACCCTGAGAAGCCATTTACATGTAGTATCTCATTATTCCGCACACCAAGCCTTGACTAAGTAGATCAAAAAGTAACTAAGTAGTTTCGTGGTGAAAGCTTGGATTCTGGAGCCAAACTGCCTGCCACTGACTAGCTGGGTGTCCTTGGGCAAGTGACTTAATCTCTCTGGGCTTCCAATACCTGTAACTGATCTATAAAATACCAATAACAGCACCTTGCGTACATGGTTGCCATGAAGTTTCAATGAGGTAATACATATAGAGAGAGAAAGAGTATTTAAAACAAAGCCAAGTGTATTAGTCTGCTCAGGCTGCCGTAATAAAATACATAGACTGAGTACCTTAGACAACAGAAGTCTATTCCTCATAGTTCTGGAGGCTGGGAAATGCAAGATCAAGATGCTGTCAATTCAGTTCCTGGTGAGGCCCCTCTTCCTGGCCTGCAGACAACCGCCTTCTCACTGCGTCCTCACTTGGCCTCTGTGCTCAAAAGCAGAGAGAAATTCAATGTCTCTTCCTCTTCTTGTAATCAAACCTGTTGGGTTAGGGCCCCACCCTTATGACCTCATTTAACCTTTTCTTTTTTTTTTTTTGTGGTACGCGGGCCTCTCACTATTGTGGCCTCTCCCGTTGCGGAGCACAGGCTCCGGACGCGCAGGCTCAGTGGCCATGGCTCACGGGCCCAGCCGCTCCACGGCATGTGGGATCTTCCCGGACCGGGGCACGAACCCGTGTCCCCTGCATCGGCAGGCGGACTCTAAACCACTGCGCCACCAGGGAAGCCCTCATTTAACCTTTACCACCTCCCCACAGGCCCGATATGGAAATAGAGTCACATTGGGGGTTAGAATTTCAACATGTAAATTGGGATGGGGGGGATACAACTCAGTCCATAGGAGCAAGCACACAATGTGTTCTACAAGTGTTACCCACCCTTATCATCACCCCAGTTCACATGAGAATGCTGAGGCCCAGAGAAGCTACAATACTTGCCCGGAAAAGTGGCAGAGTCCAGATCTGAACCCAGCCCTTGGCTGTAACCAGATGCTGAATGCTTGACTCTTCCCACCAGATCTCACGGGCTCTTGATCTCCTGCCAGGTACCCACTGAGTGCTCTTTGACCAACGGCCCCTCCCATGGGCACTAGAGAAACGGTCACACCTCTTGGCCAGCAAGCCAAGATTGTCAGGTTGTGGGCACAGGATGGGTGCCAAGGCCAGGGGAGCCATGGCTCCGGGAGCTGGAGAAGGTCTTCCTCTTTGTTCACCCACTGGAACCCTATATCTTCATACTGGTTCCTTCCCCGGCCCTATGTTAGCTGCTTGCAAGGCAAGGCTAGAATTTGGTCAGGTAGGAACAAGGAAAAGCCACGGCCACGGTTCCCCATCAGTGAGGCTCCATGTATCACCTCAAGAACTGACAAGGTTGACCTGAACGAAATTCTCTTCTTGCCTTAATCGTATAGGAAAGAGTCAGGCACCATCTCTGCCCCAAACTAGGCTCTGGCTGTAAGGCAAGTAGCAGACAGCTGCCTGCCCGGCACCCATCCCATTCTTCTGGAAACAGCATCTGCTGTTGCTTTTGGGAACCATCCATCACACATTCTGTCCATGCAGTTTGAGCGGGGCCAGCTCTAAGCCATTACGTGACCTCAGCCTGACCAGTCTGAGCATCACATCTCCGATCCACGTTAGAGTTAGTAAGTCTGCCACTAACGCTCAAAATAAGAATTGGCTGAAGGGTCGAATATCATGCTTCGGCGTTTGGATGCGTGGAGTATTGGAATAAATGCCAGGATTAGGATTGAGAGCAGCAGGGCCGACTCCTCCTAGCTTGTTGGGGATTGACTCTAGATACTGGAGTTGACTCAGGGATGGGCATATGTCCAAATCTGGGCAAACCAGAGCAAAACAGAGTCAATTCCAGGCTTATCATTAGCGAGAGCAGGGAAGAAACATTCTTTTCATTGGACTTGTGTCTGGGGGTACCTGCTTGGAGCAGGTAGCCACCATCTTGCTACCAGGAGAATGGAGCCAAAGAAAGGAAAGCAGAGCTGAGAGAGGCCAGAGGAAGACAGAGTCCCAGTGACATTGTCTTAGCCCCTGGATATAGCTGTGCCTGAAGTAGTTTTCTAGGACGTTATAGTTAACTAAAGCAAAATATTTCCTCTCTTGCTAGTTTGACTTGGGTTTGGGTAACTTGCCAAAAACGCCTTTAAAACAGAGGGAAGAGGGCTTCCCTGGTGGCGCAGTGGTTGAGAGTCCGCCTGCCGATGCAGGGGACACGGGTTCGTGCCCCGGTCCGGGAAGATCCCACGTGCCGCGGAGCGGCTGGGCCCGTGAGGCATGGCCGCTGAGCCTGCGCATCCGGAGCCTGTGCTCCACAACGGGAGAGGCCACAGCAGTGAAAAAAACACCAGAGGGAAGAAAGGAATTAGAAATTCTGAATCGAGTCAGAGGGGTTCCGGAGCCAGCTTGCTCCCCGTGCTGGAGAAGAGTCACGGCCTCTCCTGCAGCATCAGTCAGAGCTGTCTTCTAGAAACAGCACAGTGTTCCCCAAAGAAGCAGGGGGAAATGCCACTGGCTTGAGTCACTCTCCCACCCATTGGCAGAATACCTTGATTGACGGTCCTACCAAGAGCACCACTGGTTGGGGAGGGGTCACAACCAGAAGTAAAACCAGTGGTCTTACCAGAAATGGAGGAGAAGGAGGCGGAAGCAATGGATGTACCAGACAACAAGGAAAACACCCAATGGCTATGGCCGGGGTCACTGGCTCCGGCTCAGGAAAGACTATTTCCCTAAGAATCGCAATTAACTCTGTCTCTGCTTATGCCTCATCAGGTGATTAGGAAGCATCTCTCAAAGCCCTGACAAAGGAGGGAAGAGGGTCAGTAGGAATAGCAGCCTCTGGAGCTACATTGTGGAGCTGACACCCTGGGCTGGGCAGTGAACGAAGTGTTTTGCACTCATGATTTCACCTCACTTCCTCACAGCCACACCAGGCGATGGACTTTGCGGATGGAGAAACCGAGGCTCAGCTAAGGGACTCAACTGCACTCACGGCTCCCAGAGCCAGGACTGGATGGAGGGCTGTCAGACTCCCCAGCCCCGACGGTAATCTGCTGTGCCCCACAGATTTCTCAGGGGCAGCACAGGTGGGGGGAAATTGGGGTGAGATGATAAGGAGGGAGAAGAAAGGCAAGAGGAAGAGAAGGGGAGAGGGGAAAACTCAAGGAAGCAACACTCTGAAACAGGAAACCAAGGTTGGGGGTCTTGACTCCCAAGCAGCAGGCTTGTCCATCTCACCACCAGCGCCCACCTTCTTGCCACCAGCCTCCCTCCAATCCCCATCTCCTCCCACCATATGGCAGTAGGCACAGGTGCCATTTGGTGAGAGAATCACAGAGACCCAATGTCATTGGGGGCCATCTTATCGCTGGGCATGTCCCTAACGTGTTTGGGAGGAAGGGGTTGGCCCATATGGACGGCCGCATATGTTCATAAGCTCATGGAATTTTCTAACTACTTCCTACTCTTCCCCCACCCTCCACCAGGTATCTGAAAACACAAAGGCCAACATCGGGGAAAGCGGAATGGATTTCCCGTTCACTGAGCACCTACTCAGGGCCAGGTGCTTTTCCAACATTAACCCCAAGCCTCAGGGGAACCTTGAGAGGTGGGCATGCTGTCTCCATCTTACAGATAAGGAGACTGAGGCTGAGAAAGATGTGCTGGGATTCGAGCTCACGCGTGGCTGATTCCAAAACCCCAAATGGAAAGCTTGCAGGTGAGGAGAAGAGGTGGCTTCCAAGAAACCCACCTTTCCCTCCTGCACTGGCACCAGGATCAAGGGCGCTGGGTGGCCTGGCCCCTGCTTTGTCTGCTGGGCACAGAGTCCACGACCTCTGGAAAGCTGCCCTTGCTAAGTTATGGTCTCACTTAACCAAGGTTTGCAAACGGGCACCCTGAGAGAAGAAACAGTCTTACCTCGCCAGAGCCCTGCTAAAATCCCAATAAGCCCATTGCGAGCTAGAGATTGAAGTGCGATTTTGGCATCTCTCCTCTGGTGTGGAAAGAGATTACACTGAGTCATATTTCAAAAAGGCACGCCTGACACAGTATAATCTCCGGTCTTAACTCCCCCTGACCTTGAGAAAGCGGCAATAAGGCAGAGGGGCTGGCTGCAGTGCTCGGGAACAGAGATTCAGACAATCACGAAGAAGCCGGGCGGGTGGGAGAATCCCAACAGGCCCTTGTGGGGCAGCGATGCTGCTGCGGGGACCACGCTTGAGCCAGTTCAGAAGTGGAGGCTGTACAGAAGTGGAGGGTTTCCTCTCCCACAGCCCCCGTCTGGGACTGACGTGCAGCTTCATCTTCCTGGGGACCCCAGCTCTGCCCCTTCCCCAGCACCTCACTGATTCAAGCCCCGAAGGACCATGACCTCCTCTCATCTTTCCGCACATCTGCTTCCCCCCATCCCACCCCCAGCTTTTTCCAGTGACAATAATGAAGCTGGAAATGTCGCCAGAAAAGGCATCGATCTGTTTATCTATCACTTGCTAATCAAAAGTTTCCTGCCTCCTGTTAAAATACCAATGATTTCCTTTGCGGAACCAAACGGGTCTGTTCTCAGAGCCTGAGCGCGTCAGTGGGGACAGTTTAATTACCACCTTCGATGTTCCTTCCCCGAATACCAATCTTTCCTGAGTTACATGATGAACACACATTGGGGGAAGGATTAAATCAAAAGGCAAGGACTGACTCATTGCAGGACATCTTACATGGAATCAGCCTTCCCTACTGTGCCTTCCATCCCTTCCTGGGTCCCAGTCATTCCCAAGTATCCAGCCTGAGGAATTCCAGCACAGTCCAAGAAGGGGCCCACTGTTTTATGTTCTGAGTCCCTTTGACATGTAATAAAGGCTGTGGTTAAACCATGGGTTTTCGTGTCAAAGGCTGGTCTTACATTCCGGTCATAGCTCTGGCCACTTAATTTCTAGGAGCCTCAGTTTTCCTGCATGTAAAATGGGAATATTAAATATCCATATAAAAGGCTGCTGTGAAGATTAAATCAAATGAAACAGGCAGTGGATGGACTTAGAGGGTGTTATGCTAAGTGAAATAAGTCAGACAGAGAAAGACAAATATAATATCACTCGTATGTGGAATCTAAAAAAAACCACAACCTGGTGAATACAACAAAAAAGACACAGAGTCACACATATAGAGAACAAACTAGTGGTTACCAGTGGGGAGGGGGAGGGGGGAGGGGAAACATAGGGGAAATTAAGGGGTATAAATTATTATGTATAAAATGGGCTTCAAGGATATATTGTACAACACAGGGAATACAGCCCATCCTTTATAATAACTATAAATGGAGCGTAACCTTTAAAAATTGTGAATCACTATGCTGTACACATGTAACATATAATATTGTACATCAGCTATACTTCAATAAAAAAATAAATTTTAAAAATTATTGATCGTCCTAAAAAAATGAAACAGGCAAACCTTGATCACAGTGAGAGGTCAATTAATGAGAGCTGTTATTATCTCTATTCCCATTAAATAGATCAACAAACAGACGTTTATAATAGATTATATCATATTTTATTTAAAATACACCACTAAACATTGATAAATTTTTAAAATCTAGGATGTTATTATACAATGTAATAAACAGCCTGTCTTCTTTATGCATCATGTTATGCCCAGTGCCTAGAACCATGCCGCTGCCCACAGGAGGGGTTCCATAAATTGGGGGAATGAATGATTATAACAGGCACAGGGAATCACACATGGTAACACACATGAACGCCGTCCCTGCCTGCCTGACTCTGCCGGGAAACGATGCAACAAACTTGGTCCTTTACAGAGATGCTCAAATCTCCCCTGCCCAGCCTTTAACTCCCAAGCTGTCCTGAAGAAGGAGGCTGAGAACATCCACGCCATCAACTGGCCCACTTAACAGGGATGACCAGAGTGGTGACCGTTTCTTCCCTCTCCCACTGCCAAATTCATCTGACAGAAACAAATGACTACTGTAAGATGCCATTTATGGAAAAGAAAACACACAAAAATAATGCTTAGATTTTCAAAGGAAAAATAATATTATTTATAAAAATAAAGAAAAATAATTCTCTTCTATCTGGAAAACAATAAGGTCCACGCCTCCCTTTCCCTCCTCCATCCCCCCCAGATCATTTTTCTCCCTCTCTCTCTCTCTCTCACTCCCTCTCTCGCACGCACCCCCTTCTCTTCCTGCACTGCTAGTCTCCCCCCTTCCCATGTGGATGGAGACTGGGTTTCCCCTGCAATTCATCACCTGTCCCTGATGCCATGCTAGCCTCCTCAGTCAGAGAACCAGCTGGAAGCCATGTCCCCAAATCGCTGACTCTCCCCTTTTGTTGCCAGTGACATCAGGAAGCATGACATTGTTTGAAGGTTAAACAGGCCAAGCCCAGGAGGGAGGCCTGGGTCAGCCTTGGGGGCGGGGGCTTTTCCGTGATGGTCCCGCTGACAGGCTTATCCCCGTGACAGATTCCTGTCCTTCCGTGAGTGTCGTGAGTGACGTCAGCAGGAGAAAAGAGGCTCTCCACCTATCCCTGGGAGTGCCCTGCCGGCGCCCTGGGGCACAGGGGACCTCTCCTGTGGGTGCTCTTCCGATCAAAATGAAGCCAGAGGGAACCTGAGACCCGGTGGGTTTATCCATTCCCCACACCGAACCTCTAACAAAAAACTAGATGCGCCATTCTTCAAGGTCTTTTCCCCAAAAGATCGCAAAGCCCCCGCATAGGAGAATAAGGAAGAAGACACTTTTCTGGGGATTCTGCTAGAAGAGATTAAAATGATGCCACCCAACTCGATGCACTTAGGGTCAGGGCCGTCCCATATGGATGCACAGCCAGGACCACAGGCATATGTGCAGTGGTGACCACCCTCCAAGCGAGTAGTCCCACAGGAGAGCAGACAGCTCAGCAGGCAATTACAACACAGCATGAGATGCCAGGGATCCGGAAGGCCGGGGATGGCATGACACAGAGGGAATTTTCAGGAATCAGGCAGGGCTTTGGGGGTAGGTTGGGGGTTGGCCAGGGAAACGTATCACGTCCAAAGGCGGAGGGTAGGCAGGGCCAGGTCACCCCGGGCCTGGTGAGTCGCACTGCAGAGCTCCTCCTGAGGTCAATGGCCAACTATCGAAGCACTTTGAACAGTGATGTGATCTTTGCAGTTCGCTTGGGTCACAGAGTGGGTTTTTGAGAAACGACACCAGGAGGATGATGGTTGGGCTCCTGTGATGGGAGTGGCTCACTCTTCCCATGAGTGACATTGACAACGATCTAGTAAGACAGCTAGTGAGGGCTGCACTGGGTCCCTTGCGGCTCTCTGCATCCCCCATCTGCCTGAGCCTCCACCTCTGGCCTCCACCCTTGTCTCTCTCCTTCAGGGCCCCCTTCCCCTCGGTCTGTCGTTCCTCCCTCCCTCCCTCTGTCCCCTTTCTCCTCTGGCTCCGCCTCTCTCCCTCTCCCACCACCCTTTTGCCCTGCTTCATTTCCTCTGTTTCTCAGTTCTCAGCCTCCCTAGATTCCCCACCTTCTCCGAACCTCCAGCGACCACAAACACAGGGAACTGGAGGTCATTTATTTTTGTGAGTTTCCCCCTGCCCCCCTCGGCCCGCACACAATTCCCACCCAGCTCATAATGTAAATATGACCTTTCTGATACTCAGTATCAATTAAAGGAACAAATCCCCTTCTCCGAGAGAGCGCCGAGCTGCGTCAGAGACCTTTCCAGCCAAAGAGCACAAAAGCGCCTTTCACGCGGGCTGCCGGATCATCTATCTCCCACCCCTTGGAGGCTGCGCGGCTGGGTGGGGAGGCCGACGGAGACGGGGCGGACAAGCAGACATAAATGTGGCTCGAAGCCCCTCGAAAGTCTTTGTGTCTGTGGGTTGCACCATGCAGCAAACCCCTGGGCCAATCACGGCGAGTCAGAGGAAATGCGGCAGCCATGGGCTTTCTGTTCCTTCTTCCCTCTGTGGTCACCCCAGACACAAGCCAGGCTTCTCTTCAGTTCCCTGCCTGCGCAGCTCTGGCCACTAGGGCTCCAGCGGCCACCCCTTGGCCCATCCCAAGAGTTCCTTCCCTCTTCTGGTGATGGGCTAAGGACCCACTTTCAGCCAAAGGTGGATCTCAGCCCACAGGAGGAGCAGCTCTGGGGTCCAAACACAGGCACCTTGCAAATTTTAAAAAAAAGAGTTTACACATTTTATATATTTTTTGACAGCAGGGTGTCTGGCATGGAACTGTACCCAGACACAGCTGGGCGAGAGACAGGACAACCTGCCAGGATGGAACACAGGCTTTCCAGAAGGTGGCCTCAGAGAAGCCGTTTCCCATGGCTGTATCCCCAGAACCTTTATCCCAGATTCTCTGACACCCCAGGCCCACGAACCACCCAGGAAGAAACCCTCCAGCCACCTCCCGACCCGCATTGTTATCACAGCCGTGGATTCATGGCTGCTTAGGGAGGGGCAGAAGTTCCCCAAAGAGCCCACGACATGCTGGCTGACCACACCCGTCTGGGCGCGTCTGAGGCCATGCTGTGTGCGTTAGAGGCCCCCATTTGTGCAAACGTCATTGGACACGGTGGTCACCCAAGTCTGGTTCCCATTCTTAGTGCAATGCGCCACTGGCATCCAGAGAAAGGGGGAGAGACCAGATTGCTGGGGTGAAGGGCACAGTCAGGGAGTGACACAGACAGATGGAGGTGGGGAGAGGGTGGGACAGAAAACTCAACACCCGCAAATTCTTAGAAAATTTGGCCTTGGTGTCTGAAATGTGGTGAGCCGCCGCCCAAGTTGGCACGTGTTATTCACTCCTGGCAACCAGTGGATTCTCAAACCTCAACCCAGCGGAGAGGAGTTGACTCCTCATGACCTTGAACCAGAACGTCATCCTGTGCTGTCCGAAGCCACAGCCGCATGGGGCTCTGGGGGCTCCTCCAGCGTCTGTCCCTGCCTCTCCTTTCCGGCGGATGGAAAGCCAGGTCCACAATAGCCAGGCCTTCAAGAGCTGCTGTCTAGAAAGACCCACAGGCCCCTGTGCGTGTGCAGCTCCAGACCCCTGGGAAGCCAGCCTGCCTGACTCCAGGCCTCCCTCCCTCAGCATCCGGCCCCTTCGGGCCTTCCCTCCAGGAGGACATGCGCTCTGGTGACACCACAAGGCAGTGCAGGGACTCTGCAGAGTTCAAGGCTGAACCGGGCTAAGAGGAGGGGTCAACACTGGTTGGTACACAGTGCCTAAGGGACACGCTCACACACACACACACACACACACACACACACGCACACACAGGAGCCATGGTGTGTGGCTGACAAGCTGGCCAAAGAGCATGGGCCCCTCCTTCTGGCCACACCCCGCTCCCTAAAGCCCACATAAAATGTGACACACATGTGGGATAAACAAGGGGAAAGAGACTCCAGAAAGCGTCTCCTCCGTTCCCCTGCCTCAGGGCAAGATTTCGCCTCTCACATTGTTACCTGCTCGCCCTCCCGTCACAACTCCTGTGTCTCCTGTCGTAATGGTATCTCCCCAAATTCAGAAAATTAAGAACTAGAGCATCCTACGTAGATACACACTACCAGGAATTTACCTGATGGATATACCAGCCAAAACTTTCCAAAATATATTCATGGCAGCATTACTCACAACGGCAAAATAACTGGATACATCTTTATGGTCCATTACCAGGGCCTGGCTGAGTACAAGGTCATGTATCGAAGACATTCCAACAGAGCAAGGACTGGAGCAATAAAGGCAATACGCCTCAGCCCCACCCGTACAGAGCTCACAGGCCAGTGAGGGGGCGGGTGGTGGCCAGGCAGGAAGGATAAGTGAGCCTGGGAGGAATAGACCTGCCGTCCTGGAGTGGAAAGGAACTTCCTTGCTGCTCTTTATTCCGTCTCTCCCCGGCTGTGTATGGTATCTTTTCTTTTTTGACATCTCCATCAGTCCCCGCACCCAGAAGGCATAGCCACATCTATGTGGGGTAATTGGCAGCGGTGGGAAAGTCTCCAGGTTACGAAGAATACAGTAAGTCCCCTGCACAGGAACCTTCAAGTTGCGAACTTTCCAAGATGTGAACGCGCGTTCGCATGTCCAGTCACGTAAGTTAGTTCACGTGTCTGGTGTACATTGTCACGTGCGTGCGTCCTCTACAAGTGGCTGTGCTTTTGTGTACTTTACTGTACGGTACTGTGTAGAGTACGGTGGTACGGTATCTTTATTTCTTGCCTGTTCACTCGATGCCAGGCCCTGCGTGAGGCTGTTGTACTATACTACTGTACTTTTCAAGGTACTGTACTGTCAGATTAAAAATGTTTTCTTTATCTTTTGTGTTTGTTTTTTAATGTATTATTTGTGTGAAAAGTATTACAAACCTATTACAGTACAGGCTACTATATAGCCGATTGTGTTAGTTGGGTACCTAGGCTAACTTTGTTGGACTTACAAACAAATTGGACTTGAGAACGCACTCTCGGAACAGAACCCGTTCATATGTAGGGGACTTAACTGTACGGTATCAGCATGGAACAGTTATTCTGTGATCCCCCTTTACTCCTTGCTGAAATGAAATATTCCTTCAGCTAAACTTTCAGCTACCAATAACCTATGCATGTTTCCCTTCTGAAGGAAACACTGCAGTCTAGGCAGGGGCTGGAAAGTGAGTCATTTTAGTTATTGCATTAACTGTTTAGTGCATATGTATTACATTAAAAAATTACCTTGGGGTAACGTTTAAGCCCTAAACTTAACAAAACAATAAACATTTCTTATCTCACATAGTTTCTCCAGGTCAGGAATTTGAGAGCAGGTCCAGGGGGTCTTCATGAGGTTGCAGTCATCAGAAGGTGTGACTGCGGTTAGAGAACCCATTTCCGAAGTGGCTCACTGGTATGGCTGTGGGCAGGTGGCCTTAGTTCATCACCGCGTGGACTTCTCCACCAGGCTGCCTGAGCAGCCTAACAACATGGCAGCCAGCTGTCTCCAGAGCAAGGGATCCCAGTGAAAGTACGATGAAAGCCAAGTGTCTTGTGTGTCCTGGCCTTGGAAGTTGCACACCATACTTTGCATAATATCCTATTGGTTACACGGGTCATTTCTATTCAGTATGAGAGGGGATAACGCAAGGGCATGAATGCCAGGAGACAGAGATCATTGGGGGCCACCTTAAAGATTGGCACTACTCCACTCACCACTGGCCTCCAGTCCCCTCACCTGCCCCGCAAAGATTTCCGCTTGCTACCATCTCTCAAATTCTTTTTGGAACAGAAGAGAGTACAAGTTGATGTATTTGCTTATTAAAACAATGTCCACCTATCATCCTGTATTGAAGGTCCAAAGGGATCTGGCCCTGACACACTCTCCTGTCTTGTTTCTACCATGTCTCTTCCACCACCCCGTGTTTCTGCCAACCTGAAGATCCCTAAATGTTGATGGTCACCACCCACCTCCAAGCTGTGTATTTGTTAAACCTAGCTGTGTGAACTTTGACAGGTTTCTTAACCTCTCTGGCCTTCTTTTCACTTATCTGTAAAATGGGGATAATAAAGTACCTGCCTCTCTCAAGTGTTATGAGGATAAAATGAGGTTTCGTGTGTCAAGTGCTTAGAACGCACTGGCATGGAACAGGCACTATTCATGTTACTCTATCAGCACTGTATCCCTCTGGAAGCCCCTCTCTCCAGCTCTGCTTATCAACATCCTACCCCTCCTTTCCGTAGAGCACTCCTGGATCTCCTAGCCTCCCCAGGCAGGGGGGAGTCCCCACTTCCCTGCATTTCCAGAGCCCATTTCCACCTTCCTCAACCTGGTGACATTCTGCCTTACAACACATGGGTGACCCCATGTGTTCATTCCCCGTCCTCCCCCAACCCCAGTTAAAATGGGAGCTCCTTGGCACTCTCTCAAGTCCCCAGCACACAGCAGGGGTGAGAGATTTGTCCCCATTAGAGGATCAGTGAGCGTGTGTTGAAAAAGTCATCAAGGAAGTGAATTTCCCCAAATCCTCACAAGGTGAAACTTTTGTGCTACTTCCGTTTTCCTAGAGCCTGTATCCTCAGTTATGAAAAGAATAAGTAACTTTTTAAATTGTGGTAAAATATACATAATTTTTACCTTCTTAACCCTTTCTGTGTATACAATTCCGTGCACTCAGTTCACAATTATTGTGCGACCATCACCACCATCCTTCTCCACAAGCCTTTCATCTTCCCAGACTGACACTCTGTCCCCATTAAACAATAACTCCCCACCTTCCGCCCACCCCAACCTCTGGCAACTACCATTCTACTTTCTTTCTCTATGATTCTGACTCTTCTAAAAGCTTCATGTGAGTGGAATCATACAGTATTTGCCCTTTTGTGTTGGGCTTATTTCACTTCGCATAATGTCTTCAAAACTGTAGCATGTATCAGATCATTCTTCTTTAAGGCTGAATAACATTATCTTGTAGGTATAGACCATATTTTGTTATCCATTCATCAACTGATGGACATCTGGGTTGTTTCTACCTTTTGGCTATTGTGAATAATGTTGCTGTGAACGTGGGTATATAAATATCTCTTCCAGTCCCTGCTTTCAATTACTCGGGGTATACATACCCACAAGTGAAATTGCTGGATCATATGGTCATGCTATGTTTAATTTTTTAAGGAACTGCCATACTGTTTCCACAGCATTTGTACCATATTGCATTCCCACCAGCAGTGTACAAGGGTTCTAATTCCTTCACATCCTTGCCAATACTTGTTTTCTGGTTCTTGGAGAACAGCCATCTTAATGGGTATGAAGTGCACGAGTCTTATCCTCTTATGGCTCTTTGGGCCAAAGAAGTACACACCGGTGCCTAGAAAACAGTAGCCTCTCTGTGAATGCTGGTAACTTTTATTACTTAAAGCTCCAGCTCGAACGACAATATCACTGGGAGGAAAGGACACTGAAAGCCAGACGTGGGCTCAAGAAGCAAAGAATCCACCTTGCACCAAAGGCAGATTCCAAAGTGTCCGCCAGCACCAGCTCAGTCATCTGTCCCTGTGTCTCCTTGTGACTCACAGACCCCACACCTGTCTCTATGTGTAGCCTTGGTCTCTTCTCTCCCCTGAGGACTCCTGGAGGAGAAGTAAGTGATCACCCCAAATGTAGAGGCGGGAGTGACCTGAGGACCAAGGATTCCCAAGCAAGACATCTGTGACAGGTTCCTGAACAGAGCTTGGAGCATAAGTTTCACAAGAAAGCAGACTCTCTTCCCAAGACTGGTTTGGAAAGCGCAGTTGCAGAGGTTGGCAAGTCCAGGTCACAGTGACTCAGCTTTGCTTGGTGCCTTGAAGCGTGTCAGACAGCTTCAGAAGGTCTCTCCTTTTGCATTCTTCACTCCAGGTGAGCTGACCCTGCTGGGCATGCTCACTCTCTCCTGGAAGCCCTCAAACAACAAGAGGCCATGTGATGCAGTGGGAACTCAAGTCTGGGTTCCCATCTCAGCTCTGTCCTTGGCCAGCTGTGCCACCTGGAGGACCTATTTCACCTTTCCAAGTCTATTCGAAGGGGGAAGGGGAAGGCAATTCCATGACCCGAGTGTACCATATCACACCCTCCCTTCCTACCCACAGTGGCAAATATATATCACAGCCATTTTGCAAACAACCTATGTGTCCAACAAGAGGGGATGGAGTAAATACATTAAAGTATGTCCATAAGATGGGACATAGAGCAGCCATTAATAATGATGCTGACGATGTTTGGAACTGAACATTAAAAGAGGGGGTTAACAGGGACTTACCTGGTGGTTCAGTGGTTAAGACTTCACCTTCCAATGCCGGGGGTGCGGGTTCAATCCCTGGTCGGGGAGTTAAGATCCCACGTGACTTGGGGCTAAAAAACCAAAGCAGAAAACAGAAGCAATGTTGTAACAAATTCAATAAAGACTTTAAAAATGGTCCACATCAAAAAAAAATCTTTAAAAAAAAAAGAGGGGTTTACAAAATGCCCTGTGCAATCTTCTCTTTGTAACCTAGGTAAGTACATGTGTCCATACATAAAAGAGGATTTGGAAAATAGCCATGAAAGAAGTAAGAGTAGATTTTTTCTGGATGAGAGAGATTGAGTGTGTTTTCCCTTTTCTTTCTTTCTTTTTTTTTTTTTTTGCTTCTATTAAAAGAAATTATTGTTTTTGTAATAAGAGATAAATGTCTATTTTACAATTAGTCCCATACCTAGTAAACGTCAGAAGTGGGATTTGAACTTATATTGCTTTCCAGGACACCATGCTGCTTTCTGTCCCGGCACCAAATGTTTGCCCTGGAGTCTCTGTTCACTTAGAATGACCTCTTTCCCAGGGGACACCCCACCTAACACCATGCCTCACTGAATGACCCTGCTCATAATTTCAAGTACTTTCACAGGTCTAGGGAGGATTCTTAAGTGGATTAAACCTGAAGTTTCATCATTCAGTTGGTTTCCTATTCTAAATTATCTGCTAAGCCAGACTTTGTTTTTTTGCTCACAGACACTAAACCTTAACCACCAATTCACTTGTGAATTAAAAAGCCACTCCTTAGGAGCACCACGCCTGCTCTATGCCCTCTCCAGGCCTCTTCTACTAATCATGAGTGCAAGGGCCAAGAATGGGAATGAGCAAACGGAATATCTCAAGTGAGATATTCTCATTTCTGAGTTTGTCAAGGTGTCTTAGCAGATCTCCTCTTTAATTTACATGATTTCAGCTAGCATCACTTCCCCTCAAGGGGCTTGTATATCAAACATAAACGGGAAAGACGAGTCAGTCCTCTCACCTTTGCCAAAGCCTAAATGAAATCAAATAAAAAAGGTAATAGGTAAAAGGAATGATGGTCACGACCTCGCCTCAGCTATTCCACAATAACAAGGTCTGACAGGTATTAGTTCACAACACAGCCATATGCATGCCCAGACTATATGAAGTGAGACTTACTTCCCAGTCCTTTGGACTAAGAATGTTTTCATCCCAAAGAATCTTCAGAATTCAAGTCTATGAAATTTTAACTGTGCAGTATCTGTAAGAATGAAATTTCACCAGGAAAGGGATTCAGATAGAAGTCAACTAATGGATGGTTCCACTTGGAATTTGCAGCTTTTAAGAATAAAACAAATCTTATCAAAAATCCAAGGATATTTTGCTACCAAGAGTAGAAAACAGAACCATTGGAAAGTCATGCACTCACAAAAGATGCTGAACCCCTGAAACCATTAACTTGGGGAATAACAAAGGAGCCCATATTATGTTCGAGGGGCAGGTCCTTTTCTAGCATGAATTCTTTTGAATTTCGGGAGGACCCCAGAACATAAAGCAATGATGTCCTCAGTTAAAAAACTCACCCTGGGTTCAGCAGAGCGGGGGTGGGTGAGCGCCACTGGACCTAGGATTTCCCGGGAAAGAGCTTATCCTATAGGAAATGAGAAACAAGCTGCAAACCTATGGTGCTAGAACAATGGGTCAGCATTGGAAAGGAAGGCTGTCTAATATTCAGATTGCCATCCAGTCCAGTCGGGGAATTGATGTCTGAATTTTAGGAATAAGAAGCCGAAAGAAAGAGTGAGTAAAATGAAAAGAGCTAAGAGGGAAATGACATTTGCTTCAGTAGAAAGCTAACGAAAAAAGCTTCATAAGAGGGGCTTCCCTGGTGGCACAGCGGTTGAGAGTCCGCCTGCCGATGCAGGGGACACGGGTTCGTGCCCCGGTCCGGGAGGATCCCACATGCCGCGGAGCGGCTGGGCCCGTGAGCCATGGCCGCTGAGCCTGCGCGTCCGGAGCCTGTGCTCCGCAACGGGAGAGGCCACAACAGTGGGAGGCCCGCGTACCGCAAAAAAAAAAAAAAAAAAAAAAAGCTTCATAAGAGTTCCATAAAATATTGAAAGCATAGATTAGACCTCCTCTGTAACTGAGGCACAGTATGGGGCAGGGGAGGAGCTAATATTAGAGGAATGAATGAACTTGGGAGATAGGACAGCCTGTGTACGCAGTGGGAAAACGGGACAAGACTTCACGTGGTGGCTTTAGCTGTGGCAGTAGCAGCAAAACAATTAAAAGTAGGATGCAAGGAAAACGGTGGACTCCTGATGGTAGCTGAGAAGACTGGAGTGACCCCTCTGGCCACTCCCAGAACGAGCTGGAATGAGTCTAAGGGGATGGAGGGTCCATAGAACTGGTAGAAGCAGACTTAGAGCAAGGAGACTGTCGCTCTTACAGAGACCCTCTGGTTACTACCTTCCCCACCTGGGGTGCCTGGAAAACAAGGTTGTTGGCTGCACACACACCTGCCCTCACTACAAAATCAAAGGCTCGGTTGGGTTCTATCAGGAGTTCAGCAATAGAAGAAGCCAGAAGCCAAGGCAATCGGTTTTAATGAAGCACCTCCTAAGATGTGTTATGAGATTCTTTGGCTCTGATGCTGATTGAGAGCTCTCAGAATCACAGGTGGGAAGATGGAGGAGAGGAATGAGAGGGCCGTTACGTGAAAGAGAATTACATCAGGACTCAAAACAGGCAGAATAATCCAGAACCCACCTCTTCCAGACACTTACCTGTTCTTTAAGGATCTGGCCTGTTTCCCTTTGGTAGGACCAAGTATTGAAACGATTGGGACATAGGCAAGTGTTTCTTTCTTTGATACCTGCTTTCATCTCTCATCCTCCCCAAACTCACCCCAAGGAGTCTGAATACCTGAAATACCAACTGGAATTTGCAAAGTTGTAGAAGATTCTAAATAGTATAAAACGTTTCCAGACTCAAAGGAATGGAATTTTTAATGGTAGGAACTCCATGGGGAGCAGTGAGGACAAAGTGGTATGATGAGCACAAAAACTTTATGGAATATCTACTGCAAGACCAAAGGAACCAACAGTAGGTCCTGAGCCTCCAGGACCTTGTGCCCTAAGGATTAGAAACATGAGCTCCTAACATTTTGTTCTAGGTGTTGGTCTGCCCTACTTTAGAATGAAACAGATCTGAAACCAGTCAGACTCTTCTTCCTAGGTAGGCGGCTTTGAGCCTCAGTTTGCTTTCTGTAAAATGGGGACAATGAACTTCTGAGAGTTGTTGGGAGACAGGAGCTCAGTGCCTGGTCCACAACATTATTCTTCTTATTGCAACACTGTTACCCTCCCCATCCTTTCAACACCCACCAGTCTCACTTTCCAATTCAAATTGTTTCCTAACAGAGGAGATGAAATGAAATCTCTCTCCTGGCCTTGCCCCATTAGTGATAACAGAATATGTCAAGATTCTTTTGATCACAAGTGACAGCTACCCAAGTCAAGCTGGCCTAAGCAATGTAGGAACTGGTTTTATCTAACCAATTATTTTAGGGGTGGTATGGGTTTATGGCTTTCAGGCATGGCTGGATCCAGGAGCTTTCATGATATCATTAAGGCTTAGTTCTTCTATCTCAACCTATTAACACTGTTTTTCTCTGCATTGACTTTATTGTCTACACAGTGGTTCTCCTGGCAGATCCTTAAGCCAGCCATCTCTGCATAAAAAGAAGGCTCTTTTTTCCCACATAGTTATAGAAGTCCTGAAATCAATAACTGTGGCCAGGGTGATGGGATGCTCTAATTGACCTCTCCTGGAGACAATGGACTAAATCACTGGGGAGGGGTAACTCTTCCTGAGGAAACTGGAATTCTATTAACAGAAGAAGGGGGAAATGCTACCAAGACATAATCAACAGAGGTGCTCGGTCAACCTCCTGAAAAGAAGGAAACATCAAGAAATGAAGGAACTTCCAGATTTCCAGACAGAGGTTGAGGAATATATGCCCCCACGCTCTCCAGTACTAGTCGTGAGATATGAAATAAAAGCCACCAGAAGCAAAGTCCTAAAAGACTGTAATGTCCACCAACAAGAACTACGTTTTTATTCCTAGGGAATGAAGACCTTGAACTAAGACTACTAGAAGGGAAAGTGCGTCAGTCAAACCCAAACCAAAGAAAGGCAAGAAGAAAAGAAGGAAAAAGGGAAAAAAATCATCATTAGGCAGCTGGGGCATCAGGTTTGGGGTTACCGGCTTTTCCTTTTCTGGGGCCTATTAAAATGTTTGATTCCAAAGTATATATACTACATTTATTGATTCCAAAATACAAAAAGAAAACCATAAAATTGAAATGAATAGGTGTTTAATTAAAATGTCTGCAAAACTTAACATTATATCGACTTCATTAATGGCTAAATTTAGTATTCATAAAAATTCCATTATATTGGAGAAGAGTTTGAAGGGTCGACATTTCTGTCTTTGCTAGAGTTCCTAGGTGCGTTCGATGATTGTCAGGAAATCTCAGGCACTGTCAATGAAATGAGGTACCCATGGCCAAATCATTTCAAAGGCAAAATGGTTTTTAAAAATCTTGTCAACAATCTCAGTGACAGTGAAAGGAGGCAGATGCATTTGAATACGTGTGGTGTGATGTGAGGCAGGTCTCCAAAGGTAGGGGTGCCCAGGTGTCAAAATAGCACAGCACATGGGACACCGCGGAGCTAGGGAAGCAGCAGCCAGGGGAATTCTGCTTGGCACCATCCCCCAGCCTCCTTCAGGTGGCCCAAGCCCTGACTGGCTCCCAGCACCTCCCTAGCTGAGCCCCTATCTTCTCTTTTAAGCTTCTATCATAGCAACAGCCCCGGGGCCAGACCCCTAATTGCCAGCTTCTTCTAAGTGCTCGGAAAAAAACCCTGTCCAGCCCTCTGCCTCCTCCCCAGCGCAAGCCCAGGGGGTCAGGCAGGTTCAAAAGGTGAAATAAATGAATCTTTACACATTATAAGGACCCAAGCAACATTCTCTGTGGCATTAGTGCCTGAAATGGCAGCAAGTAAAAGCAGGTGTGCTGGGCGCCCTGTCAGCTAACGACACTGATAAGCCTGCCATGCCCGGTTCTGCTTCATTTCAAACAGACTGCTGGAAAAAAAGGAGGGGAAAGCCAGAGCAGAAATAATTGCTGGAGCTTCCAGTGAGCTGAGAGAGCCTGCAGGCAGAGATCAACGCGCCTGATTTCATCCTCTTCCTTTTATTTCTATAACCTTAAACGTTCTGCTATTATAAAAGTCATCATGTCAGCTTTCTCCCCAGCCTCTCCGGCTGCCCATTTTCAAATTGTATCAATTGGTAAGGCTTTGGGGCTGTAGGATTTTCATCTTGATTTACGGTTCCTGTGCTTTAAAGATGAAGCAAACTCTACTGGCCCGATTCGAGCATGGAGCCACGCTGTCCTGGGCGTGTGTTCAGAATCATATCCTCCCAAAATGGTGTAGAAACGAGGGAAGGCTTGGTGTCCGTCTCTTACTTTTCTTTCTTTATTTAAAAATAATAAATATTAAAGCAAATGGCAAGTGAAGAGCATTGTCATGCATCTCTGGCTAAAGTAGGTGAAGGGGTGTTATCGATTCTTAGCAGTGATTTGGGTCTGGGTCAACAAGCTTTCAGTTCGTGAGGGTACGGGTGACCGTTGGCTTCAAAACTGGGGAAGTAAGCAATAGAGAGGATGTGCAGACAGAGCAGGGACCTCGCAGTGGGTTCCTTCTGAGCTGCCGCTTTCTAGGTAAAGAAGGAAAGGGGCTGAGAAACAAGGGCTGTGCTGGCCTTTTTAACCAGAGGAGTGCATAAACGGGAAAGAATAAGTAAATAAAAAAATACAAGCTGGAACTGCCAATTTCAGCAAGTCCACAGGCTTGCAGAGAGAGCTCATGTGTTGCTTTCTATGGTATACATGGCGGGGGCCACGGAGAGTGGGTTATTAAAATGTTGGGGTGTGAATCCTGGGAGGGCTACAGAGCAAACGGCAACTTCTGCAGCCCTCTTCGTGCACTGTGCATCAGGAACTCCGGAAAAAGCGACCTACTGAGTTGGTCACGCAGCAAATTGTGCCCAGGTCTCCCACCTGTCACCCACAGTCCCCCACCAGGGCGGCAGGAAATAACTAAGAAGGGAGACAGGAGGAGAAGCAAGAGGTTACATCAGATGCAGAGCAAGAAGTTGACTTCTCCACTGGGCGCTCAGCCAGCGTCTTTGGAGAGGGTTTGGAGCTGGAGGGGGGGTGAGCTCGGTACAGTTCAGTAGAAAAAGAGGACGACCACTGCGGAGGAATCTAGGACTCGTGGGTCAGACTCAGGGGCCGATGGGCCGGATGCAGCCAAACACGCGTATATATTAATCAGACACCTGCACCACGAATTTATCAGTGGGACTCTTGGGATGGAGATGGCAAAGACGTATGAGGCCCCATCTACGAATTTCCCCAGGTACGATGATGGAGGTCCCCCGTAGTCCCTTCCCTAATTCTTTCCAATTAATCTCAGCATGCAGATTACAGGCCTATCGAGTTCCAGCATCACCTTTCAGAGTCTCCAAAATCACACTTTCCTGAGACTCAAGCCTCTTTCAAAGACTGCCGACAAGAGAGGTGGCTCTCCAAAGCCCAGGTAAAGCTGTAGCGAGAAATAAACCTCAGTGTTGGGGGGCCGAAGGGGAAGAGAAAGAAAGAAAAAGGGAATATTAATTGTACCAGGGATGCGGACAGCTTTGACAGACGGTGTCTTCATTGAGAAATTGCTATCTGAAGTTCCGCCTTGTTCCTTCAGAAACCGGAGGAGAGAGGCATGGGGGAGCCTGACAGGAAGTGAGGATTCTCAGACTTCAAATACAAACATTAGAAAAAACAAGCAACATCTGCAAACAGTAAGTACTTATTTATATTTTATGGAGTGTGTGCTTGGGATTCTGACAGGTTTTTAAACAGAGACCATATTAGGCCCATTCAGAGGCGAGAATGTCCCTTTTAAAAATGCATTACCCCGCTGCTCGGGCAGGTCGGCCAGGCTCTGCTGGCCTCAGGTGAGCCCTGACCTCTCCCGACCTGGTCTAACAAAACACACATGCGGGTCTGCGATGGAACCGTTTAGGGCCCCTCTCTCAAGGTCAGCACAGGCGGGCGCTGGAGGGTTAGTATGCAGCAGGCTTCTCCCTCAGCTGACAGAGCCGCTTTGAACTTTTCCCTTTTGAACAAATCGGAAGGGAAACCGCCAAGAAACAAGTGCTGGGAATCATAGAAGAGAGTGCACGGCAACTAAATAAATAAGCCGCAAATAAATAAATAAGTGGCCAGCCGTGCATCCCCGGCAAATAAAAAGCATCCTTCTCAGATTTCCAGTGTTTCCATGCATGGGGTGCCTACGAGAAACTTTAAAATAAAAACAATAGGAGAAACCTGCTCTCTTTTTTCTCCCTCCCCCTCCAAAGGACGAACCCCTTATTTTTGACAACAAATAAGAGGCAGTTGGCAGGTACGGTGTGCTGTGCACCATGAAATATTTAGTAAGGCAATAACGACTCCCCGGACAGCTTAAGAAAACCACGATTCTATTCAGAGAGAAAGCCACGAACAAACAGAGGGGGGGAAATACAAAGAAAGATAAAGGAAGGCCTTTCATCCGGACTTCCTGTCCAATAAGGCAGCCAGGCTTGATCCATATGTTTTGAGAAAAATCAAAGTGTCACAACTCTCCGAAATGTCAATAGCTCCGGTAAGGAATATTGTCTAACATTTTCTATCACAGCGTTCGAGAATTTGCCTCCCAGCTCAATTTGGAAGAAAAACTCTTTTATTTCGAAAACCCTCAAAGAAAAGGGGGACGGGGGGAGGGGAAAAAATCAGAACAAGGCGCGTTTCAGCGCGGTGTGTAATACAATAATGCTCTGGGCTCCCAGACCATCCTGAAAGCCGATCCTTTGATGAAAGTGAGTTCTTCTCCACACCTCTCATATGTTCCATCCTTTCTTTACAGACACTCCTGCAAAGGCACTTCCTGGACAGTTGGATGTAACGGAGCAACCTCCGTGCAGCAGGAAATCAGAGAAACCCAACTTTCAGCAGCCTTAATATTTGGATAATCCTGCATCATGATTTCAGGGTGGATTCTGGAAAGCTCTACCGGCTCCTGTACATGATAGGTGCCTGGACCGTTCGGTGACCCGCTTTAGAACGGGGAAAAAAGGACCCTGGCGTGTAAGCAAACAACCGATGCCTGCCTTGGCAACGTGTAAACAAAATGGACGCAGCTCGCCCTGGGGATCGGCCCGGCGGTATCTAGTTTGACAGAACTTGCCATTCGGCATCTCCTGGATTTACCTCCTCAACGTGCTAGAAATCCTAGAGGGAAAAATCACGCCTGAGTGACTGCTGTCTGTGGCTTGCGGAATCTTAAATAGAACGAAGCAGGCCTCTGACAATCAATATTACTGACATATTAATCTCTGCAAATAAACTGTTGTTCGCTTCAAGGCTGTCCCAGTCCCCCAAATAATCATTTAAATGCAGTGGAGGCCTTTGTGCCAGTGTGTTGGTATTTTTTCCTGGTTATCTACCTGTGGGTAGCACTCAGATTATCCAGAGAGATTTAGTTTCCTAAAATAAAATTATGCAGCGGGCCTGACCTTGCTCCCTGAATTCCCTCTCTGCTAGGGCTTTCCCTCTGCTTCAGAACGAACATTTGCCAAATGCTGAGAAGATGCCCTTAACCTATCCTGAGGGAGGGAGAAGGCCAGAGGAGGGCCGGTGGTGGCTGTCTACATTTTTGCTCAAACTCAGAGTTTATCGGAAATAGTTTGGAAGCACGAGGTAAGCCAGGCCTCCGTGTCAAGGTTTCAAAATTCTAGCCTATTTTTTTCTTTTTTTAATTAATTCTTTATTTATTTTATATTTGGCTGCGTTGGTCCTTCACTGCTGCACGCAGGCTTTCTCTAGCTGCAGTGAGCGGGGGCCGCTCTTCGTTGCGGTGTGTGGGCTTCTCATTGCGGTGGCTTCTCCTGTTGCAGAGCACGGGCTCTAGGAGCTCAGGCTCTGTAGTTGTGGCACACGGGCTTAGTCGCTCCGTGGCAATGTGGGATCCCCCTGGACCAGGGCTCGAACCCATGTCCCCTGCATCGGCAGGTGGATTCTTAACCACTGCGCCACCAGGGAAGCCCTATTTTTTTCTTAAGGAATGGGAAGGGCACACAATACGCCCAAGACTTCCCCAAGATTCCTAAATTTGTGTATGTGGAGGGGCTCATATCCAGGGCTAAAATTCACCCGGTAGGCACTGATATTAAATATTGGGATATTTTGCAACAGTTGATAAATAGCCATTTTCCCCCAAGCCCTCTGCTGTCCACTGCCCTGGCCTTTCCCTGGAGCCTCCTCCCTTCACTTAATTCAGCAACTAAAGGGTTAACATCTGGCAAAGCAGAAGGACCTCCAGGACATCCCAGCCAAGTGCTGATGGGTGGAGGCCATTGCCCACCAGTATTAAATATTTCAGTATCACCCGAGCTCAGCTCTACCGCATCCATCGCCCAGTCTGAGGTCATTTGGCCTGTCTTTGGTGGCGTTCCTGCAGAACTTCTTCAGGAGACGGCAGAAGGGCAAGGCTTTTCTGAGCTCCCGCCTCCTTGGGACCAGGTTTCCGACCGCTCTCTATCTGACCCATGGATGGAGGTGCGCCAGAACCCTCAGGAACATCAGAGCAAACAGGCGAAACTCAATGGCCTCTTTCCCAAGTCACAAGTAGTAAACGGCAGCGGAAATCAAGAGCCGCAAGGGTATAACTGTCATTTAGTATGTAAATTTTAAAAGCGCAGTCAAAAATATCAATACCTCCCACTTAATTTATTACTATATAAAGATGGATGGTAGTGGAACGTGGCATTGATTTTTAGAGCCCTTTAAGAAAAAAAACAGCGAGGAAGAAAAGAGTCAAAGACAACTTAACACAAAATGCTGTGTCTCAAAATTAATCAGTGTGCTTTTTAAAAAACACACACGCTTCCAAAAACACTGTACCAACAGCCTGTGTGGTTCAATCCTATTTGATTGCCTTTTCTGAAAATAAAGAAACGGCATAGGCCATTTATGTAAAGAGCCCTCTCAGAATGGATTAGATATAAAGATGGGTAAGCATTTTTACTGTATCGACAGCAAACCATTAGGCAGCTACACTCCAGCCCAGCCACTGAGAGGAAATCGAAGAAAATAGTTCCCTGGTTGGGCTGGGCAGGGCAGCCTGTCAGCTCCCGCTCTCCGACCGGCTGGGCTGTCAGCGCTCTTCCTCTCCCTGCCTGGTATAATTATGCCATCACCCTCATATTTACCAAAGCGTTAGTAGAAATAGTCATGACCACTAAATAAATAAGTGAATTCATCATCATCAGGTTTAAAACTGTTCTAGGGAGCCTGTAAATCCTGGGAAATGTGTTTGCGTCTGAAATGACGCAGAGCTCAGAACATCATCGGCCCCTGTGCGGTTAAAGGATGGGTCGCGTCTCCACTTTTGACATTTGGAGGTGTTTGCATTTATCCAGAGGGAGAAGAGGGGTGGAGAGAAAAGATGGTGAGCGAGTAAAAAGGAAAAGAAAGCAATAAAGATGTAGAGATGTATTGATTGGGGAAGCGTCTGTACCGTCAAGCCACTCATTTTGTTTTGTTTTTCGGGAACCATGGCTCTGCATCTTTGAACAGTCTCCTGATTAAAGCAAGTGAGCCTTTTCTTTTTTGTAGCCTAGATGGGGGTTACGTCTCTCCACATCTCCTGGAGGGCTAAGATTTCCAAGAGAATAGGAATGCCCATGTTTTAAAGTAATAAGAATATTACCTGCCTCCTATTTCCTGAATTCCAGAGCGCGCTCTCTCTCTCTTTCTCTCTCTCTCTCTCCCCCCACCCCTGCCCCCAGCAAACCCTGTGAACTATGGATTCTCGTCTTGGGCTTTATATGGCATCTGGGGAAACATTTTTTTATAGAGATGTTCCACCAATAATCAGGCTACAAGCCAAGAGCGGTACCTCACATTCATCAGGCTAGAAATATGCACCTTTTCCAGTGCATTTTGTCAAGAGAACCCCAGTCTCCAATAAGCGCTGTTCGGCAGGGTCCACGCTATCAGGCTGATATTTCTAATTTATTGGGCTGCTTCTACTGTCTTAAGCAGGAGTGTCATTCTCTTCGTCACTTTGCTTACAAAGTAGAACTGTGGTTCAAAATGGACATCCAGTTGCTAGCTGTCTTCTTGCTGTAATTGGATTTAATTCATTATCTTTCATTTCAATAAAATCACAGGAAAACACGAGGATGAAAATGTATAGGCTAATTGCTTACGGAAATGCAAGTGCTGTCCTCCGTATGAATTCACCCCTTGCGTGAGGAAGACACAGTTGTGTCATTATCCTGGAATTTTTACAACAACATGCAATTATAGAGAGAGGCAGGTGTAATTAGCAAGTCTTTCCACAAAGCAGGTAGCATTCTTGGTTAAATATTTACAGCTGCGCAAACAGCCGGTAATAATGAGAGTTTTCTCAGCCACACGTTACAGAGCATTCAACAAATGTGAAAAGTGGCCATTATCAGCCCGGCAAGCACTGCTTTGCCTTCTTGCTGGTGAGAGATGCTTCTGCGCGGTTTGCAGGACGGGAATCCAGGCTGGGTCGGCAGTGCAGTTTCAACAGTGATGAAAACACGGAACTAACATCACCTCTTCCCTTGTTGCTGCGGAGAGGCGCAATTAAAGCTGCATGTTTAGAGATGACATCAGTCAGGACTCCGGCGCACAGAGAGAATGAGTCGCGTTTTTTGCCTTCTTTCTTTCCTTGTTCCCTTTTCTGTCCAAAGGAAACCCACGGCAAACTGCAAAAGGTGCCGAAAGCTGCAGGCTCACAATTTCCAAACCGCTCACCAAGGGTCAGCCTGACCTGCAGCTGTCGCACAAAATAAAATCAGCGCAGCCCCCAGTTCTGTGCAAACACCCTCTGTGCCTCTTTATTACCAAATGATATGAACTTTGACCCCCACTGAACAAAATTTAATACTTTCTCCCAAATATTTAAAAAATTCATTCTGGAGCTCGAGAGGAGTCAGGGAGTCTGCGAGCCGTAATTTGACATCTGAATTATTCTGAGGCTAATACGGAAAGCTATTCACAAGCTTATTTGGAGATGTGTCAATCAAGATATCACTTGTGCCGGGAAGATGGACGGGGGCTTAGGATTGCAGATAGCTTTCCCGGAACCACAAAATAAAAGGAAGGCAAGCTCTGATGAGTATGTTACGTCTTCATTCTTGACGATGACATTTTTTTTTTTCTTGATTGAGAGTACAACCTAGGAGATCAGTGTCCCAGGGATGTGCCTCTTTCCACACCTGTAAAAATATTTTAACGTTTATTAAAAACGATAACCATAAACCACAAACATGGTGTCGAAACTCGCCTCTGTTAATTTCAATGCGCTGATTAAGATTTTAAGCAACGCTTCTAAATTAGACTGTCAGGCCGCCGTCCTCGACGCAGGGTTGAGGTTCTGATCTCCCGCGGGATTGTTTGAGCAAGCAGCTTTTCTGTGTGGATCGCAAGCCGGGCTAGCGACGTTCAATGTTCTTTTCATTCATTTTCGATGAGATGGGGGTGATTCAATTAGCCCTGACTGTCCGTGAGATGTGGCCCAAAATAAAACGGCTGGGCTCTGATATCCTCCGCCCGAGGTATTTCTCAGCCGACACGTAACAATGTTAATTACCCATTGTTGTGATCTGAAAGACACTGGCATTTTAATTATGTAAATTCGGAGCCATTTTGTTCATATGAGCGTAAATTCAGCAGACAGTGTTTTCCATAGAGGGAACTGTAATCCCTGTTTGGAATCTCGACAAACTTAACTGCAGTGCGTGTGATGTGGCAGAGAAGAGTCAACTCCATCCCGGCCTGAGCCACCTGGGGATGACTTCTTTCTCAAGAGACAAAGAATAGGACATTGTCTCCGACATTCCATTCCTCCTGGCATCCTTCTTGGGAGGCTCTGACAGCCAGCTCGCTGGGCTATGTCTGCTGATGCAGAGGGTGTCTGTAATGGATGGCTTTGCAGTAGGCAAACAAATGCCTCCAACCTCAGTACCTATGAGGGCTACACCGTAGCCAAACAGCAATTACATCAAGCACCTCCAATAGGTGCTCCCAGATAAGTTGGAAACACTTCCTGGTAACTACCAAAACTGCATTTAGGAAAACGCTGCAAGCTGGAAAAATAAAATCAAGTTCTCTTTGAAGCTGTGGAGAATTCAGGAACTTTCCCATTTCTCAGGAGAACTCTTTATTCCAGAATGAGGTTCTCCATGGCTCTTCCTTCATCCGTTAATCATTCCCCTACATCATTAAAATCTGTCAAATGTCCAAGAGGGAGATGGTATCCATGTGGGTGTTTATGGGAATCAAGTTGGACTTGATCTCAAGTTGGACTTGCTCTCCTGGGGTTATATGGTGGTGTATCTCAGGGCCTTGGGAAAACTAACGGGTTGGGGAGGGATCAGGTAACTCAGCTAGAAAAGAATATAAAATTTTATTATTATATTAAAATACACAGTGATATATTATGGACTAGAATTTAAATTTATTGATTTTTTTAAGATGAAATAGGGGACTTGAAAAAAAATGTTTCCCTGGAGTTTATTACGTAACCCTTGCCTGCATCATACCCCAAACCCTGGGAGGGAGGCTGGGTGAAGGATGGTTCAAGTTCTTCTCCTTTGCTTCAAAAAGGTCTGGTATGCCTTGGTCCTCAAAGAGTTTACGATCTGGTGCCTTTTTTCCTGCTTCCTAGTCTGATAAAAATAGCCTCTATGCAGCAGATGCCAGTAGCACCACCCCTAACGCCGTGATTGGGACAATCAAGAACGTACCCAGAGAAGCAGCCGCATCGCACAGGGAGATCAGCTCGGTGCTTTGTGACCACCTAGAGGAGTGGGATAGGGAGGGTGGGAGGGAGACGCAAGAGGGAGGGGATATGGGGATATATGTATACGTATAGCTGATTCACTTTGTTATACAGCAGTAACTAACACACCATTGTAAAGCAATTATACGCCAATAAAGATGTTAAAAAAAAAAAAGAAAACCAATTACGGATTACTAAAAGTAGTTGAATCTATGAAAGGTCCATAAATTCATAATGCAATTGAAACAAATAATTTAACATAAAGTATTCAAAATAATAATTAAATATTTGAGAATGATACTTATGATAGGCTATTCTTATGCTGTCATTAATTTTAATAAATAGAATAGTGTTCATTGACAAAAAAGAATATACCCAGACATTGCCAAAATGTCCCCTGGGCAGCGGGGGGCGGCAGGGAGGGCAGAATCACCCTTGACTGAGAGCCACTGGTTTAGATATGCACACCTGGTTGAGCGTAGCTAAATACGCTCTAGATGTATTTCTATGTCTTTAATTCCTGTTCCTACGTATTTCATTACCAACCACACATGTAGGTATGGACCATCTCTCAAATCTGCTTGTGCAGCTAGAACTCTCTCCCAAGCTTGGCCTTACTGATTGTCACGTAAAATCGGATCTTGGAGATCTCACAAGTGCCTCAAACTCAACACACTTGAAACTGAACCTGTGACTTCCTGGACCCTCCCTCCCCACCGGCAAAGCTGCCTCTCTTTCAGGTTCCCGATCTCAGAAGCAGCACCAGAAACCTGGGAGTCATCAACTCTCCCGCCCCCCTTTATTTCAAACCATACCTCTGCTCCCCCCACCTGCACACACCCCTCCAGTCCACTCTTAAGTCCTGTTGGTTCTAACTTCTGGCTTTCTCCTGCATTCTTCCACCGCTTCCCATTTTCAGTTCCCCCACTCTCCTCCCATCCATGCCGCAGACCACGGGCTGTCCTCTTCAGCCTGCCCCGTCCCCCCACCCCCCCCAAATCCACGTGTGCACGACAGCCACTCCAGTGACGTATTTGTAAGGATCTGGTCATGGTAACTTCCCTGCTTCTTTATGACCCTCTGGTGGTTTCCCACTGCTCTTAAAAGAAAGTCCAAATGCCCATCGTGGCTGGAGGCTGACTTGATCTGGTCCCGCCGGCCTTGCTGGACTCATGTCAAGCCATGCTCCCTGGGCTTAGGGCAGCTCACCAAGTATGGCTCACCAGCCCCTCATACATTGGTTCTGCCCACCAGGAACGCCCACCTCTCACTTAATGGACCCGCATTCATCCTTAAGGACTCAAATTGTGCTTGAATTATGTCCCTGGGTGTCATGATCCTCCCCTCCACCCCCTCACCACCACTGTGAGGTACCTTTTTTTTTTTTTTTTTTTTTTTTTGCGTTACGCGGGCCTCTCACTGCTGTGGCCTCTCCCGTTGCGGAGCACAGGCTCCGGACGCGCAGGCTCAGCGGCCATGGCTCACGGGCCCAGCCACTCCGTGGCATGTGGGATCTTCCCAGACCAGGGCACGAACCTGTGTCCCCTGCATCGGCAGGCGGACTCTCAACCACTGCGCCACCAGGGAAGCCCCATTGTACTATTTTGTTTGCTCATTTAATTATGGGTTTTCTCTGCTGGGCTCTGAGCTCTGTGAGGATAGAGACCGTGATCATTTCGTACACCACTGTCTACACCTGTACCCCTGTCTACACCTGCATGCATTATTCAGTATAGTAGCCACCGATCATTTGAAATGAGGCAAGTGTGAATTGAGATGGGCTGGAAGAGTAAAAGAAACACTGGATTTCAAAGATGAAGAACCAAAAAGACGTGAAAGGTATCGTGATAGTTCAGATCCATTGGGTTAAATGAAATAATAAGTCTATCGCCTGTTTCTGCTTGCCTTTTTCAATGTGGCTGCTAGAAAATGTCAAATTACTGATGTGGCCCACACTATGTTTCTGATGGACAGCACCAGTCTAGACCCAGCACAATATAAGGTGTAGCGTAGGGGTTTGTTTTCAGCTGTCTTAATATATAGAATGAGCAAACATCCTCCAGGCAGATGATCTAAAATGCCAATCAATCAGACCTCATCGCTCTGCTACTTATAAATCCTTTGGGAGCTTCAAGAAGGAATTCAAGGGCTTCCCTGGTGGCACAGTGGTTGAGAGTCTGCCTGCTAATGCGGGGTTCGAGCCCTGGTCTGGGAGGATCCCACATGCCACGGGAGCAACTAGGCCCATGAGCCACAACTACTGAGCCTGCGCGTCTGGAGCCTGTGCTCCGCAACAGGAGAGGCCGTGATAGTGAGAGGCCCGCGCACCGCGATGAGGAGAGACCCCCGCTTGCCCCCGCTTGCCACAACTAGAGAAAGCCCTCGCGCAGCAACGAAGACCAAACACAGCAAAAATAAATAAATAAATAAATAAAATTTAAATAAAAAGAAGGAATTCAAGCTCCTCACCACCACCTGCGAGGTCCTTCCATACCTGGTCCTGCCCAGGCTCCAACCTCAAGTCTTACACCACATGGGACCCTCACATCTTTCTGTGCCTTCTGCCCGGGTTTACCCTTCCATCACCTCTCTGCCCAGCTCTCTCCGACTGCTCTGTAAGTTCATCTCCAGGAAGCCATCCTTGGGTCCCATGGGATGGGGAAGAAGCCCATTGTATTACAACTCATTCATTCATTCATTCACTGTGTTAGCTCCCGGGGATCCAATAGTGAGCAGGAGAGATGCTTCCTGTCCTCTGGGAGCTTACAGACCAGCTCCCCCATCAAACTCTGGGGACCATGTCTTTCATCTCTTAAAGCCCCATCCCTACCCCGGAGTCTAGTATACAGCACAGGCTCGAAAAATGTTTTCATAGATAACAAAATACGGTACACCCCAATGCTGGGGGTCTCACATGAAAGCATTCCCTGGCAGGTGTGCTCCATTCAAGCCCCAGCCTGGGGTGCTCACCTTCTTCCTTGCTGATGCCCCAGGGGAGAGGGGCCGGCTCAGTCAGGGAGTTACCGGTTAGGCCGGCATTTGCTCAGGGATTACCAGGCCCCTTCCAGAAGACGATTACCTTGTGTCCAAACCCCATCAGGCATGGGAACAGCCCTCCAAATATTTGCTGAGAGTTCCCGACCTTTACCTCCTCTCCCACAGCCCCACAGGGCGGGCACGTGAGCCATGCTTCAGGTGACCGGCAACCCCAAGCTCGTCCCTCCCCCTTTCTCCCTGCCATCTCTTTGGTATTCAGACCAGGCCTGGCTGCAAGGGCAGTGTCTCTGCTTAGTCACTCTTCATATTAAATAGGGATGCCGGATGCTCTCCCTGTTGATCTGCTAAGACCATTCTTGCCCTGGGTGGCATCACTTTAATTTGCGCTCTTGAAGCAAACTGCTGTCATAGAAGCTCCGGCTGGGAGGATATTACTTATATTAAAGACCAGGGTGGAGGGGGCAGCCAGCTCTGACCTGCGCCAGTGCAGCTCAGGAGCTCTGGGAAAGATGAGCCCATAACTGAACATCTGGAACCAGACACAGGACGTGGAGGGAGGGCCTGTGGCTTCTGGAAGTTCAAAATTCCCTCCACTACCCCATATCAAGATGAGCCACTCCACTAGCCCAAAGACATTGTATGAAATTCTTCACAATGTTGGGGGTCTCCCTGCAGGCAAAGCCAAGGGGACAAGGCAACAAGATCACTGCTGACCATGAGGGAAAAACAGAAGAGAAACAGGCCGGGCAGAGGCTCAGACCAACACCCCATCCTATCCGGGCAGCAGGTGAAGGGAGGGATTGAGCCGAAGGAGGAGAGAGGCTTCCCTGGTGGGGCGGGGACCTTCAGGAAGAAGACCCTGGAACTCCTGCAGCCATGGGAACCATGGGTGCTGAGACAGAACCATGGGGGCTGAGACAGAACCATGGGGGCTTAGACAGAACCATGGGGGCTGAGACAGAACCATGGGTGCTTAGACAGAACCATGGGGGCTGAGACAGAACCATGGGGGCTGAGACAGAACCATGGGGGCTTAGACAGAACCATGGGGGCTGAGACAGAACCATGGGTGCTTAGACAGAACCATGGGGGCTGAGACAGAACCATGGGGGCTGAGACAGAACCATGGGGGCTGAGACAGAGCTGCCCAAAACATACAGGAAGCCCAGTTAAACGTGGATTTCAGAGAAACTACACACCATTTTTTAACAACTTTTTTGCGACACTTTCATATATAAAAATTGTATATATCTCTAGCAGATACATGCTACTATATATATAAAAAAATAGATAAACAAGGTCCTACTCTATAGCACAGGGAACTATAATCAATACCTTGTAATAACCTATAATGGAAAAGAATATGAAAAAGAATATATATACATATATATGTGTAATTGAATCACTTTGCTGTACACCGGAAACTAACACAACATTGTAAATCAGCTATACTTCAATTTTAAAATTAAAAATAAGTAAATAGCCAAAAATTGTATATATCTAAGATGTACAATTTGATGTTTTGATATATGTAGGTATTGTGAAAAGATCACCACAGTCAAGCTAAATAATATATCTATCACCTCACGGAGTTACCATTTGTGTGTGTGTTGAGAGGATTTAAATTAAAATCTATCCTCTTAGCAAATTTCAACTATACAATACAGTATTGTTAACTATCATCACCACACTGTACATTAGATCCCCAGGACTCAGTCAGCTTGCATAAAGATGACTCAGTCATCATGTCCTTTGGCCCAAAGAAAATGGTGACCTAACCATACAGTGGAATATTATTCAGCCTTAAAAAAGAAGAAAATTCTGCCGCACGTGACAACGTAAATGAACCTAGAGGGCATTATGCTAAGTGAAGTGAACCAGACCTAGAAAGACAAATGCTGCGTGATCCCACTTACATGTGGAACTTTCAACACTGAGACTCATAGAAGCAGAGGGTAGAATGGTGGTTGCCAGGAGTGTGGGTGGAGAGTGGAGAGGTAGAAACGAGGAGGCCTTGGTCAAAAGGCACATCATTTTTTCTTATTGTGGTAGAATACGCATAACACAAAATTTATCATATTAACCACGTTAAAGTATAAAATTCAGTGACGTTAAGTGCATTCACATTGCTGTGCAACCATCACCTGTTTCTAGTGTTGGGACTTTTTCATCGCCCCAAACAGTAACCCATTAAGCAGTCATTCCCCAGTGTCCCCTCCCCTCACCCCAGGCCCTTGGCGACCACTCATCTGCCTTCTGTCTCTAAGGATTTACCAATTCTGGAGCTTTTGTGTAAATGGAAACATACAATATGTGGTCTCTGCAACTGGCTTCTTTTCCTAGCATAATATTTTCAAGTGTCATCCATACTATAGGACATATCACTCCTTCATTCCTTGTTACGGTTAAGTAATATTCCATGGTATAGATAGACCACGTTTTGTTTATCCGTCATCCACTGATGGACATTGAAGGTGTTCCCGCCTTCTGGCTGTTGCACATAGAACTGCTATGAACATTTCTGTCTACATTTCTGACTGAACCCCTGTCTTCAATATTTCTGAGTATATGTCTCTGAGTGGAACTGTTAGGTCTTATGAAAACTGCATGTTTAACGTGCTCAGGAACTGCTCACAATTCCCACAAGGGCTGCACCATCTGACATTCCCACCAGCCATGTACTGGGGCTCCAGTAACCCTGTGGGGTGCAGCTGGATGGAGAAGGCTGTAAAGGGATGCATGTCAAACATACAGAGCAGGAGTGAGGTCAATATGACCTGCAGCTGTGCTGACCACGGGGCATGAAGGAGAAAGCAGTGGCAAGGATGATGCCTGGTTTCGGGGTGGATAGTGGTACCATTCGCTGAGGTGCACGTGCTGAAAAGGACCATGTTTATGCATCGACCGTGAGTTCAGTTTAGGGCACATTAATATTTTCAGAGTACTCACCCTGTTTTAAGCACTGTTTCCCAGGACTTACCTCTATTATTTTATTTAATCATCACCAAACCTTCCAAGTGAAGCTAAGAGAGGATCCATAACTGGCCCAGGGTCACACAGCTGGAGAAGTGGAGTGGGCAGGATTTGAGGGCAGGCCTCCCGGACGCAAGGTGTGTGATCCCGACCACAGCACCCTGCTGCCCTCTGAGCCACCTGCCTCGTAGAAAACCCCGATTGTCTCCACCCCAGATGGTATCACATGCAATTCTCACTCTCAACCCTGAGAGAGATATCAACTTCCATCTGTGTTGTTTATACACTCATGAATTATTTCAAGATTTACCAACACCGCCCAAAAGTGTTTTATTTTTATAATTAGAGAAAGGATAGACTTTTTTTTAAAGGGGGGAAAAATAAAACCAAACAGGCACAGATGCAGGGGAGGCCCAGGGGCCACAGGACTTCTGTTGGATGAAAGACGCTAAAGTAGGCAGCATCATTCTGGAAAGAGAAAGGCTGAGAACAGACGGGATCAAAGGATGAAACATCCAGAAGCACGTATCTGGGTGAATGTCGAGTAACCCTGCTCGCCGGGACCACAGGAGGGGCCCCCGAGGCTGGAAGAGGTTGTTTCCGGACAAGTCAAAGCAAGCGTTACCTACATAAGATAGTGCTGTGGAGCTTTGCCATGTCCTCCCCAAACTTGTCATGTGTCTCTGCTACACCGAAAAGCGGTTGATTGTAAATGGAGTCCTGGTGATGGGGAGAACTCCAGGCAGGCACTGGGGAATAAAAGATGGTGTGTCTTGGGAGTTCCCTGGTGGCCTAGTGGCTAGGATTCCGAGCTTTCACTGCTGGGGCCTGGGTTCAATCCCTGGCTGGGGAAGTGAGATCCTGCAAGCCGCGAGGTGTGACCCCCCAAAAAAAGATGGTGTGTCTTGCTACCCTACTAGGCAGGCAGGCGGACCTCGCTAATGGATGGGGCCCAGACACTGGTGGTGGCCCCAAAGCAGTGTGAAGAATCCTTGTGTAGGCTCCCCATCTCAGCAGCCTGCCCCCCTTCGCATGCACGATTGACACTTCCTCAGGGCGGTATAAAATGCTGGCAGATACGGCTTCACTGGCCATCCCCTCCTTCCCTCCCACCCCCAGGCTGGCTTCCCTGAGCCTCTTATAGAGAAACAACCGCTATCACCCTCAGAAAACCAAAAAGCCTGTTGAGGGGAAAGCAACAGAAGCCTCTCCCAGGAGGACAGACGCCAAACTCTGAGCTCTCTGAGGAGGGCGTGGTACATGAGGGAGGAACCGCCCACAGGAGAAATGAACACTCGTTCACAAGGCAGCAGACAAAGCTCCAGCGCTCCCCGGGTCCAGAGTGGTGTTGGCAGAAAGAGATGAACAGGCACAGGGAGGACGTGGGCCTGATTCCAAATGATAGAGCCACGCCTCAGGTGAAGCTGGGCTGCCTCAGCGAGACCCCGCGCCCTCGCCAGAGAGGCCTACGTTCAGTGACTAGTAATTGCGGGGCCGGGGGGTGGTATACAGGCCCAGCACCCTCATCCCAACTCAGGACTAGTCTAGGAGCAGCTCCTGGGGGCTGTCTGAGGCCTCCACGCACGCAGCTCAGCTTCTCCCTCTGCCCAGGGCTGCCCCCTCCCTTCCCTCTGCAGGTGGCGATCCCAAGCCCACTGCTTGTCTCAGAGTCACCCTGCTCTTGGGGAACCCCACCTGCCTCAGGAATGCTGGTCCCTCTTCTTCCACCCTCCTGCTCCCTGACAGCCCCCTGTCATCTCTCAGCTCCACCGCCTCCTCCTCCAGGAAGTCCTCTGGGACTGCCCCTCTTCCCGCCTACAGTCAGGGCCCTGCCATCACTGGCTTTCCCAGCACTCGGGTATGCCCTCCTTGGGACTTTATCTCAGTTTGTGATGACTTTATTTGGTGACTGTCTGAATCTTGCATTCACATTCACAGGCCCCATGGAGACAGGAACAGTATCTGGTTTTCTCCACGCCATATCCTCAGAGCCATCCCATGCCTGGATGTATCTGTTTGATGAACAAGGTCCCTGGTAGTGACGAGGGTCAAGGCTCCAATCCAGGTGGTGTTTCTGGCCTAATGAAGAGCAAGTCCAGACTATGCCATGAGACCAAATCACCTTTCCTGCAAAGGTCTTTCTTCAAAGGTGGAATTTCTCTTCTCATTGACGAATAGCCCTTCTACCAACCCACCTCCCCACCCACAAACGAGGAGGAGACCATCACCTTTCCCCTGGGGCCAAAAGCAGGTGTCTCCCTCCAGGTATGCTGGTCCCCTTTGTCTGGCCCCCACGTCCCCATGACGCCCAGCCCTGGGCTTGGTCCCAACACGGGTACCTTGTTTTTCTTCCTTCGTACACAGGTTACGGGAGGGTAGGAAGCTGGAGGCCCCGCCAGGGCTGAGGGCTCGGCACCTCTCATAATGGGAGGTCAAACGAAATGAAAACCCACCTCCCCTGCCCCATCATCTGAATTCCTACATTGGCTATGACATGGCTAAGGGGAAAATATTGGATTTATTTTTATGAGTTAGTCATCACCCTAAGGCCCTTAAGAGGAACCGTGCGAAGTGAATCCATTCAGAAGGTCGGAAGGTCATTGCTAACTTGTAAAAATAAATCCAATATTTTTCACTCTGTCTTATTAGATTTATATGATGCAGACATCCGAGGGAGGTTTGTTTAAAAAAAAAACTGGTCATTTTCCAGTGCTACTTAGAGTATTTCTTCCTAGCCTCAACCAAATATCCATTCCGTCTCCAGGCTTCCGCTGATCGTTTGGCTGTCTGGCAATTTCTTGATTTAAAAACAAATTTACTTTGAAATGAGTACCTGAGAGTCTTCACATCTCTCCCTTCCATCATTCCACCTCTACAGATACCAGCACCAACGTTTACTGAGCCTAGAGTAGTCAAACATGGAGGTTGGAAATAAATGAAAATATTTGATGGGTGGTGCCCCCCATAGGTTCAAAAATTCACTTTTTATCTGAAAAAAAGGCACTAGTGTAGGATCGATGGACTCACTGCCATCACTCAGGAAACCAGCTGTGCTACCCACACGTTTCTCTCTCAAGTTCCCAGGTTGCTTCCGTCTACGCCAGCATCTCCCAGATGAGAATGAGGGGTTATCGGTCGCCCGAGGGTTTGTGGGGAAAGTCCGTCGCCCCTCCTGGATATTTGCTCAAGCTGACTCCCCTTCTCTCTCCTTCCTCACTGTCCGCACGTTTACTTTCTCTAGCAAGAGTCTGACATTTAATTATAACTGTGTTCTGCACCCAAAGCCTGTTTCCCCTCTGTTTGCTAGGCTGCCTTAACAGAGTACCACAGGCTGGGGGGCTTACACGAGGCAAATCTATTTTCTTCCAGTTCTGGAGGCTGCAAGTCCAAGGTCAAGGTGTGGGCAGGTTTAGTTTCCTCTGAGGCTTCTCTCCTTGGCTTGCAGGTGGCCGCCTTTTTGCTGTGTCCTCACGTGGTCTTGTTCTCTACATGTGCAGGTGTCTGATATCTAAACTTCTTCTTTATAAAGATGACAGTCAGACTGGATCAGGGTCCACCTTAAAGACCTCATTTCAATTTAATCACCTCTTTAAAGGCCCTACCTCCAAATGCTGTCACATTCTAAGGTACTGGGCTTAGGGCTTCAATATATGAATGGTGGGGCGGCGGGAGGGGAGGCAGACAAAATTCAGCTCGTAACACCCTCCCAGGAGAGACACTAAGCTTTTTACCAACAAGGAGTCTCAGTCTTCAAACAGCTTTCAGGCCCCTCACTGCACTCACTCCATACGCTGAAGGGGCTTCGCAAAGACTTGAGTTAAACCTTGGCAATAAGAGAGCAATGATGCGTGAATCATATTTAAGGGACGTGACAGTCCTGTAACCATCATTCTTGTTATTTCATAGCCACGCTTCATATTTTATCTGTGTGCCCATGCCCACATACATTACCTTCTCATGGATTACCTTTCTCTAACTACAAAGCCACTTTGGACAGAAAAAGCAGGAACGGGATTGACAGTGATTTTAATCTGCCAATTACGAACGGTGGGAACTGCCATAGCCCTATGGTTTGTTATGCTTCGACTTCTTTCTTAAAGCTGAAATTTCAGATTATTGTGTGTTCTCAAGAGAAAAGCCATCCTTCTCTGCTCTGCCTTTCCAAGGCCACTTTGCTGTCCATGATAAATACCCAAAGCCAGCCAGATTGATCCCGCTCTGCTGGACGGGTCTCCGCTACCCTGGAGAGAGTGTGAGTGATAACGTGGTCACCAACTATCTGGCCTGCCAGCCCAGGCTCTAGTCTCCCACCCCTTCTGAAGGATTCAGTGGAGAGGCGGGAGAACTCTGGTTGGGCCAGAGGGCTTGGCAGAAAGTAAGTTCTGGAATTCTCCAGTATCTGTCAACCAGCGCTTTAAATACTTATCATGGCAAGCTTCATTCACGCTCAGGAATAGGTCTTTTTTTATCAATATATTTTGTTATTGAAGTATAGTTAATTTACAATGTAGTGTTGATTTCTGCTGTATAGCGAAGTGATTCACTTATACATATATATATATATATATATATATATATATATATATATATATACACACATTCTTTTTAAAATATTATTTTCCATTATGGTTTATTACAGGATATTGAATATAGTTCTCTGTGCTATACAATAGGACCTTGCTGTTTATCCATCCTACGTATAATAGCTTACATCTGCTAATCCCAACCTCCCACTCCATCCCTCCCCCAACCCCCTCCCCCTTGACAACCACCAGTCTGTTCTCTATGTCCATGAGTCTGTTTCTGTTTCACAGATAGGTTCATTTGTGTCATACTTTAGAATTCCACATACACCATAAGTGATATCATATGGTATTTGTCTTTCTCTTTCCGACTTATTTCACTTAGTATAATAATCTCTGGGTCCATCCACGTTGCCGCAAATGGCATTATTTCCTTCTTTTTTATAGCTGATTAGTATTCCACTGTATATATGTACCACATCTTCTTTATCCATTCATCTGTTGATGGACATTTAGGTTGTCTTGGCTATTGTGAATTGTGCTGCTGTGAACATAAGGGTGCATGTATATTTTTGAATTAGAGTTCTATCTGGATATATGCCCAGGAGTGGGATTGCTGGATCATACGGTAACTCTATTTTTCGTTTTTTGAGGAACCTCCATACTGTTTTCCACAGTGCCTGCACCAACTTACAAGGAGTAGGTCTTTATACAAGAAAAGTAAGCTGCTTTCTAACGGGTGTGATGTTAAGGGTCTTCCTGCCCCAGAATATTCACCATGTTTCAAAATTCCACCATTAAAAGCCACTCCTTTGATTTAAGGGAAGCGTTATGCTCCATGGAACATTGGATTTATATAAATGACTATCTCGGGTTGTGCAGGGGAGGTAAGGAAGGGTTCTTTAAGGGGAGGGCGAGACTACCTTTTCTTTTACACATTGTCTTCCTAGATCCTAGCAGGAGGCCTGCCACATAGGCCATTCAATCAGTCTCTCTAGAATGATTGTTTAAATGGCCAGATGAGTTTGGGAAACACCAGATGAAAGCCAACATGAAGCACATTTTCTTACTCTGGACCTTCACAGAGGTGTGTGAGCGGATGTGCCTTAGGAAAGGCCAAGAGAGAGAGCTCCTTTGGAAACATGTTTATCTGGGTCTAATATCCCACATGCAGTTAACCGCCAGATTGAGATGCTCTGGTTCTCCGGTGCTGTCGTTTTTATAGATGAAGAACGTCCTGTGCAGTGCAGAGGAAGGACACTAAGAAGCAAGTGAAGGGGCGTGAATCTGATCAAAAATGGCCTTTGGGGGCACCGAGAAGCAGTTGCGTAGACGGGGGCCCATGGAAAACCTGGAAACCTGCGGGGCCTCAAAGCCCATTTGAGGGAAATGCTGATGGAGGGCGCTGTCTCTAGTAGGCACCTGACTGAATGGGTTTCGGTTACATCAGGGGTGGGAGAGAACACAAGGTTTCAGAGGAAGTCGATTTGACTTAAATGTCCATCAACAGATGAATGGGTAAAGAAGAGGTGATATATATATACAATGGAATATTACTCGGCCATAAAAAAGAATGAAATTATGCCATTTGTAGCAACATGGGTGCAACTAGAGATTATCATACTAAGTGAAGTAAGTCAGAAAGAGAAAGACAAATACCCTATGATATCACTTATATGTGGCATCTAAAATATGACACAAATGAACCTATCTGTGAAACAGAAACAGAATCATGGACAAAGAAAACAGGCTGTTGGTTGCTGAGGGGGAGGGAGTTGGGGAAGGGATGGAGTGGGAGGTTGGGATTAGCAGATGTAAGCTACTATATATGGAATGGATAAACAGCAAGGTCCTACTGTATAGCACAGAGAACTATATTCAGTATCCTATAATAAACCATAATGGAAAAGAATATTTAAAAAAAGAATGTATATATATATATATATATGTATCACTGAATCACTTTGTTGCACAGCAGAAATTACCACAACATTGTAAATCAACTATATACTTCAATTTAAAAATAATCAGAGGGAGTTGATTTGCATGGATTTGTCACCAGGTCCCCCGCAGATGTCTAGGGCAGGTAAATCTTCCTGGGACCGGGGAATGAGCAGGAAGTGGAGAAAGCTGAGGAGGGAGGAGAGACAGTAGAGCAGGGAACTGGGGGCTGGCAGAGACACAGAGGCAGGTAGGGAAGGGGAGTCGGGGCCCCAAGGAACCCTGAAGATGAGGGTCACAGTCACGCCCAAGCCTGACCCTGCTCCCAGGTGCTGTCAAATAAACACAACCTCATCATCAGGAAGCTAAAGTCCGTTCTTCTCATTCTGGAAAAAGACAGAGAGACAGGGAGAAAGAGAGGCAGAGAGACAGAACAGCTCCTGTCTCTCAGAGCTTCAATTTAGCCGTCCCTTTGATGAGCGGCTGGCATGATGCGCACAAAGAACAAGGGCAATTTAAAACTCAGGAAACTCGGCTTTCAATAATTCCCCGCTAGGTTTCCGGCCGCAGAAGAGTAAATAACACAACGACTACAGACGCTGGGAGCAACATCACCAATAACAGCTCCATGCTTATGATAACTTTCCCAATTTTCTGCAATCTCTGCCACTTCTCTCTTGACTTGGGTCTGTAACAGATTTTTTTTTTTCCCCTTTATTGAACATCTGCCTTGGGAGCCACTGTCACAAAAAGTAATAAACACATCAATCCAAAAGAAAAAGAGAGGATTGTGCAATCCAAACTACTTAACCAATCAAATGGGCAGCTGGTGGAATGAAACGGGAGGGTGAGAGCTAAGAGACCCACTTCCCAGAGAAGGTTTCTAATGATGGTACCCACCCGCGGCGGAAGATGTACCCAAACTGCACCAGGGCTGCCGAATAAGTTAACTGCAGTTTCTAACACTAATTACAGATTTCAACCTTTGTTGAGATTTCAAACCCTGGGATTAATTTGTAAGTCTTTCATTCAGCCAAAATTTGACAGCTCTTGTTTCCCCTCTGCCTCTTCCCAAATATAAGGGAACAAGGGGAGGATTTGTCTTGGTATAAAGACTTCCTTTCCTTACAAAATAACCCCAAATAATTATATCACCCCTTTCCTTCTTAGCGGTGGATTCTGCAAACATGCACTGGAGAGGGCAATTACGATGTTCACTGCCCCTGAAGGTCTCCCTCCCCACCCAAATAACAACAAAAAGGGAAACAAAAGCATCTTATGTTTTCCAGTTATCGGCCCAGAAATAGTCAAAGATTACTTGCATACAGAACAGACGAAATCAGATCTTTCACTACTGCTTAAAAAAAAAAAATCTTATTACAAATTACATTTAACTCAGGTGTGTATAGTTTGCCAGTCCTTATCCAATTGTAAATTAGACCAGGGCTGCCTGTTGGGAGGGAAAAGTGGCTTTTGAAACATGTCTTATTGACTGGGTATAAATTACCTGCAGCAGATTTGTGAAGCAAATTTGAAGCAGGAGATGCCTCCAGGCAACATCGTATTGACTGTACGTTGATATTCAGCTGATTTTAAGGTGAAAAATAAATATTGCTTTAGCAGCAATTTAATTAACAAATCATTGCACAAATGGTAAGAATATTGTGTTGTCTAATACAGGGATTTACGATGTTTTTTAAAACAATTATCTGATAAGTGCTTGGTTTCCCATGTAGATTAATTGTCTTTAGTTAGCACTCCAAGTCTGTGACTCTGCATAGAGTAAAGTAATGGTTATGGGCACTCTGCTCATTTTTCTTTAGACTCTGAAAGTGAGATTTTTCCTGCTCCTGAATGAAATGAAAATGCTTCTCTTCAGCCCTGGCAAAACCTGAGTTGTGCCATTTTTAGCAGAGCCCTTGTGGGATATTTGGAAGCTGGAGGGATTCGGGAGACCCCAGCTGTCAAGCCAGCTCTGGCCTCAAGTTGTCACGTGACCTTGGGCAGATCACTTCACTTCTCTCAACCCCAGTTCCTTCGTGGATTAGCTCATCCCTAAAGTGATGGTGTTCTGATAAACAACTGGCTCTTGGAGGGGGAAGGCCCCTGATTGGTAGTGTTTGCCCATTCCCATGGTGTCAATACTCCCACTGTTGCTGATGTCAAGCTACCGGCTTGACATTACTGAACACACAGTTGGGATGAGATGCCTCAAACCATCTCAGACCAGCTGCAGCTGACCACTGCCCCTAAGATCCCTTCTAGTTCAAGAATTCCATCACTTTACGAACGTAACATACATAGATGGCTCACCAGCTTTCAGAACAGGAATAAAAACAAACTTTAAATGCACATACAACAAGAAGAGAATTATATCAATAACTTTTCTAATAATTCAGCAATTGTTTCAGAACCCTCCAGTATAACAGGGTTATAATGATGAATATCATTATGATTTCTCATTAATAGGATGCCCAGAATATCCAGCTTTTCTCCTTTTGTTCTGTTAGAGGGGGAAAAAACAAGACAATGGCAAAATCATCTAATACAGAGATAATGTCTGTAAGGGTTCCCAGAAATCCTCCAATGAACTGATTTTTAAAAAATATCTTCTTTCCCTTAATACCAAAGTATTATATGTGCAACAAAGAGAATACAGGTGAATTCAGGAAAGCAAAAACAAAAAAAAAGTTTAAATCTCTGTAGTTACCTCACCCAGAGATTAACATATCGGTATATTATTATTCAGTTCTTTCTTTCTCCTCTCTCTGTCTTACACACACACACACACACACACACACACACACACACACACACTTATTTATACTATTTTTACACAAATGGGATCAAACAAGGTTTTGTGACTTTTTACTTGCTAAACAATGAAAATATTCCAATGTCATAAAATACTGCTGTTTTATTTTTAAGGACTGCATCACCAAGCTTTAATCAATCAATCCATCCTTTATTTTTGGACCTCTAGGCTGCTTCCAGTTGTATGGTTGTAAGACCACTGTGTATTTGGTAGAATGGACTGAATCTTTGTACAAAGTCATAATGATTGCTGATGAATGAATTTCAAGAACAGGAGATGCTGCACCTACTAATGTACTTGTAAAACAAAGATCAAACTTGTCACTGAAAGAAACCTGTTAGCGTTAACTCTGTATGAGATCAGAGAATATCCATGGTCTAGAGATAGGCCCAAATTGATTGAGTGATGTTGTATGGTTTTATTTTGTTTCTCCCACAAGGCAATGAGGAATCCGTACAGTTGGTTGGTGTCATCTTGTCAGTCATATATCACTGGTCTTCATAAGGATGACCACAGACATGGGGGAAGGGTCCAGGAGGCCAGTTCTCCATCCCCCTTCCCATTTCAGAGCAGCTGCCTCAGAAGTAAGTGGAGGAAACCTTACTTCTGTGGACAGTCCACAGAACTGTCCTTGCTTGGAGGAGAGATGGCAGGGAGAGCCAGCCTCCTGCTAATGGGCAGGGAGGGCTCTGGACACTGAAGCTCCTGCAGGCCTGAGAAAAAGGCCACCTGAAGGGCATTAAAAACCCCTCTCTCGTCATATAGACTTACTGCAAGAAATAGACAGCTTTAGGAAATTTCTGATTTCCTTTTGCAATAATATTCAAAGGACAATGAATCCAGAAACTAGAGCAAGCAGGATGAGAAAGAAACAATCTGAGGTAAGGGAAGAGTGAATGGAGAAAAAACACAATTGATTAATTAAAAACCATCATCTGAACAGCAGGTTGGATACTGAAGAAAATCAATTTAATGAGGTAAAAGACAAATTCAAGACATTTTCTTTTATACACATGGGAAAGTTTGAGAGATACCGATTTATAGTGACAGAGAAAAATGATCAAAGATGTGTTTGAAAAACTTAAAGATTGCCACTAACAGAACAAAAATGGGGTCTGTCCTAAATTTTTTTAATTAAAGGAAGAAATTAAACATTATATGCCTTTTTTTAAAGGAAGAAGAGGAAAGCAAATAAGTCTAAAAAACAAAACAAAATAATAGAAAACCAAATGTTAGTCATAATAAGTAAATAGATTAACTATTAAATACAAAACCAGATAAATGAATTAACTCTATTAAATTCAGAGACTCTCAGAGTAAAAAAAAAAAAACGCTATTTAATTAGATAATCCTAAAACGAAAGAACTCAAGAGTATTAAATAAGGATATAAAAATTTGAATAATATAATAAGGTTGATTTAATATATACATATCAAATTTTATTCCCTACAAAGGAACACCATAGTCTTTTAAATTTCCCATAGAACATTTGCAATAATTATCTTTTAGCTTCCAATATTAACCATAATCAATTCAGAAAACTGTATACAGCTCCTGACAGGTGGTTTTAAGACTGAGAATCAAACCCAACAGTGATCTCCCCCTCATTCCCAAGATCCCAAAAGAACGTTTTGAAGAAATCTAAGAATAAGAAAAAAAGTGTAGCTGTCCTAGAAAACAGAAGAATGCAATTCAGTGGACTCAAGTTTTAAAGAACTTCTGGAAGCTGCAGAAATAGACTGAAAAATACTACATCCAGTGACAAAGAGCCTGCCTTGAATGGCAGGCACGGAGGAACCCTGAGAAGAATCTAGACACTCCAGGAGTCCAGGAGAAGCCCTAACACCAGAAGGGCCGGGCTCAGGATGAGGATGACCTGAAGTGGGCAATGGGGCACTTGAACATAGTCCTCTTCAGGATTCCGACGACAATCGAGCCACGACCAGTGATGGGAAGTGTCACCGGGATGAAATCGATGTGCCCTTCCTGATCTCTGGGGCTCCCCGTGGCCCCTGGGCTCTGGCCCCTTGCCCTGTAGACAAAGTGTTGCATGATAAAGACCCACAGAAAAGTCATCAGTGTGTCATACATTTTCAGAGCATGAATTTCTCATAGTCCCCATAGGAAAAATCCAGCATCTTCATTCTCAGATTCCAAAATGCTGAGTTTAGAGATTTAAAAAAAAAAAAAAATTGGAGGCAGGGGGTGGGAATGGGAAGCCAAGCCATATCTCCATTTTGAAAGTGAAGCCAACCCAGTTTCCTCATTTCCTTTTTGTTGTATTTTTGTTTGTTTTTCCAGAAAAAAAAAAATCTAGGAATGATTTTTTTTTTTTTTGCGGTACACGGGCCTCTCACTGCTGTGGCCCCTCCCGTTGCGGAGCACAGGCACGAACCCGCGTCCCCTGCATCGGCAGGCGGACTCTCAACCACTGCGCCACCAGGGAAGCCCTAGGAATGATTTTTGAGTTCTTTTCCAAATTCATACTGAATAAAAATCACATAGTCTCATGTTTCACAAAGTGCTTTGAGACATACATAATTTCATTCACCCCTCACACTAACCCTTTTAATTAGGTAGCCCAGGTATTATTATGCCCATTTAACAGATGACCAATGGGAAAACTGAGGCCCAGAGAAGTTACATGGCTTTCCCAGAGTGGTAGAGCTGACTCTTGAAACCAGAACTTCTAACTCTAAGACCAGTGTTCTTGTTCCTTCACCAATGACCATAATACCTTCACCTGACTAATAACCTTTATGAAGCAAGAGCCTTGACCACATTCATGGGAGCTGAGATGGTTCTAAAAGAGTGACCAGAACTAACAGGAGCAGCTAACACGTGAGCTTTTCTGCTGAGAGCTCGCCCTGGTCTTTGACTCATTCTTTCCAAATTAAATGGGAGTGGTGGGAGTGGCCACCGCTCCTACCCTGTCCCTTTCCAGGGAGCCTGTCTCCTGGTCCACACTCATGGGAGCCGCAGAAGATGCAATGGGCAGCCCATCACTCCAGCAGAGGCAGCCCAAGTGACTTCACTGCAAAGGGGCCTGGAAATGGGTAGTCAGGGGTCCCAGGGAGGGAGGGTGTCTGCCCTCTTAATGCAGATGAGGTCTCCAAACCTCTCCCACGAGACTTGCCCGTGGCCGAGGACAAGGCTCTCTGAACCCTGGAGCTGGCTTTTTAGTTCAAGACTTGGCACAAAGATTTATGTTCCTGGGCCGACCGTACTCACCATCCATCACGATTAGTTACAAGAAAATCTCTCTTTGTGTTTTTAAAAGCCCTTCGAGTTACATTCCATTATGCAGTTAACATATCGCAGATGGTAGGGCCATTGTTCAACCAGGGAACCATTTTTTGATCTCTGAAAAGGAGGGCAGGGAACGAGCACTTGACCTCCCCAGAGGCCCTGGAAACCCAGAGCCCAGAGTAGAGGAGAGAGAACAAAGAAGGGGGGACCCCAGCTCACTCCCGAGGACTCGGTGGTAGGGCTGAAATGAGTGGCTGAACAAAGCAGAAGGGCTTGGGTTACCGGCCTTTTTCTTGAGGGAACTTAACCTGGGTGCCCTCTGGTCTCTAGAATATCCAGTCTGTCTTCTCCTCTAAGGCAGGCACTCTCCCAGGCTGGTTCATATCTGACTCATTCAGTTCATGTGGGATCGAAGTCCCTGCTGGGAACTCAGATGATGAGAAGTGAAGGGACAGTTATATGTTGTCCCCCAAACTGCTCCCTACCTCCTCCCATCACTGCTCTCAATAAATGGCCCGAGCTGCTAGCCCAGGGCTTGCGGCAGATTTTGTTCTGGTCCCAGATAGTCACTCCCCTGCTGCAGGAGGGTTCTGGGGTCCCGTTTCCCAGCTGAGACTTGCAGTGTGCCCTGTGGGAGGCGTACACAACCTGCCCTTGACACTGACTTGGCCACGTGACTTGCTTTAGCCAATAACACATGAGAGGACGTGAGGTAGGCAGACGTTTTCCAGGTCACGTGTGTTTCTGCTTGTTTTCTTCCTCTTTTTCTAATCTATCCAGAAGATAGGCTGCTCCTTCAGGCTGGATCCTGCAATGAAATAGATGTGTTTGAAGCAGATTCAGCAGCCCACAGTGACCTTCAGTTGACATGGGACCTAAGTGAGAAATAAAACTGTTTTTAAGCTACTGAGATTCTGGGGCTGTTTGTTACCGCAGCATAACTTAGTAAAATTGGAAGAATTCAGGCCCCAAATTGAGGGGTCGTCCTTGATTACCTTCTTTCACTCAGCCTCCACATGCATCTGCACCAAGTCCTACCATCTCTACCATCAACTCTGTCTCAAAACTACCCACTTTTCTCCATCCCTACGGCCACTATCTCCATCCTTCGCTTACTGGACCACTCAGCGCTCTGCTCCCAGCTTGCATTCTAGCTCTTCTCCCATCATTTCTCCACTCAGCAGCTGGTGTGTCTTTCAAGCAGTGAAAATCAAATGATGCCTCTCTCAATATTAAACCCCTTCCAAGATTTCTCATAGTTTTTACAAGAAAAGTCTAACTCCTCGTCCTGCCCACAGGTTCCGTGGCCCAAGCTCTTCACGTCTCTCCACTGCAGCTCAGACTTCTCTGCTCTCTCTTCCTCAAACATGCCCATTCTTTTGCCATCCCCAGATCTCTGCCTGGAATGTTCTTCCCCAAATCTGGCTACTTCTCCAGGGATCAGTACAACTGTCATCTGCTCAGAGAGGTCTTCCCTGACCAACTTCCCCTCCCCCTGCCAGCTCTATCTCAGCACAAAGGTGGCTCTCATCCATTTATAATTATCTTGTTTGCTGGTGTATTTACTTTCTGTCTGCCCCCTACACTCCAGAATAGAATGTAAACCCCATGAGAGAAGGAGATGCATCCCCAGTGCCTGGCACACGGGTGCTTGACAAATATTTGTTGAATAATATCTAAATAAATGGAATGACTTTAGTCCACCTTCTCATTGTATGGTTGAAGGAACCAGGAACCGATTCCCAGGGAGTTTGTGTCTGGTGAGGACCCCCACTGTCCCCTAGTTAGCTAATGGCACCAGCTGTAGAAGAACCCAGATCTCACGACACCATCCAATGCCAACCCCATCCAATACCAACCCCATCCAATCAACGCTTTCCTCTCTATGTCACCCCTCTTCTCCTCCTTCTGAAGCTCTTTAGTCTCCTTCCCTTCCTTGTCCCTGTGCATAACCTTCACTGAGATCAGAAACTTCTTCCCTATGTTTAATATATAGCCTTCAAGCAGCAGCTTATATCCCGATGAACTCAACCACTGACCTATTAAGAACCTGGCAAAGGAAATGGCCATGCCTCCATTCCTGTAAAAAGATGGTACTGATAACAGCTAACTTCCTTGAGCACTTGCAGGTATTAACTCATTTAATCTTCTCAACAACCTAAAGGTAGAGGCTATTATTATCTTCGTGTTTCGGTGAAGACTCAGAAGCACAGAGTGGTTACCTAACTTACCCAAGGTCACACAGCTAGTGAGTGGTGGGCCTGGGATTTGAGCAGCCTGGCTCTAGAGCCTGGGCACGTACCTACTGTGCCATCCTGGCCAGATCAGTGGCGTGTGGGGCTCTCCCAAGTCACAAAACAGCCACAGCACTGAGTGGCACCTAGCAGACCGTCAGACGGTAGCTGAAATGTAGCGAGGAGGCTGGCCCGCCACTGGGCACAGTTGCTCATTAGAAATAACTGTCTCGGCTCAACTAGCAAGCAGCCAGGGATTTCACAGACTCCTGAGAGAAGTATTGATCCACTAACGACCCACCTAAATCGCTAGAAAGCCATCTGCAAACAAAACGCACTTGAGAAATCAGTTGTCACCAGCTCCGTGAACCTTCGTGGCCGGTGGGGTCAGATGGCGAGCTTCATTCCCTAATGTTGTGGCTCCCCCCCGCCCCCCGCCCCTTCCTGAGCCTCTGAGCTCGCTGGTGAACAGCTTTGGGAACAGGCAGCTAACCTTTTCAGACCCTCCACCTCCCAGCTAAAAAGGAATCGAGCCCAAGGTGACCCCAGAGAGCCCCAAATCAGATTCATTTTCTCTAAGTCCTAATAAATGAGAAGGAGGCAGAGTGTTTCATCTCCCGCTTAGCAATTGTATGATCCATCCTGGGGCCGCGGCCACGAGGCTGGGGGCATGACAGATCCATCTCATTAGGCGGCAAATTCATCCTACTTTCCATGTCCATTCGAGGTGCCTTCTCAACCCGCCCCTGCCTTGTCTCCTTGTCACTACGATCTACTCAAGGGCACATCTGCTGGCCAGGCCACAAGGAGGTGGACTTAAAGGGCCCCACTTGAAAAACACCAGGGGTCCCTCCTTGAAGGCCTTACTTTACTTATTCTCAGTACAGATCTGGAGCTCTGGCTGTGCCTGGGCTGCTGGTTGGAAGCTGGCAGAGGGACCTTAGACCCCACACGTCAGGTGTCAGATGAGGAGAGCAAGTTGGCGTCCCTGAGTAGACCACGGGCATCTCCCAAATTCCAGACTGCCACCATCTTCCCAGGACTCCTGCTGGGTCCTTCTTGCTCTGGGACAGGCTGGGTTTCCAGGTCTTAGTCGCGGCATGCATGTGGGTTCTTAGTTGCAGCATGCATGTGGGATCTAGTTCCCCGATCAGGGATCGGATCTGGGTCCCCTGCACTGGGAGCTCGGAGTCTTACCCACTGGACCACCAGGGAAGTCCCTGTCTCTATCTATTGTTTAAGGAGTTTGAAAGCAAATAGGAACTAGTTGCTCCTCTCAAGTGAGGTGAAAGAGAGCTCTAATTGGCTATCACCCCGGCCCAAAATTTATTCCCTGAACATCTTCCCTCCCTACCTTGGGAGCAGTTTCGCAGCTGTGTCCGCAGTGCGAGCCCTCCGTGTCCCCCCTCAAGAGCATTTTGAGAGCCCTGGTCAGCTCAAACAGGAAAAGATCCTTCCTTAAAATAGAGATGTGCAGTTACCATCTGAATGTTGCTCAGTCTTGTCTTGGACAGGAAATTAAAGGGGCTCTTAAAAGCCTTTGGACAGATAGGACACCAAAAACACAGGCAACCAAAGGAAAGAAATAGATAAATTGGGCTTCATCAAAATTAAAAATGTTTGTGCTTCAAAGGGCAGACTCGAGAAGGTGAAAGATAACCCACAGAACGAGAGAATATTTGTAAGTCAATATCTGATGAAGGACTAGTATCCAGAATATGTAAAGAGCACATAACTCAACAATAAAACTGGAAATAACTCAATTAAAAGGTGTGCAAAGGGTCTGAGTAGTCATTTTTCCGAAGATAATATGCAAATGGAGAATAAGTACAAGAAAACATACTCAACACCATTAGCTGTTAGGGAAAAGTAAATCAAAACCACAAGGAGATACCACTTCATATCCGTTAGGACAGCTATCAAAAAAAGGACGGATGATGATAAGGGTTGGTGAAGATGTGGAGAAATTGGAACCCTCATAAACTTCTGATGGGAATATAAAATGGTGTAGCTGCTTTGGAAAGCAGTTTAGCAGTTCCTCAAAAAGTTAAACATAGCGTTAATACATGAACAGCAATTCCACTCCCGGGTATATATGCAGCACAACTTGAAACACAGCCACACAAAAACTTGCACACAGATGTTCATAGCATCATTATTCCTAAGAGCCCCAAAGCGGAAGCAACTAAAATATCCATGAATTAATGAATAAATAAACGAAACGTGGTCTATCTCTACAATGCAATATTATTCAACCGTAAAAAGAATGAAGTACTGATACATGCTACAACATGAACGAACCTCGAAAACATTATGCTAAGTGAAAGACGCCCAGAAAAGTCCACATACTTTATAATTCCACTTATGTGAAACGTCCAGTATAGGCAAATCCACAGAGACAAAAAATTGATTAGTGGTTGCCGGGGGCTGGGGAAAGGGGAGAGTGGGCATGACTTCTACCGGGTATGGGGTTTCTTTTTGGACTGATGAAAATGTTCCGTTATATAGTGGTGATAGTTGCGTGACTTTGAGAGTGTACTAAAAATCACTGAATGGTACACTTTAAGAGGGTGAATTTTATGGGATGTGAATTGTATCTCAATTAAAGGAAAACTCTTCGGCAGTGATTACAAGGATCAAAGTCGGACTTAACCTAGAGAAGGATGCAACTGCTAACTTTAGCAGATTCCAAGAAGGCGATGGAAGTTACTGTAAGAGCACGAGCAGGGGCATGGCCCTGGCCAGAGCTGAGTGTGGGGAAGTCTGCTGGCGGATGGAAGGGAACGGATGGAGCGAGAGGGTCAGCCAAGCTGCCGCTGTCTTCCCAGGCTAGTGGTCCAGTCATAAACGAAACAGAATTGAGTCTTTAGAGACAAAGTAAACTCCTTCTGCTTCCACTTAATGTAAACCCCAGTGAGCTTAAGGAAGATCAACAAAGCCTTCTGTGTCCTTTAAAGCCTCAGGCACTGAGGATCCCCTGAGAGCATCAGTTTCGTTCATGACCTACACGAAAGTCTGGAAATTAAGAATCGTGGTGATCGGCCCAGTTTTGACTTTACTGGCTGTACAACATGGGGCAAGTCATACAACTGTTTTGGATCTCAGCCTCCTTCCTTGAAAGTGAAGAAACTGGGAGAGTTGATTTCCAGGGTCCTTCTAGCTCTAGAATGCCAGGATTCTGTAACAGAAGTCCCAGAGCAAGTGACACTTCTCCTGTTTCCTGACGTCTCGTTTTCTGAATTGGTCTTTGATCACGAATCATATTGTGTGATTTCCATCCTATTCCTTTTTCCTACTCAAACTGGGCTGGAGGTTTGTCCAGAACAGAGTCTTGAATCCCGCACAGGACCTGGCAGGAAGTGAAATTCTCGGTAGTTTTTCAAGGAATGTCTATTGGCATTGAGTTGAAAAGTTCTTCAGGATTCAGTCTGATGACCTGGTTCATATCTCCGTGCAGTTGTGGAGAACCTGGCCACTATAGGTTGAGAATTAGGAAGTATTAGCGGGGGGGGGGGGGTCTGAGACTGGACCCCAATATTTCTGAACTCTTGGTAGTTCCAAGAGTGGACGCTGGGACTGTCCTTTGGGGTAACCCCCACTTTTGGAGGGACCGCTTGGTGGGTGAGTTTATTCATGTAGAGATTAGGAAAGACCCTCCTGTGCTGTGGGAATGGAGTCACCCAGAGACACATGCTTCAGAAGAAATGCTAAGACGTCTGCTTCTTCGTATCAAAGGCCGGCTTCATGAAGGACAGGGATTACTTCTGCAGATAATTATGGTATTAACCAATTAAAACAAAATCCTTTCCCTTGAAAGGGGTCAGCAGTGAGGCCTTGGGGCTGGAGATGGGGAAAGAGAGAACCATTAGAAAGGAGCTCCTTGCCTGGGAAGAAAATCTAGCACCTACAATATGGCGGCAAAGTGGGGAGGGGTAAAGGGGAGAAGTGGCAAGTACACCCCCCTGGTGAATTTGAGAGGCTGCTGGCTTCTGGGTGCAGAGAATCCACGTTTCAGCGTCAGGTTTTCCTTCTTGGTGTTGGTCCCCGTACTTATCATCAACCTTGACGCAACCCTCGTTCACCATTGCTATGCAACCTCTGCTTTCTTATGAGGATCTACAGGGCGGATCCTTGTCTTCCTTTGTGGGCAGGACACTGAAAGAAAGTGTATTTCCCCAGGAAGGGTCTTCTTGTGGCAGGAGAATAGGCAGCCCTGAGACCTCAGGAGGTGCCCAGGAGCAAAGCAAGAGGCATCTCAGGTGGAGTGGAGGTGGGGCAGGCAAAGCAGGGGTCTACACTTAGCAGGGCTCTTACCCACAGATACTCTAGAAGAGAAGGGGTGGTGAGAAGACTGCCTATCCTGGTAGCTGTCGGTGTCACAGAAGGCAGCCCACCCTGTGCCACTCCTTAGACCCACAGGTCTGGCGAGGCCACCTCCTGTAACTGGCCTTCAAACAAAGGCAAAAGCAACCAGAGCTACTTAGGAGCAAACAGATGACCAGAGCTGGGGAGTCCAGCCCTTCTGCAGCCCCAGTTTCATTGGCCACAGCTCCAAGGCTGGACCTCCCACAGGTGGCAGGAAGCAGCATCCCCAGTGTCTGGGTCCCAAGGCACCCTGCTAAGGAGCCACAGTGCCCCTCTGGTTGTCACTCGGGAGCACTGCCAAAGCCAATGATGTCACAGTTGAAGATGGAATCCGACAGGCCTGGCTGACCAGACACCCTGAGCCTGAGTCTCCGTAGTGGAGCCTTAGCCCCACTCTAAGTGCCCACATCGGTCCTCCAAGATTCTGCACACGCCCATCACTTGTCAGAGTCTGAAGACGTCTCAGAATGTTAGGAGCCCAGTTAAAGGCTTAGTTCCAATAAAGACGCTGAGTTTTATAGCTGAGCTTTATGGGGTCACAGGGAAACTTCCGGATAAAGTCATATAATCGTGCTGTCACTTAAAAAGCATGGAAAAGAATACAAAAGATATATATATATATATATATATATATATATATATATATATATATACACACACACATACCTATATATATCACTTAGCTGTATAGCAGAAAATAACACAGCATTGTAAATCAACTATATTTCAACTTTAAAAAGGGAAAAAAAGGATTGGGAATTGGGATCGACTACCAATGGGGTGTTTTTTGGTGGGCGGTGATGGAATCAGATAGTGGTTCTAGAATAAGATAGTGATGATGGCTGCACAACATTGTAAATATACTCAAAACTACTGAATTATACACTTTAAAATGGTTTATAAGGTGAATTTTATGCTATGTGACTTTTATCTCAATTTTTTAAAAAAAGACTAAGAAACTCAATTCTAAAAAAAAACCAAACCAAACCCCGAATAAAGAGCACATCCAAGACAGCCTAACTCCGAATACAGCAAACGGAACAGCAGCACAAGGACTGGATGGAGTCATGACGCAGGATGTGGTTTGTGGGAACGAGGCATCCTTTTTGTGAGGCATTCTTGTCTGTGTGATTTCTGGGGTGCCTCAAACATCTCCCTCACTGAATTCTGTACTTCTGCTTTCAGCAATGTATATCTCTGGGTGAACCCCTCGCTGTGTTTAAACAACAAATACTCCCGGGAGGTCTCACTCTCACTCTCTTCTTAGTATGAATGAGTACTTTGGTGGGGAAGAGGGATTGTCAGAAGGGGCATTCGGAAAGAGGCAAAAAACACAGGAAGAATAGGGATAAAAGACTGAATTCAGCCATCTCAGAGTTTTGCTAAGGGCTGCTTTCATACCTAGAGCCAAGCTGAATGCATTTTTTTCCCATCTGTAGGGACCACAGCTATGGCTTCATTCTCCTGTGGCAAGGAATGAGTCAAAAAGAAATTGGGACCACAGCGAGATACCACTTTGTATCCATTAGGATGGCTAATATAAAAACCAAAAACAAAAAAATAGAAAACGATGTGTCGGCACGGATGTGGAAGAATTGGCATCCTGTTCGTTGCTGGTGGGAATGTAAAATTGCGCAGCTGCTATGCAAAACAGTATGGCGAGTCCTCAAAGAGTTAGAAACAGAACTACAATATGACCCAGCAATTCCACTTAAGGATATATACTCAAAAGGATTGAAAGCAGGGACTGGAACAGATATGTCCATCAACGGAGGAGTGGATAAACAAAATATTATTCAGCCTTAGAAAGGAAGGAAATTCTGATACAAGCTACAACATGGATGAACCTTGAGGACATCATACTAAGTGAAATAAGCCAGGCACAAAAAGACAAATACTATATGATTCCGCTTATATGAGATACTTAGAATAGTGGAATTCATAGAGACAGAAAGTAGAACAGTGGTTATCAAAGCCTAGGGGATGGGGGAGGATAGGGGGTTATTGCTTGATGGGTACAAAGTTTCAGTATAAGAAGATTAAAAAATTCTGAAGATGGACAGTAGTGATGGTTGTATATCAATGTGAATGTACTTGATGCTACAGAACTGTACACTTAAAAATAGTTAAACTGGTAAATTTTATGTTATGTGTGCTTTGCTACAAAAATTTTTTTCTAAAAAGGAAAGAAAAGGAATTCAGTGACTGAAAAGTAAGCTTCCCTTCCCTTTCCTCTAGGAATAGAGTTACGATCAGAATTCAGATGAGAGCAGAAGGTGTGTCAGTTGGGATAGGCTAGGTTATGCTAGGTAACAAACACACCCTAAATTTCTCATTCATGCTACACATCCATCATGGGTTATCAGGGGGCCTCTGCTCATCCTAATTCAGGGACTCTAGTTGACACAGCAGCACATGCCGGAGGGAAAAGGACGTCCGAAGGGCCTTGCTTCATATGTGTGAACATACTCAAGATGATTCACCTTTAAAAATTAGAATTTAGAATTTTAAAAAAGATGAATTTTCAGATCAGTTTAGGAATCACTGATTGTCTATTGACTGGTTATTAAGGCAAGTGGACACACTGGCGGGGAGGGGACAAAGAGCCAGAACTTTTTCTCACATCATTCACCAAAATAGATGTTAGATGAATTAAAGATTTGAAGATAAAAACATAAAACAAAACAAAACAAAGCACCAGCAGAAAACAAAGAGTAATTTGTGACAGGGAGAGCTTATAGGACAGAAACAAAAAAGAATAAAGGAAAATATGAACAGATTTGACTATATTAAAAATCCAAATGTTCATATATGATAAAATACATCGTATACGATAAAAGATACCATTAACAACATTAAAAGACACATGATAGACCAGAAGACAATATTTGTGACATATACAAGAGAGGGGTAATATCCAAAATATACAAAGAAATCTATTAAAAAGGACTGATTTTTTTTTTAATGGAAAAGGATAGGAAAAGGCAATCTCAGAAGAAGAAATTGAAATGACCGGTTTGCATATAACGCATGCTAAAAATACCCTTCCTTAACCCTCTCTTTTCTTCTTTTCTAATACAGATTATTTGAAAGAGAAAAATGGTCTACCCACAGTGTCCACTGTGTCTTCACTCTTAAATCCATTGCAATCAATCTCCACTGAAACCTCTCTGGCAAACGTAGCAGTGGGATCTGTTTGGTTCCCTGAAGGACCAGGTGTATTTGGGAAACAGGAAGCACCATTCCTTTGGAACCAGAGGCTTGGCGGGACTCGGGGAGGAGAGGAGTTGGGTGCAGAGATGGGAGATGAGACTCGAAGCGTGTTTTGGTACCCAATAGGGCTGGGTCACAAGTGTTTATTCTTTTAGAGGAAGCTGGTTCTGGCCACTGCTGTGGATAATAGACTAAAAGGGCCAAAACTGGAAGAGAGACCCCTGGGAAAGCTGCTGCCATTGTCCCAGGGGAAATAGCAAGGAGCAGAAATAAGGGGTCAGCAAATAGAGAAAGACAAGGCTGTCTTGTCTGAGGCTGTCGTGAGGCTGAGGACTCATCAAATGGAGGGATGGAGAGTGTGCAGTGAGGACCGAGAAAGAGCTGAGGACAAGCCCCGAGGAGTGCTTCAGAGCAGCGTGGCCAAGTCACAGAGAGAGGAGAGAGAGAGAGAGAGAGAGAAAGAGAGAGAGAGAGAGAGAGAGAGAGAGACTCCAGGCCTGAGGGCACCTTTCAGAGACACTTATTCATTCACAAGGCCTTCCTATTAACCTCTAGATTGTTTTTAGGTTTTAAGAAAGACCAAGAAAAGCAAAGCATTAATCACTAAGGAGTAGTATGGTTTTTCCAAAGGGTCTGTCTGCCAATACGCTACAATAAATGAAAATCTAGACGCCTAAAAAACATTATTTGGGAAGATGTTTGGCCAAAAAAGAAATCCAAATTAACTATCTGATGTCCTATATAATAAGTCTTTAAATATTTTATAGGATCCCTCTTCCTTCAAACATAATCTTTATAAGCCAGCCGTCTACTCCGCTCCTATCCTCTGTAGGAAGCAGTTGATCAGAGATCACAGCCTGTCTTTTCTGCAGCCTGAGTCCGGTTAATTGTGGATTTGATTCAAATGATAGAACTGTTGGCAGAATGAGCCCATCTTCACCGCATTGATCCCCTCCCTCCACCCCCATACCAGCTGGGAGCCCTCCTGAAAGAACAATAGATTTATACTATGAGCAAGACAAAGGAGTCGGGAATGAACAGCTCTTGGAAATAAGTAGGTCAAGACACAATCAATTTCCAAATCTAAAATTATGTTTGAAAAATGTACCTTTAATACTGGAGTCGGCTTCGGCCCTGTGGGGCAAAGCATGTAAAGTTTAAAGTTCCTGAGTGGCTGCTTTATCAGGTAGCCTGAAGTTTACCCTGGAGGTTAAGCAATAAAATGGAAACAAAAATAATTTAACAGTTTTGCAGTTAGTTTAACCCAGCAACGGCTTCTTAAATGGCATTCACCTTCCTGGAGCTTGCCCTGCTCATAAAGCCACAAGATGCATTTCAAAGCTATGAATTTGCTAAATAGAACTTCATTTCCTCTTCTTATTAGAGGTAATTAAATTTATTAGACGTCAGTAAAAGCCTTGTAAACAGAAAATATGAATGCTTATAAAAGTCTGCCCTCTCTCTGCAGCCTAATAATTAAGATGCAATGAGAAAGCAGCTAATAACAGCTCATAATTTATGACGTGTCATTCACCCCCGAATCTGAGACATATTGTGGAGGTATTACAGACTGAAATGAAAATAATACCCACCGAAACACATTATTTATTAAATACATAACCACTTAGAGAAATAAACACATCACACACAGAACCTGATATTTCTGATGGAAACAGTATATACATCATCTCCTGCTTTGGATATATTACCCATCAAGTCAAATCCTTAAATCAAAATCACAACTTGTTTAAATGCAAACGGCCCGTGGCAGCCCAGCAAGCCCCAAATTTCCACTAGAATTTCACCTTGATGTCAGTTTTCAAAGACTGAGTCACTGTGAAGGTTTTTCATTATGATTGTTTTTAACGTTCTCGAAAGAAAAGAAATCCCCCGGCAAGCATTAGAGAGAGAGAGAAACAGGAGGAAAGACAAGGAAAAGATTCTAAGCAGAAGAGCAGGGCTCATAAATTAACAAAAACATTATCCACCCTCCAGCACAGATGAACTTGGAAGCAACTGCGGAATCGATGCCTCCACCCCAATGATGCTAACCCCAAATGGAATCTCTTTTTATTGCAATTTAATAATGTACTTTACATCTTTATCAGCAGTCTGGCTGGAGCTCGTGCTTTGAGCTCTTTGGAATAAATGGTGATGGAAATTTTAGATGCCACTTTTCATCAATGCAAAGAGGCCCTTGGTTATAAGCTACACTGTTATTTTATGTACTGCTACGAAAGACAAAAGAAAATGCTGCTAATTAAACTATGACATGCCGTCATGAGATGCACTCTGATGTCAGAGACGTTAAAACTGAAAAAAATAAAAAGCATTTTAGAATAATTCACCCAATACAATCCATAAAACTAGATGAGGTAAAGATTAACATCAATCTTAAAACTGTTATTTTGGTTACAGTATGTGAATCATAGCTCAATAAAGCTGTTATTTTAAAATGTTATTTTGGACCCAATGCTGAAAATCCTAATACTCAATCGTATAGAAGGTGGTCAAGAAAGACCTCATGTTGAAGGTGACATTTGAAGAAGAAGGACCTAAAGAAAGTGAGGGAGCTGTGTGGGTATCCGGAAGAAGAGGGTACCGGCAGAGCCAAGAGCAGGTGTAAAGTCCCTGGGGTGGGTGAGAACTTGTGCAGGGAAGCCAGAGTGAATGATGCAGAGAGAGATAACCAGGGCAGGAGTGCAGGTGGAGAGGGTCATAGGAGATGAGGTGAATGAGGTGACAGCAAAAATAAATGTTTCACGCCTAAATTTATCCAAAGGAGACATACAGATGGCCAAAAAACACATGAAAAGATGCTCAACATCACTAATTATTAGAGAAAGGCAAATCAAAACTACAGTGAGGTATCACCTCAAACTAGTCAGAATGGCCATCATCAAAAAACTTACAAAAAAATAAACGCTGGAGAGGGTGTGGAGAAAAGGGAACCCTCCTACACTGTTGGTGGGAATGTAAATTGGTGCAGCCACTATGGAGAACAGTATGGAGGTTCCTTAAAAAACTAAAAACAGAACTACCATATGACCCAGCAATCCCACTACTGGGCATATACCCTGAGCAAACCATAATTCAAAAAGAGTCATGTACCACAGTGTTCATTGCAGCTCTGTTTACAAGAGCAAGGACATGGAAGCAACCTAAGTGTCCATTAACAGAGGAATGGATAAAGAAGATGTGGTACATATATACAATGGAATATTACTCAGCCATAAAAAAGAACAAAATAATGCCATTTGCAGCAACATGGAGGGGCCTAGAGATTGTCATACTGAGCGAAGTAAGTCAGACACAGAAAGACGAATATCATATGATATCGTTTATATGTGGAATCTAAAAAAAGGGTACAAATGAACTTAGTTACAAAACAGAAGTAGAGTAACAGATGTAGAAAACAAACTTATGGTTACCAGGGGAAGGTTGCGGGGGGAGGAAGGGATAAATTGGGAGATTGGGATTGACATATACACACCACTATATATAAAATAGATAACTAATAAGAACCTACTGTATAGCACAGGGAACTCTAGTCAATACTCTGCAATGGCCTATATGGGAAAAGAATCTAAAAAAAAGAGTGGATATATGTATACGTATAACGGATTCACTTTACTGTACACCTGAAACTAACACAGCATTGTAAACCAACTCTACTCCAATAAAAATTAAATTAAAAAAAGTTTCCTCCAGGGGTAAAAGGTTTCCTCCAGTTTTCTATGAAGTTGAACAAAAACTTTAAAAGAATATTCTTTAAAAATTTTTTGGGGGTGTGGTTACTTATCAATTTCACACCAAAACCCTACCTTAGTAGCTTCTTGAATGGTTTATGAATCAGTTGACCTTAGCATCCCTGCCATCTTTACAGGTGGTCCCATCCAAAGCAGTTGACAACTTTGTTCAGAGGGGACATGGTCATTAGACCACCGCCACCCTACGAAGCGCTTGGACTGCTTTCAAAGTGCTGGATTCTTGAGACAGTACATTTGTTTTTTCATAAGGGATCAGAAATTGCTCTTTTATACAATAATGCTCATGGAAAACATGACCCCCTTCCCTAGTTACTCCCCAGCACTAAAGAGCAAAGTTTCTGCCTCGAAAATCTAGGTTTCTCTTTTGTGAGCAATTACTCTGAGTCTAAGAGCTTTGTGCACTCTCTCTCTTTTGTTTAAATCTCAAACAATCCTATGTCACAGGTGCTGTTAGTAGTCCCATTTTTTTTTTTTTTTGGCAGTACGCGGGCCTCTTGCTGTTGTGGCGTCTCCCGTTGCGGAGCACAGGCTCTGGACGCGCAGGCTCAGCGGCCATGGCTCACGGGCCCAGCCGCTCCGCAGCATGTGGGATCTTCCCAGACCGGGGCACAAACCTGCGTTCCCTGCATCGTCAGGCAGACTCTCAACCACTGCGCTACCAGGGAAGCCCAGTAGTCCCCTTTAACAGAAGGGAAGCTGGGGCACAGAGAGGTTAAGCAACTTGCCCGTGGTCACACAGCTGTGTGTGTGTGTGTGTGTGTGTGTGTGTGTGTGTAGTGGAGGTCTGCTGGGACTGGAATCTGGGCATGATTTCCTCCAAAGCCCAGGTATCTAACCACTCTGCTATAAAGCATTGCTCTTATGTGGCAGTGGCTGGAAGTAACTCTGGCTCCTGCCTTTACCAGATCTGGTATCTTCTATGTTTGGTGGAACCAATAACTTGGATGGAATTGAGAATGGTGCCAAGGTCAACCTGGGAAAGAGAGGTTAAGTGCTCAGGCTCTGGAGCTAGACTCCCTGGGTTGGAATCCTGTCTTTGCCAGCTACAAGCTGTGTGATCTGGGGCAAGTTATTTAGCCTCTCTGTGCCTAAATTTCCTCACCTGGAAAAATGGAGTTAAACAATAGTAATTACCAGATGGGGTTGCTGTGAAAATTTTGTGAGACAGTCATGTGAAATACTTAGAACAGTGCCCGGCCCATATGGTAGTATTTTTTCTGGCCATGGGTTTCAAAGGACACAAGAGCACAGTCTAGGCCCGTGTATCCCAAATATGTTTGTTTAAAAGGTCATTTCAGATTATTAGATGTGCCTGTGACCTTGTCTGAAAGTCTCATCCAATGAATGGGGAGAGGGGTCTCCTTCCAGAAGGATTCATGAGGACATGGCAGCAATGCCCAAGGGAAGGCAGATCCCGAGGGACGGGTGTTGTTCTAAGGTACAAGCATGAGCGACCTATGAGTTTCAAGACTGCAGTCGCATCTTATGTACAAGAAATCATTTACAGTGACAATTACTCTTGAGAGTCCCCTAGGGAGGTGGCACATTGGAAATGGGCACACTACCTTTTATTTTGTCCAGCCTGGCCAGTTTTTTAAAATCTTTTTATTTGGGAATAATTATAGATTCACAAGAAGTTACCCCCAAAATATACAGGGGGTCCTCTGTGCTCTCTAGTCAGTTTCCCGGGATTGTAACACCTTTGATAACTGTAATACAATATCAAATTGCCCTATAATATCAAAACCAGGAAACTGATATTGCTACAGTCCACAGAGTTGATTCAGATTTCAATAGTTGTGTGTGCATGTGTGTAAACAGTTCTACACAATTTTATCCTGTGTGTAGACTCATGTGACCGCCCCCCACCAACAATCAAGATACAGAACTGTCCCATCACCACACGTCTCCCCGTGCCGCTCTTCGATAGCCACTTCACATCCCTGACCTCGGGCAACCACCAATCTGCCTTCCACCTCTATACTTCTGTGCGTTTAAGGAGGTGATATAAGAAGTGGAATCATTTAGTTACACACATTTACAGCATATAACCACTTGAGATCGGATTTTTTCTTTTCTTTTTTTTTTTTTGCTCAGCATCATTCCCTGGAGATCCGTCCAAGCTGTGTATCAATAGTTTATTTCTTTTTTATTGCTTAGAAGTATTCCATGGCATGGATGTACCCAAGTTACACCCTTTGTAGTTTGTTTACAGTTTGGGGCTATTACGAATCAAGCTGCTATGAACAGTCATGTGCATTTTTTATTTTTCAGGGATAAATGATCAAGAGTATGATTGCTGGGTCATGTAGTAATTGTATGTTTCATTTTACAAAAAACTGCCCAACTGTTTTGCAGAGTGGCTGTACCATTTCAGGTTCCCAACAGCAGCGGATGGTGCCGCAGCTTCTCCACATCCTTGCCGACACGTGGAGTTATCACTACTTTTAAATTTATAGCTGTTCCTGTAGGTGTGCAGTGGTTTAAATGGGCATTTCCCTGATAGCAGATGGTGTTGACTGTCTTTCCATGGGCTTGTTTGCCACCCATACGTCCTCTCTGGTGAAATGTCTGGACAGTTTTTCCTACCGTTGCTGGAACAGATCGTGCCTTGTTTCTAGAAGCCGTGAGGTACCTTCCCAAAAGAGGAAACAGGATTCTGGTCCCCCGTCTCCCCATGCTCCAGGCTACTCACTTACTGAGTGCCATTTGGGGATGGAACCTTTATGCTGTTTGCCCTTTTGTTCGTGTGTTTGCAATGCATGGAGAATTGAATTCTTGAGTAAATGTTTATGATGTGACACCACTGTAGAGTAGCCTTATGCCCCCAGGCCAATGGGATCTGAAGTTCATCTTACCAACCCAAGTTCAGTGCCCCAAGTCCGTGTCCACTGAACTCTTCCAGTCTTCCCTCAACCTCCATTGGCCAAGGCAGTTTGTCTTTTGTGATCTCTCTCTCGCAGCTGCCCTGAGCCTGGACCCCTGTACTGAATGCTGTGCAGCTGGGCCGGACCCTGACCCCACATGGAGGGCTTGTCTGCTCCTCCCTGGGGGTGCTTCTTCTGCTCCCTTTAATCCTAGGCAGAAACGAGGCCCCCTATAATCCCTGCTGCCACGTCCCAGCCACCAGCTCAGACGCTTGGCTATCATGGCAGTGCCTGCTTGATCAAATGCCCTTTTGGGACACCAACTTTGCTGACCAAATTCTCCCCAGCTCCACCCCTTCTCAGCTTCATCCTCTTGCCTGCAGTTAAGTCCCACCATGCTCAAGGCCAGCTCACCTAGACACAGGGCCAGAGCCATGGGAGAAGTCAGGACGTGGTACAAAAATAGGTGTGGCTGGAACAAGGTGAGAAGTAAGATTTGGGAGATGAAGTTGGAAAGAGAGGTTGGGGGTACATTTCAAACAGCCTTGTAAGCTGTGGCCAGAAAATCTTAGGGGAAGGGGGTCTGGGGGGGATTTTAAAGCAGGGGATGATAAGGATAGATTTTTTTGCTCTAGCAAACAGCCAGCCAGCAGATGTTTATTGAGTACCTATTATGTGTCAGATAAAAGTTAGCTGGATTGATAGCTAATAAATATTAAATGCTCTGGGAGATATGAAGTGTTATTCTGAGTATTATGGGATAGAATAAGATGGAAGCAAACATTGGCTCTCGTGAGCTCTGCCTTCTGCTATCTTATAGCTCAATATGGAAACCGAATTTGCCAGGTGAAATAGTATTTATAAACACTCTGGTGACAGAACAAATGAAAATGATCCACAAATGAAAGTGGAGTGACTTACAAGTGACTCAGGGATTTAGGTGGCAAGAGAGGCAGCGTGACAGTAAAGACCCAGGGCATTCCTGGAGAGTTTGGACGGCAGGGGCAAAACGCAAAAGCTTTAAGGAAGTGAAAAGAACGGGACAGCACCCGGATGGAGGAGAAATCAATGGACAGCCAGGCTCACCTCGCAACTTCATTACAACGGCTGAACAAAAATGAGCGTTTGTGAATTCCTTCATAGAAACTCTAAGAGCCAGAGCCTTCTGGGTGATAAGTCAACCACAGAATAAGCAGTAGTTGTGTTTTACTGACCCTTTATAATGACACATTAGTCAACCCTGTAAGTTAGAAAGCATAGACCACCCCCCTGCTTCCCGCTACCCACCTTCAAAAAAAAAAAAAATTGTAGACCAGATCACCACCTCTCCTAATGAGGCATCAGAATAATCTTAGCACTTTTACAGGAGCAGGAATGCTCGGGAGTGCTCAGAAAGATTCTCTACCTGTCCGTTCAGGGAAGATCGGGATGCAGCTCGCTCCCCTGAAGACCTGCCCTCTTTTGAGAGAAGTTGCCTGACCCTGAAAGGCAGGCAGCGGCTCCACCCTCTTGTGATGGCTTCCCCTCGTCCCCTCCCTGCATCACTCGGGCTCCTTTAATTCAGGAAGAGCCATGGGTTTTGCTCCTACCCTATTTTGTCCCTTAACGGCGTTGCCCTTGAATACTTTTTTCCACGTTGCTGTATAGAGAGTGGTCTTGGCATGAGTGTTTTGGTTGGGACACTATCATAAGATTTATCATCTTTCGTATGTGTTGAGTAATTACTAAGTACCAGACGTGTTGTGAATCACTTAACGTGAAGGATCATAGGTGACAGAGCAGTCCTCTGAGCTAGGCTAAGGGTCAGCAAATCTTCTCTGTATAAGACCAGATAGTAAATATTTTAGCCTTTGTGTCTCTGCTACAAATACTCAGCTCTGCCCTGGGAGTGCAGCCATGGATAGATAATATGTAAACAAACAAGTGTAGCTGTGTTCCAGTAAAACTTTATTTATAAAAACAGGCGGTGGGCCAGATTTGGCAGTGGGCCATAATTTGCTGACTCCTGCTCTAGAATTTACTATTGTGACTTTTGCTTGACCTGCCAGTGTTTGGGATGCTAAGACTTGGCCTCTGATTGTAGTATCCTGCACCATAAATTCCAATGGCTTTTTTGGGTAGTTAATATCACCAAAATTTTGTGGACCTTTGTGGCCCATGAGAAAAAAAATTAATGGCACATAAACTGTTTTCTAGACTCACAAAATTTCTCCTTTCTGGGCTGCAACTGGAAGGGCAGGCCATTCTTGTACTTGTAAAGGAGGTGGAACCACTTTCTTCTTCCACATACTTTAGGTTTATTTGGGAGGTGGGTTTAAGAATGTTCATATTCTTCCCAAACCTCAAGATATATCAGAAACTTGAAAACCCATTTCTGTAATTCTTAAATAACTTAATTTCTCTCATCCGGGCTTTAATTGCCCCATCTGTAAAATGGGCGCAAAGTACAAAAACTTTTCTTTGGGCTACATGTCTTTGCAAATATGGTAACTATTGCTTCTTTGACTAAAATACACTTTTATTCTCAGGCTCTGTATTAAAATAAGCAAGGGGACTGAGACCAGAAATTCTGGTTAAGAGTGGGACTTTGAGGACAGAACCTCGTGCTCCTAGCACAGAGTCTGGTATTTAGGACGGAATCACTGAGTGTTAGAAGAATCCATTTTGGCTAAGGCACAGAAGGGTCAACCTACCAAGAGATGGCGATATGGCAGCCAAAGGTGGGCTCTTCCACCTTCCACTTAACATACGACGCCCCAGCCAGGATGCCCTGACACGGTCACACTTCTGTTGCTTTGTGCTGGACACAGACTTCAGCTGGCCCAAGGCTGTCAAATTCACTTCGATTTTGGCTTCAACTGGGGCTTCGTGCTTTCAGGAGAACTTCCCACACCGCCTTTCACTCGAGATCGTTGGCAGGGACGCCTCTCCCATTCTGCACGCACAGCTCACTTAGTGGGCACAAAGAAATGGGAGAAAGCTTGGGGAGAAAAAAAGAAAAAAACCCAACCCAACCCAGTCTAAACCTTGGGAAATCTACCGGGGTCTGCATCTCTTTAAAAACTATACACAGACATTTCTGGTCGAAGTGAAACCATGCTTTTTGCAGAGGACTGGAGACAGTAAATGAAGCCTTAGTCATACACAGTTAGTTTCAAACTTACGTTGCCGCTCACAGGAGAAATCAATGTACAGTGTATTAAAAACAATCACCGCGGCCTTTAAATGATCCAATAGCTTAGGTTTGAATGCATTCAAGCTAATGGGGGCTTTAATGGCTTCTGACAGATCATTCCATTGATCAAGAGGCATGTATGAAATACGCTGCCTACTAAACTCTGTTTTGATTTCGAGAAAAGAAAACTAAACGTCCATGGTAAACAGGGCTTGATTGTTCAGTGTTCACTGAGAGCCCTCTCAGCCTGACCCTGGTCGGGAGCAGAGGAGGGAAGGACAATGGGAATCCTATATACCTGGCTTGCTTCTTTCCTGACTCTAATCAAGGCGTAATCAACTGGAAATCTCTGTCTGAAGAGCTGGGGGCAGGGGCGGGAGGGTGACCAGAGGTACTGTTTTCTGTGTTGGATGAGTTACGATCAGGAGTTTGAGTTGCCCTGAGAAATTGACTCAGCCCTTTCAGGGCTCCGGGGTTGGTAGGTTAACTGCGCTTGCTCCAAAGTGAAAAACTGAATACACTGTTTGAAAGGATAAAAAGCGCTTTCAGTTAGGGAAGGCAGATTTGCAAGGAAAAAATGAAAGTCTGCTCCCTGCATCCGTGCGTCCCGAGGCCCCAAGGTTACTTGAGCAAGGGCTGAACACTCCTTGACTCAGGAAAGGTGTTTTCGCGGGGTGCGTGGTGTCTGAAAAAATTTTAGAAGAGGCCTTAACAATACTCTTTGAGACTATTCTTGTGGAAGAGCAGTGACACTCTGGCCCAAAAGGGAGCCGTAGGTCACTAAGTGTCAGACTGGCCTTGCCTGACCAGAAGTGATAAACGGATGCAAACTCTTCCATTACGCACCCAAATGAAACTGGTTTCACAAAATAAATAATAATAACCCTCCTTCCTTGGATTTGCCTAGGGCTTTGGTGTTTACAAAGTCCTTCCAAATGTTGTCCCCGTCCGGAGAGGTGCTGGCTTCACAGCGCCCGTATTTCCTGTCAGTTTCATGCAGCTTGCAGACCCTCTCTTGTGTCTCGGACGCTGGGAAGGGCAAGCAAGGGTACCTTTGAAAGTGGCATCACTAAAGGCTAGCTCATCTGTGGTCTCTGTTTAATCTTTAATATGAGTGGGGAGCAGCTTCCTGTGGCAGTCACTAACCTAGTGGGTTGGGATTACTCTGAGCACACAGGGTCCGGAACCACTGGGCTTTTCCTAAACTTCCGGTAGAATGGCCTTGACCTTTCGGTCCCCATCTGTGGGGCACAGTGCTGTCCTAAGCCTGCACTTCCCATCTCTCAGCAGGAAGCCTCAGCACTTTACCAGATTAAAAACAACGGGAAAACCCTCACGCTAGAAGCGCTTATTTGTACTGGTGCCATGTTTAGTCAGTAGCTTTTGTAAAATTGATGAATTTTGTCTAAAGGCAAGTGCAGACAGGCAAACAGATCTGTATCTGCTGTTATCCATTTAGCTTGACACACATGTGCGGGGGAACTACTTTACCTCGATTCTTTCAGGACTGATGAAAAGAAAATGCAAGCAAAGTCACAAACTGCATCATTGGAAAAGAATCACTGAATCGGATGCTGGGAGTTAATTAATGCTTCCCTCCCCTGCAAATAGACTGACCCTGGTACTTAGACATTCAGAGTCAATAAACAATTGTTGAACACAGATCATCCATTAAAAGGTGACGGCAAGAATTTTTAAAGCAAATCTAAAATTGCAAACGGTGACCTAATCCTGTTGTAGTAATGGGGAGTATGAAGGAATCATTTTTCAGAGTATCTCATTTATAAAAAGGTCCACGCCATCTGCCGAGAGACAAATGGAAGCTGTGAGAAGCAAATGGGATAGAATGGGATGGTAACATATTGTTCTGGTACTAAGTAGGAGACACAATGTGAATCATCGCGGTGAGAGAACAGTCCAACGAGCTAGGCGTTACAGAAACAAAGACTGAGTCACAGAGAGGTCAAGTGATTTGCCCGGGGAATGAAGCTACAACTGTTATCACAGGAAACTGGGATAATAATCATTAGAGCTGGTATGTCACTGAAGACCGGTATATGCCAGGCACAGCTGGAGGCATTTTACGCACACATCAACTATTTAACCTTCACGACGACCTTAGGTGGTAGACACACTATTATCCCCGTTTTGCAGACAAGAAAACAAAGGCTTGAAAGGGAGGCTGGCCTTAGGATCACATACAGAACCAGGACTCTGCAACCAAAAGCTTCTCCTGCCACCCAGGAATCAGAAGATTCTGAAAACCTGATCAATGGTGATGGGAAAGATAGAGCAGGGGTGCCAAGGGGACTAGTTTTCATCGTGGGAGGAGGATTTGGGCCTGATACCTGGAAGATCAATCGATCGATTGTGTTGCCTTGACAGGGTACTGGGAGAAAGGAAGGGGCGCTGTCCCGTGAGAACAGGGGCTGATGGGATGAAGGATGGTGGGGCAGCCCTGTTCAGGAGCCAGGCTGGGGTGAGGTCTGGTCCTTCCAAGCTGCAGCACAGGGTCTGGGGGCGCTCACCCTTTCTCCTTGTTAATAAGGGAGAAATGAGAAACAGACCCTTTGGACCTTTCCTGGAGTTCCCCGGCAGACTGGGAATCTACTGGGGTCGCTTGGGTAAGCGAGAGAGCCAGGTGTATCCCTTTTCCTGACAATCCCTGGAATCGGCTCCCCAAAAGCAGCAGCAGCCATGGACACCCTGGCCATCATGCCGGAAATCATCCCTGGCCGCCTCTCTGGCCTCTCCCCTTCCCTGGCCCAGCCTCTCAAAGCGGCCGGGCTCTCCCTGCAGCCGCAATCACTACAACACTCTTGGGCCTTCCCTCCCCCTTTATGGTTGTCAAATTGATTTCACCACCGAGATACCTATGGCTCCCAATGAAACTTAATTAAAAATACCATTTAATCACAAAGTAACAAAGGCAAACTGGATAAACAGCGTTACCACTTCAGTGCATTTTAATCTGCGCTGCTCCTATCCTTCTCAATCTGTTTGGATGAGAATTGCCTTTTCAAATAAGAATCCCCGTCTTCCATGGGCTTGCCTCTGACAGATGTCCAAAATAAACAGTATTTAGCGTGGCATCGATCCAAATGTATGCAATTTGCCCAGTGGTAAAATCAGCCTTAACTAGAGCAGGGAAAAAAAAAAAAAAGTTGCACTCGAAAATACCTTCCCTCGAAACACACACACAAAAACCTACTGAATGTGGAGTGTCCGTTCAATAGGGTCAATGGAATATCATTTCTAGCATCCCTCGATTGGTTTAGTGACGGATTTGGAAGCTTATTACTAAAATTGTGTCCCGAGCGATGCCATGACCCCGCCCTCTCTTCTGTCTAGTGAACTCCCCTGGGCCGAGGCTGCCTGTGAAAGCAGGTGGGGTGGGTGCAGAGCTGTGGGGAAGCAAAAGGAGGAGGGGGTACCACCTCATGCACTCAGAGGGTCTGGCGGGACATCTTCCCCATCTCAAGATCTGGCCCGAGGATGCGGGAAACTCCCAGTTAGAAAGCAGTGCCTTTGGACTGAGACCCTTTGGAATCCAGACAGCAGCCAGAGCGATCATCTAAAAGCAAAAGAATCTCACATCAAGTTATTCCCACCCCTCCCCCATAGAGCCCTCGTGTTTCTTGGGGTGCTTGACATCAAATCCAAAGGCAGGTCCTCCTCCTCTCCAGCTGCATCTCCCTCACTCTCCCCTGTTTCTCTACTTCGGCCATAGTGGTCCTTTTTCTTCCTTGAACATCCCGCTCTAAGCACCTTCCAGCCTCGGGCCGTCGTCCCCCACTGTTGCCTTTCCTGGGAAGCTCTTCCCCCGTTACCCTCATTCCCTGACCTCCTAATCCAAGCCACCCTTCCTCAGTCCCCAGGTACACTCCGCGTACCGCAAAAAAAAAAAAAAAGAAGGGTTTGTGGGAGGGGAAGTCAGTAGCATCTTAGTGCAAAGGGATCTACCTCCTCAGATTACTTTTCTGAAGATAGCTGGGACTGAGGGATGCGGAAGCCTTACAGGAAGCAGTGGGGACCGCTGACTCAAGGTGGTCCCAGGGGCAAAGCTTCCCTCTCCTCCACCATACACATGGCCCGTGTCCCAGGGAAAGTCCTTTACTAGTTCACAGGGGAGGAGCAGGAACTGGGCTGTCAGCAACCCCAGCAGCCCCTTTTTTTTGTTTGTTTTTGCGGTACATGGGCCTCTCACTGTTGTGGCCTCTCCTGTTGCGGAGCACAGGCTCTGGACGCCCAGGCTCAGCGGCCATGGCTCACGGGCCCAGCCGCTCCGCGGCGTGTGGGATCTTCCCGGACCGGGGCATGAACCCGTGTCCCCTGCATCGGCAGGCGGACTCTCAACCACTGCGCCACCAGGGAAGCCCCCCTTTTTGTAAATCATCTCTTGCCCTTCCTCCTTCTACCCACCTGAAACTTCCTCAGAGAGTGTATGTAACCCTTAAACACGATGAGCTCATGCTTAGTGAAAGCCACCAGTTCTTCCGAGCAAACGTGATCTCACCTTTCGGATTCACTCCTGGAAGTGGCTTCTCCAACCCCTGGCTCTTCCCCCACCTGCAGGACTCCGAGGACTCTCTCCACCTGGGCGCCCCCCAGGCCAAGGAAGCAGGCCCACCTGCTGGTGTGCAAGGAGAAAATAGCAGGACCTCTCTTGGTTTCTTATCTCATCCTTTCAGTATTTTTATTGTTTATGCATGTTTTATGATGTACATGACCTATTGGTACAAGCAGTCCACAAATATAGCTCGATAGTAATACACATATATGGGGGTAAGCACTCAACATTATTATTCATTTCTACTCTAGGGATGCAAGCAAGCAGGTCTGGAGGGTGCCGACACGAAGGCGTAACGCCAGTCAGGTTCACAATAAATGGTAATTGGGAGCAACGGGGGCCACAGAGGGTTCACGCCCTGCCTGAGAGGACGCTACCTAGCTCTTTGCCATGCCAGGATGGAGGCCTAGGGCTGCCAGATGTTCTGAATTCTGAAGAGGATGCACACATTTTTATTTTACATGAAATCTCCCAATTTTTGAATATTGGCACCTAGTGAACTATGACAAGGAAGAGACACTGGGGGGGTGAAATAGAACACTAGGCTAGATGGTCCCAAGGCTGCCCAGCCGGTGACTTCTGCGTGCCCTGCACTCCTTACCTACGTGATTTCATTTCATCTCTCCCACAACCCTGAGAGGCAGCGCTTCATCGTTCACTGACGGGGAGACTGAGGCTTAAAGACATCAGGGAATTCATCCAGTGTCTACGAAGAGTCTCAAGATGAGGAAACCCCGCCTGCTTTGTGTGACGTGAACTCCCTGGGGTTGACTCCATGTGAATGAGCCCATACCTTGAACCAGCGAGATTCTGCTGGCGGGAGAGAGCCTGGTTCTCAGCGCACCTCTCAAGGGGCAAAAAAGCTCCTCAGCTTTCCAACTACTGCAAACAACTACAAAGAAGGTGACAGGCTGGGGAGGGGGGCTAACTATTCTCATGATTTCCAGGGTCACCAAAGGTCGGGAGCCAGGCCCAAAAGGGAGAGGTGGGTTCAGGGCACCACAAGACACAACTGGCACCAAGATTGAGGAAGGGAGGGGAAAATGCCTACAGCAGGTCACTTACTGACATATAATACTACTAATATTTACTGGGTATTTAACTATGTGTCAGATATTGTTCTAAGTCTGCAGCTAAGTTATTTCATTTCATCTCCGCCTTATGAGTTGGTGCCTATAGTATCCCCATTATACAGATGAGAAAACCAAGGCACAGTAACACACCAAAAGTCCCAAGCTACTGGGCATTTAGATCCAGGCACTCGAAAACCCAAGCCCAAGTTTTAACCTCTTCATCGTCTCTCTGGTGCCCTGACATCATCAGGATGGGCACTAGGGTTCTTCAAGCCTCAATGCTACCCATCGTTATGTGCGAACGGGGGAATTATGAAACAACATGTAGTATGCTGGCTAAAATCAGGAAGCAATGTAAATAGGACTGTGTCTCTTCCATTAGATCAGGGAAACTTCCTCAAGACAGGATGTCAACTTTATTTTAATCTTCAACACTGCTCCATTCTTATGTGCAGAGTACAGGGCTCATAACCCAGGCTGTCCTAGAGAAGGGAAAGAGGCTACTCTTCAACGAGGCATTTCTCTTTTAATTTATTTCGCCTGTGGGGAGAGCAGCTACAGAGAACGCGAAAACAGAATCTCCCGCTCTCAAACTTTTGATAGAAGTGCTGTCTGGGAGGGCTTTCTACAATGATGAAAATGTTCTGTGTCCAATACAGCAGTCACTAGCCACACATAGCTACTAAGCACTTGAAATGTGGCTCGTGCAACTGAGGAACTGAATTTTTAATTACGATTAAAATGGAATTTAAATTTAAGGAGCCCCATCTACCTAGTGGCTACCATACTGAACAGCGTAGCCTCTACAGGGTGTGGTGAGAAAATGGGCTAAATGTCTCTAAATTCGGTCTTCCCCTAGACGACCCGAGAGCCATCCCCTGCAGAGTCTCTGCAAAGGTTTGGGAAGGAGGAAAGTAGGTTAGGTTTTGCCACAGGCCAGGCTCACCTTGGTCGCTTCTCAGGCCTTGGGAGTGGAATGGCTCACATTAAAAATCCAAGTGGAGAACAGCCTTGGGGGTTGGAGGTTCTTGTTTAATACCAAATCACTATAACCCTGTGTCACTTTTAAACATTTTAATATTCATGGGCTCCATTCCCTAGCTGTTTCCAACTGGGACCCAGGGTCTACAATCCCAAGGCCCAGTCTACCCATAATCCCCTTGCCTAAGCCCATGACAAGGTTGGAGGAGAGAAGTCAAAGGCAGCCTTTGCTCCTCCACCTAAGACTTGTGCTCTTTCTCTAGGGTCTGGCTTCCAGAAGCAGACCCCTGAGCTCGGAAATGATATCTGTGAGATCAAACGGCAGAGGCATCGAAGGATCATCCTTTTCCCAATACGGCCGGCACTCTGGCTTCTGATCCGCAGGTAGAGTTCGGGCAATTCGGGACTGGCACCTGCAAGAGGAAGAACAGGCAGTTTACCCCTGGGAGGAAATGCCTGGAAGACCCAAACTCATGGGCAACTTGGGGCGACCTTGCCAAATGCCCCAGAGACGATCCGCTATGACGGTGGTGATGGTACACAAGGGTGAGTTTGGGCGGCAGAAAGCAGGTGTGTTTATAAGAAGGAAGAATTGTTCTTTATGGTGCTGGAACGTCTTTATTTTTTCCACTGCCCAGATCTGTATTACCTCTAATGGCTTTGTAGAAGCCAATCATCGGGGAAATTCAGTTACTCTGCCTTTAAAATGGTGAATTATTTTTTCATTATCTCGACTGTTATTTAAAGTGTGTGATTAAGCCATTATCAGATTTAACTGTTTGCGGGATTTCCATGTATTACTAGATTACTGGGAAAGATTAAATTGAATTTACTGCATTAAAACGTCCAAGAATAGATTAAACAATATTACAGACCGGGATTGACTTTGGAGATCCCAGAGATTTACAAGTGTCCCAGCCTGCTGTGCTCAGAAAAGGCACTCCAAGGAGAGACCGATTTATAAGGATATATGCAAATAGAGGTTAATAATCATTTCCACTGATGAATAGGTGGAGAAAACTTCCACAAAATTAAATTAAGAGGCTAGCAAGAGTGACTCCCTAAGGAAAACACTTAAATCACGGTTTTTATTAAATGGATTATTCATCAATAGTAGAGAAATTAATTATCATACGCAACTAAATTATAGCCTCGTAGGAAAAGAGTTGGGGCGACATCATCGCACCCTGGCAGGCATCTACCTTGCCGAAAGACCACAGCTTACTGGAAATTGGTCTGGGAAAACTCAGTGGCTTTGGCTTTATGTATCTGAAAAGTGATGATCAGACAGAAGAAAACACAAATTGCAATAAGAAACGAACAGTTTCTCTACTCTCTTGGAGCACGTGGCGGTGACAGTGTATGCACCGAAAAGAAATACTCTGAGTACATCTGGGAGAGCTGCGTGGTCCTTCCCCACCCCACCTGACCTTCTTGGCATTGTTCTCTAAATCAATTAAAAAGGGGTCTTACCCATCCTCTGTCTTCCGTGTAGGACTAACTATGATGAAGAGATCAAAGAATGGACCATCCTGGACCTATTTCCAAGCCTGATGGTCGAGCAGGCTCCTAACTAAAGGACATCTTCTCCTCTGGGGAATTATTAATGGTGAGGGGATCCCCATGGGAAAACATACTTCAACTTTACACCTATTTTCTCGGGTGGTTAATTGCTATCCTGGCATCCTGTGCACTCAATCCGTCGTACATTACACATAACATTCCAATATATCTTCAGCTCTCCGCATCGGGCCCTGATAATAGCGTCTGTTAACATGCACTAAGTACTATTATGTAGCACATCACTTCATAAATAATAAGATTAGCTGACCTCAGGGCCCCAAGAAGAGTAATGTGTTTAAATGTTCTCATTATTTATTTAAAACAAGAATTAAAGCAACAGAAGCTGCTTTTGACAATCCTCTTAGCATAAATATTAAACTGTTTGCACTGATAAGCCCACACAGAACTGAAGACAGAGGCACGTTCTGCAGAGTACTTAATAATAATAGGTGTTTGAGATGTTGCCCCTCACTGCAGTGGGTGCATCTCTGCAGTTCTAGAGACAGTCTCTAAATCACATGAAAGGGCTGGGGGAAATTAATATTCAAGGGAAGCTGCGACTAATTACAAAGGAACTCTGCAAAGCTTTTTAAATTGTTCTTTCTCTCTGCCTCAGAATCAGAGGGTAAGGCTCAATTTACCAGGTAGGGAGAGTTATTCCAAATTGAGCCTTTCCATCTCACGGCGGGTAAACGATCTGTGCACACACTACCCTGGTTGGCAGATTAAAGGGCTGTGATAAGTGCTGATCCACCTTGAATAGCATAAGGTTTGTCAAAAGTCAACAGAGATGCTTTTTCACCTGGCAGTGCGTTTTGCCCCCTTATTTTGAGAAAGTATTAAAAATGGTAACACCTGCTGCAGAAGTTCGCTTACACTTGTATTGTACAAGCTTCCCAAGCCCACCCAGTTTTCTTTTGGGTGAAGCTGCTCTGATTTTCTACTGTTCTTCCCATGGAAGGACTGGCCGGTGTGGGTACTACCTCCTTCTCATGCCGGCCCTGAGAGGCTAGGAGCTGTGCGTACCCATTGCTTCCCTCTGGGCTAGAGCTAGAACCCCTTGTTTGGTCTCTTCAGGGCCTTAATTCAGGTCTTTCAAGATCACTTTAAAACTCTTCCTTTAATGCCCAGTGCTCCTTGCCAGTTTCTCAATGGTCACGACTGCGCCCCACAGAGGGTTTGCTGTTGAGGTAATGCCTTCGCCTGCAAGGAAGCACAGTCGCCCCCAACTCAAAGCACATTGTCCAATTCAACATCATGCCGGATGGGGGGACTGAAAAAGAAAAGGCTTGAGAATGACTTGAAGGCGTATCTCCCTTTAGGTTTCAATTTCTCCTGCTCAATTCCCTCATTCTGCCTCTCTTCCATCTTAATTTCCTAAGATGGGGAAGCACAGTGGTAAAGACGTTCTCCGGACACCAGGAGCTGCTGCTTCCCTGGGGCATGACATCTTGGGCAAGCTTCTTAACCTCACCAAGCCTCAGTTTCTTACTTGTCACGTGGGAATACTGACGACGGTGATGACGATGACAGTACATTACTTATGGGCTTGTTGTGGAGGTTAAATGGATTAACACATGAGAAGTACTTAGCACAGTGCCTGGCACATAGGGAGCCCTCAGTAATTATTAAATACTATTGTTGCTATCGTTACTTCTACTACGAGTGCCAGTGACAATGGGAGATGCCAACAAGAGGGCTGCCTATTGTACCTGTGACTGTCCCCTCCCTTCAGCTAACTGACTGGGTGGCCTAGTCCACCAGTTCAGCTAACTGGACTGGGGGCAGCTCTGGAGAACCAGAAGCAGCTCTTTCTGGCTTGAAGCAGATTGAGCCTGGGGCTGAATCCCATCACAATGTGACGTTCCAGGACGCCGAGGCTTATGTGTTCAAGCTGCTACAACTCTCCAGTGACAGGCAAAAATGCTCAGATTCAGAAAGACTTAGCAGTTGCTCCTGAAGACCCAGAATTCATAACAGGTGCTGTCGTTGGACTGTCTGAGCGGCAGTTGTTTCAGGTTGACTTGGCATTTCTCGGAAATAAAGTTGGATCGTTTCTCAGCACGCATGCTCTGTAGCTCTCGCCAAATCAAGGGGCCCTGAGTTCTCTTAGGAAATGTTTTAGGAGTCCTGATGGTGGTGGACACTGGCTGTCTTGTGTCTTTTCCCAAGTTTCCCACAAAGAAGATTCTAAGTCTCCTGTGGGGAATCCGTCCCATCCCTATGCTTGGCCACGTGGTTTGAGTGAGATTGGCCCCACCTCTACAGCCAGGGAAGAGCCTTGACTGGTTTGATCTAATCAGTACATCCTACTCTCCCAGCCACAGGGAGGAGGTTAGGGGAGGCACGTGACCCTCTCCAGGGCAAGACTGAGAGAGTAAATCAAAGGACTGGTCTGGGAACTAAGGGAAAAGGCTTTCTTATCGCCTGGCCTGGGAACTATCAGGATATGTGATCTGGAACCACCATAGTCATTTTGCTACCATGCAGCAAGGGGCTGGGTCCTGGGTGATACGGTTTGAGTAGCTGGATTGAGTCTCACCTGAAGCTAGGTATGCCTAGACTTTTTCAGTTGCACGAGCTTGTTATTGTTTGAGTTCGTTTTTTCTGTCACTTGCGACCCAAAGAGTCCTGGCTGATATGCCGGCCATGCGTCCCACCCCTCGGTGCCCTCCTGCCTTCTACAACATCCACTGCAGTGGCCCTGCCTGCCAGGCGCATGTTGCTGGTCCTCTCTCCAAACTGAGATGCTGCTGATACAGTGCAGAGATCATGTGAAAGCATGAAATCCCTGGCTTTTGTTTTCGATTCCAATAATATTTCCATTGGGGACAAATTTCTACCCAGAAAACAAGAGTGCGCTGGTGTCATCCACACTGGCCTTTGTGCAAAAATAAGCCAGGGCTTCCCTGGTGGCGCAGTGGTTGAGGGTCTGCCTGCCAATGCAGGGGACACGGGTTCGTGCCCCGGTCCGGGAGGATCCCACATGCCGCGGAGCGGCTGGGCCCGTGAGCCATGGTTGCTGAGCCTGCGCGTCCGGAACCTGTGCTCCACAACGGGAGAGACCACAACGGTGAGAGGCCCGTGTACCGCAAAAAAAATAATAATAATAAAATAAAATAAAAATAAAAATAAGCCAGTTTTAATGACCAGAGCTGGATGACCTTTCTAAAGAAAGTTAAAAAAATTTCCCTAAAAATTTCTTTATCAAGGATAGCAGATCATTCTGAGCGCAGACAAACAGTAAGAAACTCAGCTAAACAGTAAGGAAGCTACAGTTTCCCCTTTCAACCTTGTGCTCTCTACTCCCATCCTAAAGGGTTAACAAATAAACTCAGATCTACTCAGAAAACCCTGTTCCTTTTATGCGGCATTGCAAGGGGAGCTATGGAAAATAATATATGCTTCATCTCTCTCCCTCCCAAATTCACATTATTTCAATTCAAAGGACTCTGTAGCTACCCTCAAAACTCTTGCTACTTGGGAGTGGTTCTCCCTGAATGACCTAGTGACGTAACAGGAAGCAGTTGAAAGGTGTCACGTCGGCTGGCCTGTCAGCCGACTGTCCAGAGGTTCCCCTCCTCTCCTCTCCCAGGTGTAACTCACGCAGGGCCCCACTGCCTGCTGATTCCCCCAGGGCTACACTTACATTTGGAGGATGAGGACCGCAGCTACATTAGTGAACACTGGTCGCCATGCTGAAATTAACCACTTTAGCTAAAGTGTGTGTTAATTATGGGTATGCAAGTAGTCAATAAAAGGTTAATGCAAGAGCCAGAGAATAAATTTCTTCCCTTATTGCATCACTTCACAGACTAAATGACTAACATTATACTTTGTGTTTTTAATCAATAGGTTTTACAGTAATGTGCTGGCCATCGATTTTAAGAAAACATGTACGGTCTTCCTCCTCGTCCCTAAATTTTGCAACAAATAAAGAAGGACAGGTAACATTTCCATTACTCTTGATGAAATGATAAAGATTTTGGGAGAAATGGTTCCTGCTAAAAGATTCATTGGGACAAACAGGCGTTAAAAAAAAAAAAAAAGTAGTGCTTCCCTGGTGGCGCAGTGGTTGAGAATCTGCCTGCTAATGCAGGGGACACGGGTTCTGAGCCCTGGTCTGGGAAGATACCACATGCCGCGGAGCAACTAGGCCCGTGAGCCACAACTACTGAGCCTGCGCGTCTGGAGCTTGTGCTCCGCAACAAGAGAGGCCGCAACAGTGAGAGGCCCGCGCACCGCGATGAAGAGTGGCCCCTGCTTGCCACAACTAGAGAAAGCCCTCGCGCAGAAACGAAGTCCCAACATAGCCAAAAATAAAAATAAATAAATTTTAAAAAAAAGTACAAAAAACTAGAACTTGATGGAGAAATATTACCAAGCACAGGCCATTGAGGAGACAAAAAAAATGAACTCCTAAGAGAGAATTCTTTAATGTGAAAGAAGAGAGTAACTCCTGATTAAAATAAGTACATTCCATACATTGTTTAAGCGTCTCGAAGAATCTTAATATGCAGCACTGATTTATTCAATTTTCACAATAACCTGAGAGAGATGGGGAGGCAGGTACCTGAACCACATTTGACGTGAGGGCTGCCTTTCCCCAGATTAATCCAATGGCAGGTGGGAGAGCGGGGCTGCGCAGACCCTGGACATCTGGCTGGCTGTCCTTTCCACCACATTCCATCTTTCTCATGGATTCCCATTTGGACCAAAATGGGTGCTATCCCCTGATTACTTAGCTATTCTTGCCAAACATAGATATTCAGGAGATTCCAAACCATTTCCGGGGAAAGAAAGGAGCAAAATGCTTTTTTTTTTCATGTTCCTGTGACAATAATTACAGCAAATGACTGACAAAACTTTCTCTTCATTCTAATGACTCTGAGGTTCTCATAGCGTAAGCGTCTATCATCTATAGAAGTAAAAGATACATCTTCATCTTTTAAGAGCATAAACTACTTCTAATTATACAGTCATCCCCCAGTATTTTCAGGGGACTCGTGCCAGGACCCCCAGTTTGCATACCAAAATCCGTGGATGCTCAAATCCCTTCCAGTTGGCCCTCCGTATCCTTGGGTTCTGCATCCACAGATACAGAGGGCTGACTATATTTACTGAAAAAAACCCCATGTATAAGGGGACCTTCTTAGTTCAAATTTACTCAAGGGTCAACTGTATTCCTGGAGTGACCCTGAGAAAAACCTCCCAACCTCTTACTTTCCTCAACTGTTACACGAAGTTCATGTTTCCCTGGTTCACTGGACTTTGTGAAGATAAAAATTAAATAATATATATAAAAATATAAAAGCCTTTTAAAATATGTAGACTACTGCACAAATGTAGCCCTTTCCTATGTGACACAAGTTCTATTTTTAAAACACAGCAGATTAGGCAACATTGGCCGGGGGCGTGTAATGCTTAAAAATAAGTGTGAAAAAAAAAAGAATAAAATATGTGCAACCAGATAATGAAATATCACACAGCCCTTAAAAAGAATGCATTAAAAAAAATAAGTGTGAAAGACATCACACTTTCTTTTTAAGATTTTTTTTTTTTGATGTGGACCATTTTAAAAGTCTTTATTGAATTTGTTACAATATTGCTTCTGTTTTTTATGTTCTGGTTTTTTGGCCACGAGGCATGTGGGATCTTAGTTCCCTGACCAGGGATCGAACCCACACTCCCTGCATTGGAAGGCGAAGTCTTAACCACTGGACCGCCAGGAAAGTCCCAAAAGACTAGAGCAATTTAGACTCACAACTTCATCAGAAAATATCCAGTCTTCTCCAAGTCAGAGTTTTTTTCTGGAATTTTCACTTACAGTGAGGAGTTGACTGTCATCCTGGTTCATGTCAAACAGAAGGCTGTTTTAGGGTATCAGCCACATCACAACACATTCCCTCAAAGGTGTAAACCAGCACCAAGGCTTAAGAGGCTTCACTCAAGTAGAAAACCCTGATGTGATATCACATCAAATCTACGTTTAACCTGCAAGACGCAACTGCCAGGACCAGCATGAAGAAAGTGGGGAATAATGATGTAAAGGGGCAACTATCTCAATGGGCTTCTATGCTGTGGAGGGAGCTCTAGACCAATGTGGACCTGCATGTTCTCCGTTCTTAGTTTCTCTGGGCCCAGTAAAATCGTAGCATCTTGCCACACAGAGTTATTCCAATATTTAAAAGAGGAGTATTGGGGCTTCCCTGGTGGTACAGTGGTTAAGAATCTGCCTGCCAATGCAGGGGACACGAGTTCGAGCCCTGGTCCAGGAAAATCCCACATGCCACGGAGCAACTAAGCCTGTGCACCACCACTACTGAGCCCATGTGCTGCAACTACTGAAGCCCATGTGCCTAGAGCCTGTGCTCCGCAACAAGAAGCCCATGCACCGCAACGAAGAGTAGCCCCCGCTCGCCACAACTAGAGAAAACCCGCACGCAGCAATGAAGACACAATGCAGCCAAAAATAAGTAAATTTATATATATAAAAAAAGAAGTATTTTTTCATATAACACGGGATCTAACTCCCTAATAGTACTTTATGTACCATTTAAGGGATTCCATGAATAATTCTGACTCTCCATGATGTCTACATTAAACACCACATTTCAAATCTCACTTGGAGTAAGAGGCTACTCCATTGTACTGTTTTTCACGGTCTCACCAGACTTTGTTCCAAATAATCTGTCTTAGAGGTGAGGCGAGCATGCAGACCTGTTTATAATCATCTACCCTTGAGACTTTAAATGCTTTGAAAAGAGAAGAGTGAGTGAATGAATTTATCATTTGTCTTCTTGGACTTTGTGTTACTGCCATCACGGCTCTGTGGACAACTTGACAAAGAAAGAGCTGCCCTGTCATACGAATCACGATGGTCTACTTTGACTAAGGTGGTTGTATGAAATCAGCTTGTTTGATTTGTATAACTCAGTTTACCTACTGCAGAACCACTAAGCAAAACCAACTCCTGAGTGAGGTCCAACAAAGGACACTCTCACTTTCTCTTTCAAAGGCTTTTAACCTCTTGCCTCTGACTCACATGTTAATGTTCTCAGATCAGTAAAGTCAACACACATCAGAGTGAGGAAAAGCCACACTTTGGCCCATGGGTCAGCTCTTTTTGCGGGGGGATAGGGTGGGTCAATATACCTTTTTAACAGGTACTATTTTTTCAGCCATGACCACTCGAGAAGCTTGACTCGACTTAACTTCTGGTTATTTAAAAATCTACTCTTGGCTTCACATTTCAGGGAAGAAGGGAGAAGCCTGATAGAAGAGCTTGCTTAGCTGCTCTAAAAGCCAAATATCCCCCAAATGCTTTTGAATACCAGGATAATGCCATTCAGCCATCTGGATAACCAGCCATTTTGCAAGAAATCATTGTGCTGTTCAGTCTGGATAAACCCTGCTGTCTAGATCTCAGTCAGTCAATCAGCATGCTTGTGGAGTACCTACTGTGAACCTATACTGTTCCCTCGTTGGGAGGAGAAGGGAGCAGCACAGAGAACAGCCCAGGCCAAGCCCAGCTGCTGCAAATAACTGTGCTCTCCACATTGGTTTGGAACTCACCATTTTCCATGTAAATAATGGTTCTCATCGCTCCTAATTCTTCTCCTCAACACCAGTATTACCTATAATTTCTCTGAAATATAATATTAATATATTATATAGCCCAGTGGCCATGAATAGCAGGGTGTCTGGTTTTGCTTAAGGAAAATGAACATTTAGAGTTCCTACTTGGGATCCCAGAAGGAATTTCCTTTGACCAGGGTTCCCTGTCCTCCTAGCATATGGAAGCAGGGCTTTGTCCCACTCCAGGTCACCGCTAATAGCTCCTCTGACCTGTGGCAAAGACTCCACCAGAGAAGAGAGGCCCCTGGGGTGAGGGGTAAGGTGCTCAGATAGTACCTCCAAGGGGTCAAGAGATGAAGAGACAAGGTCACAAGACCTTTTACTGGTCTAAAAATCAGGAACACTTTTTGGTAACAGAATGGCTCATAGTCATCTCTGTTCTTTCTTTCGGGGTCCAGGGGGATGCCATGCCCTTCTCCCTTCTACTGTACCATCTGCTGCCTTCTTTAGGGTTTCTTCCCAACCTACGTAATTATACTGTGTAATCCTCACATCTCCTTACCGTTCTGCCCTTATAAGTTTTTCAGAGGTTTCTGTTGCTATGGGAGATACTATAAAGCAATTCTCTCGTGCCAATGCCTCCCTGATGACATCTCCTCTCAGACCAAAGGAATAGTAATAATGCTGATAGAAACATTAAAAATAGCCCATCATATCTACTAAGTGTCAGGCACTGTATAAGTCTTCTAATTAAACGTATGTCCTCAAATGGAAAATGGAGGTCCAGAAGATTAAATAGCTTGTCCAATTCACAGCTAAAGAAAGGATAGAGTCAGGATTTGGCAAAATTGTCTGATTCCTAATCTCAAGCTCTTTGTACTGTTCCAAAATACAGACCTCAAGAGAATCAGTTTGGGTCCTGGTTATAAACAGTTTTCCAAAGGCACCTAGCCCCAAGCTAGACTCCCTGGAGGAGGGTCCTGTCCATGTGAATTTTCACACGAGGCTCTTCAGACTGAGCCAGTTTGTGAAAACATGCACCATCTGAACCTACTACAAAGATGCTGAAGGTGGTATGTGGGTGGGTGGGGGGGACACATGGGCGTCTTTGGGTCCACAGAGGACTCACATTAAACTCACCTCCCTTTCAGAGGACACCAGGCTCACGGTCAGTTCTTGTAGACCTGCAACGTGGCTGCCTAAGTAGGTAACTGGTGACTTCACAAGGTCTGGCACAGAGAACAGTACTCCTGGAGTCCCTCCCCCTACTTCAGGGACTCCAGCAGGCCCGTGGAACCACTTAACATCGGAGACTGCTTGGCCCAACACGGGGGTGTAAATCCAGGAGGTAAAGAGTTGAGAACAATTTTATCCCCAGGTTCATTTGTCAGCTTGTCAGTTACATAATGAGAGTGATGAATGGGCTACCTTGACAGCTGAACATTTAGGAGCTGCTGACCTTTGATCTCTGGTCACATGATAGGGTCATCTGAAACTTGCATGACTTCTACCTGGCCAAGGGTAACAATATAAAGGTCAAATCGGCTGGACGATTATATGAATCAAGTCTGAGGCAGCTTGGTTGGGAGTTTTAAGAGAGGCCGGGTTGGGTTCCCCAGCACACAAAGCTATGGAACCACTGCAGAAAGGTGCTCAACAAAAGATATACAATTTCAAAGCAGTCTAGAGTAACTTTCCTTGCAAGGGAATAGAATGAACTCATTATTTTTAAAGGGCAACAATGAAAACAAACACTTTGGAAGAAAATATATTCTGCCAGTGCCTCTGCCGTTGGGAGGGAAGCATACAGGCACATGACTTAATGAGTAATATTAATGCTATACCTGCAACATGGCAGAAGGTCCAATTTGATGCAATTATTGGAACAAAATCCCCACTGGGTAGTATCAAGCCCTCCTTTCAGCCATAGAATACGGTCTCTCCTCCATCCTCTGTCAGCACGGTACCCCACAAAGGACCATGATTGACAAAAGATAACCCTTTCCAAATTTCGTGACTTCCCTGTTGCTTGAAACTTAAGCAAAGTTTGCACAGGACAGTCTCAAACTTCAGAAAGATTCCAGAATAACTTACAATCAGAAATTCAAGGCAGCTGTGATTTTCAGATGCACTATACCGTTTAAAAAAATGTTTCTTCTTGCAAACCTGAAGACTTTTGCTTTTTGATTACTTGGTTAAATTCCATTTACTCAGAATCAGATAACAGTAGGCACAGAGGTAATGAATACGGTTATGAAAATGAAAGCTAAGAGGCCAACGCCATCGATTTCCAGAATCCAGAAACTTCATAACCCATGAAAGAAGCAGACGTTACAGAGAAATCTGATTTACATCAAGAGCTTGTTTTCTACAAAGGATTTTCCCCTGCAAAGTCAAAGACCGATGGACAAACTTCCACTGGAGCAAAATCCATTCCTACTCTTGAGAGACGAGCAAAGCAAAGGACAGTGGCTTACCGAATAAAAGGCCAGCTGTTCTGACTTTGGAACGCTCATTTGAGTTGTAAGCTGTGAAATAAATTTGAGTCGATGGTCCTCCCATCTGCTCACCTGTCAGTCTGTTTCCACTGTGCTGCTGTTTTTAGAAATACTTCCAAGTAACCTGCTTAATTGGTTTTTGGATGCCGGGAAGCATTTCCCAAGTTTATTTTAACCTTATACAGAACACGAAGCTACTGGCCCTTTGTTTCTTTTCTCTCCTTTAAGAACATTCACTAATAGGTCAAGAGCACTTACAAAGAACACTTGGTGGAGCCGCAAACCAACGGGGTGGGGGGCAGTCCAAATGAGGAATTAGAGAGAAAATGGTGGGTCAAAGCAGAATGTCAATTGATCAAGGGCATCCCAGTCTTCTGAAGAATTTCTGCTTTGCACCCGTTTAAAGACCGAGTCCAAGTCAAAATTCTTACAATAGTCCACAAGTCGCTTCGTGACCTACGGCTTCCCCACCCCGGTCATCCCCCATCCTCTCCTTCCACTTGTCCCATTACTCACTTTGCTCCAGTTGTATTGGCTGATTTGCTCTTCCTTGAACAGGCAAAGGTATTCCAGAGTGCTCGAATACCTGCTGTTTCTTCAGCCTTGAACACTCTTGCCCTAAGATATCCATGTGGCTCGCTCCCCTATTACTTCAGGTCACCACTTAAACATAATCCAATCAGTAAGGCGTTCCTTGACTATCTTACGTAAGACAGCAGCATCTCCCCTTCCTACCTACCCAACCCAGCACTCCCCACTCCCCATCTTCTTTTCCTGCCCCATTTTTCTCCACAACACTTGATACCATCTAGAGTGTGTGTGTGCGTGTGTGTGTGTGTGTGTGTGTGTGTGTGTGTGTTAGATAAGCTCCCTGAAGGCAGGGATCTCTGATGTACTCACTGCTATATCCTCCAAGCCTAGAGTCTGCCCCATTGTAGCCACAGTAAATACGGTGCGATGCACAGATGACTGAAAGCAACTTGCGTCTGAACTTCCAACTGTACTTCCTTAAGGCAGGACTAATCTCTCTGCAATATCACCAGTTTTATGATAAAGACAGTAAATGCAAAGGCACAACCAAAGGAGAAATAATAACAATATCTCATCCATGGACAAAGAGGATGAGATGGTAGGAAGAAAATTGGTCTGGGAACTCAAGACCCAGCTCCACCACTACCCTATCCTGTGACCTTGGGCAAAACCTGGACTTTCTTGGCCATCAGTACTCAGATCTGTAAAATGAAAGGTTGGGTTAGACAACCCCTGAGGTTCTTCCCATCTTTTAAAAACTGGAATTTTACATATAAATATTATGGTTTACCTTCACATACCTTATCTCATGTGACCCTCACTACTAGGGTAGGAAATAAAGGTGCTGTCCCAGTTGGGGAGATTAGGACGTGCAGGCTTTGCTCCGGGTCACATAGCTGCTAAGACACGTAGCTGGGACTAAAGCTTAGGTCATTTGCTAGTTCAGCATTTTTCTACAAAACTGCACTTCCTCTATTGGTAGAACTGGAAGTACTACCAGTCACTGTTACTCTGATCCAAAAAGTATTTTTGCAGGCAAGTTCTTATCCCCTCAAGATAACATATGTGTATCATGGACCCCTCTGGGCACTATTCCACCCTAGCCCAAGAATCCTTGGATTCTCTAAGCTGCCATTTCAAGATTAGAGATAATAAATGGCTCCATCTGCCTACGGATGTTTTATGATAGGAATAAAACTGTATTTTAGTGTAGCTCTTTGGTAGAAGGGCAAGAAGTCGAAGCAACTGTAGCATCAGGATTGCTACGCTAACAAGGTCGCTGAACTCCAAAGATGTCTGAAACTTCCTCGTCTTAAAGCCAAAGCAAATCTGCGTTTTATACCCCTAGGAACTGAATGATGCTGTTTCTGCAGCTAACATTTAGAAATTAAAATTGCTTTTACCCACATAAATATCTATGCTGCTGGGTTCAGTGATCAAGAAGGAGGAAAACTCAATAAACTATAATGGAAAAGAATTCAAAAAATATATAGGGACTTCCCTGATGGTGCAGTGGTTAAGAATCCGCCTGCCAATGCAGGGGACACGGGTTCTAGCCCTGGTCCGGGAAGATCCCACATGCTGCAGAACAACTAAGCCCGTGTACCACGACTACTGAGCCGGCGCTCTAGAGCCCGCAAGCCACAACTACTGAGCCCATGCACTGCAACTACTAAAGCCCACGCACCTAGAGCCCATGCTCCGCAACCAGAGAAGCCACTGCAGTGAGAAGCCTGCGCAACGCAAGGAAGAGTAGCCTCCACTCGCTCCAACTAGAGAAAGCCGGTGTGCAGCAACGAAGACCCAACGCAGCCAAAAAAAAAAAAAAGATATATACATATATATGTCTATAACCGAATCACTTTGCTGTACACCTGAAACATCCAGGACCCAGGCTGCTGCATCTATTTTTTTGTTTCGCCATCCTTAGCTCATGGCTGCCATCCTTGAGGTCACCTTATGGTCCAGGTGTTCTAGCCACCATATCTGGTTTCCCAGGCAGGAGCGGGAGAAAGGAGAGAGGCGTAAAACATACCCTTACCTCCTCTTTCTAAGCAAGACAGCCAACCAACCTCCACCTCCGTGTCACTGACTAGAACTCAGCCCCTGGGCTGCAAAAGAGGCTGCAAAGTGTAGGGGTTTTTTTGTTTGTTTGGTTTTTGGTTTTTTTTTTTTTTTTTTTTTACAGTTTTGCACAGCATGTGGGATCTTAGTTCTCCGACCAGGGGTTGAACCCATGCCCCCTGCGGTGGAAGTGCAAAGTCTTAACCACTGGACTGCCGGGGAAGTCCCTGTAGGTTTTTAACTGGATGTGTTACCCTCTTCTTTCCTCCATTAAAACTGGGACTCTATACTCAGGAAGAAGGAAAGGATGTGGGCAGGATGAGAAACTAGTATTCTCTGCCACACAATGTAAGCAAATAGACATTAAGGTAATGTCTCCCAGAGATCAATGTTCTGGAGCAAATCAAACAGGAAATGAATAAGTGAGCGAATGGAGGGGGGTGGAGGAAGGGCTGTGGCTGGAGTGGAAGCAGGAGGCATCTATCGGGGGAAGAGGATTTTAGGTGACAATGAGTCAGGCTTGATCAAGGGACAGCAAGAAGGCCACTGTAGCTGAAGCAGGGTGACCAAGGGAGGAAGGAGGAGGAGTCAGAGAGGACCAGGGTCTTGGAAGCCACTGTACAGACTGATTTTATTCTCAGAGAGATGGGAAAGCACTGGAGGCTTTAAACGGGGAAGTGACAGGATCTAGTCCCATAGTTTGCAGAAAACCTCTTACTCCTTTAGGAACTGGGCCATTTCATGAGAGTAAACGTCTATGCTCAACCTACTCGTGGTGTTCTGTGGATGAAGCAAAATACCCTCCTTAAGACTCTTCCCTGGCCTGAGGCCCACCCCCACCCCGACCCAAAGCCGGCTGCGAGGGACGGGGCAGCGCTGAACCTGACCATCTCCGCAGCTTTGACGCTTTGTTCCCCTTTGTGCTGCAAGAGAATAGAAGAAGTACCGCCCAAGTCTCCCTGTGTTCCTAAGTTCACCTGATGTGTATCTTCAGAACGCAACTCACATCCAATTTAGGCTGTTCATTTACTTCTGGGGGCCGTGGATTCAGGCTGAGGAAGAAGAGGTAATCCTAGATGCTGAGAGCCACGGAAGACTGAGCAGACCTCTGAGTCAGCGCAGGGGTTGCTTCTAAAATGACTGGATTTGAAAGGACTTCTTAAAAAATTGCACTTCAATAGAAAGCGGACCAAATTCTGAAATCCTCCAACTGAAGTTTCTGCTGGGCTGCCGGCGTCGCCAGCAGCAGACCAAAGCCCATTGGCGCCTTGGAGAGGAAGGATGAGTAGCCCAGAGACTGCCTTAGGGCTGCACGTGGCTTCCAAACTGCAGGTTAACTGGGTGGCTTGATTCATTAATCATCACAGCCACCACGTTCCCACCTGGGCATCTCCGAGGAGCAAGCAAGGCAGAGAGACCGGCCATCATGTATTTATTACTTTACCATCTTGTACGCTCTCGTCTTCCACGGGCTGGCGCAGTCTCCCACTCCAGGGCTCTGACAGCTTGGGCCTGTAGCTCCCTCACTGTCTGGGGTGAGCGCATTCTCCCAGCACCAGTGGTTGCTTGTGGGGTGACCTTGGCAAGGGCACTTAGGCAGCATTTTTTCATCTGTCAAGGCGAGGCAGCCACAGACCCCCGGAGTCACCTCTGGTAAATACTCCTGTGTGGACCAGTGCCGGCCACCTCATCCCAAAGCCCCCTGGCTCTGGGAAGAAGGCTTTTTCCAACAGGGAAAATGAGTGAGGCCACGTCCTTGCCTCGTGCCACTGAGAGATGGGGGAGGGGGCGGGGGTGGAAGAGGAAAGTGTTTCTTTGCAGGAAAGACACCCTTAGGCCCTCACCGCGGATGCCAGGCACCTTCTCATTTGCCAGAACCCAGAAGGTCACAGGGAATCAAAGAATGACTCTGCTTGTGCAGAATGTCATTATAGAGGAGGCTGGGGACAGGAGGCCTGTGACGAGTCACCTTTCCGGCTCCTGCGAACAGGCTGATTAATGGAGAAGCTGAGCTTCTTGCTGAGCATGACAGGAGTGGGGTCAGCTAGGAACAGGCCAGGGCTCGGCGGTGAGTCAGGACGGCACAGCAAGGACCTGATTAGCGGCTGTCACCTCCTGTCCCCATGCCTGGCCTGCCAGGGAGCCAGGCTTTGCAGCCGACTGCTAAGCTAGAATTTACACTTTCTGCAAGAACGGTCTTGCAGTCAAGACCACCTGGGAGTTGGCACAGACTGAGGGGCCATGATGCTTTCTCCGAAGCCCTAGCTGATAGGGGAGCTCGAGTGAGATGGGAAGGAACTTACTGTTCCTAATTTAAGTTGCTCTTTCTAGCTGGAGATGGACTTGCCCAGGTCCTAGTGCCCAGAGGCACCCACCTGTAAGTTACAGGGCCAGGGTCGTCTGTGGAAGGGCCACCCTCGGCAGGTGGCCTGCCCACGTGGTGCGAGAGACAGGTTCCAGGATAGCCTTCCCTCTGAAAACGATTCTTGCTCTGGCCTCCAGCCCATGCCAGAAAGTGTACCATTCATTCATTCTTTTTTTCCCCCCAAGTGTATGGGGAAAAGAAGGAAAGGCATTTTAAAATACAACTGCTTCTAAGGAGGAGACTCTTTTAAGTCACCTCTCGGAGAGATCATCCTGCTTCCTGATAGCGCAGAGAAACACATGAGCTCTGACCTCCCTGGGGCGAGAGGAAGGGGGGTGTTCCTCGGGAGCCCAATGTTACCTCCTTTACAGTCTCACCCAGGGCTGACCACAGGACCAGCCTTCTGGGAGAGATTCGTTCAGGAGGACGGCAAATACAGACTAGCAGCGATTTAATTAGTTCCAAGTTAATGTCCTTTTCCACTTGGTCTCATGTAAGCACCTGGGAGTTATGGCCACTAACTTAAAATGATTTATAAAGTTCTTTCCCAGGAGAAAGGTCCTTGGACAGGCAGCAAGTAAGGCTGTGAATTATGCCTCCATAGCGGGTATAGTATGAGGATAAAGGAACAGGTTCAGCTGTAAAGAATCTGAAGCTCTCTCCTAAAAGGGAGGGGAGTCTCGGTAATTTTTGACAGTCATGGCTAGCTCCTCTAGACTTCAGCTTTGACAGAACTTCTGTTCTTAGGAGCTCATCCTAGCTTATACCCTCTCAGTTTTAAGGTGAGGTTAACAGACTTGCTCAACCCATTTGTGGCAGAGTTAGGAGGCTAGAATCTCGGGATGCCTACTTCAACTGTGGGTTTGCCTGTGTTTTCTTTTTTAATGTTATAATTGTTAACAGCTAACATTATTTGAGGAGCTACATTTTGCTAGATGGCATTCTAAGTGCTTCATCCTCATAACCCTATGAGGTTATGATTTTTATCCCCGTCTCACAGATGGGAACACTGAGGAACTGAGTGGTAATACAACTTGCCCATGGTCACAGAGATTGTGAGTGATGTGACTAAGATATGAGCCCAGGCGATCTGGTCCCAGAGCCATGCTCTCAACCACTACCCTACCATGTTATTGAAACAAACAGTGCACACTCACAGTCTTAAACCTAATGATATAGAAGGGTTTATACAGTGAAAAAGCAAGAGTCCCCCACTCTAGTTCGTCCCACCCCTGGATTTGTTTCCAATGGTGGTTACCTTCTGTTCTCTCTCACTAATAGGCACACACTCCTATTCCTTGGTTTTCCAACTTCAGATATTATCCGTTGGCTTCCTGCAGTGTGACATGAAGATTGGACTCTCCTTATTCTGTGCACGTGTGAATGGTGTTTGTCTTAACTAGCCTCCAAACATGGCCCCAACGGACCACGCCTCCAGGATTCACCCATATACTGAGGTTCAGCTGGCCCTCCCTGTCCTCTGACTTAAACAATAGATTGCAGCACAGCTGACATTAGAACAGTTCCTTTAAAAAGCCTGGCAGCTTCTGCTTTTGTGCTCTCAGGAATCTTGAGCCTCACTGCAAGAAGTCTGGGTATCCTGCAGGAGAGACCACACGGAAAGGCCACGTCGAGAGATGGAGGCCCAGCGATCCCAGAGTCCCCAGCTGAGCCCGGCCTTTCCGCTCCAGCTGCTGTCTGACTACAGTCCCAGGTAAGACCCTCAGTGACGCCAGCAGAAGAACCTTCTATCCAGATGAGTCAACCCACAGAAGAACAGAGACTTATATGAGAAATAATAACTGTGGTTGATTTAAGCTGCTATGTTTTGGGGTGATCTGTCGTGTAGCAAATAGTGTTTTTCTGTATTTTTAGTTCCTTAATTGGATACCTTTGGAACATTAGATGATATGCTTAAATTCTATATCTGGTTCCATTAACTTTTTTTATTGTGGTACAAACTATATAATGTAAAATTTGCCCTTTTACCCATTTTTAAGTGTACAATTCAGTGGTATTCATTGCATTCACAATGCTGCACAAGCATCATAGGTATATATTTCTAAAATTTTCTCATCACCTCAAACAGAAATTCATTATGCAATTTCCCATCGCCCCCTCTCCACAGCACCAGTAACCTCTAACCTACGTTCTGTCTATTTTAGATCACTCATATGAGTGGAATCATACAATATTTTGTGTCTGGCTTATTTCACTTGGCATGATGTTTTCGAGGTTCATCTAGATTATAGCATGTATTCGAATTTCATTCCTTTTTATGGCTGAATAATATTCCATTGCATGTATATTAACACATTTAGTTTATCCATTCATCCGTTGATGGACGCTTGGATTGTTTCCACCTTTTGGCTATTGTGAATAATAACTCAAACATCTGTTTGAGTCCCTGTTTTCAATTCTTTTGGGTTTATACCTAGGAGTGGACTTGCTGGGTCATATGGTAATCTTACGTTTAACTTTTTGAGGAACCACCAAATTGTTTTTCAAAGGCACTGCATGATTTTACATTTCCACCAGCAACATCCAAAGGTTCTAATTTCTCCACATCCTTGCCAACACTTGTTATTTTGTTATTGTTAAAAATTATTATAGCCACTCTAGTAGGTATGAAGTAGCCTCTCATTGTGGTTTTGATTTACATTTCCCTGATGACTAACGATGCCAAGCATCTTTTCATGAACTTATTTACCATTTGTATATCTTCTCTGGAGAAGTGTCTAATCAAGTCCTTTGCCCATTTTTTTAAATTGGGTTGTTTGTCTTTTAGTTCTTGAGTTTTAGGAGTTCTTTACATATTCTGGATATTAAACCTTTATCAGACACATGATTTGCAAGATTTTCTCATATTCTGTAGGTTTTTTTTTCACTTTCTTGACAGTGTTCTTTGATGCACAGAAGTTTTTAATTTTTGATGAATGTATCTCTTTTTTTCTTAGGTTCTACTAACCTTTGACAGATTCTCTCAACTCCCCCTTTTATAAGATAAGGATAAGAATGCCCAGTATAGAATGACAGACTGAGCCAGTTAACACCCTGAAAACAGAGTTGCAGGAATAAGAGATACCCAATGTTTTATGAACTCCTGAAGGATCTTTTCCATCTATGTGCCATTCTTAAGTCAGTTGTTGGTTTTCACCAAAGTAAAACCTCTACCTGACAACACTGTTAACCCAACTTTGAGTTATTCCCTAAACCTAACAGTAATTAATGTGAGCTATTTAAAAAGTAATTTAGAATCTTTACACTCACTCAGATTGGAAGTTTCCATTCTGCACGTCTACAAATGTATACAGTCTGACTGTGTACATGCCATATTTCTTCCATTAACCCAGAGGGAACTGGTGGGCATCTCAGCATCTATCCAATTCCAGTCCAGAAGAATGACAGTATCTGAGATTCTTAGTAAAAATTTTCATGGGACATGCCCCTCAAACCTTCTGGAAAAAGATTTTGGTCCTTTAAAAGAACTTCCTGCCATCTTCTATCAGATTTGTAAGAGACTTAGGAATGGCTATTAAGACCATGCATGTATGCATATCCTAATTGGCAAGCCATCCTTATCATACTCATGGACACCTCTTTATAGCATGAGTATTGGCGAACAAGGCAAATGGAGAACCCAGTACCATGGAGGAGAATTTCCCAGGATGCAGCTGCAGCTCAGGGGACATCGTCTGACCTTCAGTATAACTCAATCTGTATAACAGGAAGCTCACCACGATGATAGTCTCCCTGTATAAAAAGCTTTCCTTGGGCATTTCTGACAGCTGATTATCACTTTTTCCCCTGTTGAAAACATTTAATTCACTGCTGTCTGGAATGTCTATTTATTTGTGGGGTACTCATGATACCAAATGCCTCATAACTGTTTTGGTCTTTCCTATCAGAAAGGAAACTTGGCTTGGTAGAAAACATTAAAAAAGTATCTTGAGCTATTGGGTCACTATAAACATTCTCAAAACTGTATTTGCAAAAGCCAGCATGCTGTTAAAACAATTACATGCTCTATCTCGGTTCCAAACAGCTAACGGTGTTTTGCAGAATTGCTTATAATTTGAGAAACTGGAAACAACCTAAATGTCCGTTATCGTGGGAACGATACTAAACTATGGTATATCCAACCTATGGACGTCTCTGCAACAATGAAACAGAACAGATTTATATTACATGTTCTAACATAGGAGGATTTCCAGATCTAGATATATTATTGAGGAACAAAAGCAAGTTGGGTAGCATTGATATATAGAGGCAATGGTTATTTGTAACGACCATTTATATAAAACAAAGAAAACATACTTGTCTATAGTACATCTATATGTCTATAAATGCACAGAAAAATATGTGAAAGGGCTAGAGGTCTGAGACTGGTCAAAGAGTACTTTATCAAGTTTTAATTTTTTTATAAAATATATGTATTTGTGTATTCCTTGTGTAATTTAAAATACAGATGCTAACTGATGGTGAAGAAAACCAGATACCTTAGAGCTAGGGATGTGAATCAGCTGTTAAAGAATAAAACTGCCTTCAGGTCTAACTTCCTTTCTACCGATCAGGATTCTGGGAACTCAGCAGGAAGCAAATTCTTGGCTTAGTCAATATAGGAAGTCGAAGTTAACCAGGTAAAACAACGAATTTGCATCTTAAGGGAGAATTTACCTACAACATTCTTAGCTGTTTTAGTCAAGGTAGGGTCCTCTGAGGACTGGAGTAGAAAAGGGGTTTCTCTAGACTACCTCATCTTCCCCAAACTTCTGCCATCTCACTGAAACTGAAGCCTTTCAAGGGGGAGAGGAAAAATAAAGGACCAGTGGCTATACTTATTTTAAACACCTAAGCTTTATAAAACTTCTTTCATCTACATGTCTCTTAAGAAAACTGTCAAAGCAACAAAGAAGCAAAGTGGAAACAGATGTTTTTCTACCAAAAATGCTCTCAGGAATGGTTTCAGATATTCATGTGTGTTTTCTAAGTAACTGTACCAACCAACTTTTCTTGTCCACCATTACAGCCCTTGACATGTTTCTCGGGCCCCTCTGGGCACACATGCTCAGACAGAGCCTGGTCCTGGCAGCCTAGGTTCCCAGCAAGCCCTGTGTACACAGGAAGGCATGGGGCTCCTGGTCAATTCAGCCTCAGAGCATCCTGAACTACAAGCCCAAGAGTCCATGCTCAGCAGGCCAAGCGAGGGCAATGGCATTTTATTCTCCGGCTGATTTCGTTTTCCCTTTGGGGGAAGGGCAGCCCACTGGAACCCCTCTGGGATGTGAAGCGTCTTGGGAACACAAGCTCTCCCCCTCCAGTTCACGACCCCTCCCCCAAATCTCTTATTTTAGGCACCTTAGTTGTTAAAGGCATTTAACTTTAATTCCATTTGACTTCAATTGTGTCCAAATTACTGTAGAAAGTAAGAAGACAACAAGCTGTAAATATGAAGAGAGACAGAAAATCATTGAGAATCCTGCCTTTATGAATATTTGATGAAGAAAGGTTAGATCCATAGCTGGTAAATTATAAGAAATTATGTCCATCATGTGACTCTGTCAGCAAAGGTTAATACAAATGGGTTGGGACTTAGCTGGGATGACAACGCAGATTAAAAAAGATTTGTCCTGTCCTCGCTGCAATTAGTTTTTCTCCTATTATTAGTGTAATAACGTTGATCATTAGGATTATGGCAACAGACAACTGCTCGGTTGAAATCATTTTGTTTTGCAGACCAGCGTTGCATTTTCACAATAAATTTTTCATCTCTGTTAATCTTGCCCTTAATTGCGTGTGTGGTAGCTGTGGGCAGGATCCCATTATTAACTCTTTTGATCCTACAATGTCCTTGCCATCAAGTACGCTGATTACATGCAGACTGAACGGGCGATCCTACATTTTTCTGCAGCTGGATATGTGGCTCTCGTGGCTCATTTAGTGGGAGCAGAAAAATGGTTATTTTTGCTCAAATAACAGCCCCAGTCAAGTGTGAAATTGTAGGTAATTGTGCTATAGGATTTTGCCCAGGTTAAAGGGCTTCTTGGGGCTTCCATTATGAACCTCATTTCTCAGGTATTTATGATTCGTTTTCCACTTTTACAAAATCTGAATGAGGCTTAACGTTCTCTGCTCAGAGGTCTTGTTGTTGTTGTTGTTGTTATTTTGCAAAGGGGATGAATTCTTTGTACCAAGGCGGAGAATGCAATTGATGTTAAGCACAGTAAGCTGGAAGGTAGAACAAACAGCACCGTGGACCCCGACAGCCGAAGGCGTCATTTATCCAAGTGGTGGCTTGGATTTCCAAGGGTACCGTGATGCCCTTTCAACAAGGTTGAAGAGCTTGGAGACAGAAGCCAAAGAGAGCGTGGAGTGAATAACAAGTAAAGAAAGACAAATCAGAGGGTAGTAAAGTTTCTAGCTATTCCAGACCAGGCTCTAAACAAACAACTTATAAACAAATTGCAACGATGTGGTGTTAGCTTATTTAACATCACTCTGCTCCTGAGAGAAAACTCCACTGCCTTTACCAAAGACTTTCTTTCGATACCTACACACCACGCATCCTATCCCTCTCAAGTTGCTATGCATTTTTGAAACGAGCGATAGGGCTGATGGAATGTTTAAAGATCAGTCCAGGATGAGGAGAAAGGCAACGATGATTTTTGCCACAGAGGGTGTGTCAAGGAGGGGAAGATGAAGAGAATAGGGTGCACTCACGGAAGAAAAGAAAACTGAAAAATAAAAACCTAAACACACAGATGTAATAAACACTAAAAAAAATCAAGAGACCCTAGAGGCCCAAGGAGAAGGCAAAGTGTTGTTCCAAATCTACAGTGAAGCTGGAAAATGTGGATAACTAGGGGAAAAGGGTCTCGGGAAGGGTTAAGTGTGACAGCCAAAAGAATAATCGGCACTGTCATGCCTGTAGCCATCTCACTGCAGAAGCGGCGTCTAAGCAAGGCCCACGGAGAGTTCCCCCCAGCTGAAGCATACGCTCTGCCCGCACTTACCGTCATCCAAGAGTAGGAAATTTAACACATCAGGGAGCTTGCTGGATTATCAGATCAACTAATCAATAGCATTGACAATATTTCTGCCTAAAAGCATGGGGGAACAGTAAGCAAGGCACCAAAGCAGACAGAATCTTTGCCAATACATTACCTTGGGCCTTTGACTTCTGCCAAGGGCCCCAGAGGCACAGGACTTTTCTTCCCAAGACCTGGGATTTTCTGCCTAAGTGACTTTGACCTGCTTGAGGCGAGTCAATCGCATCCTTCATCGGGAACAGGTACGGGGGACATATGCAAGTGGCGCAGCCCCACTCTCCCAGGCGTCGGGAGCAGCATGTCGGGTCATGCCATTACCCGCTCTCGGCAGCCCTCCCTCCCAGCCTCTGTAAATCCCAGTTGTGTGCGTGTAACACTGTTGGACTCAGTGGAATACAAATGGCTTCTCTGTGTACCTGTATGGCTCCCGAGACTTGAGCCACCTGAAGGGTTCTCTTCCCTCTGTGTGACCTACACCTGGCGGCTCTGAAAACACATTCCGGCCCCTCTCAACTCAATGAATTTAATGCTCCAGAAAGTAACCAGATTTCTTCACTGAGGATGAAGGCTAACTCAGAGAGACAAGGAAAATACACTCTTCACGCGCCCACATCTACAAAAGAGCATTCGGGGCAAGGCAGAACCCAACTCATTGAATCCACACCAAACACGCTCTGTGGCGTCTGACCATCTGCCCCAAGCTACTGCTTCTGCCGTAGCAATGGGGATGCCAGCCCCCAAATAACAGGATGAATCCCAAGTCGAGAAACACATTTGCAGCTGGTAAAGACTAGAACAGGACCGTTCTGAACATTTAAGTCTCTTGCTACGGATAAGTTACTCGATTTAACCTTCTTAACTCTGCATAATCACTTAAAGCTTATTGATGAGGAAACTGAGACTTAGAGATAGAGGCTAAATAACTTATCCAAGGACATGGAGCTCCTCCAAGGAAAGACTGGGATTCAAATCCAGGCTTGCCAGCCTCCAAACCACTACCCCAAACTCTGTGTACCACCCGATGTTGCCTCATTTCTACCAGCGGAACAAAAGACAGCTCACCAAATGCAGCAAAGGCAAACAGACGAAACGTCAACCCCCCAAACTCCCAGAGAATAAGACGGCACACTTTGGAAGGAACACTGGCTGTTGGTGTTTGCTCTGTTCTCCAACAGGACATAGAACGGGGGGTGTAAAACTGGGACTGAAAGAGGCAAAACGCGGAACTTATGTGAACACGGAGCCCTCGCAGCCCACATCTGTACCAGTCACTGGGCTCTCTTAACCATGACAAAGCCAAGGTTTTCTAAAATGGGCATATTATTGTAGTCTGCCTGGCTGTGCTGTAACTATTTCAAGGACTATTAAATTAAACCCTGGAGACAGTTTCCCTTAAGATAAAGAGCATGCTTTTTATTGTGCCATCAGAGGAGACCAGAAAACCTGAAGCTTTCAGCTTTAAAGACAACATAATGAGATCAGAGATTTTGCTTGCAAAGAAATTAACTTTCGGTTAATTAATGAAAGTAACCTTAAACAGCGGGCGTGTTGCCAACAACCAGGACACTATAATAAAAAGGAGGCGGGAAGATAATGGGCTGCTTTCAAGGGGCCAGGGCTCAGCAGCCCAGAAAAGAAATTTGATGAGGATGCTGCGTGTAAATTTGATCTCAAATTCTTAAGATGAACAAATAATAGTCTTATCTGTAATAAAGTCTGCTACAAATGCTTTCTTTTCGCCCCTAATTTTCTGTTCAATTTAGATAGAAGATTTAATTAGATGTTGGTGAAACACCAGTTATTTAATAAAAACCCTTAATAAAAATCTAATCTATGTTACACAGAAACCACTGGAACGTAATCACAATTTGAAAAAGTACGTTTTAGAGTATTTACTTTTTACAATTAAGAAAATAGGTGGACGTGGCATGTTCTGTATTCTGCTCGAGGTAAGAGTTAAGAAGGCAAACCCAATTTAAAAAAAGAAGAAAGAGTCCCCAAACTGCAACCCTTTCTCCTTCTCATAAAGTTTGTTTTTAAAGGTTTTCTTTTGTCTTTTGCAACCAAAAGGGGTCCTTGAACCTGAATGAAGAATGATCCCTCCCACCCCATAAACTTTTTAAACTAAAATTTGCTGATCATGAGAAACTGACTTTTAAGGATTCCTAAAATTGTCTGAGAAACAACATGGGCCCCTAAATCTGTTAAATCCAATTGTAATTTTACCATTATAGACTATGGGAATCCTGAAATTCAAAAAATAAAAAAAAAAGAGGATGATAAATTAATGGATCAAGAGTGACACAGCACATACGAAGGTGATGTTAAGGATATTTTGAGTATATGCCTAAGCTTCTAAGTACTTTAACCAGACGCAGAATTCTGAACTGGACGTCCCGAGCCCCCCAGATTTTGCTCAGTATGGGGATCCTTTGAGGTCACGTTTCCTACATAAAACTTTTATATTGGTGGGAATGTTGGTTTCCACGTGAAGTTGCTCGTGCAAGTTCCCAGCCTCTGGAGCAAGAATTAAGTGGCACTGGAGCCAAACTTTTTGAAACATCGGTGATCTACTTTCTACAGGTTCAGTGCAGGCAGTTGGATACCTCAGAGGGGGTGACACCACCCGGGACTCAACAGTTCAATTTCCTATATGCCACGTCTCTTTCCTTGACCTTGCAGAGCTCTGATTGAAATAATTTCTCAGATACACAGAGCGGGGGTGGAACTTAACTGAAGTAGAAGCATTAACTCCCCCGCTCTGAAGGGGGCACGTAGATGCAGGTGGAAATCAGCCTCTTTTCTGCTGTGGCTCTAACTGACCCAGCACCAAAACTCACATGCCTAGGAAATGAACCCTGTGTCCTTGGCCATGGCCATGTGGCATCTCTGCTCAGGTCTGATTTGAGAAGGTCGCTGTTTAATGCATCTGGATGTTGCGATCATCCAGATTTAATCATCAGGATGGGGTTCCGCTGTATATAAATTTAAATAACGGCCCCTCCTCTCTCGAAGGAAGGAAAGTCCATAGAACTTGCCCATCTGTTCCGCAGGGTTGTTCATTCTGAGTTTCTGATTAGATGCCTCCTACTATCCTGGGCACGCCATAAGCTCCAAACAATGCCTCAGTGTTTGGGGCATCTGATGATTTATAGTGCTTGTTATTTTTGGTTCCAATCTGATTCCTCTTTGGCCACGGACACCGGGGCAGGGAGTGGCATGGACTGAACATGGTCAGCGCTTATTTCAATACATGGTGCACAAGAGGCAGCCAGTGGAGGGGGTGGTTGTTATCGGGCACTTTGGGGCCACACAGCCACTCAAGAATGCGTCCTGGTTGGGTGGCAGGTTGGATTTCACTTCTGTGTCTGCCACGCTGATACCTGCACGGCTGGCTCGGCCACTCACACAAGCCCAACCCCAGACTGGGCTGGAGGACAGGAGAAATTACGGACCTGCCACAGGGTTTCTGGAAAATGGAATGAGGACACAGTAAGAAAACCATCTGAAATAAGATCTCATTGCCTCTTTTGGGAAGGGGGGCATGAGACAGCCCCGCGAGCCCCTGTGCCTGTATCTCTTTCCAAGGGGCACTAACTTCCATCAGTCACCTCCCCTCCCTCCCCTCTACAAGCTGGCTTCTCCTTCTCTGCAGCCTTGCCATGCCCACGGACAAGAGACACATTCTTTTGTTGGAAAAAAAAGATGTTGATGTGCTTCCAGGTCTGAAAAGCCAAAGGGGGAAAAATAAATCCCAACCCATTTTTTGGTAGAAAGCACAGAGGCCATCTCTGAAGCGTTCTTAAATATTAACATTATAATGAGGAGACATGGGGTTCTGCTCCACTTGTGGGTTTTACACAACAACGTGCCTCAACAGGATCTTTTGGAGCCTGTGACGCCTCTGAGAACGAGCTGTTCTTCCAGAGGGATGTTGACTTTTGTGGTCTATTAAGCAAGCAATCTGTAAGTCAAAGCATATTCTTGCAGGAGAACATTGACGCAAGCGCTCCGGGCCAAACTGTGCCCAAGTCGGTCCCTTCTCCCGTTGGTTTTGTTAAAGAGAAGTTTCCATAACGGGACAAGGGTAATGGCCAGCTCTGGTGTTCAAACAAGTATTGACCAGCTGACAAAAACCACAGAACGAGTCTGTTATCTTTGTGTTGCCGGGGAAGGTCCTGGGTGATGGGCGCTTCAAACTGATGAATTCAAGGCAACCCGGCTCTGACGTCTTGGTGTAGCTACGAGTCCCCTCACTTAGCCTCAGTGGTTGAGACCCTGAGCTTTGAAGTCCAAGAGAGGCGTGGGGTGGAGTCCTGACTGCGTGACTGAACTTGGGAAAATGACAAAACCTTGCTAAGTGTCCTTATCACTAAGTAGGGATGCAAATACCTATTTCATGGAGCTGCCGTGAGGACTCGGTGAGGTCCCGGGTGTGAAGGGTGTGATAGCACAGTGCCTGGCACAGAGGCACTACCAGCTCAATCAATGACAGCTGTTATTCTTAGTGTATTATCTGCCCTGGCGCTTGGTGGCTGCACGCTGTGACAGTTTTTGCAACAGTCATTCCACCATTAGTCAAAAGTGCCTCTACTTTTCTCTTAAACGTGATTCTTAGCCCTCTCTAGAATTCCAAAGCATGAAGGTCAGCCTATGGTTGGTAGTGAGAGCCACCTGAAACAATTTAAGGCTCCAGTGCAGAGGGGAGGAAATGGTGGCTCAAGGGTGACATTTTGCTCCCAGACATTGGTTTCGGTCCCGACAGTCTTGGCTTTTGTACTTAAAAAAAAAAAAAAGTGAATTCGTTATTTAAAAAGAAAAGAAAAGAAAAAGAAACCTAAAGATTTCGCTCAACAATCCTGATGTCTGGCTTTGCTTGAAAAACGGAAAGATCTGCTTATCTGGGGCAATATTCCCCCAGGACGGCAATAGGCGGGAGCTGAGGAGCGGCCGCCCCCTTTAGACTGGACACACGTGCTCCGTGTGAATCAAATCCCACCTCTCCATGCTTGGCCTGCTTCATTCACCTCCATTACCAGGTCCTACTCCAGTCACTGGGCTGTAACGAGAGCCAGCCCGCTTCTGTGGCCATTAGCCGTCCATTGGTTGTCTGGCACCTTCCACGGTGCTGCCACTTTGCTTTCTGAATTTTCCGTTCAGAAGGGCCTTGGTTCAGAAGGGCTTCAGTATCGTCTCACGAGTGGCCCCGCTCCACGGGAGTTCCTTGGTAGATTCTACATGCTTCTCCCGGGGTGACCATCAACAACAATCAGCCTGTCTGTCCATCATTTGTTTACGTTCTCTAACTCTAGGCAAATTGATGGATGTATTTCCTTCCGTGGTATCAGCCCTGGCTCCACTTGGAGGTCTGTTCAGACCCAGAGAATATCAGGAGATATCAGATCACAAAGCCCAGAATCAAGTTCATTCTTGGTTGGGTCATCCTGCGCCTATGTTTCCTTATTATCATTGATTATGTCAGCAGGCACTGAATTCACTAGGTACCCATAAACACTATCCCATCTCCAGGGACACGCTTAGCATATCTGACAGCTGAAGCAGACCATTTTTCACAACCCTTGCCTCTATATCATAAAATTTTCTCAGTAACTATCATATAATAATCAGTAATAGTAACTTCCTTGATTTAGTCTTCAATTTAAAATAATCAATGAACAATTAAAGAATACACTGTAACTTAAAAATATGATTCAAATTCAGTCAAATATTTTACATAGGGAACTGAAATTTTCATTTACCAAATAAAAACTATTACACAGGGTGGTTTGCAAACGGCTTCACTGTTTTTAAATTTTAAACAAAAATAAAAACTTCAAGTGGTCACATGGTATGGCAGAGTTTAAGTACCCCAACTGTTGTTTCTTTCTCTTGTCTATTACTGTTTATTTCCCATCTACTGCTTAGATGCAGAAATACGTAGCGCCATAGTGGCTGGCGACATATACCACACCTGAAGCGAGGTTCAATCAATTCTAAATGGTAATCAAGTCACTCGTTTTTTTTTTTTAAAAATATTTATTTATTACTTATTTATTTATTTATTTTGGTTGCGCTGGGTCTTAGTTGCAGCACGTGGGATCTAGTTCCCTGACCAGGGATCAAACCCAGGCCCCCTGCATTGGGAGCACGGAGTCTTACCCACTGGACCACCAGGGAAGTCCCCAATAATGAACTTAGTCTTGAGGTGAACAGGTGCAGTTGAGTCCATGTGTGTCAGTTGCTGACTGCATAAAGGAGAATTCTCTGAATGAATGTCTATGTAGAATATAATATTCATTAAACGATATGTTCCTAAAATGTGCTAATTTAAAGCTTATATATACATGAGTAAATTTCAGGAGTAATTCAGAAATTGTATGGATGTTAGACCAACACAAGCTTTTTTTAGAGAGGAGTGAGTATTCTAACGTGGCTGTTGTTTAGAAGCGACAGAGAATGGTGCTATGGAAAAGCAGACAGACTCTTGTCCATTTTCTTATTGTTTTTCAATCTTCTACAGACAATGCAGCCCCTTATTGCCGGCATGGAAGGGGGTGGAGAGGGAGAGTTGGGGTGGACCCCTCCCACTGCCCCACCCTTGGTACGTCACTGCCCAGCTCTTAACTTGATTTCGGCTTTTTGTGGTTAAGACATTCTGGTCCAGTTTCCAGACCCCTTTTGGCCTAGAACTTTAGTTGGAGTCTTTGATCTTCTCTTCCCAAATCCACTAAATCTGGATTCTTGATCCAACTGCCTGCCATTCTGGCCTCCAGACCTTTTGCTTGACTCTTCTTCGGACTCAGCTCACCATACCAAACCCTTCACCTACCTGTGCCCTTGCCGTCTGCTTTTTTCATCTCACCATCCTTTGGACATGAACGCTTGCCTGACTGAGGGGACTTGATAAGCTTTCTTTCCTGTTTAGCTGAACTCTTGGCACAAACTCCTTAGCATCCCGCTGCTGCCTCAATCTCCAAGCGGCAACCACAGGATAAGCATCATTTTGATATGAGTAGCTGTGGGGTGAGGTGGACAGGGGGCAGCTAGGGATGCATACTTGGCCTTGAGTATGACTCACCGGGGATGCTAGCGACCAACTGCTTGTGGGAAGGGATGGGTTACAAATGGCGGCCAAGCTTACCAATATCAAGGTTAAAAGAGGTGACAACGCTGCAGGTGTTGGGCTGGGTCTGGGATTTAATGCTTTATCTGACTCCACACTGTGTCTGCTGGGCTCCCAAAGGCGACTTTGGCATTCATGATGTCTATTTCTTAGGACAGTATATTGCCCGATAGCACAATTTATGGTCTTTAGTTCTGAGATGTCAATAAAATCACCTAGCCATGTGAGGGCTTTCTCCGGGACAGTCTAATATAGAATGCTTATCTTATTCAGGCACGGCATCAGCTTTTCATATCCCACTAAATCTGCAAATCAATCCACGATTTTTAAGATGTTTTCAGAGGAGTCTTAGGCAGCCTGCAGTTTCCTTTATATATGCTGATGACGATGCTCGTTAATTTTATCAGAGAATCGCACACGTCAATAATCACGCAGGCCAGTTCCCTGAAATTGTTTTCCTCTGCTTTTGCTTAAAATGTTGACCTATAAATATTATCAGAAACAAGAGCTTTCAAAAAGGGTAGTGGGTGTGCCTCATCTTTCTGGAAAACCAAGACAGAGGTTCAATACTTAATTCTAAATCCTCAGCATCCATTATTAACACATGTGCCTTTACTCATTTGCAACAAGGGATAATAACCCCAGCCTTTCATCCCCTTTCAAATGAAATACTACAAAGGGAACATTTTAAGATGCAGCTATGATAGGCTAAATGATGACTGTATCCTATTTAGTTAGCCCCTAAAATCTAACAAACTATCCGTATCCAATCAAACATGCTGCCTAACTCCACAAGATAATTTGTATGTACATAACATATACGTAGCACACATATACACATGCATGTGTTGTATATATTCGTAAGTGTAAACATATATGTGTCTATGAACTGTGTAGGACATAGTTTCGATGGAGGGCTTATATCAGTGTGTTTGAAGAACAGTATTCAAATGCCTTTTTTATATTCTTTACCATACATACTTGCTTTGTGCAATTCAAATGTTGCCCACTTTTGTATGGTTGTTATATGTTTCTAGGATGCTGCTTTGAAAAATCTGGGCCACCTTCAAAGATTTTATAAAGTGACTCCTTTATTCTCATAAAGAGGAGAAAAGCAGGTTAATCATCTATTGACTCCTCAGTCTTTTTACTGGCATAGAGCTCCGGCGTTAGTAAATTTCCGCTTTTTAGCTACCCAACAAACATACATCAGCAGGAGGTGCAGATAAAGATCGAAAGATTAAGCTTTGTCACTCAAATGATAATTAAAAAGAGTATTTTAAACACACTGTAAATATACACAAGCCATCATGAAATCATCAAAACCCTGACAGAGCTCACCACCTCCAGAGCATATAGACTATCCGGGAGAGGGATATTGATGTTAAGTCCTGCTTGTCTTGGAAGATTGTCATTAACTGTCCCAAGCCTGCACTCAGCCAGCCACCTGAGCTAGGGCAAGACGGGGAATCTGGCTTCACACATTCTAGTGGCAGATTACTGGGATTTGGGACAAGCGGTTTAATACACATTTAATTGTGATCCTTTTCTATTCCATTCCAAGCTGCCTTAAAATATATTATTCCAAGCACTTAAATAAAAATGACAGAAATCAAGATTCTGTTGTCCTGCTTTTAAAAAGTAATTTCATATACAGGAAAGATTTGGGGAGAGCAGATTAATTTCTACTAAACATTTCATTTATAACATGTCATAAAAAGACACACGAGCCCACGTATATTAGAAGCATGCAGTAACATCACCTTTCATAAAAAGAAAAGCTTGTCATCACAATCTTATTAGGGTGTCACGCATTGTTAAACTGGTAAAATATTTCTGTATATTCCAATTAGTGTGACCATTTATTGGCACAGACATTACAGGGAAAACTATCTTCTTTCAAAAAAAGTCCTTTCCACTGGGAACGAATCCTTTGTTTGACAATTCAGAGAATGCTATTTAGAGATTTTAATTGCTCAGTTGATGTGTGGCTGGATCTCAATAATCAAAACAATAAAATTGTTGGGTTTTTTTTTTTTTTGACAACTGTAATAAAATGTTGGTAATGTCCTGGGATAGTTAACTCGAGCTGGATTGACACTGTCAGGTTCTTTCCCATATATCTTTTTTATCAGAGGCAAACAGTCATCTTTTTAAAAGTGAAAAGTGCATGAATAACATGGCCATTATCAAGACATTCCAAATACAACTTCATGTCTACAAGAACAATCCGACTGGATTATCTATAACAATCTCAACTGATTATCTAGGAAAAGGAGCTACAGTTTTTAATGAAAAGGAAAATAATTCTTCAAATCAGTTAGAAAAAGCCAAACACTTCAATAAAAATGGGCAAAAGACCTGGACAAATATTTCACAAAAGAAGAAATGTAAATAGCCGTTTAAATAGAAGAAAACACTGCTACTTCATTAGTAATCAAAAGAAGGTAAATAAAATCAAGGAGACTCTGTTTTCCTAATCTATCAAATTGAAACAGTTTATACGCAATGCACACAACACACACACACACAGACACTTACACAATTACCGGGGCTGTTGTAAAGGCACAGGAAAACAGGCTTGCTCATAGACTACTGGTGGACGCTGTATAATTGGTTCAACCTTTTGGAAGAATATTTTAGTAATATGTGTCAGAAGTCTTTAAAATGTGCATATTGTTTGACTCAGGAATTCAATTCTTAGGAATTTGTCCTAAGATGATAAAAATTCACACAAAATTTTTATACAAGGATACTCATCCCAGTGTTCTATATGATAAGGAAAAAATAGGAAACAACCTAAGTGTTCAACAATAGGAGAAAAATTAAATAAATGTGGCATGTCTACACAAGGGAATCCTAGTTTCTATTAACAATCATGTTCCCAGGGAATATTTAAAGATATGAAAAATATTTATGATATAGTAAGTGAAAAAAATCCTAATTTTGCTTTAAAAAGTATATACGTAACAACAGGGACCTACTGTATAGCACAGGGAACTACATTCCATATCCTGTAACAACCTATGATGGAGAAGAATCTGAAAAAGAATATATATACATGTATATATATATAACTGAATTACTTTGCTGTGCACCTGAAACTAACACAACATTGTAAAGCAACGATACTTCAATTTTTTAAAAAGTATATACATATGTATGTATGAATGCATTGAAAAAAGATTGGGAGACAATACACTAAAAAAATATGCATAGTTGTTACCTCAAGGTGGTGGGATTATAGGAGACGTCTCTTTTCTGTTTTATACATCTTTAAATTAAAAAAAAATTTTTGATGAGTGCAGATTACATGCTAATTTAAAACATGCTCACTGAAAAAGCAAACTCAGAAATATTGTTTATTTTAAAATGTTTCCTACCCTATTTTCGAAATAACTTCCCTTATGCAACATACACTTAGATCTAAATATGTTTCTTCTTTGAAGAAGAAGAAGAGTCTGGGGTGTCCACACAATGGTAAGTTTTATAGATACGTGGAAATAAGGCATTTTTCAAAGTTGACAAGGGTGGAACTGGCCATTAGGATGGTCAGGCCCCAGGCCTGAGAAAACCGTTTGTTCATTTTACAATGTTAATGCACTGGATGGAATGCAGGACACCCGAAACATGACTTTGGTGCCAAGGGAAACTGAGCATTTGGTCTGGCACAAACGACTGGCTGTCCTAACAGTCGACAGGAGAAACACAAATCAGCAAGGGATTTGTGCTTAATTTTGATTTAAAAATTCTATCGATGGGGAAATTCTTATTTTAAATACTCATATTCAGAAGAAGAGCTCCTCCCGGCCATCGTCAGCTTTCCCACACCCACCATCTCAACCCCAAAACACACACACAGGACTCTCTGACTTCTTTTTTTCAGGGCCTACAAAGCCCTGGCGTGAACTTGGGGACCACACACGTTCACTGAAATCCCAGGCCAAGCTTGACCTTGAAGATGAAGACCATTATGACCTTGCTTAGGTGAGATGTTTCGAAGGCTTCGGATTTTTCACTCTGAGAGTGAAAATTCATTAAGTTGCTGACTACAGAGTCAGAGCACAGAGACATCCTATTATCTTCTCTAACTTAGTCTGCCTCCTGTCCAGCAACTTCTACATTTTTTCTTTTCTGCTGGATTCCACTCGGGAAGAAAGGCATCCTGACTCTTGAGAAGGCCATCTATTCTGGTCTATTTGAAGATGAGGAATAGAATAGGACACGTACGAGAGGAAGAAAAATGAATTGTGGGCAGGTCAACAGTTACTGGTTTATTGACTGAGCACCTACTATGTGCTGAATGCTTTATCATGTTGTGTATTATCTCATTTATCTCACATATCACAGAATACCAAACCCCAGCCTGGTAAAGTCCTCTCTCCTCCAACTCTAGCCAGGATAATTCATTATGACCATCAATATTAAGGCAGCTTTCAAAACGCAAAGTTTAAGAACTAGCTCAGCTGCAGGTTTCTTCTTCTTTTTTTTCTTTTTGCGGTACGTGGGCCTCTCACTGTTGTGGCCTCTCCCTTTGCGGAGCACAGGTTCCGGACGCGCAGGCTCGGCGGCCATGGCTCACGGGCCCAGCCGCTCCGCGGCATGTGGGACCTTCCCGGACCGGGGCACAAACCCGTCCCCTGCATCGGCAGGCGGACTCTCAACCACTGCGCCACCAGGGAAGCCCGGTTTCTTCACTTTTAATACCGGGGGATGGTTCAGACTCACGTCTAGACAGAAGGGAGAAGTGGCCAGCTCTTCTTTCTGAACTAAGGAGATGGGGAGCTCTTCTAAAACAGGAAACCCATTGTGGCACCTGTAGCCAGTCTGGCGAGGAGGCTGATTAACAAGGGGGAGGGGGCACAGGGGTCTAGTCTGGGCAAAGGAAGATGAACAGTCCGTCTCTGAGCCATGCCTCACTCACACCAAGATTTCTGAGTTTGCTTTTGTCTTTAAGCTCAAATTTCCAAATTCAGATGCAGAGGAGAATCCGTCTTTCCCTTCCCCACTCAAGCCTGTTACTCCCCCCTCTCCCCAGCTCGCTAAGCGGCTGCATTTATAAATGACTAGAAGGAATACTTTATGCCTGGCCAGCCCTCCAGCAGGAGACAACTGGCTTTCTCCGTGGTGCTCAGCGAGCCCCACCAAGCCACTGCCGATGCCTCATTAGAACGCAAGGCACTCCCGCCAGCCCTGGGCACTGTATGCTAGCCGCCTGTGGGCTGCATCTGTAGTCATGACAGCCGGCCCAGACTGTTGCCTTCCACTGAAGACCAAGTACATGATCCACTGCAGTTAATCAATAGGATAATGGAATGAATCAATAGGAAAGATTTTTAGAAGGTCTTAATTAAAGAAACGCTTGCAGATACAAATGATGTCTTCAATCTATTGATGGTGCCAAGGTGAAGGGTTAAACACAAACAAAACCATCAACTTTATTTTGCCGGCATGCCTTCCACAAGAGAACAACCCAGCAGCCTCCTGGCCCCAGGGTCGGCCCATTAATCAGTCCCTTGTCAATGCCATGGCCACACTGTATGGGAAAATTAGGCTATGATCAAAAATTTTAATTACTAAACAGCGGCTCAAAACAACAATGAAAAATAGAGACGCACACCCTGTCTAGCCTTCCTTGGCCCCTAAAGCAGGAGCAGCATTCCCCATAAAAAACAGATCTGCAAACAAACTCAGGGGGTGCACCGAATTAGAATAATTAAAGAAAGCCTAAACTGACGGATCCCATTTGGGCAGGGGAATTCTCCAGCGGGCCTTCCGCTCAAACATGTTACATCAATATTTTTGATTCCCTAGACAGTCCTGCAGTAGGTACTGGTTTAAAGAGACATCAATCTGTGATGTCAGCATTTATCTAATGAACCTTCAAAAATCAATGTCCAGGATGGTCTGTTACATGCCGGCACCCAATTTGTCCACTCTCCCAGTCTTACCGGCTAAAACCTAAAGCCATAATAACAGTAAACGTGGACTCAAGTGGTCAGGTGGGATGGTTATACCAGAAGAGGCTGGGATCATACAATCAGTTTCAACCCTGAGAACTCAAAGGACACAGCAACAAAACAAGGAAGCCCAGAGACCCTTCTAAGCTTTCCAAGGGCCTCCTGACTCCAGACAGGCACATCCTAAAACGACCCGCTTCTTCAGATTATTCCCTCCTCCAACTGCACCTTCCCCTCATGTAGTTTCCGTTCCCTTGACTGTTGCCTGACAGGATTTTGGGCCCATTCCTGACAGCTATGGTAATTTTCTGCTTTTTGGGTAACTCGACTGGGATTCCATTTAGCTCCACTCAACAGGAGGCCCGTGCTTAGTTCTTCTCTTGTTAGTGTTTATGCTCAACTCATCCTCACCCTTCTGTTAAGAGGACTCCTTGACACTGATATCTTGACACCCTAACAGGCAGAAGAGAGGGCCTAAGTTTGTTTCACTTCTTTTTGCCTCTTTAAAATAAATTGGCCTGTATGGGCTGCCACGAGGCTGAGCTATTTCAAGTGCATCACTCAGGATGACAGGTATGCCATTCACCAGGCCAGGATTTGGCCTGCCTTATCATCTCTGCTTTTATTCGCCGCAGTTCTCTCTCTCTTGACCACAAGAGTCAGTCCTGAGAGCCGTGTGGAGCTCAGACGGTTGTAAGATGCATGGTGTGGGCTCAATTCGTTGGTGCATGATTCCTGTCTATCTCCTGGAATACAGCTTTCAGCAGCCCCTTGTGCCAAGTTTGAGTCCAATTAAACTACAATGAGAGGTACCATGATTTCATTTGCTTGGATTGTCACATTTCAGAAGGTCAGTAGCCTGCGAAATGTTCGCTGTCTCTCATTAAGCTGGTTCCAGCAACTGTGTAAAGTCTCTAATTTAGCTTCTTTTTATATTCCGCTTTCAGCCCTGAAGATGGCTGCCTGCAGGGAAGGATCCTATGCCACCCGTGGTATTAGAAAGTGTTTCTGCCCATACAAATAGAATAGCAAAACTGACCCTATGATAAAAATGAGATGACACTCTAAGGGTTCCAGTTACGTTTGTCTAGCGTTTCTCCGGAAGAATCCTCGCTTCAGAGAGGAGGCATGTACGTTTGTTTGGGGGAGGGGTACAGTCTATGCTAAAGAACTCTCAGTATGGTGATCATATTTTCAGAACCACAAGTAAAGACCTGTAAGTTTTTATTTCCTGATACGAATGTTTATTTATTTTAAAATCTTAACGCAAACATTAAAACAAACTTTCTTTTAGATATGCAATAAAAAACGAATTGCCTTTAATCAAAGAGTGGAAATCAGAGTTGTCCTGGAAATCTGATATGTATTAGACACTGGGTAGATCTCATCTGAGTTCCGGTTGGGCTTAAGGGGGGAAAAAAAAATCACCATTCTGTAGACTGTGAGTATGCTAATTTCCGTTACGGCTCTGGTCTGATAAGGAAATTGCTATACAGATGCCTCATGACGATTACGGTTTATTGACTGAGTACTAGATGCCAGGCATTTCGTTAAGAGCTTACACACAGAATCTCACTTCATCCTCTCAATAACCCATTTTCCAGATGAGGAGAGTGAGGTGCAGAGAAAGTTAACTTGCTCAAAGTCATAGCTGGCAAGAGAAAGAACCAGGAATCAAACCCAGGTCTGTCTGACTCCAAAGCCCTTCTTCCTAACCATTTTGCCCTTACACTTCAGTGGCAAAGGCTGGCTCAATCCCTATCGGATTCACAAAATACAAACTGGCAGGTGCACAGTGATAGGAGTCATGTCTGTCGTGCTTCCCTCGGAGCAGAGATTAGCATGGCCACTGAGTCAATTTCAACCTTGGCTAATGTATTCACTTTGGTAGACAGGAGTGTTCTGGAGTTCCAATCCTTCTAGTAACCTTTCCATTCTGAAAAATAATACTTCTGAGTAGGGTTCCTTTTCTAACTCCCAAAGAAAATTTAGAAAATGTAGAAATGCCCAATGCCTGAAAAAGAAAACTTAAATAATGTATAATTCCACCACCCAGATATAATCACTCTTGGTGCAAATTCTCTATTGCCTTATTCTTATTATTTATTTTTGTCTATAAAATGGATGATTTCCAGTATTATTTGCTTGGTGTTTGGTGTTCTTCTCAATGAATATACAAACCCACCCAGATTACACGTCACGTACTACCTATGGATGTTTATAATCGCCGGATTAAGTTGGCCACTCCCTGAACGTGAAACCCTGGTTCTTTTAAATGCGCTGCCACCTCAATTGACTCCATAGAGATGAAACCTGGGACTTTTTTTGTTTTTAGGCCCAGGTGCTGAGAACAGCCCCAGCTGGCTGAAAACTGAAGGTCAAAGAGGCCCTGGGTCTGGCTGAATGTGCCAAACTCTGAATCCCAGAAGCTTAAAATATAATCAGAGTTCCTTCTACCAGCTCAGGGATCCTTGGATCTTTTAGTATTTCTTATTAAAAAAAAAAAAAAAAAAAAAGACAAAAAGAGCTCAGCATAAAACTGAAGAGATCAGTTTAATTATGTACGTGCAAAAAAAATAATCAAGATCAAAAAATGCTTTCATTTTCTTGGGTAATTTTTTTTTGAAACATGTATGGTTGATATTCTTGCTTAAAAGATGGAAATGATACTTCAGCCTACAGCAGTCAAGGCTTTACGGAACGGAGGCTGAGGCTCTTTGCCTGGCCCTGGGAAGGGTGTGATGAACACAGTCTGAAATCAATATCAGGCAACAGTTACTGCATTCAATATTATTTGCCGAGATGGGCTGCTGGAAGAGGATGGGGGGAAGAGAGAGGTATGTCGATAGCTTTAACGAAGCACTCCACAGCTATGCACAAAGGGAGGTCAAATAACTATCAGCAGACCAGTCCCCACTGTAAGTAGTAAAAATGATAAAATCAATATTATTAAATAAAAAGTTAGCACTGCTATTGAACCCTCTCACTATCTCGGCAGCGCCTGGCTGAAAACGAAGGAGGCTATTTTCCAATCTCTTCAGGGGCAAATGTTTAGGATCAGAAACATCTGCAGAATGTGGGGGACAGAGAGGTATTTTTCACATATAAACTGAGCCACGGGAACATCTGAACAACAGGGCCAGGTAACTGTCACCATGGAAGACAACGATCCTTCCCACCCAGGTGGACATATACTCTGAGGGCCACTAAAGGCTACATCATGTACATGTGGACTTTGCTCCTCTGTCCTTCAGGGTGACAGAGGTTGGTCTGGCTTGGAGCTTTCCAGGAAAAGAGAAAGGTCCTACTTGCTGTCCTTTCAGATCCTGAGATTTGGAAATGTACCAGAAAAAATCATTGAGGAGAAAAAGGGGGAAAAAAATACAAAAAAGAAAAAAAAAAAAAGGAAGAAAGCAAAAGGAAAAAGAGGAAGAAAACAAGGGCATTCAGTAGCCGAGAGCTGACCTGTTCTTGTCAGCCCAGAGGACTGTGGGGAAGCTTCTCGAAGCCAAGGAGGCATTCGTTACTGCTGGCTTTGGGTGGTTACTTCTGTAAACTGAAGGCAGCCTATAGCAGGTATTGAAAAAGATAAATTTAGACTAAAGATAGTCCAGCCAAAAATTCCTATGAAAGTAGTAAGCTCCAGTCATATCTGAAGGAGGAAGGAAAAAGGAGGGGGAGGGGGAGGGGGAGGGGGAGGGGAGGGGGAGGAGGAGAGGAAGAGGAAGAGGAAGAGGAAGAAGAAGAAGAATGGGTAAAACTGAGTGACAGCCCTTCGGCAAGACTGCATCTACTGCTCTGACCTGCATTTAAACACAGAGATGCTTAGCCTTTTGAAAACCTAAAGTTGGCTCCCTTGTTTGCGTTTCATAGAAACTACTATAGGAAGTAAACAAGAACCTTTGGTGAATTATTTAGCATACAAATAAACCAGCAAGAAGGCTAAGTAGGCCTATATGAACTAACTGGATGGAAATATTCATCTGTAAATAACCCTCCAATCTGGTGCTTTCACGTACAAATACTACATGGAACATTAGACACAACTAGCTTCTAGGGATATTTAGCTCACTAGAGAGCAATTTTTATGTCTACTGGCATCTGTGGGTAGTGATATGGACTGACTGTTAATATAACCTACATAAAATTTATGTGAACACTCACGGAAATAGGAACACACTGTCAGACAGCTGGTGTCTGATGTGAAGCACATGCGGATTTTATACGCACTGCGTAAACTAACCTTTGCAATAAAGATTTAGCAGGTTTATTAGTTTAGGAAATCGCTATAATTAAGGATAATTCATAATGGCCGCTTATCCACTCTCCAGCAATAGCCAGCTTAATTTAGGCTCCATTTCTTTGAGCCATAAATAAGTGAGCTGCTACCTTCTGCACAGATGTGGCATTCAACCTGTTCATGTTGGCTGGTTTTTGCTTGTGTTTTAATCAAAGGCATTAGTAGATAAGACTATAAAAAGCACAGCCTTTGAAATAAATTAGCAAGAAATGCATAGGTGAAGTTTCTTTTTTTAACTGCTCCAAAAACAAACCAAAAAAAGAAGGTAACCTCTCCCTCCAGAGGTAAAACAGTTAAAAATAAATAATCCTTTTAAATGTACTTAAAGGAACTTTCATTTACAAACCCAAGGAAAGAGAAAGTGACAGAGCAAGAACATTAACGAAGGCGGAAGAAATATGAGTGTGACCTCTCTGCAGTACTTCCATTTAACAGTGCATGTAATTAAAGCCTGACCTTTGCAAATGCAGCACACTCTGCCTTGCTGCAGCGTCCCCTGCGATATAAGACCCCAGCAAGGGCTTTAGGGATGGGAGGTTTCCCCAGCTAGCTCTCTCTCGGGCCTTCAGTGTCCGCTCTGAGAGATGGCTGTGCTTGAGACATGGCCGCACTGACGCGGACATCTTTCCTGCCAGTCGTTAGCAACACCTGACACTCTTCTTTCATTCATCCACGCCATCTTTGCACTACAGCCCATGCACTCTGCAAATGTTCAGGGCGTGAGTCAGCGAAAGGCAACTAGTGCCAGAACGTGGGTCCAGATCCTCAGCATCTCCAATGCCGATGAGTTGGTGAGTGTCCCCTAGGTGTGGGGCACGCTGCTAAGCCCTTCCCGGTCCGGTCTGAACAGCCAGCCCAAGCCGACCTTCATCTCCCGAGATCTCCCCCAGGGAACTGCAGGTTGATTGACATGGGAATTTGGAATCATATGAAGGGTGAAGCTCCACAAAGACTTAAGAGTAGCTTTGTTCTTGAGATTTTCTTGTTTGTGGAGTTAATCACGGTGTAACAGAAAGGGTGTTGGTCTAAGAGTTGGAAGGTCTGGGATATGTTTCCCAGCTGTGTCACTTGTCATCTGCTGTGTTCCCAAGAGAGCTAGTCAGCCTCCCTAAGCATTAGCCTCCCCACTTGCAAAGTGGGTCATCATCACCTGTCCCACCTACTTCATGGACTGCTATAAAGACTCTGGGAAACACTGTCCACAAATCTCCTGGGACAGTAAAAATGGTGAATTCCAGCCCAGCCCCTTAGGAGTGGGACCCCTCCACCTCCGAATTGTCCTGTAGTAAAGCAGGGCCAATGATATCTGCCTAGTTACCTCACCATGTTAAAGAGGGTCAAGAGAAATAATGTGTGCAAAGGTGGTTAGTCAACCCTGAGCAGCACTGCTGTGCCAGTTATTTGAACCAGGTCTCCTCCTGAGACAGTCTCCAAAGATGCTGCTGGCCCATGGGTTCCAAATACACCAAGGTCCCTCACGGTCACTCAGACCAGACGGGGATGGCGAAGAGGATTTGAGGAGGCTGAGGTAATGCAAAGTGCTGATGGGCACGATACAAACATGGGCTGGGCACATCAGTTTAAAAAAATTCTATCTTCAGGGCTTCCGTGGTGGCGCAGTGGTTGAGAGTCCACCTGCCGATGCAGGGACATGGGTTCGTGTCCCGGTCCGGGAAGATCCCACGTGCCGCGGAGCGGCTGGGCCCGTGAGCCATGGCCTCTGAGCCTGCGCGTCCGGAGCCTGTGCTCCACAACGGGAGAGGCCACAACAGTGAGAGGCCCGCGTACCGCAAAAAAAAAAATTCTATCTTCATACCAAACGAACTTTTCAATTCCTGGGAAGGTAGTAAAGGTGGCTGAATTATCTCTGTTCGTAGTCTGACCAGGTGAAGAGTCAGGGATACGGTAAGTTAAACTCTCCGGAAGAAACTTCTCTCCCAAAGCACTCTCATTAAGAAGTTGGGTATGGAACTAAAACTGAGGAAATTAGCATCATCTGATACATTTTTATTGACACATTCTGGCAGTCAGCGTCCTAACCATCAAGTTGGCATATACACGGAAGAGCAGCAGATAGAAGGAGAACAGAAAGAGGAACTGTGACAAGCATTAGCACAACTCAGCTGTCCCTGGCCTCAGGGTCCCACTGACCGTGGCCAGTGCGGTCATCCAATGAGAGTAGGGGGGTAGGAGCTGGACAACTTCCAGGAGAATCTGTGCAAATCCAGAGCGAGGAGATCTGTAGCCAGGGAAAGGCCCCCGGTTCGCATTTCATCGCCAAGGCCCTGAGAAGCAGTGTGGCCTTGGCTCCCAAGTGAACAAAAAGAGCTAAGAGTTCCCTTCAGTCTCCTGAGCTCTGGGTATCTGGCAGGCTCACCTGTAGCCCGTGATGGTAAGTGGCCTACCCTCTTTTTAATTCACGTACAGGCCTATTTAATCGGGGGCGCACTGGGAGATTTATATCCCATTACAAAAGTGATCTTGGCAAAATAAAAATCTAATGCCGGGGGTTGTAAAATAGCGCTGAATCACAAAATGAGGGAGCAAGTGGGGTCAGGGAGTGGGCTGGCCCTTCCCCATTCCAGCATTCAGACTGAAAGTATTAGCCTGAAATGAGGAACATATTTATCAGGAAAATCTTTTATTCTTTTAAAATAGAGTTTCCTTTAGGAGTCAAAGTTCACAGGAACATTTACCATTCTGGGGCACAAATTGACATCTTTAATAAGGCTTCTGGAAATTCAGAATTTAAATCACGGTTAGAATGATAGGGTCAGAACATGTCAAACTGAGAACCTGGGGTCAAAAAAAAACAAAAACGTTTTCATTAGAGCTGAATGGCTTAAAAACATCCTTAGCCTCCCCAAATTATGAACTAAAAGAAAGAATCTTAAAACCAACAAATAGGCCCCAGGGTTTTCTAAGGAAAAATCTGGTTGCAAGAGTCTGCCTGGACAGGGGAATAAATGTTTAAATATATACAATACAGCTCAAATAGAAGTAGTAGCAATCAGAGTAGTAGCAGCAGCATTAGTAGTAGTAATAGGTTAAGCTACATGTAACCATTTTTGAGGAAACGAGAGTTCCAGAAATAGAAGGAGCTCTATATTAAGCTCCTAGAAGTAAAATTAACAGGGTAGGTAGGTATAGGTGAGATAAATCAAGCATACTTCCACCTATGACAAAGGTAGGTGGCAAAAATGACAGCAAAGGAATAGGGCAAGAGGACTCATTTGGGGGGGAAAAAAAGAGCATATTATGGTAATTCCTTTCTTTCAAAAATGATTACATTAAAACAGTCAGGGGACTTCCCTGGTGGCCCAGTGGTTAAGAATCCGCCTGCCAAAGCAAGGGACACAGTTCGAGCCCTGACCCGGGAAGATTCCACATGCCGCGGAACAACTAAGCCCGTGCGCCATTACTGAGCCCATACGCCACAACTACTGAAGCACGTGCGCTCTAGGGCCTGTGTGCTGCAACTACGGAGCCCGCGTGCCGCAACTACTGAAGCCCACACACCTAGAGCCCGTGCTCCGCAACAAGAGAAGCCACCGCAGTGAGAAGCCTGAGCACCACAATGAAGAGTAGCCCCTGCTCACTGCAACTAGAGAAAGCCTGTGCGCAGCAACGAAGACCCAACGCAGCCAAAAATAAATAAAATTAAAAAAACAAAAAAAACAAACAACAGTCAGAACAAGGATTTGCTAGATGAGTCTCTATACCCTGTAGCCAACTATCTTATCAACACCAGCAATCTCGATCACTGTTACAGAAAAGAGACGCTCGATCATCGGTTTGCTTTCCTTCCCCTCTCCTGCCGACCTGCACATAAGACACAGAACCCACCCTGTCCAAAACCCTTGGATCCCCAGTATGGTTACGCTCGTCCCTGGGATCAAAATCGTCCTTCTAGGTAAAAGAAAGACAAGAGCTCTAAATGACTTTTGTTCCAACCCCTGATGGTGACCCAAGGAGGTTTTTACTCTTATCATGCATGCTTATGTGTCACTTCAAATCTCTTTCAGAACTATCCAGGAAGATGCTAGCGCATAGCCAGGCATTCATGACCTCAAGAATAATTAAAACAAGGATGGCATAGCCTGTACGGCAACAACAACAGATTTCAGCACTGGACCACACAGTGCTGTTTGCATCTCCAGCCCAACTGGGAAATAGCAGTTCCAGCGTACAGCCTGGTTTTTTTTTTTGGCCAGCGATTCCCTCCGAATTTCTTTCAGTGTGGACAAGCAGATTCTCAGCCAGAACTAACAAATCTCTCCAGCATAAAAGATACATCGGAGCCCCCCTGCCCCCCGCTTCCTCCTGCCCTTTGCCTGGTGCCCCTCACACCGACAGCTTAGCGGTCATATTTTGCTAACTATCAAAACTTGGATTCATTCGATTTGCAGATGGGGACCCCTATTGGTATGAAAAAAAAAAATCCCAGGGAAAATGGAAACTAGACACAGCCTTCTTCACCAAATATGCCTGAACTCAAAGACACAACATGCACAATTCCATTTCACCAAGAAAATACGGATGGAGCATTGAAATCCTCTCCCCCTGCAAGTGCACCAACAGACACCCCTCTGGGAAAAGCCTCCCCCCTTTCCCAGCGAGGCTCTAAAGGCAACCTCCTGGCACCCCCTGCAGGGACACGTATGTGCGCACGCACGCGTCACTCCAGCCGCCGGTGTCACCGGGGCTGCCGTCCATCTCTTTGCTGACAGATCTCTGTGTTGGGCAGGATTTCCAATCCTTCATGACTATCTATTTGTCACTGCAGGTGAGTGGTGGCACTCAGGCTGATCCCCAGCCACTTTCACAGTTACTTATCTGTCTTTATGGATTCATCCTGTGTGTCAAGCCAGCGCATAACAGCATTACTGTCAGGGTGACAAAACTGTCCCCAGAGTGCCACAAATGATTCTCTCACCTTATGGCTGCTAGCAGGGGAAGCGCGGTGACACTACCTCGCCTTGCTCATCCTTCTCCGGCCCGAGCCTCGTTCCACCACCTCCTCCTGCAGGGAGAGCTAGCTAATGATGGGCTCAGGGGAGATGCGTGATCTCTCAAAATTATAGAGAAAAAATGGGGGCAGGGCTAGTGTTCACCCCTTCCCGCCAGGCACCCATGCTCTTGTCACCTGCGCGGAGGTGGGGCACCCAAGTGTTGAACATCTGTCACTGCGGAGGCCCGAGAGGGGATCCCTTCCCCCTCCTCCCAAGGCCTGTCACTTGGCCACCCTCCCCAGCACACAGACAACACACAGTGAGGGAACCACGAGGCTGCTCCCTGCCAAGCTGTAAATCTGCACGGCCATGGCAAGCTGAGATCTGAATGTTGTCATTTTTAGAGCAGAAATATTAACTGGAACTAATAATATATAAAGAACTTCGAGGGCAGGTTGGATTTGCCAAATGATTTGTAATCATTTTCGGGAGCTGACTGCTTCAAAAATAACATCTCATTTCTTTTCTGTCTTGAAATGGAGCCCCGGTTCCATTTTCCTCCACACGCTTCCTTCGGAATGTAATTTTGACAGCAACATGGTGCCTGTGGCCATGTAAGTCGGAAGGAAGGTTTCTGCTTTTCCTTTATTTTAATCCCACAACAGCACGCCGAAATTAACACAGGAAGGGGAACACAGAGTTTTTATTGCCACTGGGAACTTGCTCGAGGATTCCGCATTAAGCCATGCTGGTCCTAAACCAGGCCCACAATCCTTTCACTGGCCTGCCCAGTGACCTTCTAATGCCACCCAACAGTTTCACAGATCTCTGCAAAATCAAGGTCAGTGGAGCCTAGCTCTGCTCACCAGGGAGGTCACACTATTATTTGGGGGCTTCGATAGTTGCTAAAAAAATAAAAAAATAGATAGTCAACAAGACACTCTACTCACCAGGTGGGGTCGGGGATGAAGTCTGGTTGGAAGGCTTTGCTTTCCCACCGAAAGGTCAACTGGAATACACGTGCACGGCGGGGGCACGCGCACACACACAGACACGCGCCAGTTCAGACGTGCCTCGCGCTCCGCTCTGTTCTTACCCCGATGAGCGCTCACTGTCTTGAGTTTTTTTTAAATAAGTTCAATCTGATTTCTGACACTGGAAAAACAAACCTAAAAGCAATTTAGAAAACACCTGCCCGTGAAGTCAGATGGCAAAATATCTAAAGCTTCTCTCGAAATCTGTGACCTCAGAGGCTGACATGGTTTGATGGGAAATTTAATGTAATAGGCTGCGAAAGCCAAGAGGCCTGTTGTCAGCAATGAAGTCTGAAAGTTAGCAGAATTAATAACACTGTACAATGGAAGAGCCCTCAAGGGACAGGGCTGCAGAACCAGGGCAGTGGGGAAAAATGACTTTTGAAGTCATTTCACTATGACATTCTGTCATCACTGCTAAACGGAAATAAAAAATCATCCAAATCGCCACATGTTTCTTTGTGTGTCCTTCCCTTATCTAATATAAAGTAATAACACCCCACCCAGGCTGGGAATGGACCCTCCAGGGATTCCGAGCGCTCCATTTTGAATCGCTAAATGCAATAAGAATAAATGCAAGTGGGAGTCTGTTTAGCAGAGAGTGATGCCTGGTCTGTTGCCCATCGAAAGCCAATAAATCTCAATGCTTCAACAAGAGATGAAAATGGTTATCTCATCATTGCAGTGCCAGGGCGAAATTTTCTCTGAGCCAGAGTATTTTTATAGATGATTTATGTCCGGGAAGGATAGTTATTTAGCAAAATGGCAGATAATGATGAATAGAAAGTAAATATGAATAGCAGCAAGGGAGTGGTGCTTTGCCGCTGCAGCAGACCAAACAAAATACCTCCATAAAGTACATGCCACAGATAATTGCCATTACACTGAAACTAGCATCCCTGGATGACTGGGAGTGAAATACAAATGAGCCCATCTGATTTAGTGAGTGACGGCTTTTTGTTGTTCTAGAATACATGCCCCAGGAGTGTGCTAATTTTTCGTGAAAGCATACTTTATGTCTTTAGAGGAGTAGTTATGAGCACAGGCTCCGAGCTACGCTGACTGGATTCAAATCTCAGCGCAGCTTCCTACTTGTGAGACCTTGGGTAGGTTGCTTGATTTTTCTCAACCTTAGCTTCCCCGTCACTAAGATGGAGATAACAGTAGTGATCTCAGAGCTTTGTTGCAAGGACGAATCTAGGGGAGCTGTACCATGATTCTTGGCCATGGAAGAACTAATACTGCATACACACTGGCTATTGTTAGGATCCAGCCACCCAGAGAACTATCTATTGCTCTTTCAATTTTATCCAGTCTTCACCAGTCGCTGAATCCTTCAGTTGAATCCAGAGTGAGATTTGAGAAGAGGAGAGCTGTGAGGCGAAAATTTGCAGCCTACTGATTGGGTGGAGGTCAACATTTTCCCAGTATGTTTTTTGATCATTCCACCATCACTAGCCTTAATTCTCAAGGCATACGAAATGGTCATACGAAAGAGAAGTAAGGAACAAGAGAAATTATTCATGGAGTTACAATGGAAAGGAAGTCTATTTGAAAAATAAACAGAACTGAATTTTTGGAGCCTTTGAATAAAAGATAAGTTGACTGCACACAGAATGTCAAAATGGAACGGAAGGTATTTTTTTAAACACTTTTTTTTCTGTACTGAAGCACTACACGAGGAAAAAAAAAACAACTAATTACAGTTTTAAATGTCCAAAACGCCATGTCCACCAAAAGCCCGGTGCTCATTAGTACTAGTAATTAACTTTACAACTGTCAACACAAACAGCACACAGGCTGACAGATAGAGAGGAGCTCTGAGGGTGCTAATAAATCTGGAAATAACAACTTGACACACAGATGCACAAAAGGATGCAGGTGATAAAGAAATGTTGACATCAAATCTAATTATCTTCGAAACGGCCAACTACAGCACGAGCCACAGTAATGCACTGTTATAGCTGGTGATGAGCCCCACTGGAACGGGGCTTAACCGCTGCCTACAACCCAGCTTTTACAGCCCTTGTCAGAGCCGGTGAGGACAATATCAAACAGGAAATTATGAGTGTCATGACCCCTCCAAGTCAAAAATCCAGTGATGAATATGGACTCAGCAAGGCATAGCAGATTACCCCCTCACGAGTTCTAAAGCTGGGATGATATATGACATTTTTATCAGGCACTTTCTCAGGAATGTCACCAAGAGGGAAAATAAAGGCCCTGCAAAGAGGCAACTAGGTGAATTATGCAACTGTAATTGCCGATCATAACCTGATATGAGTTGAAATTGCTCTGTTTTCATATTGAGATAGAATAAAATTGTCGGGAAATGCAATGGTTCCTTAATGTGGGCTAGATGAGTCTAATATTCTGATCATTTTTCACTCGGCTGCAAGGTAAATCGAGCTTCCTTAACACAGTCACTGTGGCCCAGGGCAATCGAGGGGCCCAATTTTACACTTGAATTGAGCAAATATGTGTAAACCACGATTTTTCATATTTTCTGCATGCATAAGAAGATGAAACATCTTCATCATCTGTATTGTCTGGCTGAGCTTATACAAAATATTAGTTTATCTCTCCTACTTTGGTTCATTCCATAAGCGAGACACATAGATCTGAAGGACAGGCAATATCCCATATATAAAACAAGTCCATCTTTCATGCAGTCTCATTTCACAAGTTCTCCTATTTAAAACAACAAACCCCCACAACAAAAACAGACACTGCCGCGGCATACAAAGGAAGCTTTTTTTTTTTTCTTAAAGGGGAGGAAAAACTCCAAATAAAGGCCCTGAATACCACCCATTGTTCCTTCGTCCTCCTGCTTGTGCAGAGGAGGTGGGAAAGGCCCAAACAATCTTTGCTGTCTCTCCTAGACTGCCTCCCTTTTCCCCCTCAGATCAGTTATACCTGCAAGAGGATGGTATCAGCAACTTATTGCTTTCCCGCTGCGGCCTGCGGCAAATGGATAAGGAATATGTCGGCTTTCTTCCTCCTTGGAGTCATTTCTAAACCTGGGAGCATCTTGATAGTATTATTGGGGTTCTCTGGTAGCCGGTCCTATTACTTCTCATTCCTGAGCCCCAGCCCCTAGAGGGTAGAGGACCCAGGCCCGGCAGAGCTGCTGCTTTATTGCAAAGTGAATTTTCCCCTCTACCTCTGTCACTCATCCTCAGGCCCTAGGTCAGCTATACAAAACCATCCATGCACAGGGCAAGCTCTGCTTAGCCTAGAGCATGAGGTCCTGGAAATGGGTCTGCTAATGAATCAGCCGTTCTAAGGGCCATTATAGCAGGGTCCCTATGGACATGTGTTCCTTCCACTGTGATTTAGTACTGACCATCAATATATCAGGGCTATACTGGCTGATGTCTTCATCTTCTCGTCATTTTCTACAAGTATTCCGTTGGTGAGCCCAGGCATGACTCTTCCTCCTGCCATGTTCAGCCATCAGTCACAGGGAAACCTGCACTTATACATCCAGCAAACACACAAAGCATTCAAATAATCTCATGTTTCTTTGTCCTTTTAAAAATTATCAAACCATTTGTTTCTAATCAAAGACCCCTGGATAATAGAGTGTTAGTGACAGAGAAATCAACGAGGGATAAATAAAACTGATAGACTGGGAAGAACCATTCAAAATGAGTCAAATTCAGCATGGGACAATCACACCCCAGAGCTGAAATCTTCTGATGCTTCTTCTGTAGTGTCCGACCTGCTCTATCATGACTCTGTGCTATACAGATCAATGCCGAACAGAGTTTGCTAAAACCGTCTAAAGCTGGGCTAAGCTAAGGTACAGTTGGGAAAAAGTGTTTCCTATGGTGTACTTGTGTGTGTCTAAGAGACCACTGTGTCAGTCTTAGGTACCCTCCCACCCTACCCTGCTCGAGTTTTCTCCTTTGTATGCCCACTGCATCTAAATGGACAGCACTTCAGTGCTCTCAAAGGCAGGGGCCTTGCCTTATTTGTCTTGTTATTCCCAGCATCCGGCACAGTCCCTGGCAGAGTTGGCATTCAACAAGTAATCCCTGAATGAACAAGTGAATGAAGTGATGCCTGTGGCAACTGGCTAGTATATTCAATATCTAATGCTGTGTAACAAATTACTCCCCAAATTAGGGGTTTAAAACAATAAGCATGATTATCTCAGAGTTTCTATGGATCAGGAATTTGGTTCAGGGTCTCTCACAAGGATGCAGTCAATGTATCAGAGGGTGCTGCAGTCATCTGAGGATTGATGTGGGCTAGAAGATACACTTCTAAGCTCATTGCCATGGCTGTTGGCTGGAAGCCTCAGTTCCCTACCATGAGGGCTTCTCCATAATGCTGCTCATAGCATGGCAGCTGGCTTCCCCCAGAGTGAGTGGTCCAGACAGAAAGAGATTGAGATTAACCACAGTGCCTTTTATGACCTAGTTTTCTCCCTTATTATGTTTGTCAGAAGCAAGTCACCAAGTCTAGCCCACACTGAAAGGGAGAGGATTACATAAGGCTGTGAATTCCAGGAGCCGGGGATCACTGGGGACCATCTTGGAGGCTGGCTACCACTGCTAGATTCTAAGATAACAATGAACTCAACCAACATTTATTGAGTTCCCTCTATGTAACAGACCCTGTGCTGGGTGCTAGGGATACAATAGTCAGTGGAAAGCAAGGTACATGGCTCCTGCCCTCATGGAGTTTACAATCCAGTAGGGAAGCTGGGTGTTAAAAAACTAGAATATGAGTATTACGTAGAGTGGCGGGAATGTAGGAGCACAGGGCACCCTTAGCTTAAGATATATAAACTGGAACCATAGGCCGTTAGACAGATTGTCTTTTTTTTTTTTGCGGTACGCGGGCCTCTCACCGCTGCGGCCTCTCCCGTTGCGGAGCACAGGCTCTGGACGCGCAGGCTCAGCGGCCATGGCTCACGGGCCCAGCCACTCCCCCATGTGGGATCTTCCCGGACCGGGGCACGAACCCGTGTCCCCTGCATCGGCAGGCGGACTCTCAACCACTGCGCCACCAGGGAAGCCCCAGATCGTCTTTTTATACGTGGATTCTTCCCAAATAATTATACATTGTCCTGAAAATAGAGTGCTGGATTGTAAGTGAGGGTGAGCCCTTAATAGGTAGCAGGCAAGAATCAGAGACGGTTATCAGCTTCCTCTCTCCAGCGAGAAACTTCTGACCAGGAGGGCAAAGACTTGCTCAATTGCAAAATAATAATTTTATATCAAAACACCTTCATTTTTCAGAGAGAAAACAAGTCATAGGTGGAGACAGAAAATCTGCTTTCTGAGCCCTAAAGATGCCCTTCTAATCACTAGATAAGGGGGGGATTGCACTGTACCCCTAAATGATCTGAACCCAACTAAGCCTAAACAAAACCTTCCTGAGTCATTTATTTACTATTTAAAATTTTCTTCATTTTTTATTTTTCAAATAATAGAAAGACAGTGAGTGTTAAGTTTGGGGGGGGTTCTGTTTTTCTTGTTTTGTTTTGTTTTTTTAATCCAAGGATCGACTTCTTTCTTCCTAGGGAATCTTTATTGAATTGCAACTCACTCGATATTATTAAGAATTCTGATCAGAGGTAAACATGCAAAACACTCTGCTGAGGGGATTAAGACTCTTTGTTAGTGTTTACATTATCTGTTTTTAATTCCTATATATCCTTTCTTTATCTCAGTGTTTCAACACTAGTTGCAAAACAGCCCTCACTAGCAGTAATGAGTCCCGGACCTTTGCAGACCTCCAGACACAGCTCCTTGTGTAGATAAGGCAGCCCCTTAACAAGGCTCCGTATCTGGATCAAGGTCTTTTACTGCTTTTCCACTTTCTTTGGCTCATCTGGCCTTCCAGAGGCTAAACCAGCTCACTAAATCAGGGAGTTCAGGGTGATGGCTTAGTCGGCTGAATCTCTGAACTCAGCTGAGTCTAATGAAATGGATATGCTGTTCTTGGCTTCCTGAGTACCAATCCCCCCCCTCCCCTCCCACCCCCGTACCGCAGCAGGGCTGAATCAAAACTGGGCCCTGTCCCCCAGTTAATCCCAGTTCACTGGTATGAACTAACGCTAAATGAAGCTTGTCCTAAGGATTTCAAGAATCAGGCACAACTCAAGTCTCCATCTCTCCCTTCCATGAATTTTCATGCTGCATTTGGGGTAAAGAATGCTCCCTGAGTTCTGCTTGCGTTGGAATCACAGTAAAGTGTCGAAGAAAGAGGAGGAGATTTTAAAATAATGGGGTTGGTTCGACTGCCACTTATTCTTATTTTATTTAGCAAGAGAGGAACTGAGTTCCGTCTTTTCTCTCCTGGAGCCCCAATTTTCCTCTCAGCCATTTCTATGATTACATATACCTTCTACTCTTTTTTCATTACCAACTCACCTACACATCGAAATGGTACCTATTTCATCTTCCTGTCCTGTCTCTTCCTGTATGCCCCTTCCAGAGACTTAATTCAGACACAGTTGCTAGGCAACTATACATCATAGCAGCCAGTCACCAATTACTAATTGTCCTCAGCACTTTAGCCTTACAAATCTGGACCGCCTGCAACAATGGCAAGTAGTTTCGATGGCCAAAAACACACCAAAAGGTTTCTTAGCTCAGTGAAGACAGAAGCACTAAAAATAAGGTACCACCATCATGGCAGTAACGAAGACTTCCGGTCTCTCATACCCACCAAAGCGCGCAGTTATGAAGCCACCAGCTTGGCACTGTTCCCTGGTCCTGCTCAGGGGGTAAATTGGAGGTACGGTTGGAAATATCTGAACACACGCACTGATGGAAAAGTGGACGCCGGCGTTTCACACTAACTCACCTTTCTCCCCAGTGGCACCACCCATTTCTACAGTTGCTAGTTGAATTGAGGGTCTATCAGTAATCAAATTTCAGCCTCAATTTTATGGTGAGTGTAATGGAGTTAATTTCTCTAATGCTAGCAGTTCATGGAAGGGGTCTCTTGTGGCCGCACAGACCTGGGATTCGCAGCAGCTGTCAGAGATGCCGCTAAGGAATTCCTTATTAGCTAAGATGCAACCAGGCAGAAAACTCATTACACAGTGCTAAATATACTGAATCACATCTATTAGAGAAAAATGAACTTGATAATTACAACAAATAACTGCAGAAAGTGTTCAAGGAAAACAACAATGACCCACACCAGGATCTAAGTATACATTGGAGTGTGAGCTGCCCAAGACTAAAGGGAAACTAGGAATGTGCAGCCTCGTGCTGAAGGAGAAACCAGTCTCAAGGTAGGTGGAGCTGATTTAAGTTGCCTACGAAAATGACAAATTTACATTTCAAACGTGCCCTTGTTTACTGGGTATATGGAAAATTTTAATTAGAAAGAAATGCTCAGAGGGTAAACGCTTTGTTTGTAGACAGGTTCCTGGTGCAGCGGGGCTGGGAGGGCTGTAAGGGAGCCCACAGTAAACATTCCGTTTGACAAATAGAGATCTCTAATAGCTCAGTGGCACGCACGATTTTCCCCGGAGCCTCACCAATGTTGAGAGTCAAGCTTGTCTTTTTCTCTAACACAAAATCGAAGTCTCTGAGTTGGAGGACCTTTGCCATCCCCAGCTGAGGAGTCTACAGGAGGAGACCCACTGCAAATATCGCCTACCCATTTTCTGAGTGCCTGACCTCACTCAGGGAAAGAGTCGCTACTCTCACAGGTGGTTCAGGGCACTTCTGCTTCTCATGGCAAGGTCACGGAACCAAGTTAATTTGAGCTGAGACCCAGCAGGAGATGATCTTTGAAAACCAGGAGGAGAAGAGGCTGGGTAGAGAGAGGAACGAGGAGAATAAAGACAGAAGAGGTGCCTTCCTATCCTAGAGGTCAAGGAGAGCCCCGAGAAAGTGTGACGAGCAAGGGTCAAAGCTGGCCAAAGCCTAGAGAAGTCCCTGACTCTGGCAACTTCCTCTCCGCAGAGGGGCCGGATGGACACGTTTTTTAAGCACAGACAGGGCAGGATGGTTTCACCTCTCTCACGTCTGCTGAACAAAAATACAACTTTGGCCACTGCCGGCAGCAGCAGAAGAGACCTACCCACTCCGAACCCTGGGAAAATTAAGAGTCAAGCCTGTACATCCACACGAATAACTAAGCAGCCCTTTCCTCTTATTATTCATATTTTAAAGGGAATGGAAACAGAAGCAGTGAATTTGATTTCTCTGTGACACTCAGGTGTGGTGATCAAAGAGGTCTATTTCCCTGTCTTACTGTTCTGGTGGAATGGCCTTTGGCACAAGTCAGGGATACTCTTGTTTTTGTCAACAACTCAGTCTGTGGCCTTTTTTCCTAGTTGCCCTCCAGGAAAGCTTTCCTGGGGCTCTCAGCCCCAGGGCTTCTAGTGCAGTCACCCCTAGCCCTGGCATCATCACCCCGCTCCCCTAGCTTCCATCAAGGCAAATGAACACATGTGCTCAAAACTCCATGGGATATGAACTCGGAAGGATAGAGCCTTGAGAGCTGCTGGCCGCCACGGTGGGACCAACACCAAAGAGGCAGCAGTAGCGCATGGAGTAGAAGAACGCAGATCACGGCCACGCATTTGAACCCAAGGTCATACTGCACTGAAGTCAGATATTCTTGACCTTTTCAAACACATGAGCCAATAAATCATCTTTGCCGCTACCTCCCCACACTTCCCAGCCAGGCTTTTTCCCCCCAGTTTCAAGTGAAAGAATCCTGATAGAACATCACCTGCCCACTGTCAACCACAATGTTTCCCATGGACTCAGCCTGCCCTTGAAGGAAAGGACAGGGGAGAACCATATGACTTAAGAGGAAAGACCTAACCAGGTGACGGCTGACTCTGTTTAGTGGCTGCATTCTGTGGTCCAGACGCCCTGGGAATGGGCATTTCAGAACCCCGGGCACAGCATGGCGGGTCGCTGGGCACCGGCCCTTATTGCTGGCAGAAAGATCAGAAGACATGGGAGTTTCTGTCCCAACCAGTCAGCCAGCTGCACTGTGTTTCATCACGTATCAGTTTTTACTGAAAAGAAAACCATACAAATTTAATCAGCTCTTCATATGGAAATATTTAACTTTTTTTCCCCTGGAGTTGTTTGATATTATTGTTTTAAGAGTCAGGATTACAAAAAATATCAAGATGTGTGATAGTGGTGGACACAGAAAGCATCCATTTCTGGCAAGAATGCAAGTCTCATTTCCAGTAGACTCAAGTCTTAAATGCACTGGCGTCTCCGTCAATTGCCTGGCTCAATGAAGAACATATTACACGCCCATAACCATGAAGTATAAGACAAGAACGATCCATCTTGCACAGCCCTCACCCATTGTCAAGGCAGGACGCTATTATCGGTGAGAATCATATGATCTCAGAAAAGCTCCTGTTGCCCACAAGTTTAGGGAGCGTTCTGTTTTGGCATCCAAACCTCTGAGGTTTCTGTTTGCTGCTCTGCCCTTCAAAGATGTTATCAAACGGCCTTGTTCCAGAACTTTTAATCTCTGAAAACCTGTAATGTGGAACTCTCTTACCTATATGCCTATTAAAGAACGATGCTCTCTCTCCGTAGTCATAAAATGTAAAACACCTCTTAAGAGACTTCCTTTGTTTCCCAGCCAAGGGCACATGAGATGAAAGAGGCTGCCTTTTAAATATAATTTTAAAACATTCTGTGAAATAAAATGAAGTATTGATATATAGAGCGATTTAAAAATGAGGACTGCTTTTGAGATCACGGGGCAGTTTGAAGTGCAAAAGTGATGTAAGTTAGAGGCCAACGCCAAGAGCTTTCCATCTCAGAAATGGGTCATCAGAAACTTAGGGGCGAGGAAAATATAGCGCATTGGGAAGACATGTGCACTTGAAGACCACACATCACTTGTGTCAGTTCGTGAGGAGGGCGGGTCAGCTAACTGCAAAGCCTAGCCCAAGCCCAGCTGGGACAAATGTTGACACTGTCCCGAACCATCCCCAACCACAGTCTCAAATCCTTCGAAACTCCCAATCCTGAGAAACGTGCAAAGCGATAACGTGTGCAAGAGATGCAGCTATTATTAGATCACCGATCCAGATTCATTTTCTCAGTGCTATTTCACTTGATGGTGGAGGAATCTAGTTACTAAATGCCATGATATCTGCCAGGTGGGCAGAGTTAATCTCCCAGGCTCCTGTGAAGATTTCTTCTGGTCTTTATCATGTTAGTGACACTGACCTCTGCCCTTGAAGGAGAAGTGGTGAAAACTGTTAGCCATGGAGAAGAGAGAAGCCTGTTCCTGAGAGGAGGAGTTTGGGGAACACAAAGCACAGGAAACTTTTATGTCAACGTTATGGATCATGCTTTTTTTGGTGGAAGAAGAAATCCCATTGCTGAAATTGAAGACGTCTATCTCCAGGTAACCCACTGCTTGTGGTGTGATTTCAGTTGGAACCTTGCAAGTAGAATGGTTTTCTACTGCCTGTTCTGGTGTTTCTGTCACTTCTCATTGAGGTGTTTTTTTTTTTTTTTTGCTCTCTAGCAAATAAATCAGAAAGTTAATAGTTCTGTTGATTTGTTGAAGTTTGTTTTTTTTTTCCCCTCCCTTTTAAAAAATAAAGAAAAGAAAAGAATAGCTTTAGGGCTTCCCTGGTGGCGCAGTGGTTGAGAGTCCGCCTGCTGATGCAGGGGACACGGGTTCATGCCCCGGTCCGGGAAGATCCCATATGCCGCGGAGCGGCTGGGCCCGTGAGCCATGGCCGCTGAGCCAGCACGTCCGGAGCCTGTGCTCCGCAACGGGAGAGGCCACAACAGTGAGAGGCCCGCATACCACAAAAAAAAAAAAAAAAAAAAAAAAGAATAGCTTTAAAGGGGGGAAAAAACGATCCCAGCATGCTGACCAACCCCAACGCAGTTTCAGGCTGTGGTCATGCCAACTGTCTAGTGAAGAGAGAAATTCCACTGTAGCAGAAGTAATAAAATCTTCTTTTAAAGCACAAATACCATGCAGGGAGGTAACGTAAACCCTTGCATTGCAACGGGGAAGGTGGGGTCGTACAGAGTAAAATATGGACTGGAGCGCTGGGGATTTGCGGTCACCACACTGCTTTGGAGAATCTTTCACCAAAAGCAGCTGTTTCCATGACCCAGAACCTTCTCTTCCTCTTAATCCATCACCCAGAGGATTTTAGAAAGATGTCAGCTATTATCTGAAGCTATCTTCATTGTTATTCATATGACGAAATATTTATCACCCACTCTGCTTTTTCAAAGAGGCTGATCTCAGAGACAGCTAGCTGGGAGATTCTCATCAGCGTAGCAGCAGGCTTAGGGCAAAGCCAAATGTGACTGCCCTGGGAGACAGACAGGTGGATACGGGGAGGAAGCTACTGCTTCAGAGTCAACAGACCACTGTTATCTTATCCGCCCCCAAACCACAGAGCCGAGCATTTCACAAGAGTCTCTATCTGGATTTCTAGATCTCATAATTGACAAATAATTGACCTGCCTTAAAATAGGGGTCAGAGCTCCCCCAGTTACCACCCTTGGTGATGAACACACTGGGCCAACTGTTCCCCAGGCAGCCGGGAGGCATCCTGTCCCCGCCACAGGTCCCCTGCCTCGGTTACTGCAACAAAAGGCAACAGTTGAACGTAGAGGAAAAGTCAAGTGAAAAGAGCTCTCGGATCCCATGACACGAGGTATTCAGCGGCCAGATTGCTTTCACACAATCACTCGATATCTCTGATGATGGCCAGACTTAGACTGGGGGATCCACTTGCCAGGTACCGCTTGGACACTGAGAGCCGGCAAGCTGGGGACAGACTGCAAAGCCAAATGCCTGTTTCCGAATTCAGGCTCTTCACGCAAACATCCGTGGCCTTGATGCGCTGCAGAGTCCTGGGAAAAGAGCCGGCAGAGCAGGAGAGAGGGCAGGGCCCCAAGGAGGGACCACTTACAGTCTCTACCCCCTGACGGGCCTTCCCGCTTCCCTTTCCCGAAAACTCTGCTCGAGGGGAAGGAGGGGGCGGCGCTCCTGGGGAAGTGAGACGCAGTAGCAGCATCACAGTCCCAGTCATCCCCTTAACGCCCGAATGAATTAAACACCCAGATACAAAGACCTGTATTTCACGTCACCTGGTATTCCCTCCCGCCCTCCCACCACCCGGGCGGTATATAAACATTACAATTTCCCCCCCTCATCACTTTGGATTTAATTGTATTCCTAATCGAAAATGAAAATTAATTTGCTTTTGATCCATTCCAGGTGGCAGATCAGGCTGCAGTGGTAGCCGAGCGTTTCTTTTCCCCTCACTCTCCGAGTGACCACACACACACACACGTGCCCATAAACACCAGCCTGCGTCACGGGCGTGAACAGGCAGCAGCCTCTTTCTGCACAAGATCTTCTAGTGTCTCTCATCCCTTGGTTGATTGGCGCCGTTCAATTTTTTCATAGAAGATTTAGCAAAGTGACGATACTTGTGGAAATCAACTGCTGACAGACTTGCTGAGTTAAGTACATAATTAAGGCTGTGGAAATACAGATGTTGAACAATGGCGGCTTACATCAAGATGTGTGCGGGGATCACAAATAACCGGGCATCTGGTTTCTTTATCTAAGTACCTTTCTTACGGTTTGGATCTTAATTTTTTACAGTTGACAGCAGTGTTATTTGAGCCAGTCAGTGGCATCTGGCTGCTGGGGGAAAGAAAAAAAAAAAGGAAAAAGAAAGAAAGCAAGGAAGAGTGGGGGAGGGGGGGAATCTCCATGCACTTTAATTAATTGTGGAGAAATTACATGGTCCTTCAACCGTGTAGTTTGTCATCAGTACACATTACAGATTTATATTAGATGTTTCTCCACAGTGTCAGGAATAATTAAAAGGGGGTAGGAAATGATGCCAACCAGCAATGCTTTACATCGGTGGTGAAAGTTGTATATTTATTACAGCCAAACAATTTTAGAAGAAGATGTCAACTCAGAGGCTTGACTGTGCGTGGAATACATATCGAGCTGGAGGGGAAGCCAAGGCTGCTGGAATAATGAGAGAGTGTTCATGTTTAATCTAACAGGCCGACCAGAATTGGTGTGGCGTGCCAGAGTTATTAAGGATGCGGCATCCCCTTTTTTCTTCTAAAAGCATTCACCCCAAACAATAAGTAACGTACGCTTTTTTTTCCCCCTGAAATGATCTTCATCCAATTGCCCTTTCTGATCCTAATAAGAACAGAAAAAACAACTGTATGCAAATCACTTCTTTTGCTCAATTAATTTGTGCCACACTTTTGGCTTGGGCAGCACTGGTGGAATTACTTAGTAGAAAGATAGCAAAATGACTCTTGCCTTCATTCAGTACATGATTACAGCATCCCTGCCAGGGCCTTCCACTGAGGGGGCCAGGCACAGACAAGAGCCAGCGTGAATGGTAGTCACCGTCCTGTAACGCACATCTTTTGTTTGTTTGTTTAGGCCATGCTGCGCAGCATGTGGGATCTTAGTTCCCTAACCAGGGATCGAACCCGTGCCCCGTGCATTGGGAGCTCGGAGTCTTAACCACTGGACTGCCAGGGAAGTCCCCTGTAATGCAAATCTTAGTTTCCTTATTCCTGGTACCACTGAACAAACCTGGAACATATTCCTTTATCTTTTCTAGAGATCACAGGCAAGGACTACATTTAGAAACCAAAGGTCACAAAAAAGCTCTTAGAAACATCCCACGTCAAAGGGCATGGTACATCAATCTTCTCGTTAGTTCTTTCGATAGAGCAGATTTCCTTTTGTATCAGGAGTTCATCAGGCAGCACATTACCGGGGATGATTGGACGCCCTCAACCTTCATCGTGGGGCTTGCAGGAGACTCAAATAATCCCCTAGTATGCGATGCCTGTCACTTCTTATTTATTAGCTTCTTGCCCTGGATATTTTCATAATTTCCATTTAGCTCGTGTGGCCCCAGAAGTGGAGACAACCTGGGAATCACAGCCTCAGGACGGCTTCACCTTTGCTCCCACAGACTCAGACGAGAGCAGTGCGCCAAACCAGGATTCTCTCCTCAGCGTCTGTGGGTCTAAATGGTGGGAATCCTCCTCCCTGAAACCCTCACGAGGTATGGAAAACAGCACTGGAGTCCTCAGAGCAACGTAGGCCTCAGGGAATTGCCAGGTGGGTCTAACAGGGACAATTTGCTTCTACCATAAAGTAATAATACCCTCAATTATGTTAAACAATTTAATAACAATATCCTTAAATTTATAGTGCTTTAAAAATTTCAAAGCACTTTTGTACATATGATTTGATTTTACTAATATTTGTGTAACTCAATGTGGAGGTACAAAAAGGGGAGAAACCACAGCGCTTTCTTCTTCAGTTCTAAATAAAACACACACCTCACTCATTTTCCCTTTGCTGATGGCTTAGGAAAAGTCTGTGTTTCGCTTTCGAAAGTACTCTCTGGACTTCCAATATAATAGAAACTTCTTCTTGTGGCCCTGCATCCTTTCTGACTATTCCTATCTCTTATCACTCTGCCATGAACATTGCTTCCACACTTCTCTCTCTCTAAGACATCAAGGCCAGTCCTACCTCAGAAACTCCGATTTACTGTCCCTCTGACTGGAACGCTAGCTCCAGGTCTTTCAGATCTCAGCTTAAATGTCACCTCTCAGAGAAGCTTTCTCTGACCTCTCTAATATTACCCACCCCTCTACCCCCATTTCCTAAGTCACTATCTGAAATGACCTTATTTATACATCTGTTTAACACGGCTTTCTCCCACTGGCACATAAGCACCAAGAGAGCTTGGAAATACACAATTTCAGGGAAGATTTCCCTGCGTGCTTCAATAATTAGTCTCAAATAATCTATGTGTCAAATTTTTCTTTAATTCAGTAGAAAATCTTTAATCTGGTTAGTATAACTGAAATTTTGACTATGTAAATGATCTTTCTTCATCCCACTTGGGTTTCAAAGCCATGGGTGGAACCTCTCTTTTGGAGTGGTCCTAATGGAATTAACCAAATTTAAAGAGATGTTGACCTGAAACCATTATTACTGGAAAGAAAAGAATCTGAATAGAAGGTCCAGCCACTGCATCTTGTGTCCCTAAAAGGATTATTTAAGTCAATTTTTTCACCGTAAGTAATGAAGCGGTTCCCTCACCAGTCAGGAGGTTTGAACTCTGATTTGAATTGAGGTTTCCCGAGGCTCAGCCCAAAACCCCTGCTAAATGCAGCTTCGGGGAGGAGCCGCTAAGCGCAACTGTGGCCAAGGTGAGAACTGTTGGTTCATGCCTTGAACAGCAGGTACCAATGGCAGCCCCGCACGCTGAGGGCTGGCCAGGACCAGAAGAAAACAAGTTTAAATTCGAGCAGGCAGATTGGAACCCAACTAAGAAAACAAATTCCTACAGGAAGTGAGCGGCCTAATAAGTGACCAAGCGACTAAAAATCTCTGGAGAGATTAGGCTCCGTCCCTGACACCTGTACTTCTTGAGGACTGTGCCTGGTTCATGTCTGTAGCTCTGTACGGTTACCTAATATACTAAGCATTCAAGATCTATGTAGTGGAGTGAGTGTGGAGGACAGGTCTTCCCGTAAGCTCCATGAGGCCAAGGTCCTGTCTCTCCAGTACTCGGCACAGTGGGAGACGTAGAAGTTTGTGGAAAGAAAAACATAAATCAATGAATACATCAGTCAATGAATGAATGGGCCAGATCATTCTTGATAATCCTGTAGAGGTGTTAATGTTTCTCTCTCGAACTCTACATAGTTTCTTTCCAGAAGGCAAAGTATCTTTCCTTCTCCTCCATCCCTCTGTATCAACTCTGAAACAAAGATTCTCCTACTTTTGGAGAAGCAGAGGCGCCTCTGACAACCTGTCCTGCTCATCAAATTCATTAACAATACCTTCATTAAGCCTCAACCATGCAGCACCATTACATGATGTAGAAACAGCTAGAAGGAGCAGGTTCCTGGAGTCTGGGCGCGAATGGCTTAAAGGCCCCTGACAGGTGTGACGCGTGTAGTGTCAGCTCGGCTCTTGATCTCTTCCCTTCCCTTCTCATCCTCCCTGACAATCCAGTTTGCCCTTTTCAAGTAGAAGAAAAGGCGTGTAAGCAAAAGGCCCCCGTTGCCGAGGTGCGCCCTCCAGCCCTCCCAAGCCCTGCTGGCTGCTCTAGTTGTCCTGTCTTGCTTTTACACGCGGACAGCCATGAGGGCAGATGAAAAATCTCATGGCGTCTAAGGGACTGGATTTCCTCCCCCAGTTTTGCAGTCAGAAGTAGACAGCGAGGCTTGCGGGATGAGGGCAACCGAGAGAGTGGGGAAGGCCCTTCCCAAGTGGAGCACAATCTTGTTGCATCTGGTATCACGGCAGGAAGCACTTCATCAAGAGGCCACTGCACTGAGAGCCCTCTACCTGGATTTTAACCAAACTTGTGCCTCTACAGACCTGAGGTGTTCCATGCTTCTATCACCGGCTCCGAAGCCCACAGGGGTCAAGTTACATGATGTGAGGTTCTTCCCAACTCCTAGATTCTGATTCTATTAGTGCTTGAAAATATCCTCTGATTGCCTCTGGTGGGTCATCTTTCTGGGGACAAGTCTCTGCTTAGACCCTAATTTAATGCAGCTGTAGCCACTGTGACGAGGATTTCATTTTTGATGTGTTCACTACTGGAATAAAGGTTCCAGTGGTGCCAAAAAATATAGGCCTTATATTAGGGCGAGTTCACTTCCATGAGCAAGAATATTAGGTATACAGGTTCAGGAAGCCCTAAGACGAGAAGTAAAGTAGGGTGTATTCTTATTAAATGTGCTTTCTACAATTCTAAAAATAACGACAGCTTTGAGGATAATTTAAAGTTATACATAATACCACCATTCTAATAGACCTCGATGACATCCACATGCATATTTTTCCATATTTTTGAACATAAAGACTAAATAATCATTAATCGGCTGTTTTCATTTCATAGCACATCGTAAACATCTCCCCATGCTTCCATGTCGTCTTCATAAACGTTACCTATGTTTTTTCTAGAGAAGAGTCTATAAAAACTTAAACCATCTATTAAATAAGGGACTAGAAATATAAATCCCTTGTAATCCAAAAACTTCTAGGCAATAGGAAAAAATAACATCTGAAATCTGTGCAGCTGTGATACAGCAGAAGAAAAGTGAATAAAGGATATATTAGATGATTTTCCCTAAAAGCAGGAGCACTGAACCCTATTCTCTAGCTTTAGGACCTCTGGGAAATTAATCACTTTCCCTTTGCCTTAGTTTTTTTCCTCAATGAGACACAGAGGGTAGAGTTGGGTGAACTTGAAAATCCTTTCCTGCTCTAAAATTTTATGTTCATGCCTTAAAGCAACTTTATTCTAAGGAATACAAGGAACTACAGGTACAGTTTAACATACTCCTTACAGGAGTGGTACAGTGGAAACACACTGGGTTATGTCATTTCCCCCTTATGGGAACCGACCTCTCCAACACACATGGCTTCAGCAGCAGGATCCTGGCAGTCATATTTGCTCAGGGTGGCCTCACCATCCCCCCCCTTCCTAAGCCAGAGTGGATTATTCCAGAAGTGGTAACCCTCTTTCAGCTGTGTGGACAGAGATACAGCAAAAGTTGGTGTGCTGAAAGAAGGGAGCAAGCAGACATGCAGGGAAATGCAGAAACCAAAGACAGAAACCTCCACCCACAGCTATTCCTAAGATCAGGTTTAATGAGATACTCTGTATCCTCGACAAAGTTCTACCAAAACAGTCATGCCCCTTATTTCACTTGTATATCTCACCCAGCAAAAAAGCACTCATCGTTAACAGTCTCCATGAAGTGTCCTCAGTATTACTGCACACCTACATACCTCTTGGTAATTTAAAAGGAAAGAAACAAAGCAGTATTATTTGCTCCACCTGTAGGAGAGGAACAGAGGCAATGAGCTTGTAAAAACCCAAGTAACATCGAGATGTCCTGGCTGAGCTAGAGCTCAATCCACAGACTCTTGCTTAGCACAAAGACTACCTGTGAATTATTTCTGACCCTACAGCTTAACTTCTGTACGACTGAGTGGGAAACCATGAGAAGGAGCTAGAACGCTCAAAACTTCAGTGTTTTCAGAAACGAACCAGTTTCTGAATGAGCTTGGAGTTCTGGGCACAAAGAGGCTCCAGTTTTTGGTTTTGACCCTTGGATCTATCTTTATGACCCAGGGATCCTCTCAGTTCATTCTGCCTTCAATGCTAGGGACTTGGATTCCTGGCCCCAAGAAATGGGGTCTGGTCTTCTGGTTGTTTTCCCTCAGTCCAGCCCTAATGACGGCCCTCTTATGCATGCAGAGATGTTAACAGAGATAGGCAACACGGAAGCTTGGAACTGAGTCCAGCCAGAATGTTGAAAACATTAAAGAGCTAAATATTAGATTAGGACTAATGTGCTAAATTCAGAATACTGAGGGGCAATTGGAACCTTAAAATAGGATAGACAGCTGAAAACGTGAGCTTTTTTTGTGCTTTGCCTTCATCTACCCACCTATCTGCAGGTCTAATCTATCAGGTATTTAACCATATAGCAGAGATATTTCCTTCACTCCTCGGGGGAAGAAAGCCAGGAGGAATTGGTTCCATATGAAACAACGTGATCTCTATTACGTTTCTAAATTAAAACTTTGCAGCCCCTGGATGTGATAACTGTGTTTGTTCATTACACTATCTCTACCATCACCGCCACCACCACAAATCCCAACCTCAAAAACAAAGAAACTGGAAAGGGAAAGAAATGTATTCGATATATATCCCACGCCCAGGGATCAATGTACAACTGCGGTTTGGTTTAAAGAGGGAGGAAGTGAGGGCAAGATACAAAAACGTCTGACAATTCCAGTTATTTCAGCACAAACGTAAAGAATGTTCTTGGGTTTGTCTGCATCAAAACGTTCCCAAGGTTTCCCATAAGTAGCAGGAAGCTGCTTTGTGAAAGACCCTTGTAACACACTGAGACAATGATCTACAGTTAAGTGTTCTCCAGGGGGCCTCAGCATGACAAACCCTAATGGCTCCAAAGGAGCCCTTAAAACCTACCGTGTCAATGAGCTCCCCCAAGCATGGGGATTTAGAGTTATGGATTAGACCTCTTAACTGTTCTCCCCTCAAAATACCTTAAAGACCCTTGGCTCCCAGGGGAGGAGCCGTTAGAACCAGTGTCCGGTTAAGAGGTCTTTGGGAATTCACGTGTCGACATAGTTCCAGGACATCCAATGACGACAATGCATTCAGCTGAATGCCCCCCTGCCCCCACCTTTCATGTTACCAAAAGCCCGACTGAAGGGCCAGAACCCCAGTGACCAACCCCAACAAAATGAAGAAGAGACCTCATAGGGGGTCTCATGTCATTTCTGGCTGTGGTCTGGGTAGCTATGTGGTCTTGGAAACAACACCTATTTTCTTGGTGTTTTAATTGTTATACCAATCCAGTACTGATGCGGCAAGTTATCTTGCAAGTTTACATTCAGGAATACCTTAAAATAAAAGTAGACGATTTGACTAAAGAGAACATGTTTTACAGCCAAAATAACAAAATGGACAAATCAGATCCCGTTCCGTCAATAAGGCCCTTCCCGCTGACTATCAGTCGCTTTGAGAGGTGTGTGAGTTCTTTGGGAGCACAAGGAAAAACTCGGAACCAACTCTGCATTTTCTGACCTCAGTGGTTACCGTAACACACAAAAACGGTATCAAATGGATGATCCCAAACTCTCCCTGCTTAGAACGGTGCCCACGTACTATTATTGTGAAAGGGATTTATTCCAATTATGTTTTGCTGGTGACTCAATGTGCTTCATTTCCTAAGCACACACTGCCAATGAGGGGTGAGCGCCTAACACACACGGCTACAGACACCAGCTTATCACTGGAAAGTATTTCAAGCCAATTTCTGTGAAAACGTAAACTATGATTGTAAAAAAGTATAGCTCCAGAAGAATTAGAGAAACTTTAGTGGCTTGAAAGCATTAATGACCTTTTTCAAGATCCTAAAACTACTAAAAGAGCTCTGTTACCAGGTCTTACGTTCACATTATCCTATTGGTCTCGAGAGCTCAGTTCATTCCCCACCTGTGGCTAAACAGGTTCCAGGGCACAGTACTATACACCGCAGAGCATTTGGGAAACTTGTGGGATAATGACTGTAGCAGAACTGGAAATGATTATTTCCAAATAAAAGCTCTGTCCTCCCAATGTGTTCATGCCAACAGGCTGTGCTGAGATGGCAAAGTGAGGCACATTTTTTTTGGCTCAAATTTTCCATCACTCTTTCTTTTTCTTACATAGCTAGGGAATTCTTTTCATTTTTGAATCATAAAGCTCTTAAACTCTGGTTTTAAGATGGAAAAGCAACGGGATCTTTTATTAGAAAAGTGCGGCTGAGAGTGGCTTTGTTTCCTTGTTACACAAACATCTACCTTCCCAGAGAGAGGAAAGCCAATGCTTAATGTAAAGTCTATTTAGAAAGGTGATTTCACATATACCATTCAGTAATAAGGGAAATAACCAGCTTTAATTTTTTATTTTCAGATTTTTAAATGGTTTCAGAATTTGGCCTGCACTGCTATGTCCCCTCAAAGTGCCAGGGGGCCCGTGCAAGACACCTTTGACCTTCGCTACTCAGAAGTGATGCTGAGATGGCTAAAATGTGGACGAGGCAATACAACACTGAATGCATCATAAGTTAGACATGTGGAAAGCTGTAAGGACTTTAAAGGCCATCACCTATTAAAAAGTCACACTGTTCGGGGCTCACAGGACTCAGATGTTTCTGACCAATGTGGAGATTTTCCTATTGCCTGGAATGGGAGGAGTGCAAGTTTCATAAAGACAGTTTTAGACTAGACAGCTGTCTGTACTCAACTCAACCTTTTGCCTGGATCCAGATTCCTAGACTGAGGCAACAGGCTTGGCAGGAAGTACAGGGTTTTTCTGCCCCGTTTCTCCTCACTCTTCAAACTTGAGGACGCTGCCCCAGGGATTTACCAGCCCCACCGCCTGAACTTCGTTTCTCTGTTAGACAGAAAGCAGCCAATTCTTCAAGAATTACAGAGGCTTAGTCACATTACGAGAAAAGCACTAGTTCTTCAGAGACAACACTATCTCTGTGAGCAGGTGAAAGAAAAGTCACTCGGGAACTGACAGGTCATTGGCCAATTTGTCAGTTTCTGAAAACCAAGGTGATATGAAAACCTCTTAACCTAAATAGAAGCAAAGAAGGAATCTGGCTGTCAACTGGTAGAAGCATCAACAAGCCCTTAAACACAAGCCCTGTAAGAAGATAGTTAAGGCGATTATTAACCCACAATAAAATACCAAAATCGTGAAAACATTTGGAAATCTGTTTTCTTTCAATTACTGGCTTTGTACTTCAAGTATTCTTATATCTCAGGTCGCTGAGTTGACACGAAGATTAAAGTAATCCTTTGTGGGATAATTTCATAATTTTATCAACCAAGAGAACATCAAGGCAGTGCTACTTTCTTTGCGTTTTAGGTCTGATCAATAGCTATTTACATGGCTGTATCCTTAAAACTTCTCCCTGTACTTAAACCAAGTGCTGGAGTACACAACCCCCTCCCTCTAAATGTCTGGTTATTTCTAAGTTTGAAATCGAGAATCACACTTGACTCTGTCTCCTTTTTCATCTTTGTAACTAATTGGTAGAAAATTCTCTCACAGGGGCTTCCCTGGTGGCGCAGTGGTTGAGAGTCTGCCTGCCGATGCAGGAGACACGGGTTCGTGCCCCGGTCCGGGAGGATCCCACATGCCGCGGAGCGGCTGGGCCCGTGAGCCATGGCCGTTGAGCCTGCGCGTCCAGAGCCTGTGCTCCGCAACGGGAAAGGCCACAACTGTGAGAGGCCCGCGTACAGAAAAAAAAGAAGAAAAAAAAATTCTCTCACATTAGAAGTCCTTTGAAATTCATATCTCTCTTCTGTATCACTGCTCTGCCTAGTACATGCCCACCTCATGTTATTTCAAGAATACTGCTTTACTCCAAATACACTCCTTTATACAAGAACAACCCAATTCATCGTACACCTGCCGTCAAACTAATCTTCCTAAAATATCACCAGCATCATGTCACTCTCAGCGTTGGAAACATTTGAAGGCTTCCCAGAACTCAGCCCTCTCTTAGTGTCTCTCTCTTGGTCTAATTTTCTGAAACTTTCTATTTTAGCCAGGTAGCCTAACTACTTTAGGCTATGTTTACTAAATTACTATCTTATCCTGATTCTTCTGATGAATTCTACCTAATTGCAATGACCTCTTCCCAACCGTCTACATTTTACCCAACTGGAAAGTCAACTATTCCTGAAAATCTGATCTACGTGGCTTGAGATGAACCCACCATCTGACCTTGGACCTTGCTAATGAAATGACTATCTATCGTCTGGGTCTGTGAGGTCCCCTGGTATTTTTTCAGAGGTCCATGAATTTTATCAGAATTTGTAAATTGTCTGCCTTCATTTCAATGATAATCTAAAATAATTATTCTACTAGTTACATAGACCAGATTTCTCTTCAGCAGTGACATTTTGAAGCTGAAAAGCGTTTTTATAGAGTAGTACTGCTTTTCTTAATACTTCAGGGATTCACAACTGGTATCTATGAGCCCCTACTATTAGAAGGGTCTAAGAATATCCTTCTTCTAAGAGAAATCTGTAAGTGCATCTGACAGTCAAGTATTGTCATGTGACATATCTTTCCTAGTGTTGTCTTGAACTGTTATTTAGGACCTTTATTAGTTTATTTTTTCATGTTTCTGTGTCTTATCTTCCCAAACAGATGGTAAACTCTCTGGGGACAGGGATTATGTCTTAGACTTCTTTGGATTCCTGATGCACCAACCCTAATCTTGAAAAGAGCAAGCGCTTGGTCAAAACTGATTGCTCTGTTTTTGACTATGAAGGGCTGATCTGGTCCACACTGGATGCTAGAGGGGAAGAAAACAATGAGGACACAGTCTCACTAGATATCCAACCGAAAATGATGGAAAGGGAGTACTCAAACTGTCCAACTGTGAGCGAGCCTCATCTGCACTAGGGCTGCATTGCTTGGAAACATTTCCCAGCCAGTCACAGGGCTCCCAGAGGATGCTTTTTATACAACAAAGGTTTTCATCATTCCTTTCTTCCAGTCATACAATAAAAATCAAGACCATTTATTAGTACTAAGTAAAATTGAAACATTTCTTTCTCATAACTGGTAAGAGGTACCAGAATTTTAAAAAGGTGTTGAATCCGACCTATTAACGTTTCTGGTAAATCCTTAATCTGTGTTAATTTCATGCTATCGTATAGCGAATCCTAGAAGCACCATCCATCTCCTCTGTGAACAGGGTGGTCCTGTGTGTCATCCTATAGACTTTATTAGTAGCAAAATGAAGCCAGGAGATGTCAAGGAGACAGGATTAGAAGGAGCAGAGAACCTCAGAATGGGATTTTCCCACTTGAGGACTGCGAGAGCAGTGGAAAATTAATTGGCCCCTATCCATACACCGGGCTTCATTGATTACCTGCAATCTTTTCTCATGCAAGTATGTAGAGTTGATTTATAAGGATTTACAGACTGTAATACTTTATTGTGTTAGTTAAGAACTTGGGCAGCAATCGACAGCAGAGGCCAGCATAAATGAAACCACGGACTAATTTACTAGAAGAAAGAATATTCTTTAACCAGTACCTTTCCCACTGTTGTTACCTGGAGACAGGAATGGGATAAACCAAGGAGGACTATGACACAAGATTGCTGATGGGATGTGAACGAACCCTGAGGTTCAGTGAATGTCACTCTTCACCACGGAAAGAGACCTGTGGCAGTTTCACGAAGAGCAAAAGATCAAGGTTGGAAATCGCTTGGATTTTACAAACCGGCGATAGGTAAATACATAAATGAATACACACACATTTTATTTCCTAGAAGATCATTCCAAAGAATGTGCTGGGACTAGGGAAGAAAGTAGGCAGTTACAGGGACAAATGATAAACTTCTTGCAAAATAGTCTGCCCTATGTCTCATGTCTCAACTAACAAAAGGGGACAGGGAAGGTAGCTTTAGGAAGAAAATAACTAAAGCTAGGGCACGTGAGGAAGCTCTTCTTTCTCTGTGAACTGTTCTTTGTTCAAGTGCTACTACTGCACATTCAGCATGAAAGTTAATTAACACACAGCACACTGCTGCCTGGAACGCCTTATGTAATTATACCTGGAGTCTAATTAGGTAACTCTCCACGCTTCCTTGTCTCAATCACCCAAGCTACACTCTCTCAAAGTGTGGCTAGCATTCATTTAGGAAGGCTTGGGACATGCCTGTGAAATTGAAAAGTTGTCAGTTTGAACATGTTGGATACACTAACAGCCTAAATGAGCTTTCCCACATGCCTTTCATGCAGAAGATGAAACCTTGTGAGTTTCATCTTGCTGGATTCCTTTGGATTTTCTTCTGGTGTTCCACAGATTCCAGAGCAGCATGCCAGGGAGAATTATACTTTATTGATGACAGAGTCAGGCCATCACTCATTGAGGTATTTGTGCTATTATTTATTTAACTTTCATAGGATGATATACTGTTAATATTAACTCAGTGCTGATGGAATTCTGAGAAATTAAAATCCTTTTTCCTTAGACTTTTTTGGAATTTTCCAAACATTTTACAACGAGGGAGCATTATCTTTATGCTCATAAAAATGTAGGGAGGAAAAGAAAAATTGGTAAAAGACTCCTCCACAAAATGATTCCATCCTTAATTTTCCCACAGTAATGTATGAATGACTACCATGTAATATACACAGTGTAACTTACTACTACAGGATCTTATTTCAGAATTTAAAACACTGTGTACAATAAAATGCTAACCTACAACAAAAGCTTTCATTTAGACTATCAAATTGAACAAATGTGCAAGCTATGTTGTAAATCCCCCCCAAGTATGTACAACTCAGTCAAATAGGGTACAGATTTTAGTGACACATGACGTGGCAAGGGTTGTAATCAGTAAAGGTTAACAATAGATTACACTTCTGTTTTTCTCTGACCACCATTTGTAAGTGACACCATAAATCACCCTAGAGATTTGTCACTTGGGCTTGGCACACCTTTGTTATCAGGTAAAAATGACAAAGGGAACACCATGTGCTTAAATCTGTTGATCCCATGAACAGGAAGTTCACAGGAGCTGAATGCCACCCACGTGTTCTGAAAATTGGTGGGAGGGGAGGGAGGAGTGGGGGAAGTGAGAAGCAGAAGTTAATTAGCTTCAATGCCTGGGTCCACTGCTACCATCAGCCATGCTACCCAACTGGTGGGCCAAGCCAAAGGGATCAGAGACAAGTCTTAACTACTGCCAAGTTCACACTCTGCCCGAAGCGACTGTCAACTAATGATAGATTAGACATATCTGATTGCTCTATCAAAACATTCATCTCAAATCTTGATTAGTAAGCCTATTGAATTATGATTAATTCACAAGGGCGCTGCTGACAGATAAGATACTTTATCTGACAATGTGTACTAGTTGCTTTGCCTGAAGCAAAAAAAAAAAAGAACAAACGAAAAAAGCAACACAAAACAAAACACAAACTCCTGAGTTGCTAGTAAAATAAACAGTATCAAGTACAGCACATTGAGAAGGATAATGAGGCTACAGTGCACCTTTTAGTTTAATTAAGAGCTTGCTTGTGAGAACCCAGCCTTGACACAAAACAGGAGGGGTAAAGGGAGAGACATACACTAGGAACAATATATCGCAAACAAGAGAACCCCAGAGCGCCCTCCTGCCTTTCCAGCAAGGAATGTGTAAGAGCTGGGAACTTGGGGTTGCTGCAGGAAGCATCACTCTCAGTTTGGTGACATCCCAGTTACTCACGCCAGAGGCAGAGCAGAACTGGCCTGCCTTTGTCAACGTCACCATCCAATTACTCTCCTTGTCTCTGGGATGAAGACAGCTGTGCACAGAAATATTCAGCAGACCTAAACTCTTGGGATTTTCAGAAGTTGCATGTTATTTTTTGTTATTGTTAGGAACTGAAATGATGAGGAGGAGGGAAAGAACTAGTACTTTTGTGTTGTTTTCTTAAGAAAAGGGGTTACAATGAGTGTTTTAAAATATTTTTCTTTCTTTTTCTTTTAGCTTTGTCTGAAGCGAGGAAACCCTCCATATGATACACATTAAACTGTGAGCTTAGTACTTAGTGACTAAATGACTCAGGAGAGGCTATCACGGTATCTCTCATTCCGCTGGTATCTCTCAACCCAGCTCATCCCAAACCCGAACCTAAACTATCCGTCCACTCCTGTCCGTTCACAGCTTTGTCAATCCCCCCAATTCAGCTGTGGTTGTTGGGGGATGGGAGTTACACAGTAAGAGGATGCTAAGTACTTAAAATCGCGTGGAATTTTAGACGGTATCATTATCTTATCCTGACCTTATGATTTTTCCAGAAGCCTAACGTCCTATAATCATGTTTCTCTTTTGCCAATATTAACCTTTCGATGACTTCCTTCTTTTCTCTCTCACTCTCTCTCTCTCATAACTACCCTCTGTTAATCAATCGTGCACTGCAGATGGGGGTCAAGGAAACCTACTTCCTCCTCGGATAGCCTCCAATGTCTCTACTCTTGGGGATGAAAGTGCTTTAAATGGAGTTAGAGTCTAGGAAAATCAATATATGATTACTGCAAAGATTCGCATTGATTGTCCTGTTGCATTGCAAAAAGGCTGAAGAAAAATGGCACGGCACGTTTGCCTTCAATTTCTACTCCACAGAGTTTGCTCTGAATGCTTGGGGCAAGAAGAAAATGTTGGAACTTTATTTGATGACCTAAAGTTTTCATCATTCAATCCACTTACTCCTCTCTCTCCCCGCGAAAACATTTCAATATAACTCTCTTGGCTTCCAGTCTATAATACTGGTGACATCAGGGATTCCCACGAGAGAGCTGAAGGGTGTCTACCCCCCACAAGAGGGCTGTGTCCGAAACTGCTGGTTCCCTTCCTATAGCATCCATCCTCCTCTTCTCCCTCCCTTACCGCATCCTGCTTTTGTTGGGAGTAGCACTGTACTCAGCTGAAAAATATTTGTTTCCTGTATCAACAGGTGTGACTAAGTGATGAACTTCTGACTAATGGCATCTACGTGGAGGTTGTTGGGTAAGGGCTTCTGGGGAAGTTCCTTAAAAGGGGGGAAGGGGATGACTCCATTGCCAGACACATTTGCATTCCCCCCTTTCTTCCTTCTTCCAACCTGGAATGTAGATGAGACATTAGGAGCTGGAGCAGTTCTCTTGTGACCATGAAGGAAACCTGAAAACAGAAGCCACTTCAAAACCCTGGTAGAGCAGAAAGACAGAAGGAACCACGAACATTGGTGATGTTGTGAAGCACCCACAATGGCCCTAGTCTTTGTGGATTTCTCTCAAATGAAGGAAATATAAATTCCTATAAAGGCTGAAGGCACTGTCTTTCAGGTCTGCAATATTTGCAGCCAAACGTGAGACACTTCTACAAAATGCCTGATTATGTGAGTCCTCAGTGTCACAACGACCAATAAAAAAGAGTTATGTTTATCTTTAGGGTTAATGTCACACACAATGGCCACTGGGTGGTCCAGATACTTTATGGTGTCTGTAATCATTGAGTTGCTTTTCTAATCATTAGGAAATATATAATTCCTATAGTTGAGGAAGCACTATAGTGATACAGTCATTTATTTATTTATTTATCGATTTGTTTGTTTATTTAAGATTTCAGCTAAGCCAGCACTGGATTTTTTTTAAATTTATTATATATAAAGCACAGACTTACAAGTACAGTTTGATTTTGTCTGGCTGCACTGCCGGCTTGTGGGATCTTAGTTCCCCGGCCAGGGACTGAACCTGGGCCCCCGGCAGTGAGAGCACAGAGTCCTAACCACTGGACCGCCAGGGAATTCCCAGTAATACAGTCTTTTGAAAGTTCAGTCTATCTTTGTTATTTTTAGCTGTACAGCCTCCATTTCCCTTTCTAATTACCTCTAGTAACAGGACTCCAATTTTCTTTTGGGACATTGCTCCCCCCCAGTAGTGGGCAGTCTTAGTGGGACTGCCATCAAGATACTCTGGCCTCCCCCAGCTGAGAAGCGAGTGTAAGATCCAGGCTGGGCCCCATCAGACTTTGACTCTTGAGTGGGGCAGAGCTTATTCCTTCCTGATCAGTGTACATGCTTTCCTCCTGCCCGGATCCTAGGAGCTGCACTGCTTCCTCTCCTGTCCGAGCTGTTTTTCATGGGTATTGTAAACCACTCCATAGCCTTTCATAAAGAGAACCTCTCCCTCCTGCGTTTTTTTTTTTTTTTTTGGCTTAAGTTAGCCAGTATTTGTTTCTGTTGCTTGCCACCAAAGAACTCTAACTCAGAAATTATCATCAGAAGGGAACTATGAGGCAACCGCTTTCCTTCTGTTTAAAAGAAGGTCTCAAGAAAGTAATTTCCAGCCTCTGTCTGGGGAAGGGAATGCCCAGACGAGGGCAGAGTCTGCCCAGGGCCTCCAGGGTCACACAGGGCAAACTGCTCTGACTCCTTGCTTCGGAAGGCGCTGGACTCAAGTCTCAACAGGACGCAGCATATTTGCCACAACAAAATCATCCCACGAGATAATAAAATTAGTTCGGGTTTTTCTGTGAATAAATTTGAAATCTATTTTCTGAAATTAAGGGACCCAGGAAACCAGTTCTTTGTCTTACTGAAAAACCCACAGACACCTGACATCATTTAATGCAGAGCCCAATACCTAAAAGTAGGGAACCTGTGTCCTTACTGAATATAAGAATTGCAGAATGAACACACCTAACCCTAAGTCTTCAAGGCCAATTTAGAGAGCTCTGGAATAAGAGGTATTTTATTATTATAAATTAAGAGAGGGAGCTTCAAAAGCCTCTGCTTTATAGACAGCATACTCATTACTACAGAGTTCTTCTTAACGGCTAAAATGCCTAAGCAATTTAAATTTTTCATTGAATACGGATAGAAGTTGCTGATTACGGAGTTTACTGACTACTTAAGCGCCAATGGACTACTACAACGTTTCCTTTAAAAACTGCAGCTTAAATAGAAGGTGATATTAAATTAGGAGAAAAGTGTAATTTTAGTAATAGTAATACTGATAAAAGGCAACCTTTAGTTGCTTCCTGTTCCAAAAACTTTAAATATATAAAGCAATATAATACTCCTAATAATGCATGACGTAAGTACTACTATGATCTCCTCTATTCAGATGGGGAATAATGAGGTTCAGGTGAGGCAGAGAGGTTAAGTAACTTGCCCAATGTCATTTAGTCTGTACACGGAAGAACCAGGATAAATCTCAACACTGCTGTGATGAAACTGTATGTTCCTCCTACACTGCAGGTGGTGACATAAAATACTGTAACTAGTCCAGGAAGCGATTTGGTCATGTAAGGCAAAAAGCCACACACATGTTTATACCTTTTACTCAGTAAGTACACTTCTAATAATATATTCCAGGGAAACAATCTAAATGAAGAAAACACCTAAAGAGATTTTTATTGCAGCATTATTCATAAGAGTGAAACTAAGGAGAAGTAACCCAACTTTTCAATAATGGGAACTGCTTAAATAAAATACACTATTGGGCTTCCCTGGTGGCGCAGTGGTTGAGAGTCCGCCTGCCGATGCAGAGGACACGGGTTCGTGCCCCGGTCCGGAAGGATCCCACACGCCGCGGAGCGGCTGGGCCCGTGAGCCATGGCCGCTGAGCCTGCGCGTCCGGAGCCTGTGCCCCGCAGCGGGAGAGGCCGCAGCGGTGAGAGGCCCGCGTACTGCATAAAAAAAAAAAAATACACTATTGAAACTTAATGGATTATTATCATCATTAAAATGCATAACTATTAAATTATAAAACAACATGGGAAACACTGGTGTTAAACAAAAAAGCAGAAAACAAAGTTATACGTATTCAACGATGACACCTATATTCAACATTGTATTCGTATGGCCCATGGCTGGAAATTAACTTCAAAATGAAAATGGTTGCATTAGGACAGGGGGACTGTGGCTAAATGCTCCCCGCGCCCCCCTCCGGTTTTTCTCTCCCATTTTTAAAGTCTCAAGAAGGGTGAGAAATGATGCAGGAAAAATGCTTGCAAGAAAGGGAGAGAAATGGTACCAAGCTTCCACTGCCCCCGGATGCTTCTGGATCTTGATTGGGAAAGTCTATCGTCACCCCTTCACTGTAGATTAACTAGAAAGCTCCGAAGGAAGGGAAGCTTAGCCACGCAAGGCTCTTTATCCAGTCAAGGTAAATGAAGTTCGGCTGGCCAGGAGAATAAATAAGATTAGTTATGGGCTCCAGGTCATCCACTCATGGAGGTCAGCGAGTGTGAGGTTATTATCCTTGGTAGAAAAGCAGCAAAATAGCATTAAGGAATAAATTAATGAAAAAGGTAGAAGATTATTTGAACTAAAGCCCTAATCAGTTTAGAGATTTCACTCAACTGCTCTACTGGCCATCAGTCAGGCTCACACAACAAATGTGCTTGTTCTCTTAAGTAATTCCGGGAGATCTCCCTTTCTTGCTTCAAAGACATCCAATCTAAGGAAAGTCATGAATAAAGTGACGCCACGTTGCTGTTACACCTCATGCAAAACCCACCGAAGCATTAAGGTGCACTCTACTAAAATAGTAAAGCAGACTATTTATACTAGACACATAATTGCTAGTCGTATTTGGCCTCTGATTCCAAATAGAACATCATTCTATACCCATTCAGAAACACTGAATTCACCAATGGGCAAACTGCATATTTTATTAAATAAACACAAACTGGGAGATAATGACATACATTTGTTTTCATTACAAGGAGTAACGCAATATTTCTCCAAGGCTTACTGCATTAGCATTTCTTGCCACGTTTCAAATGCCTTTGAACTTTCTGAAAAGCTACATCTGTTAGCTCCCGCGTATACAGCCAAAAGTTACCAAGTGAATTAAGTTTTAATATAAATTGCTTTGTTCACTATTAAGATTGATGTTGGACACACTGTACTGTAAGTTGCAAAGTGCAATTACAATTCGTTGCAATTATCTGTGGTTGTTAATAGCACAAGATAGCATGTCACTTTCTACGGAGTGTATAATTTATCACTTGTGTGTTTTTTTCCTTCATGAACTCTTGTGGTATTCCAAATGTATAATCTTGTTGTATTTATTTCCCAGTGGTCCAACAAAATGCACAGCAAGTGCTGACTAGAACAAACTAAAAAGCACTGCTATTGACAAGCCGTCACTTGAGCGGTAATGAACATTCTGCCTCTACTTTCACCTCAACCAACCGGCAGCTTTAATTTATGATAAAGCAAAGGAGAGGCAACCTCCAGGTTTATTATACCCTCAGTGCTGTTTCAAATAAAGTAATTAGAAGGTCAAGAGACAGGTCTGGAAAGCCAAATATAAATGCAACCCTTCTGTACCGACACTGGAAAAAAAAAAAAAAGAAAAAAGCCTAGTGTGTTCAAAGAACGTTTTATCCATCTTTCTTCTCCAGAGAGGGGCAAGTCAATTTTTTTTTTTCCAATACTACCGTAACCAATCAGAAACAGTGGCAACTCCTTTCTTTCACTCTCTAATTTGCTCCATATGGACGACGGGCAGCACACCTAAGAGATACTGTCCTTAGGAGAATGTGATGAACTAGTCCCCCAAAACTGTTCTGAACTATAAACTTAGGACAGGTGATTTGTTTTTATTTTATTTTTTAATAAAGAAAAATTCAGTAGGTGAATGATGGAAAGGTTCTGGAGAAACCCTAATCATGTAACAAGAGCCCTCCTTTCTCCCCAAGAAAACTTTAAAAATCTATTTAAAAAACCTTTTGCTTAAAATTTTTTCTTGAAAAAAGCATCTGAGGGAAAGGAGTTGACTTGGGAAAAAAATTACCCTTTCAATATATTTTGTTATCAGCGATGGAAAAAACAATTATAATAAACTAGCATGCTGTTTCTTACGGATTGTCTGTTATTCTTCATTTCCCAGGCTCCTAATTTTACATACGTTGTAATCTGTTTGCTAACCTCTCTCTGCCTTTTTGTCTCCTATACAACAATGACACCACGCTAAAAAAAAAAAAAAAAAAAAAAAGGCTGTGAAACCCAATGGACCTAGACTTTATATCCAGTCTACCTTCTGGGGAGTAAGTCAGAAAATTTTAAGGACCACATTCTCCCTTCTAAGCCAGCTGCCTTCAAACATTTTCATCCAAGGATCACTTTAGTGAGAGATGAAGTCCCAGGAATCTACGCCATCGCTCTCCATTAGTCTACAGTTTCAAACCCTTTTCCTGGCCCCTAAATGAAGGGAAGGGGAAGGGAGGAGGAGAGAAGAGGAGAAAGGGAAGAGGGGAAGGAAGTGCCAAGGGCAGGAGGGAGAGAAGGAGACTAAACCAGAACTCGACCAGCTTCCGCACAGGTAGCTCTAGGACGGTTACCAAATGATACAAATCATTCTTGGTGTCATAACCTATAAAAACGCTAATAGCTACTTGAAGGCTATCACATTCATCTTGATCCACCTCTTCTGGGGGACTGTGGAGCATACGCTCCCAAAGCCTTTTTGAAATAGCATTTCGTTGCGTCATTTTTGCTTCAAGTACTTTGTCACTGTCTGTCCAAGCAGTTGGTATAATTACACCTGATTATGTAAGTGGTGGAAATGTATGTAATCTCATAGTTAGAACATGTAATTATGTTGTAAAAATCCTTATGAAACTGTAAAACAAAAAGCACACAAGAATAGTAGGTGGGGTTTCTTTTCCTTTTCTTTTTTTTTTTTTTTTTGATCCCCACTCAGAAAAGCAACTGAAGCAATGACTCCATCACGGTGCGGTAGGAAATGGGTACCTCTGGGGCCCTCATCTACCTGGGTGAAGGAATAGGGAGCTTTGATCCAGGATCACCTTGATATCCCTGAGGCCAAACAGTATTTGCAAGTCAGGCACTAATATAGAGACAACATCTGTACCATATGACCAACTGTATATATGAAATGCAAAATAGTACATTTTCTGAGACATACAGCATCTAGGCTGGTTTCTTCAACCCAGGAACATGGTTTTTTTGTTTGTTTGTTTTTTCTGTTGTTGCTTAAAAATTTTTTTTTCTTATTTATTTTACACTAAAATATAACGTTCCTAAATAATCTGTACCATTAGTGGGGAAATAGGTGTAGAAATAAACTAGATTCTTTTCAAAATACTCTTTGAGGCAGGAATTTCAGTCATTTTCTGCAAGGAGATAAAACAAGAAGTATGTGACTGACCTGAATTCCTCAATCCCCCTCTTCTACCCTGGTCTTTCCCTGGAGGTGCTAATGAGGAGTGAAATGTTCACCATGCTGGGCTGTGCAGTGGAATCAGATGCACAGAGCCTGAGAGATTCACCCTGGACAGCAAGGTTTGTTTCATCAGGCTGTAAACCTTCAGTGTCAGCAGAAACCCTGACTATGGCATTACTAGATGTCAAATCTCTACCAAACAGGAAATTCTCCAATTTCTACCTCTTCCCCATAGGAGACCTCGGCCCCAAAGGTATATAAAAATAGAGGAGTTCCCGGTTTCTGTCTTAGGGGCTCAGCACTGACGTCGGTTTTTAGGAAAATGTAAAGGAAACACACCACTGTACACGAGGACTTTACAAGTACTGCCCAGTACGGGGTAAAGCCCGGTACTTGCATAAATTTTGCATAGATCCATTAAATACGTGAACTGTTACTAAAGAATTTCAAATGGTTCTGAGAGCGTGCCAGAGACTGAAAAAAGAAAAGCATGGCATCTGTGGGAGGTACCGTTGGTTGCCTCCCCAGCAACCATTTCCTTCTTGCTCCTTGCTAACAGAACTTCTATTTTATTCAACATTCAGAGCAAATGGACTCCAATGCCAGGAGGAAGTCTTGGTTAATAAGCCAATCATGGTGTTTCCACTTCCCTTGCCAGTCTTGGGTTTAGGAGGAGACACGTGACCGAGATCTGGACTATGAGACCAGAGGGAAGGTCAATTGGGAGTTCCTTCGAAGCATTTTCGCACTCTGGAGAAGGAGACACTAGAAGTGTTGATGTCTTTCCATTGCTGTTGCTTCTACATCTGGATGTGATGCCTGGAGCAGCTGCAGCCATTTGAAACACAAAGGAAGCCAGCATAAGGGTAAAGGTTCCAGTGGCAGGACTTAGAAGAATCCAGGCATTCAGTGACGTCATTGGGCCTATGATCGTATCAACCTACAGCTGTCCTACTTCTGAACTTCCTGTAATGTGAGATAATAATCACCCTTGTTTCAGCCAACTTGAGTCAGAGCACAATTTGATACTGTACCCATTAGACCATTATGGAAGGCTAGCATTTATATTCTTAGTTTAGCTACAAGCATAACAACACGTCTGAATTTAAATCTCATTCATGAAAACTAAATTGGTATCTGCATACATTACTGGTGGGGTTTTTTAAATTGGTATAATCCTCTTGGAGAGCAGTTTGTCAATATGTATCAAGAGTTATAAAGAAGCTTATAAATTTTGATCCAGTATTTCACTTTGGGCAATTTATCTCAGGGAAATAATCCAAAACATGGAGACATATATACTCTATATTTGACAGGGTATCATGCCTCCATTAAAAATGATGATGAAAACTGTTAGTAAAGTGAAAAATAATTACGACAAGTGAAAAAAAGAGACTATAATAACACTAAAACAACAATGCTCAACATGCGTGTAGGTTTAAGAGCTCAACATGTGTGTAACAAAAAAATGGTTACAGAGTTGGTGTCATGGTGGGAGATTATGGGTGAGTTATTTTTGCCTGTTCGTTTCCAAATTTCCTAAATAGAAAAAATATATATATTTGAAATTTCCACCCTGCATTATTCAGCTGCTTAGTACAATTTGTGGGCTCCGCTGATTGAAAATGTCTGGAGCGGGAGACTGGGTTAGCCTGGGGATAAGGCTTGAGGCAGATGCAGAAGGCTCATTAGCACCAGGATTTCTTCACAACTAGTTGGATTTTTTTCCTCTAAATTCTGACTTTTCTTTCTCTTTCTTTCCTTTTTTTTTTTAAAGAGATGATTATTCCATGATTTGGGTAAGGTGAATAATAATAGTTAACAAGTATGGGATGGTGAGCTAACACACCATCACTGAAAGAAGCCCATTGGGGAAAATTCCTATTTCTAAATAAGAGGAAGGAAATGCCAACTGCTTTGATTCGAGGGTTCTGCTTCAGAATAAATTTGCTCAGAAGCACAGAGGGGTACAAGGTGGGGACTGCGAGGTATTAGGGCGTTAAAAAAAATTAAAAAATAAAAGCAGGGACATAGATGCTTCTTCTAATTCTAAGCTAACAACAGCACTATGGACAGACTCCCAAAGAAGCTCACGATATTCCACGTAATTAAGAGGGATTGTTGGCATGAGAGGGACCAGAAATGTCCTGTAGATTAACTGCTGACTTCATTGCTAATGACTGCCCAATTTCTTTAGACTAATCGGTACAATCTACATTTCTGCAGCGAAGATGAAGTATCAACTTGATTTGGTGTCGATAAAAAACTGATGGATGCTTCTGACTGCTACTTCTCAACAATACACGGATTATTACTACCATAATTATCATAAATGACAAAACATGGGCAAGTGGTGATTACAAGTCTAATTCTATCTTGAGGTTTTAATGGCATAAACCACTCAGGCTTTACACTCATGATTTACTGCATCATCAAAATCCCTGAAAGGATTACTCTTGGGTGAATGCCACTCATTATCTTACCAATAATGCATTGCTTGGGCCCAACATGAAACAAATAATCGAGACCGAGTTCTTGGAAAAGCCCTTTTAAAATATTTAAATCTCTAGTTTTAGGAGGCGGCATGTACCTGCCAAAATCCTTCTCTTCATTTCTGGATGTTAGCGTTGTAGTTTGCTCTGACATGTACAGAGGCTGGGTATCTCTGTGTCATACAACAGCCTACCAAGCTTCGTGCCAAAGCCTGGTGATGCTGTTATCACCTCGGTTATTGCCAACCAAACACCACCAGCATGCCATGGACCAGGCAGAGAGAAAACGTTATAAACCTCACATGCTCCCCACCTGATTGAACACAAACACTAGCCCTGCAGGATCTGGGGGAAGAGGACAGGGAGGAAGGCAGAGCGGAGGAATTTGTTGTTATTTGGGAGGAATGCACAGAACACCCTGTGCTACAATGCAAGACATTTAGGTTGCTGCAGAGGCACCTCCAGTACTAGGGAGACTGTAGATTGGGAATGCAAAATAAAATGCCCCCAAAGCCCAGGTGGGCAACCAAAGAGTAAACACAGCAAAAGTGAGGGGTCGCAGCAACCAGGCAAGACATATCCCCTGTAAAACGGGCAGCTACCCACTGCTGCCAAGTGATGGTCGCCAGGTGGAAGGGGACCAGTATTGTCCAATCTTTTGTTGTTTTTTTTTCAGGAGCAGTCAGACTTGTATGAAATATCCAGGTTTTAAAATGTTGGCGAACAATCACCAAAAAGTCTACAATAATAAATGCTGGAGAGGCTGTGGAGAAAAAGGAACCCTCCTACACTGTTGGCGGGAAAGTAAAATGGTGCAGACACTATGGAAAACAGTGTGAAGGTTCCTTAAAACACTAAAAACAGCGTTACCATATGATCCAGCAATCCCACTCCTGGGCATATATCTAAAGAAAACTGTAATTCTAAAAGATACATGCACCCCAATGTTTATAGCAGCACTATTTACAATAGACAAGACATGGAAACAATTTAAATGTCCATCGACAGATGAATGGATAAAGAAGATGTGGTATACTTATACAATGGAATATTAGCCATAAAAAAAAGAATGAAGTAGGGCTTCCCTGGTGGCACAGTGGTTGAGAATCTGCCTGCTAATGCAGGGGACACGGGTTCGAGCCCTGGTCTGGGAAGATCCCACATGCCGCGGAGCAACTAGGCCCGTGAGCCACAACTACTGAGCCTGCGTGTCTGGAGCCTGTGCTCCACAACAAGAGAGGCCGCGATAGCGAGAGGCCCGCGCACTGCGATGAAGAGTGGCCCCCGCTTGCCACAACTAGAGAAAGCCCTCGCACAGAAATGAAGACCCAAGACAGCCAAAAAAATAAATAAATAAACAAATGTGGGGTTTAAAAAAAAAAAAAGAATTAAAAAAAAAAAGGAAAAACTTAAATTAAAAAAAAAAGAATGAAGTAATGCCATTTGCAGCAACATGGATAGACCTAGAGATTATCCTACTAAGTAAGTCAGAAAGAAAAAGACAAATATCATGATACTCCTTATATTTGGAATGTAAAAAAAATGATACAAATGAACTTATAAACAAAACAGAAATAGACCCACAGACATAGAAAACAAACTTATGGTTACCAAAAGGGAAGGGGAGGATGGATAAATTAGGAGTTTGGGATTAACACATACACACTACTATATGTAAAATAGATAACCAACAAGGACCTACTGTATAGCATAGGGAACTATATTCAATATTCTGTAATAACCTATAAGGGAAAAGAAAAAAATATATATATGTATAACTGAATCACTTTGCTGTATACCTGAAACTGCCACAACATTGTATATCAACTATAATTCAATTAAAAAAAATTTTTTTATTAAAAAAATATTAGCAAACAACTGCGTTTTTTAACATAATGGTTAAGGGAATGGATTCTGGGACCAGACTGCCTGGAGTTGGATGTTAGCTGTGCTAACATGTGGGACACATTACTTAATATGAATGTCACTTTTCCTTACGTTTAAATGGTGATAGTAATTGCCACCACTTCATGGAGTTGTTTTGAGGATGAAGTCAAGGAACAAAGGAAGGGGCATAAAATAATCCTGATACATAGTAATTGCTCCACGTCTACTACTGTTACCTGAGGCTAGACTTGGCCTCCTGGCTCTTAGTTTGTGACCTCTGCGGTAGGAAGAAATGATATATAAGGTAAGATAGAAAAATGGCCCAGAGCAACCACTCTGAGGCTGACCACGTGAGCTGGAAGTCTGTTTTCCCCGCTTGCTGGAGGCTGTCTGACCCTAAATCAGTCGGTGAAGCCTCAGCTTTCTCATCTGGCAAATAGGGATAACAAAGTACCTGCTTCATAGAAGGCCGTGAAAATGAAATTTAAAAATTTCCATAAGCATGTGGCATAGGATTGGCATATGACAATCAAGAAATATGATTGTTATCATTATTCACATTATCTTTTAAGGTGAATTTTTCCAAAGTCTTAAAATTTTTAAATCTTTTGTTAAAAGCTGGTTCAAACTTTCTGCTCTGGTCCCAGTCCCTTCTGCTCTAGACACTGCTTTATTATTTTATTTTTAGTTCTTAGCCACAGGAAATTCCCTCTTGAAAACAAGTCTCTGTTGCTTTATAAGGTGCTACTTCAAAAATTACAATCGTCACCAAGTGCAAAGACCTGCTGTAACACACAACTCTGCGTGTAAACAGAAAAGGGGATGCACCTTCTTAGGAGAGAACGTTGCTACAATACTCTACATGAAACATCACTGTTTCTGTAATATGGAAATAGCTGACAACATCCAGTTCAAGGGCCTCTGCAGCTGAAATATCCAGGACATCTCTCTCCATTTAAAAATGCCTGAAAACCCATCCCACGCACATCTGACAGCACACAACTCAGGCAAGCTAGACTCGTGCCAATGACATGAGAATGGCATTCTCCAGCTGAGCCATGGGAGTGACGACTCAGTTCGGTGGACCAAAATTCTCACACACACCGGACTAAAGGAGGTTCACCAGTTTGCCCCCTCGTGCAGCTCGCACTGGGGGCCCCGGTAAATTTCCTCTCTAAAACAGATAGACCTTCAACCGAAGCACTGCAGGCTCTTGAAAACCAAAGCCCATCTATCACTAGCAAAGAAAACTGCATTAACTTTCAAATTTTTGTAAGATAGGATACAGATTATACTAGAAGTGTCCACAGGTGCACACTGCCAAAGTGGACGTGCTTCAAGTCACCACTGGTCCTCTATCACTTACCCGTGATCTTCAAATAGCCTTGCTAGTGTATGGAGAATCTTATACGTCACAGCTATTTGGGAAAAATAAATTATGGATATGATCTAGTATTCTGAGAACCACCAGACTGTCAGGTACAGACTTCTGCTTCCTAATATCAAGAGTTGCTCTGTGACTCACCAAGTAAATCTCCGGGCCTCTCCAAATCTCAAATCGCTGAAAGTGAGTCAGTTGACACACTTAAGAGAATGAATTTATGGTTCCCGGGCGGATGGGTGGGGGGAGGGATAGATGGGGAGTTTGGGATTGCCACGTACATGCTGTTATATTTAAAACAGATAGCCAACAAGGACCTACTGTAGAGCACAGGGGACACTGCTCAGTGTTCTGTAAATGGGAAAAGAATCTGAAAAAGAATAGATACATATATGTGTATAACTGAATCACGTTGCTGTACACCCGAAACTAACACAACGTTGTTAATCAACTAAACTCCGATATAAAATAAATATTAAAAAAGAAAGTCAGATACAAAAAAAAAAAGAAAAAAAAGCTGTGCTTGGCAACTGAAAGTTCTCAGAAATTTTCCAAAAGGAACTTCTTTAGATAACAATCTCCACAGCTTTCTTATTGTTTTATACTCCTAGTCATGGATATTACAACAACTGGATGTAAGTTACGTTTGTTTTCTCTGAGATCACTGAAATATTAAAAAGAGTCATGTGCATAAATGTTATCCTCAATGATTCAGTGTCACCCTCTTATGAGGGTGGAGATCATCTGATGCACAAGAGTCAGAGGTGAGTGAGATTAAAGGGAGGTTCCCTCTGGAAATATTCTATCGTAACCATCCACCCTCCTTCCTTCCCCACTCCCCCCTCCAAAAGACGCACGTCTTAAAAATGCCCAAATTCAATAAGAGATATCGCTTACTGTCAGGGATGCACATACCAGAGGAAGTGCTGGGGATAAAGGAAATCTGTGAATCAGGGAAAGATGTTGGTATGCAAGATTGAAGATATACCAGCTGGCCCACTGCTTCAGCTGGTTTCCAGAGGCCAGGAAGAAATTAGTCTCACAGTTCAGTTAAAAGAACACCTGGCCATTCACCCAGAGGCACAGATTCACTCTTGAACAGGGTTATCTTTGTTTCCATACCAAACACACCTAGGAGTTAAGTTATTTAAAATCCTGTGACTCTCATTGTCCTAAATCACTCGCGTTCATAAAACACAGGAGGTGAGGAAGTGGGACTGGATGTAAAAATATGAGCGTCAACAAGACTGATTTTAAAGGCTTGGATGGTCTTCCTTTGACCACTGCAACTGGGTTGGGGCATGTCATATTGATTTCCCACGTATGTGTTACTGAAGATTTACAAATGTGAAGAGCTAGGAAGGAAGGAATTGTATTAGAGCCAAGGAATGAGCACTCTGCCCACAACCAAAGAGACATATTAGAGCCACTGAGGCTCAGAAAAACGGGGACAATAGCTCAGTGTTCCCCTGTCTGTTAGGGTCTGCGCAAAGCTCACACGGACGGTCAAAAATAAACTGGTTCCTCCATGGCTGATGAGGGTGGGAAATGTCATTGTACAGCTGAGCCCTCAACGTCAGCCCTCTGACGCTGACTCCTCTTTCTCCAAAGAAGGGTCAGGTTGAGGCTTGACAGGAAGCACTGAGCAGTGTGCCCGGGTGGGTGAGTCACGGAAGAAGCTGCATGATGGTGGAGGAGATTACTGGGCTGGCCTCACGGCAGAAAGGCCAGATGTGTATGTGGTGGGGTGGGGAGAGGGGCGCCGGGGACAGGGCGACAGCGGAGGACTCAACAGCTTGCGAAGACAGAATGTACTGGCAGATACCACTAGCGCAAGGCTTGTTGGGAGGCCTGGGCTGACCCGAGGTGGAATGCAGCCTGGGAACTGGGCTCTTGGGAGATCCTATCCTGAAACCAGTATCAGGCACAGATCTTTGGAAAAATCCCAACCTGCTGATTTGATTGCTCACTTGTTCTTCTCCCCAGTACATTTCCATCCTCTTTTCTTGATCTGTTTATGGGCATCCTTCATTTTCCTTTCTTGCTCCTCTCAGCTTTGCCAAACCTTGCAATCTGTTTGTTTGTTTTTAATCAAGGTATAATTTACACCATTTAAGAACACAGTTTTTGAATCGAAAGGAATTTTAAATTTTGGAAATCGTTTTAAATGTGCAGAAAAGTTAAAGAATAGGACCCCCAAACGCCCACCTACTCTTCACTGGAATTCATTTATTGTTAACATCTCTTGCAATATATATGGCTTTCTTTCTTTTTTTTTGCGGGGGCCATTCACTGGTTGGTTAAAACACCATAGTGACAAAAGGAGTCTCACAGCATTCAATGTGCGTTTACTAAACACCCACTGTGGAAGGACCCTGTGCTTGGTGCTGGGGAAAGGACAAGGATGACAGGCTCTATCCTCAAGGAATTTACAATTCAATTGCTAGGCAGCAACGAGATGGCCACTGCCACACTCAGATTGAAAATAAAGTCTGAGCCTTTGGAGATACCTTTATCTGTGGATGCTGGCATGGGGAAGAAATTGGAGGACACTACAGTTCGAACAGGAACTATAATTGGCAATCCAGCTTTTCCCCCAATGGGTCGGACAGTATCAGTAACCAGGCATATTCAGATGCATTAACTGGGGGGAAAAGGAGGAGGGGTTCCTTGGTCAAATACATTTGGGAAACAGTAACTGAGACAATGCTTATCAAGTAGTTTCCTAAATCGCAGTTTTTCCTCAGAACCTTAAGTGGGCTCTGCTAATGCGCTTTGTGAATCTCCAAGAAAGAGGAGGGGATGTATAATATTCCCTATTTCTCAAATGACACTGGATTAGCTCACAGGATTAGTGTCCCACGGGACACCCTTTGGAAGCGTGAAGGAAGCTCGTATTCTCGAAGAAACTAGAAAAATTTGTGGAGCAACGTGCAAATAACTGTAAAACATCATAGCCCAAGTTCCTAAGTACTGATGCGCTATCAAGTAAGAGTTAGGATGATGAACCAAAGAAAAAGCAGGAAACTTAAGAGGAACAGCGCTTCAGTAGAGCGTTTCTGCGATAGTGTTGGTAGGTTCATTTGTTTTTAACTGCATCACACGATTATTACCCAGAAACCCAGGTTAGCTCCCAAACACTCAGTGGATCAGGTCTAGATTTATCAAAGGTAATGGAAGGAGCTGGGAACCTACATTTATCGAGTATCTATTAAGTGCCAGGTGTTGCTTTCTCTTCATTTAAAAACCTTGTAAAGTGTGTGCCTTCCTCGGATTATCTGTCTTGGCCTCTACTGTAGCCTGAGCACCGGCACAAGGTCTGACACTTAATAGGAACCCGATGGATAGTTCCGGAATCAGAATGAACCTGTTTCATGGTGTGGCAATAAATTCATCAGATGGATTTCCATAAGCTACATTAAAATGTTTCATTATTAGACCAAAGAGGTCATTAGCTGGTGGCCCACAGCCTGCAGACAGTGTTTTATTTGGCTTGTAGAGGGTTTTAAAATAAATCAACCACATTGAAAAGAGTTGGGAGATTTTCAATAAAATCCAGATTTCCAGCTTCCTCTGACATATCAGAAGATACAGCGACACGGGACCAGCATTCTCATATGGCCACATCCAGCACAGAGCAGAGGGGTGACTGTTCGCCACTGTCCCCACCACTCTCCATTTCTCCACGTCACTAGGCCATGTCTCTGCTGCCAGTGATAACTGTGCTGGTGCTTCTGGGCACTGTAAGCATTCGAGCTTGTGACTTCTGATCTATAATAATACCAACCAACATGCCTGATATCATTCTCAGCACCTTTATATCTATTAATTGACAACAACCTTACAAGGTGGGTACTCTTATCATCTCCATTTTATAGATGACGATACAAGTCAACAACTTGCTCCAGGTCTCACACCTAGTAAGTGGCAGAGTGGGCTTTGAACTCAGACCATCTGACTCCAGAGTCGTGCCCTTTACCACCATGGTCCACTTGCCTCTGTCACACACACATATTCTATTACTCTGAATTGTTTTTATGTTTTTCATTGATGTCCATCTTTTTTTCTGGCTGTACGCGGGCCTCTCACTGTTGTGGCCTCTCCCGTCGCGGAGCACAGGCTCCGGACGCGCAGGCCCAGTGGCCATGGCTCACGGGCCCAGCTGCTCCGCGGCATGTGGGATCTTCCCGGACCGGCGCACGAACCCGTGTCCCCTGCATCGGCAGGCGGACTCTCAACCACTGCGCCACCAGGGAAGCCCATGGATGTCCATCTTTTATTTCCCCAAACTATATTGGCCTCAACGGCATAAAATGCATCAAATTTCTTTCATGTTTTACTTTTTTTTTTCAAATGCCCTTTGATTCCACTTGATGAGGATGATCTGCATAAGTAAGTATACTTCACAATTCCACTCACCTCCAATAGGAAGCTAGCCAAAGGTGGCTCTCCAAGAGCAAGCGTGGTATTGGCCAAAACTGCCAAAGGCTGTCGGCCCCACATGGTTGAAGATGGAAGTTAGTTTTCACACTTCTCACAGTGACAAACCCTGCGAGCCTGTGTTACATAGCCGCTAGGCTGATGGCTGGAATACACACGTATTAGGTTTCATTAGTTCCCCCATTTGGTTCAGTGTGGGTTTACCCACACAGCTGGGCTTGGAGCCTATCCTTTTGCTTAAATTAGTTCTAGTGCTCTGCAGTTTTGATTTACTGACAAAACACTCTCTTTATCTAGCAGTGGCATAAGAGTTTCATCTGGGTGGCAGAGACAAACTGTGTTTGTCTGGGTGTATGGAAACCGTGGTTGGTACAATTGGGCCAGTTGGGTCATTTAGCATTTCCATGTGGGGCACTCACCAGAGGAAGGTATTTTAATTCCCAATTAGTCCATATTAGCAAAGGAAATGTATTTTCCACTATTTCCTTACTGGGGATTCTGATTCATAAAATCTCTTAAGGAAAATACATTTTACGTTACCGAGTCTTTGATTTCCCAGGGAAACTAATAAATAATCAACAAAAACATGATTAAAGACTGCCTGAACTACCATCCAAAAAAGGAACTCTAGCCGGCAAAGAATCTTTCTGATCAGAATCTTTTTATTCCTAGAAACAGAATTCTTACTTAGCCTTTCAAAAGCCTGATGAAGGCTTCGGCTAAGTTTTGACATAAGATTTCCATATTCAAAATATCTGTTGAAATAAGGGGAGAAGGGATATGAATCTTGAAACTGCATTAGTCTGAAAGAGAGCTTAGTAAGCTAGAAAGGGAAATTACTTCTCTGTAATTGGAATTCTCTCCTAAAAAATCCCTTTGAAATCATGTTCAGCCGCTCTCCCATTATGTGTCCCAGAGAAGCTAACTTTAACCCTTTCTGGAACTACTCATCATGAAACCATTTGATGTTTATAAACTACTCTGGGAAGAGGTTCTTGAGCAATGGTCTGTGTCATCAAAGAACTTAATAATGAACAAGTAGTTCCCAAGAGTCCTAGACACATTTAATAAAATTTTCTCCATGACACTTCCTCCCATTAGTACACTGATGCTTACATTTATGTTATCAATTTATCTTGGCCATGCAGTCCTAAGACAGATGCCCCAAAACTCCCCAATTTGAGTTCCTTTACCTCTGAAATGACATAACTAAATTCTTCTCCAGCACAGTTCTTTGATGGCAGGGATTGTGTTTGATCCTTCTTTGTATCTTTAATGCCCGTATGTAGTAGTTGCTTGGTAAATGCCTCATGAATCATGAGTGAGAGTTAGCTGGGTAAGCATGGCAAGTTACTTAACTTCTATTCTCTTCAGGTTTTCTCATCTACAAAATGATAATAATGTCGTCCTCAAAAAATTCTCATGAGGATTAAATGAGTACATATATAAGTAATATGTACTACATGTATTGTATTAGCATAGTGCTTGGGAAACAGCTATGTTATATAGCTATCAATATAGTAATATAACTAATAATATAATATTTTATATATATATACATACACACACACACACACACACACACACACACATATAAATATAGGTTCTCCTCCCTTTTACATCTACCTTGATGTGAAGACAAGAAATCTGGTTCTGCCTGGAGATAACCCATAATGCTAAAGCATTCCATTGAATTTCCATGTCATCAGGCTACATGGCTTCATCGTATTAGAGCTGGTGCCTGGTATCAAAACCAAAAGAGTGTTCCTCTGGCCTATGGGAAAATTCCCATGTACATGTATGACATCCCATTTTGTTCTCTCTCCTCTTTGGTTAAGGATGCAAATTCATTAACTAGTATGTGGTGTGTAACATGGGTGTTTTGTAATTACTTGACAGCTATATTTTACTTTCATGCAGTAGCTCAGCTCATAGTAATGAGGAGGAAATATCAATTTCAATTTGATTTGGAAGATAGTTATAGCCAAAGAATAACCCAACATGGGAAATTTTGTTGCTTTTACTTGCAAAATTTTAATAGGGTCATTTCCCTGAAGATGTAACATGCTAAGTAAAGATAATTAAACATTTTCTGAGCCTATTTCTTAATTATATTTATTGAAATATAATTCACAATCCATATGGTTTACCCACTTAAAGAGTATATTTCAGTGACTTTTAGTATATTTGTTTCTGCCCACCCCAGCCCGACAACCACTAGTTTCTGTCTCTTAGATTAGCCTATTCTGGACATTTCATATAAATGGAATCATACTGGATGGTATTTTGTAACTGGCTTCTTTCACTTAGCAATTCACAATTCATCCATATCGTAGCATGTGTTATTATTTCATTTTTTATTGCCGAATAATATTCCATTGTATGGATATACCACATTTTGATTAACCACTCATTATTCAAGAGACACCTGAGTTGTTTCCATTTTTGGCCTTTATGAATAATGCTCCTCTGAACATTTGTGTGCAAAGTTTGTATAGATATATGTATTTATTTCTGTTGGGTAACTAGGAGTGAAATTGCTGGATCACATGGTAATTCTATGTTTAACAATTTTAAGAATTTCTAGACTGTTTTCCAAACTGGCTACACCATTTTATATCCCCACTAGCAATACACAGGGCTGTAATTTTTCCCTCTCGTCATCAACACTTGTTATAATTTGTCTTTATGATGACATATGTTTTTAAGTGATCACAACAAATTTTTGAAAGTATCACTGCTTTAAAAATAATTGTGAAAGTCGCAGTTTATTAAGAGCTTTGAAGATCTGAAGTGCTTCTGGAATTGTAAAGGGTGATGTAAATATCGATAGCAGTAGAGAGCTCCTTCCATGAAATGGCCACCAGGGAAATATAAAGATGAAGAGCCTAAAGTGGAATATATAATTTTGCTTAGAATCGGTTAAAAATGCACACAGCTTCAGAACCAGATAAAAAGACTACAGTACTCCTGATGGTGTCGTCTCCTCGTCTTCTTCCATTCGTTTGTTTTTGGGTGGTAAAAAGGATGTATTCAAGTAGAAATTTGTGGTCTTTTTCCTGAAGTGTTTGGAACACAATATTACCAATCATCTGGCCTCAAGGAAGCCCTTTCTGAGGCCAAATTCTACCAGGGTTGGAAGGCTGAGCACGAAGCTGGTGGCTTACATGTTGTCTGAGAGCACAACCTGGTGACCACATGCTGAAAGGCAAGTTCCCAAGGGACACTGAGAAAGATTAAGTCTTGGGAGGCTAGTTCAGTAGCCTTAAAAGCCATAAAGTACAGTGGGTGGGATTAACATGCGTTCCCATTCTTTACTCCACTCTTATCATTTCTCAGACCAACCATTTCTCTGGAAGCAGAGAAAAAGCATGAAATCTAACGGTCTTTATCGATGAGTCCTATCTTATGCTTTGGGAGCAGGGCAAAGGGCAGGGCTATCAGATTCTAAAGGCATCTGAGAAAGCAAAAATTATGAGGACTCAAAATTACACTCAAAAGTCCCTCCAAGTTGAACTCAAATATTTACCTGTCACTTGTAGGTCAATACCATTTTTCGGTTAAGTCCAACACAGCTAGGTTTCCCTCCACCATTGGCTCTTCAGTTAAGCACCCAAATGTTCAATTAGGCAACAAACAGTTGCTTTATGTTTTGGGGCCATATTGCACCAAAAGAATACGACTTTAAGGTGTTAGAATCACACTCATAATAGGAACATATTCACCCTCTGAGAAGCAGGCACAGATTCCTGACTTCTATCTCACATTTACTCCAGGGCAAATGCTTATGGAATGGAATGTCAGGGAAAAAACTATATTGTTATTGCCATTTTTTTCGCTCTCTCTTGTTTAATATAAGCTAGTTAAAAAAATGTGTATGATGCAATTACTGAAATCAGTTTCAAAAAAAAAATCCAAAGTTTAGACAAAAGTCAAATTCGTCATCGATTAAAAAGGAAGAGACTCAGTTGCTAAAGAGACTTAAGGTCACTGAATTCAGTAATAAAATTCCAGAGGCTAGGAAAGGTTTTGGACTTTTTTTGAAAGTGGAAGACTACTTACATTTTTATCTAGCATAAACCACTCATTTTATAGCTAAGGAAAACAAGATCCAAACATATTTAGTGACTTATCCAAGGTCACAAGGCTGAAGAGGGGCAGAGCCCAGCTCAGAGTGCAGACTTCCTGACTCATATTTTATGTTGTTAGAAAGTCTGATGAATCAAAGAAATTGCTCAAAAGTAGAAGTATACCTAGTGGTTCCAACTTTACTATACATCACACGTTATACCAATTAAAATGCAATACATGTGCTTTAATCATATTGTGTTGTCTACAACATGCTGATGGACATGTGTTTTGGAAAATCAAATAAAACCACAGAGTTGCTTGTCACCGGCTCTATTTCTTTAATTTACATCGTCTCAGCTTGCCTTTGGGGTATTTATAGACCAAAGCAAACCTGTCCCCTAGAGACACTGTGGAAACAGTTCTTAAAGCAGAGTTCTTCTCTTTGTTGCTTGCAGTCACTAATAGTCAGAGAAATCAGAATGGTAGCATGATTCTGTGGGATTACATGGCAACTTCAGTTGGACCAGAATCTCCCCTGGTTAGCAGTTCCAGGAATCACCAGTAGCTGAGAAAAATACCCACAATCCAGGATCTGACTTGCGCCCAAAAAGTCAGGAGGGTTTTTTTTTCACCCGTAAATATATCTGTCCTCCGTTCTCCAGCCCAACCCCCTTCCTTTCCTTTGAAATATGAGTATGATTTCTACGCCTGGTGACCTGTGGGAATATACTTGCTTGTTTGCTTTCTCCCGTGTTTTTCTTAATGCAATAACTTGAAATGTAAACATGAGGTGACAAGTTAATCCTCAGTCAAAATAAGTTTGCAACCAAACAGGAGGAGGAAAGGAAAAGGCACGCAGAAGGCTGGCCGTGGAGACTGTTGAATGGCGGCCAAATCCACGGCCAAAGCACTAATAGAGCACAGCGCTCATCACGCGAGATCATTCCTGCTCTTGTTTGTCAGGCTGCATTCTGGACCTTTTCCTCTGAGACTCACCATTTGTTCTGACTTCATATCTAATGCAACAAATAGGTAAAGAGAGATCATGGCACGCTGTCTGGATATAAATTCTGGCTGCTTTTCTCCAAACCAGAGGTACCTCAAGGAATGATGTCTGTCAATCCAGAGGGGTGGGGGGAAACGTCTGTGTGTTGGTTTTTAAAATTTCCTTGTGAGGCGGAAACTTAGCAAATTAATGATATCTTCTACGATTCAGACATGGAGAGAATCCAGACTTTCCCATTCTCACTTGCCACAGAGTTTGGGAGAATCTGGCCAATTTATGGCACAGTCTCTATCAGAGGAGAAATGAAGGTCACAGAGTTGTAAATCACAGAGAGGGGACAACACTTACCACCCAGCCACCGGCTGTTTTCAGGGGGTCTTTAGCAACAGCTCAAGGGCTACCTACCAAATGTCCTGAAAGCAAAAATGCGTCCAGTGCCACATTATAAAAAAGTCACCACTTTCGGCAGTTTCCATATTGTTGCCATAAATTCTACCCCTTTCTTCCTCGGTTTGGTTGTGCTGGTCCCATGGCAGCCATGACAGCCTGTCTCCACAGGACCTAAGCTGGGAGGGATGAGTTACAAACCCAAATCCCAGTGTTTGTTAAGGGGATTTATGCATTAAGTTCTCTGAAACTTTACCCGGAAAGTCTTCCTCATTCCTCTGGTGGGTTTCCGGAAGAGAGAAATCCCCTTGGCGTATCTCCCTTTGACTCAGTGCTGGATAGGGGCATGTATAAATCCTGCTAATGACTTCTGCCTGTGGCTGACAGGTTCTAGTCTTTGGTGAAAGCTACCCGGGTTCTCAAAAACTGCTTTTTCTTTCTTTCTAAAGAGGATTTCTTGCAGGACTTCTTCAGTGAGGATCAGTCAGCATTCCCCATGACAGCTGTCAACACCCTTCGTTTACTTGGGTGCTCCAAACGGAGGGATCTAATTCGTGCTGTCAGATCTGGGATCCTACACATTCCAACATTTAGAACTTAAAATCATCTTGGGTAAAATCTAAAGGCTCTGTTTTGGGAGTTAGTTTCCTTTCTGTGGAGATGGGAGGGAGTTACCTTTTTAACGTATTCCACTCTTGAGATACAGAATCCTTGGTTTTCCTTTGTGAATTCGCACCATTCACGAGGGGGATGGTGAGGGTGCTTGGACACTGACTGATTGTATAGTCCCTGGCTATAGGGACTGATTCAGCGAAGGACTCATAAATCACTCAGACCAAGGAGGCACAGTAAGGAGCTGGGGCTTCTGAGAAAGAAAAGTGTTTCTTCTATTATAGGATTAGTGGTGTGATGGTAGATGTGAAGTCTGGAGCTGCAACCGTCTTGCAAACAGAAAAGGCCAAAGCTGCCAGGAGCTATGAGGAAGCTAAGAATGCAACCAACTAAGAAGAACAAAGAGCAGAGAGATGGGTCCTGATGATATGGTTAATCCCTGCATTAAGCTATGCCTGAAGCTAGTTACCATGCACTTTTCGATGGTGTGAACCACTAAACTCTTTCTACCAAAGTCACTTTGAGTTGGGTTTTCTGTCTCTTGCAACTGATAGGTAAATTCAGTAAGGAGGCTCTGGTGTGCGTGTGTGTGTGTGTGTGTGTGTGTGTGTGTGTGTGTGTGTGTGTGTGTGTGTGTGTGTGTGTGTGTGTGTGTGTGTCTCTGATCTACAGTCCTATCTGCTCCTAGAACATGGAAACACGTTACCACAATCTTGACATCTTGAACAGAGATGCTGGCAGAAGTCCTTTAAGATTCCATCCCTCTTATAACCTCAAGTACTACCTTGCTTGCCCTCTCGATAACGTGCCCGTGCTCCTATGTCTATAACTTCCCTCACCACTCCTTTTCGCCCTTGGCATACATACATGCTCTTGACTCTCCCATCTTATGAAATGTCTCCCTTTACTCAGACCCCATGCTAGTTTTCACCCTGTAACTATACTTTCTTTCTCAGTCAAGCTTTCTGTAGGAATAGTCTACACCGACCCTTTCCAAAGCCTCAGTTCTGCAGAGGGTTATATAAAAAAAGAGTGTATGTACAGTCAAATATATTTGGGGAAATGCTCCAGGCAGTAGCCTCCTTTTGGAGAGTTACAATTAACACGAGAGTATCAAGGGCTTTGGGGATTGTTGCAGGAATGAAAACTATTCAATTTTATTTAACCCAATGTTTCCCAAATTTATTTGACTATGGAAACCACTCCCCTCTTTTATTCTGCTTAAAATCATTTAACAACCCAAGGATTGAGAGTTATGAGGGGCACGTATTGGGAAATGATGCTTTATACTTGATGCTTTCATCTCTCACCTCCCATTTATTCACTTAAAATTTACTATAGAATATTTTCAAATACCAAAAGTGTATAGAGTATTTGTAGCTCTTATCAGTTTTGCCAAATCTTAATGAGAAAGATCTAGATCAAATATGGCAAAAGATTTGCAGTTTTCAAATGTTGCATTTCTCTCGTGGCTTTTCACCTTAGCACACGTCCCCTTTGTCTTGAGTGCCCCTTCTCTCCTTTCCCCACCATTCTTTGCCTGGCAAAATCCTATTCCTTCTTCAAGACTCAGATATTAATACCTCCAGGAAACCTTTCCTGACCCTTCCTTCTCCCCAGCCTATCACGGTTCCATGGCCTCCTTTGATTTCCCAAAGTTCCCTGAATGCACCCCTATCAAAAGATAGCAACGATCACATTCTTAATTGCCTGCTTACTCACCGGTCTCCCTTATTAGACACCAAAAGTTCCTTAAGGATAGGACCTGTCTTTTATTTCTCAATCCTCAACCTCCTGCCCAGTGCCAGGAATATCAGAGATCACTCTTTCATGTTTCTTGAATAATGAACATTGCAGCCCTTCTCAGTGGGTCTTCCCTGCACTTAATAGAAGTGTACAGGTGTACAAGCCACCAAATTTCTCAGCTACTATGTTGTCAAGACTTCTCCACGTTTTATCTAGCTACTATCTTTCCTCTTAGGATGCTGTCTTCATTTTTATAAGCTAGGATGTGCTCTACTCCAAGGAGCAGAAAACGAACTCTCAAAAGCTGCAACCATCAGGATACTAATTTATTTAAGAAGAAGCCTGGAGGTGGGAGGTTTTTTTTGTTGTTCTTTTTCTTTTTTGGCTGCATTTTTGGGTCTTCATTGCTGCACATGGGCTCTCTCTAGTTGCAGCGAGTGGGGGCCACCCTCAGTTGCGGTGCATGGGCCTCTCATTGTGGTGGCCTGTCTTGTTGCAGAGAATGGGCTCCAGTAGTTGTGGCTCACAGGCTCCAGAGTGCAGGCCCAGTAGTTGTGGCACACAGGCCTAGTTGCTCCACGGCACGTAGGATCTTCCCGGACCAGGGCTTGAACCGGTGTCCCCGGCATTGGAAGGCGGACTCCCAACCACCGTGCCACCAGGGAAGCCCGAGGTGGGGTTTTGACGTTGTTCATCATGGATCCGGGCTCTTTCTGACCATCCGTTCCACCAACACCAGTGCAATAGCTTTTTGCCCTCATACTTTCCGCTTATGGTTGAAAGCTGGCTGTCGAAGCTCCAACATCGTGTCCTCTCACTTAGTACCAAGGCAGGAAGCCTCCGAAAGGGCAGAGGATAAGGCTCTGTCTTTTTACCAGCAAGGAAACCCTTCCTAGAAGCCTTAGCAGGCTTTGCCTTACAACTCATAGGTTAGAACTTGTCCCATGGTCCCCTGCTTGCAAGGGAGGCTGGGAGAGTGAGCATCTAATGCCATGGCTTGCTTAACCCAACTCTGATTTACCCCTGGGGCTGGCAGAGGGGCTGACGTTCCCTGAAATTAAGGGCCCTCTACCCACCAGCCGAACAAAATTCGATTCTTAGCGGGGTGAAGAAGCAGGGTAGGGATAGGGGATTGGCTGTCGGACAGGCAACAAAGTGTGCCTGCCAGGACAACACTGGTGTGGTTGCCAGGGGATTTGGCCGTGAAACGGAAAGATTCAAATTTCTAGGCCGAGGTTTCTCACTGGCCACCCCTGGGTTCTTGGCCAGCTCCTGATGATATCTGAGTTTAATGTTCATTAGTTCTAATATGAGGTTTCCTCAGCAGTATCCTGTGGGCTGATTAATAACTTTTAAAACAGGTGGAAAGAAAGTGCTTCTGTCCACCCAAATGCTTAGGTTAGGCATCTCCTGATATTTCTTCAGGCAAGAAAACATTAGTTCATGTATTCATTTGAGAGTTACCGTGCCTCTCCCTTGTGGCAGTTTGGGTCACAGAGAGAGTTATGGCCACCTCGGCCCTCAAGTGGCTTACTTTCAGGTGAACAAGACAAACGTTTAGACAAACAGCGAATAAGCTTAACGTGTAAGTGCAAGAATTAAGATCTGTAGAAAGTACCATGGACCAGAGAGGTGGTCAGTTTGCTGGGCAGGGGAAGGATGCCTACAGGGCGGCCGCATACATTTTACACGTGTTGCACGGAGTTAGGAGGAAGCCCTAGATACTGAGTCCAGAAGGCCTCTTAAAGGAGGAAACATCCGCACTGGCGGCAAAGGAAAAGTGCAGTTTGCTGGGGGTGGGGTGGGGTGGAGGAGACAAAGTAAGGAAGGATTCCAAGGAGAGAAGAAAACATGAGCAGAGGAGTGGAAACCTAAGAGTACAGTAGATGGAAAATCTGGGATACAGTAAATGCTCTGGAGCAGACCTACCCCTGGGGCGGCGGGGGCAGTAGCAGAGGAAACAGAGAGGAGGCTGGAAGGCACCGAAGGCTTCTTACAACCTGAACCTACCTTATCCTTTAGTTGGCAACTGAAAGTCAATGAAAGTTTTTTTTTTTTTTTTTTGCAGTACACGGGCCTGTCACTGCTGCGGCCTCTCCCGTTGTGGAGCACAGGCTCCGGACGCGCAGGCCCAGCAGCCATGGCTCACGGGCCCAGCCGCTCCACAGCATACGGGATCCTCCCGGACCAGGGCACGAACCCGCGTCCCCTGCACCGGCAGGCGGACTCCCAACCACTGCGCCACCAGGGAAGCCCTCAATGAAAGTTTTAAAGCATTAAAAGTAACTCTTTCCTTCAAAGGTTAGAGAGGCCAATCCCATTCGCAAATTAAATGGCTACTAAGTTGCAGCACTCCTAAAAGATTACAAACTATGTTTAATAAACAAAGACTTCATTATCATGTAAGAGAAATAACTGTCAACTGCATTTCTAGGTTTTTAAGAAACTCTGATGAAATGGAAACCTGTATTTTGTCCTTCCATAAAACTGAACAGGTTAGGGATAGATCCCATAAATCCTGCAATTATTTAAAAGCACAAAGCCTAGCTTTACTACATTATCGCTTTTTAAAATAACACACCAGATTCTGGTTCCCAAAACCACTTTGGGGAAAAGTGCTTTCCTAAGTGACATCACCCCCATTTTCCACATAAAGTAAAAAAATAAAGGCTCATATTCAGAAGTAGTAGGCTACAAAAGGAGGATTGCTATACTGTAAGAGCCCGCTGTGGAACCCCCTATTGCCCTGAGAGAAACAAAGAAATAAATTAAAAATATAAAAATCCCCAAATACACAGAGTTGAGCTTCAAAGAGGTGGGCTGGTTTCCCCCAAATCCATTAATAAAATAAATCACTGCATTTCATATTCACAGTCATCTCTGAAAGTTCTCCTCTTAATTGCTCCATGGCATCATGTTTTATTTTAGTCAAGTTCAGGTTTTATGGCCAGGGACTAATGGGCATGGAGTCCCCGAAGAACTTGTTTTAAAACCTTGACCAGTCAACCATAAAAGGGATATTAAAACAGCTACAGAGGCTAAATAAGAATGAAAAAGTATAGCCACTTATTTTGAAATTAGGATCCTCTTTCACGTTTAGGAATATAATAAAACGTGTCATAAACTTTCTACTTTCATTCCAAAGTATCGTCGTAAGAACTGACAGGGATGCAGACACCAGCCTTCTGTGGTTAAGCAGCACTCGTTAAAATCAAGCGCTGTTTTTAGGCATTATTAGAGGCACTTTAAAATTATAAATGATTACAGTGTCATAAAGACCTTTCAGGGAGAGAAACAGAAAAGGAGAAACAGGAGAAGGATCTAATGAACAAGGCTGTTAATAGACTTATACCATCAATGGGTCGAAATTCACAAGCTAGGCAAGGTCAAGTCCTAGTACGGAGCTGGATGGAATGTGTAGTCCAAGAGGAGACTGTAAAATGGGTTCAGATGAGGAACTGTCTGGATCACTGTTGAATCATTTTGTCCTCCCTTATGGGGTAGATTCCAGTCTTGACCTTTTTCATAATCACATAACATCTTTCACTTTACTAATATACCATGTTCTTGACAAAGGTTAGGTGTCAACGATGAGTGAAGTAGCCTCATTTTAGAAGTGGGAAACTAGCCAGGGGAGGATAAATCCAGTCCTGCCTCAAGTGCAACCTGAGAATAAATCCAGTCTTGCCTCAGATCCCCAATACTCTGACAATGGGCCCATCTCTTCATCTGGTGGCCAAGAGAAGGGGAAGGATTGTTCACCCAGGAGGGAACATTCACTCTGATAAGCCACGCAGGACCCAATCACACACGGAACCTGGAAATGACTTTTCAGGCTTCCTTTTGAAATAGGGCACTAGGTACAAAGAGAAAGAGGATGGCTTTTCCCAACAGAAGCACTCTCTGGCCAAATAGGACAGACACAGGATGTTCAGCAGAAAGGAACCATCTTTGAGTAAACATGATCTCTGAAAAGACTCGAAACAGAGATCTCAGCAGAAATCCAGGTTAGTGCCGAGAGAGAGAGAGAGAGAGAGAGAGAGAGAGAGAGAGAGAGAGAGAGAGCGAGAGATTGGAGACAGGGCCAGACAGAGACAGACAGCAAGCTCAGGGGCAGGACGGCAAAGAGGCCCAGATGCTACTTTCTTTCTAATTCTGCAGCACCTTCCGTTCCTCTAAACAGTTTTCAATAAAAGCATCTTGAACTGGTTTAGATTAGTCCCCACCAGGCACATTTGTAAAGATAAAAAGAACATGGTTGTTTTCCTTCCTCCTAAAGGGGGTTGGGAGGAGAGGGCAGGAATGTTTAGCCTGGTCTTAGGGAGGACAGAAAAGAAGCAATGTCTAGCTTGTTCTCATGCCCACGTTTAAAAACAATCATGTCAACTCGCTTTGAAACTTCAAACTCTCCAAGTTGTCCTCCTTTTAATCCTCGGTCAAGGAGACAGCAAACGGGGAGGGGGTCGGCAGTGCAGGCGGAGACAAGGGTGTTTTTCCACCCCATCCTGCAGTGCGTGGCAGCAACTAGCTTGTGCAAACATTCAGTAGCCCATCTGAACCCTATTTTAGAACAAAACCATTTTAGTTTTAAAGTGTTTGAATGACTTCAGCTAAATCTAAGGATTTGCCTATTGAATCTGGAGCTGTTCCCTTTCAACTCCGAATGAAGGAAGAATTATGAGACTGGAGTGGTTCAATGAGAGTTATCTATCCTGGCACTCAATCAAAGGGATTAGGATTTGGAAAGAAAAGCCTACAGGTGACCCTCCAGGAAGCATACCAAGCAGTTATCAAAAACATACAAGTTCAAAGCAGCTCAATTTTCATATGTTAAATGTACTTGGATGCAGCCCCAGGCTCCTTTCTAGGTAAAAAATTGTGTTAAAGCTGTTTGTACTTGCATACTGAGCAGACGAGGGAATAAAAAAGCATGTGGTATGGTGGTGCCGGGTCCACCTCACCCTCATGTAACACCATCAATCAATCTTGTTCTCTGGGTGAAACATGATCTGATACTGTGTCCAGGCTTCCCAGACTCATCCGACTCCTGCCATCATGGCAGATACGCATTCACCTCATCAACGCAAACGAGCTGTCACAACACAAACGCTGCGAGGTCAGCCACCCGGCAGAAGCAGCTTAACAATTAACAGTGAGGACTATTCATGAGTCTTGGGCGTTGTTCTCCCAAGCACCATGATCTGGGTTTAACAGTGTATTACCTACTTAATAGCTTAACTTGGGCACAAAAGGAGAAAAAGAAGGACACACACTGAGATTTAGGGTACAGAAGAGGGTACGCTTTGGGTGGCCTTCCTGTACCAGCAAGTCATCAAGAAATACAATTTATTTTGTCATGAACATTCTGTAAGGCACGCACAGAAGGATACAACTGCCTTTGGTGGACCCAAAAGACTCTGGGAAGGTGAATGCCTAAGTTATAAAAGAAAGCAAAGGGAGAACATTTAAATCTATAATCTGTCATTAGAAATGTAGGCAAAACATGTAATAGCACGCTAGACACATAATACACACTCAACCAATGGCTGTAAACGTATGAGGGGAGACAGTACCTGCTTCTGCTACGTCATCCTCTATGGAAAGAAGGTCAAAGCCGCACCAGCACAAGATTCAGCCTGACGCTGACTGAGTGTGAGGTACCTAGAATTTAGCAGGACAGCGCACTGCACCAAGAGGCAAGAGTATAGGTCTCTACTCACCCAGGCAAGCCCTCGCTGAATGCAGGACTTTAGAGTGACTCTGCCTACCCAGACTTTGGGGGCCTCATCTATCAAATGGGGATTCAAAGCCTACTCACCCAAAGTAAGATATTTATTTAACGTGTGCTATGAGGCACTGTGCTAAGCATTCTACAGCTATTAGCTTTTCCCCAACAGCATTACAGGGTAAGTATTAAGATTATTTCCATCTTAGAGATGAGGAAACTGGGAGTGAAACAAGTAACTGGCTCAAAGTCACTATACCAGTAAGTGGTAGAGAACAGATTCCGACCCAGGACTCTCTGAATAGAGGGTCCACGTTCTTACCTTCTACCTGGTTCTGCCTCTCTAACTATATGAGTGTTTCTTGAATTTGAGTTGCCTCTTATGATGAATATTACCACTAGCCTACCGGGCCGGAGACCCCAGTAACCTCCTCCAATTCTCCCTCTCCCTCCTTCTTTAATCAGTTGCCATATCCCAGCCCCCTACCCTTGCGAGGTCATTCTAGTTCCTGAGCTGTGCTCTTCCTGCCGGTGCCCAAGTTGAGGCTTCGGAATCTCTCGCTGTAACTCTTGCAGCAGGCCAGCTTGCATTTTCTTTTCTCCAAGTCTTTGCTCATTCTATTACTGAAGCTTGAAATGCCACCTGTGTCCTTTGCTTATCACAATCATATACATTCTCCCAGGCACAGGTCTAGTGCAGCTTCCCCTGACCTTGATGACTCTCTGATCCGTGCTCCCTGAGCACGTCAGCTGAATCTTTATTTAGTGTGTATTCCATCCTCCTTGGCAGTCTGTTTCTCCATATCCCTTACCCAAAACCCTCACGAACTAAACTGTAAGTACCATGAGCACCGTGTCTTATTTATTTTTATTTCTGTGGCACCTATGTCTTTCAAATACGGTTTTCTGAACTGGGAAAAAGGGGATGTGGGGAGGAAGGGAAGTCTTCTCTTAAGAGTCTTTCTAGGTCACAGATGCTTGATTCGGATGACGGATCCAGTAAAAACAAAGAGATAGCAATAACAACAAAAGCCCTAGTATTACACGAGGTGTGGAGAAGCAGAGTGGGTAAAAATCTAGGCCTTGGTGCCAGACTGCCAAGGTTAAAATCCTAGCTCTACCACTTATAAGCTATATAACCTTGGGAAAGTTCTTAATTTCTCTAGACTTCAATTTCTTCCCCTCAAAAATGAGGGATGGGGCAGGGGGGAGAGATACATTAGGAGTTTGGGATTAACATATCCACACTACTATATATAAAATAAGTAAACAACAAGGACCTACTATATAGGACAGGGAATTATCCTCAATATCTTGTAATAACCTATAATGGGAAATAATCTGAAAGAGAATATAGATAGATAGATATAGATAGGTACATAGATATAGATAGATATCTATATATATAAATAGATATAGATATATAGATATATCTAGATACATAGATATATATCTATCTGGATAGATATATATCTGAATCACTTTACTGTACACCTGAAACTAACACAACATTGTAAATTTAAAAACTCATTTAAAAAATGAGGGATAACAACAGTAACTACTCCATGCGTTTGCTCTAAAGGATGAAATCACATACATTTAGAATAGCACTCGGCATACAGTAAGTGCTCAATAAATGGTACACAGATGATTACATGGATGGAAGATTTCCTTTCCTTGCCAACTAAAATACTAACTTCTTAAAGCAGGTATGAGAGAGATGTTGGCAATATAACCCATGCTCCCTCTTTCAAAATCAGAGATGGAAAATCTCTAACAAGTTGGATATTGCAAACTCTGCTGGAATTTTTTTCCTTCATAGCTCAGCTTAGGGCCCCAGTGTAAAAGAGCAATGCTATAAAGCTGGCTCCTCCTGGCTTCTTACTGTCTCGGCATTGAACAATCAATGTGAAAGTACATTAAGTTATTTAACATGTTACCAAGTAGCAGAAAGCTAAAAGTTTAACCATATTTACAAGGAAGAATTATATGAAAATATTTTTATTGATGCTATAAAAACCACCATTAAAAGTGACTGCACTGAAAAGCTGAACATGTATGGAACAAATGGGCAACTCTTAAAATATTACCTGGTTCCAGACAGTCCAAATTTTGTGTCTTGTTAGCAAATAAGATAAATGACTTTGTCTGAAATGATGTTTTATAAATCCTATTAAGAGGCTGTAAGGGAGGCAATGGCTCCCAAAACAAGAGAATTAATTTCTGAGTTCAATCCCCACCGTACACACAAAAATGTGGGGGGAACGGGAGGGGGGCTTACTGTTGATGTTGTCTTTGGACTAATATACTAATAATGCTCTCTAACAATTACATTTTATACTTTGCAAAATACATGCTCACTCGTTATCTCACTTGATCCTCACAACAAGCCTATGAGGCAGGTCGAGAAAATACTATTTCTCTTGGGGATTTTTTTTAAGTAATAGAGAAGGGTAAAGTGGCTTCACCAAAGTCAGTTAAAGTAGCGCTAAGTTAGACTCTTGCGGCTCTCTGACTCCACAGCACGTGGGATTATAGGAGCCAGTGTTTATGATGTGGAGATGGGTGCAACCCTGTCTGCACAAACCCACAGACTGGGGGAAGCTACACTGTCATTTTAGACTCTGTATCCAGATAAAATAGAAGGCATTTGTTCTTTTAGTTAAAAAACTGAAGTGATGTACTCTCACCACCATGTAAATAATGGCGTAGCGTTTTGTATATACAGTTCTTTTATTTTAAGAGCAAGATGTACTCCAATGATTGGTGCAATTTTGTTTTTGCCTTTCCTTGCCAAAAAGAAAATATGGCTTTAATAGAAGTTTACATCTGCGTGGTATTACATGCATGTAAAACAGATGTAACCTAATTACATTTTCATTTAAATTGCTAAATAGCTACTTAAGTAAAAAGCTAAAATAACATACAAACAACAGTTACTATAATAACAAGTGTACTTAGAATTAAATGAAAAGGATCAAAGCTACAGCATATAGAATTTGAGTTGGTCTTTCAAAAAGACAGTGACATAACAACACTGCCTTCATTTACTCAGTAATTGAATGTCTCTACAGCTCAGCCTAGACCCGTGGAAGAAAATCCACCGAGTTTTTATAAAGACTCTGGGTTTCATGAAGATTAGACACACTCTACTAGAGATTATATAGCAAAACCCTAAATTGGAAATTAGAATTCCAGGGCAATACAATCAGCTTGATTATAGTTTTAAGCAGATCTGTCTAGGCTGAAATCAGAAATCAGCTCCCAACTTGGAGATCAGAACGCTCTTTTTGTAGTTTTAAAAGAAGACATTACATATCAGGCATTGCATATTCATGACCCATCCCTTCCTGTGTGCCACACAAAGGCTCTCCGAAGAAGGATCCAGAGCATTTGCGATGATATTCAGCTTAGGAGCACGGGCAAGGGAACACATGGTCAGTCTTCACAAAGGAGCAGAGGAAACACCACGTGCCGGTCTGGGACGGCTGAAATCCTAAACGGTGGACTCTGGAAAAACTCAACCCGGTTTAACCTAGATTTGCAGGGTAATGTCCAGTCCTAGCTCTCCCTTTTCAACTTCAATCCCATTTTTAACTAAAGGGAATTTCAGGCGTTTGGAGATGATTTGTTATTTTAAGAGTCGGAGACCAAAACTGAACTTTTAGAGTGTTAGAGCAATATAAACTTATTTCAAAATTAGAACAGTCTATCACTAAAAGCAGAGGATGTAGAGTAGGACCGTATTTTGAAAGTGTCCCCCCCACCCCCCCACCCCGCCACCACCATTAGCTTTCTTCTCTAAACTAGACCAGCCAGTTTTTCTGAATTTTGCTCAGGAGTGTAGAAAATAAGAGACTTAGATCCAGTCAGCCCTTTTGATCATGGGTCTAAAATGTTTCAGAAGAATTAAAAAAAAAAAAAAAACACTAAATGGAACATCTCTGCTAAAATTGAGGGTTATGCTCTTCAAGCTGAGAACTTCCTTACAAAGACATGGACAAATTCTTTTCAAAATGAGCTTCAAATTATACCTCAATATACCTTTAAACACATAATTAGCTTCTGGCTCCCCTTTTCATTTTATTCAGCCAATGTTCCCTCTCTAAAGGTGGGAAAGGATGAACAGACTAAGGTTAGAGGTGAGGATCGGAAAGGAGATTGAAAAACAGAAAAATCACCCAGGGCCAAAATTTGGTGCCAACCTCGGCATTTATCTCCTTGACGCCACCTCACACTTTTTTTTTTTTTTTACCTCTTTATTGGGGTATAATTGCTTTACAATGGTGTGTTAGCTTCTGCTTTATAACAAAGTGAATCAGCTATACATATACATATGTCCCCATATCTCTTCCCTCTTGCATCTCCCCACCCTCCCTATCCCACCCCGAGTTGATCTCCCTTTGCTATGTGGCTGCTTCCCACTAGCTATCTACCTTACATTTGGTAGTGTATATATGTCCATGCCACTCTCTCACTTTGTCACAGCTTACCCTTCCCCCTCCACATATCCTCAAGTCCATTCTCTGGTAGGTCTGTGTCTTTATTCCCGTCTTACCTCTAGGTTCTTCATGACATTCTTTTTTTTTCTAAGAAAGGGCTACGGACGTGTATACTGTCTCTCTCTAACGTTCTACAAACACCCTGTACTTCAATCTTAGCAAGGACTTCAAAGGGCTTCCATGCATTTAAAAGATTTTCTTTTTCTTTTCCCTGGCTAGGCCTGCTACACCAAAACTGTGGTGACTCCCTGTCTGAGACTGTCTCTGGATCTAAAATAACAGTGAGGTGTATTTGTGAAGAGGACGGGAAACACACTTTGAGAATCTTCTTGCCCCATAGCTATTCCCCAAGTCGAGTGCCTTGGCTTGATCTCTTCAGACCGGCCGCTGTTTGATTTCTGCAAAGACTGTTCATAAAGCTTCACAATGTGTTAAGAACACAATTGCAAAAGGCAAGTGAAGGCTTGTCATGATTTTGTAACCAATTATTTCATTTGTATTTTATAAATCGGTCATAAATGTCATTGACTAATTACTGCCCTTTCCCCCTTCCCCACCCCCATACACTCACTGGAACAAACAGGCAACCTTGTACCACTCTTGCCAGAGGCCAAGAATTAATGGCAGGTTTTAAACTAAACTTCATCTATTTGGAAGGATATCAATGGTTGCTGAGGACACACTGTAATTTCACTGCTCACCACCACTCCTCTCTGCCCTGAAAAACAAACATATTTCACTACACTCTCTGCCCAAGAAACTCAGATGCCAGCTAGACATCCCAAAAGAAACCAAAAGAAACAATTATTAAAATAATTATGTCATAACATCACTGACTTAGCCAAGGTCTTTTCTTGTCTATCTGATCATTACTAAACCAGTCATTACTCAAAAGCACACATTAAGTGATGATTTATCTGTTTGACTGCGGTACAAACACTATCTTCTGTTGATGCTTAGTGGCTCTGGGAAAGGAAACGTGAATAATGTCCTGCCTCTGAATGAACTCTGAAGAATAACCACATTCCAAAGGTTGATGGGAGGGAGGGGGAGAGAAAGTAATTACTTTGTGATGGGTTAAAAGTCAGTAAGAAGAGAAAGTTGAGGGTGGCTCTGCCCTATAAACGTTTCTGGAACTCGACTCCCTTAAGTCGGCCTTGACAAAAGACCTATGTCATTAAAAAGCAACGATGTAAATGTGACAAGCTGCTCTCAATCTCAGAGTAACTCTGCATTCTTTGCGGTAAGGTTTGAAACCACAGAACAGTCATCGTTCCGAATACACCAGCCTATAAACACTTCCCCTGGAGAAGGAGAAGGTATTGCCACTAAGCCCCTGACTCCACATTTTGTAATTTTTGAAAGCTGAAGCCACAAACATGTGGCTTGTAGGTAAATTCCAGCCTTCAACATGCTTAAAAACATTTTAAAAACTTAGTTGCCAAAATGTTTATCTAAGTACCTTTCATATAAAAATCTGGATTTCCGGCTTCTGTCAGAAAAAAGAAACCTGGCAAGTCCACGACAGTGGGCCCGCACTCCCTCAGGGCAGCTGCTTGTCCTCTTTAAAGCGAAGCTGGGCTTCCCTGGTGGCGCAGTGGTTAAGAGTCCGCCTGCCGATGCAGGGGACACGGGTTCGTGCCCCGGTCCGGGAAGATCCCACATGCTGCGGAGCGGCTGGGCCCGTGAGCCATGGCCGCTGAGCCTGCGCGTCCGGAGCCTGTGCCCCGCAACGGGAGAGGCCACAACACTGAGAGGCCTGCGTACCGCAAAAATAAATAAATAAATAAATAAATAAATAAATAAATAAATAAAGCGAAGCTGCGCTTCCTGGCTCTGCCTGGTGCCCGCAACTCCCTGTCGCATGGCACCTGGCCTGCTTCCCTCACTGACACTGCCTGCTGGCTCCTGTATGGATCCCAGCTTACCATTTCTGTTATTTTGTGTGACTACTAATTAACTGTGCAGCCAGTACTACTTTCCCCTACTTGAAGGCAGAGAAAAAAGGATTTCAGAAGCTCTAAGTCTTATCTTTCCAACTATGACCAAAATTGCACTCCACTGAATCCGTGCTTGAGTTTCGGAACAAGGTGCCACCGTCCCTTATGCTTGCCTGGAGACATCCTGGGCCCCCATCCACTCAGACTGGCTGACCACTAGGTCAGCGGCTCCTCTAAAAAGGATCCAGTACCCTAGGGCTCTGGTGCGTGTTTTAAAGGCAAACCATGAAAATGAACTATACTATTCTCTAAAGGAAAAATCCATCGTATTCTTATTTATTCTTACTTATTATTCCGAAATTAAGTTTGTTAAAAGTTGAACTATCCGACATGAATTTTCAGCCTGACTCTTTTACACTTATGATGGAGAAAACCCCATCGCTCCTCATGATATATTTTTTATAATGAGGACCACAAAAAACGCAGAGAGAAATCTCAGGATCTTTGACCACAGAAATGCATGTACATATTTTGCACCAGCTAGCGGTAATTGTTTTACCATGTGAGGCTCGGGGTAGGTAGTAATATGCAATACCTTTCAACTTTTCATCCCCAAAAGCAAACAGAAAAAAACCTGACCTCTGACCCTGTTTTGAAGCACCACTACCCGCTTGGGTAGTGTTTGCATGTTGAAATATTTATTTCCTTCATAAAAAAATCTATCTGAATATCCAATCTCTCAGAAGTAAAGAGTCTGATTTCCATGTTAGCAGAAGCCTTAAGTAGTTTGGGGCTATGATCTAAACACTACAAGCTTTACCTACTTAAAACTTGGCCAGCTCCGAGCTGCATATCTTTCTCACCGGCTCCTCATTTGCAAAACATAGTAGAGATTCAGGTGAAAGGTGACGAAGTTTCAACAGCTGCAAAGCCCAGTTAGAAAACTTGTTTCCTGGGCAGAGCTTCCAAGAGAGTAATATTTCTGAGCCTTCTGTCACTAGAAGATGCGAATTTGTACCAGTGAGGCTAAACAAGTTCTCACGAGCAGGTGTTATAATGGTAACTTCTGGATGTGGTGTGGGAGAGAATGAAGCCTCCTGACCCCTGAAGGCAAGGTTTTTCACCGAAACCCCTCTGAGTATAACATGAGAGCACATGACTACCATCAAGATAAGTCTTTCTTCATCTGTTCATTGGTTATGGTACTTGAACAAAACGCCTACTAAAAATGACTTAAAATTTAATTTCCCCCATGAAAAAGGAAAATGTGAATCTCACATAAAGCACTCTACTCCATCATATTCACCAACTTGGACAGACAGAAGAAAAATGGTGCGCCTGAGGCGTGCCATGCTCTTTCATAAGAGTGCGCCCCTCAACCTACCTCAAGAATAAGGTTGAGATTTACCCCAATACCTCCCTCCTAATGCTTTCTGATCACAGAGGGTGGTGGGGGTGAGCCTTTGCTTAATTTTTCAATGAGATTCAGGACTGCGATATTGAAATTAGGCTCAGAATGGCTCTTAAGAGCAGAAAGGCTTCAGGTTTTCCTCCATGTCTACTGACATTACTCAGGGGAAAGTGGCTTCGTTCTTTTCTTTTCTTTTTTGGTGTGATGATTTGGGGAGCACAAAGGAATATGGGCCTTCACCTGCAGATGCCATTAGAACTTTACTTCCAAATTTAATAGTAGCTTGCCAGGCCTCAAATACTGTGGAGAACCCTGCTATCTCATTGTGAGGAAAACTGGCTACACTCTGTTTAGACTTGTGTCTAACACGACTCTGTGGGAACTGAGAATTTTGTAATGCCAGGCTGTAGCAGAAAACAGTTTTTGCATCTAATCCTGTGTTAGTTATGGTCGCTTCAGGAAACAAACAAACAAAGCCCCAATGTTGCAATAAAAAGTATACCCGTTGTATATTGAGCTATTTAAATACAGTTTCTTAAGAAACTTTCTACTGTATTTAGAACTTAAGAACTTTCTATTTAGCTTTATTGATAAGAAGAAACCTAAATACTAGGGCAAAATTATGTCCTTAACAGACTGTATTACCAGTGGCTGTCTCATTCCACTTCGGATTCACAAACAAAAGGTTTTATGGACAGCTTTTTGGATTGAACCTGCTTGGAAGAAGAGGTTCTTCCTTGAGTTGTAGAGACTGTTGATTAGGGCTTCGGCAAGCCTTTTTGGCACCTTTGGGCAAATTATAAAAAGGTACCCCTCATTTTTTACAGAACTAGAATAAAAAAATCTTAAAATTTGTATGGAGACACAAAAGACCCCGAATAGCCAAAGCAGTCTTGAGGGAAAAAAACGGAGCTGGAGGAATCACACTCCCTGACTTCAGACTATACTACAAAGCTACAGTAATCAAGACAATATGGGACTGGCACAAAAACAGAAATATAGATCAATGGAACAGTATAGCAAGCCCAGAGATAAACCCACGCACCTATGGTCAACTAATCTATGACAAAGGATGCAAGGATATACAATGGAGAAAAGACAGTCTCTTCAATAAGTGGTGCTGGGAAAACTGGACAGCTACATGTAAAAGAATGAAATTAGAACACTCCCTAACACCATACACAAAAATAAACTCAAAATGGATTAGAGACCTAAATGTAAGACCGGACACTATAAAACTCTTAGAGGAAAACAGAAAGAACACTCTTTGACATAAATCACAGCAAGATCCTTTTTGATCCACCTCCTAGAGTGATGGAAATAAAAACAAAAATAAACAAATGGAACCTAATGAAACTTCAAAGCTTTTGCAAAGCAAAGGAAACTACAAACAAGAAGAAAAGACAATCCTCAGAATGGGAGAAAATATTTGCAAATGAATCAAATGACAAAGGATTAATCTCCACAATATATAAACAGCTCATGCAGCTCAATATTAAAAAAACAAACAACCCAATCCAAAAATGGGCAGAAGACCTAAATAGACATTTCTCCAAAGAAGACATACAGATGGCCAAGAAGCACATGAAAAGCTGCCCAACATCACTAATTATTAGAGAAATGCAAATCAAAACTACAGTGAGGTATCAGTCAGGATGGGCATCATCAGAAAATCTACAAACAACAAATGCTGGAGAGGGTGTGGAGAAAAGGGAACCATCTTGCACTGTTGGTGGGACCGTAAATTGATACAGCCACTATGGAGGTTCCTTAAAAAACTAAAAATAGAATTACCATATGACCCAACAATCCCACTACTGGGCATATCCTGCGAAAACCGTAATTCAAAAAGACACATGCACCCCAATGTTAACTGCAGCACTATTTACAATAGCCAGGTCATGGAAGCAACGTAAATGCCCATCGACAGACGAATGGATAGAGAAGATGTGGTACATATATACATTGGAGTATTACTCAGCCCTAAAAAGGAACGAAATTGGGTCATTTGTAGAGACGTGGATAGGTCTAGAGACTGTCATACAAAGTGAGGTAAGTCAGAAAGAGAAAAACAAATATCGTATATTAACACATATATGTGGAACCTAGAAAAATGGTACAGATGAACCAGTTTGCCGGGCAGAAATAGAGACACAGATGTAGAGAACAAACGTATGGACACCAAGGGGGAAAGGGGCGGGGCTGGTGGTGGGATGAACTTGGAGATTGGGCTTGACATATATACACTAACACGTATACAATAGATAACTTATAAGAACCTGCTGTATAAAAAATAAATAAAATAAAATTCAAAAAAAAAAAAAAAAAAAGAAAGAAAGCAAAAGGTGCCCATGTGGGCAAACAGAGTCCCAGTTTGCAGAGAAGAGGGTGCCTTGGATTTCAGCCCCTCCCCCCCATGTCAGCACCCCCTCTGCTGGGAGCCTGAATGCAGAGGCTGACGTGTTTGCTTAGTATTGAACCTGAAAAATGCATCAAGAATTCTCTTTTCAGCCACTCTGGTTTCCAGGTAGCAAGTCTTGTCAAATAATCTCACCAGAAAGCAGAGGTCAGTGACTGTTTCACAACTGTTTGGTAAAATGACCCCAATAGCACCAGGTTAGAAGAATGAGGAATAAATCAAGAGATTCTATTTTGAAAAAACTTAGGAGACACAATAGAAAAGAGCAAAATCATGTGGTTGTGCTTCGTGACTAACCAGTTCTTCTTGAGTTCAGGGTGGGACTGCTTCTGTCTCCTTCATATTTTGACTCATAAAGGGCACACAGGGAGCTGGAATCAGCAGGCTTGGTTCTTTCGGTGGCGCAAAGGGCCGTGAGTGGATTTCTACCGGTGAGCATCATAAATCTGGAAGCCAGGTTTTAAGGTCCTGAGATCTGACTTAGTGAGGAAACATGCTTTGGCTTAATGCTTCCTGTGGAATCAAACAAGCTCCCAAGGAGACAGCAAACTGAAGGCCTCCCGGAAGGGTGCAAGCATGCAAGGAGCTTCAAAATTTACCAAGAGCTGCCTAGGAGACTACTATTACCCCTTAAAAAAATATTTTTTTATTTCTTATTTTTTTAAAATTTTATTGGCATATAGTTGATTTACAATGCTGTGTTAGTTTCTGCTGTACAAAGTGAATCAGTCAAACATGTACAGATATCCACTCTTTTTTTATATCCTTTTCCCATATAGGTCATTACAGAGTATTGAGAAGAGTTCCATGTGCTATGCAGTAGGTCCTTATTAGTTACCTATTTTATATATGGTAGTGTGTATACGTTAATCCCCATCTTATTACTCCTTAATATAGAACTATTGTTCAGCGACAGTAAAGTCTTACCAGATGTACAGAGACTTTTTTAGTTCTCTTCTTTACCTCTATATTGGGAATTCCACCACCCCCAACTCACCCCTGCAGACCAAGATTAGCTCCAACTGTAAATTACACAGTAGCACCTTGATAATGCATTCAGAGCCATTGTAGCTATTAACCATTAACATGTATGTCTCCAAAGGAAGGAGAAAATGGGCAGAAGGCATAAGAAATTCGTATACACACAAACATGGCCAATAAGCATGAAAAACATGTTTAACCACAGTAGCGATAAAGAAAAAAGATGTTACTTTTGCCCATAAACTCGGCAAAAAAAAGTTTTTTAACGGTACTCTTCCACACTCCCAAACATGAGAAGGGAGAGGCCGTCTCAAAAACTACTGATGAAAACGTAAATTGGTACATCTTTCTGGAAATCAAATTGGTAATGTTTTATTCAAAAATTCACTGCACACCTATTTATGAAGTACCTATGATTTGTTAGGGACTTAAAATGTACCTTCCCTTCCACCTTGTGACTTCATATCTAGAAATCTGTTCAATAAAGGATCAAAGATTTTTATTAAAGGATGTCTATCATAATATTTAAGGAAAAAACAAAAGAGATGTGGTTAAATAAATTGTATGGGTTTTTTTTGTTTTTTTGTTTTGTTTTTTTTGCAGTACGCGGGCCTCTCACTGTTGTGGCCTCTCCTGTTGCGGAGCACAGATCATCCAGTTTTTTTCTTCATTGTATAGATGTGGAAACGAAGATTAAGTACTGCAATGGCTTGATCCCACACTGCAAGTTAGAGACGAAAAGCCTAGGACTCCTGCCTCCCAACCTATGCCGTTTCCACGATTCTAGGAACGGCAAATAGGTTTCATCTAAATTTCAAGTGCCAGTAATAGCTGTTGAGAAAGCTCAGGAGGAAAACCTGCATTAAGATCTGTGATATCAGCTGTGGGCAGGAGAAGAGGGTGTAGGGCTAGGCATGCCAAATGTTTGACATTCCTAAAAAAACTACAGAATACTGTCCTCTCCAAACCCGGTGTTTGTCCCTATAAAATAGGAAATGTCTACTCCTAGGGAAACATTTGATATAAACTAGGAATAAATAAAACTAGCTTTCACAAGGAAAGAATGAAGACAGAGAAAAATTTATACTGTCCAACTGAAAAGGGGCAATTACAGGTTTCATAAAGGTGCAGCATCATGCTTCAATGAAATACTTTTTTTATCAGCACAACAATTTATAAACCTACATAAATTATAGATAAAACCATATATGAATACAGATCATAAGAAAATATTTAAAATGAATTACAAAAGGACAGAAAGTTGAAAAATCCTGAAGACACGGTAAGAGTTATAGAACACAGTGAGATGGTCTAATATATACGTAATCGAAGATCCAAAAGAAGAGATGAGAATAGACCAGAAACAACATTTGAAGGAATTATAATTAAGGATATGTTCATTAAAGATGACCCACAGACTCTAGATTTGCATGCCTCAAGCAGGATAAATAATAAAGCAGTCAATATACAGATACACTCAATGAAATACACTCTCTCTCTGTAAAGAAGCTGGGAGGCAAGAGCAAAAGAAGTTGAAAGAGCAAACTCATGCCTTGACTCTGGAAAGCTATAAATAGAAATAAAGTTCAAAGACACGAGGGAAGCTGCATGCAAAAGCCTTGATGCTAAAATAGCCAAAAGCCAATCAAGACTCGGACAAACTTTATAAACAGGTCAACTTCACAGAAAGGTTAGGAATGAGTGAGTTCTACTGAGACCTGTTAACTAGGGTCTCTACAAGGAAAACACATCCATAGGGAAATCTCACCTATGAATATGGATATAAAAATAGTAAATAAAATACCAGCAAATCAAGTCCATCTGTAGATTACATCAGGATCAAGTAAGGTCTATTCCAGGAGTGCAAGGATGGTTCAACAGTGTAAAATCTAATAATCTAATATACCATGTTTACAAATTAAAGGAAAAAATATATATGATCATCTCAATAGACAACCTCCTCTTAAAAAAAATAGGATCCGATTAAATGCAATATCCACTAAAGAGAACAAAAGTTCCCTTACTTGATAAAGGATATTTACCTTTATCAAGTAAGGGAGAGTGAGAAAATGGTAACAATATATTTTCTGTGAAAAAGATAGGGTACACAAATTTTAAAAACAGAAATCTCAGCAAATCTCAAACTTACTTGTAAAACAGAACTATTCTTATGACCAACAGGAAAAATATGAAGACTACTATTCCTACCACTATTCAACATTCTGCTGAAAATTTCAGCTAAGAGGAAAAAAGAAAATTTAAAAGTACCTGTGTTGGGAAGGAAATGGCAACATCATTATTATTTTAGATAATTCCTCACCTAGAAATTCCAAGGGAATCAACTGAAAAACTACTAGAACTAATAAAAGAGTTTAATAAGGTAACTAAATAAACATAAAAAATCAACAGCCAGCTTACATACTTGTAATTCCATCACAATAGCAACAGACACTATGAAATATCTAGAAATAAACTTAGGAAGATGTGAAGAAAAATTTTAAAACTTTACTTAAGAACACAAAAGATGACATAAATAAATACGAGATACATCATCTTAATGGATGAGGAAACAATTTTTTAAACGTTCTCTAACATATAAATATATAAATTCAATGCACTCATAATAAAAATGCCAATGGGACGTTTTTAAATGAAATTTGACTGATCCTAAAATTCATCTGGAAGAAAAAGGCACGAGAACATCAACAAAAGTATTAAAAAAAAAAATGGGGAGGGGGCACTGGCCCTATAATATATCAAAACATAACATTTTGGTAATTAAGCAAAAATATAAATCAAACAGTATTGAGAGTGCAGAAACTGGCATACACATTTATGGGAATTTAGTATATGATAAAAGTGTCTTTTCAAATTAATAGAGATAAGAAAGGTTTATTCTAAAAATGTTATTGTGCCAATTGGTTTCACCACTTGAAAAAAAGTAAAGTTAACCTCTACCTAACAACCAGTCACAAAGGTAAAATTTTGGTAGATTAAAAAGGTAAACATTAAAAAGAAAACTATGAAAGCACTAGAATATAATAAAAATGAATTTATTTTAAAATATGGAGTAAGAAAGGCAGTCTTAAGAGAGATATAATACACAAAAACTATATAAAGGAAAAGAATAATATATTTGACAAGAGTATCTGAAATGAATAATATTTAAGACACATCTAAAATAAAAGATAACATTATAAAATTTTCAAAATTAAATAATAAGTGACAGACTGAGAGAACATATCTGAAACACAGCAAATAGAAGAGAATTAATATACAGAACATATAAGGAACTACAAATGAATAAGAGAAAGATAAGCAACAGAAAGATGCATAAAGCGTATGAACAAGCAATATGAGAAGAAAAATTTTAATGTTCAATAATAATGTGAAATGATGCTCTCTAGTGATCAGGAAAATGCAAATTAAAGCCACAAGATAGAATTTTTCATCTATCGAAGTGGCAAAAATAAAATAATTAAGATTGATAAATTGATATCAATTCTTCATACACAGTTGATGGGAATAGGAATCGGCACAGCTCTTTTAGAGATGATTTAACAGTTACTAAAAATTTAAATGTGTCCATACTTTAACCTATTAATACCATTTCTTGAAATCTACACTACAGAAATATATGGTCTATATATGGACCAAGAGGCATGAAGAAGGGCATTGATTACAATATGACTTCTGACAGCAAAAAGAGAAAAAAAGAAAAAAAGAAAAGAATTCATACATCATCAATAGCCAGGTAGTTAGATAAGGTAGGATATACCACTCATATTATGTAATATCGTGCAGCAGTCAAAATGAATTAATTAGATTTCTACGTACTAACATGAACAGCTTTCTAAGCTAGTTTACAGTGAATAAAACCAAGTTTATGGTTTGCACTATTTGTAAAAAAAACCCAAGTTTATGGTTTGCACTATTTGTAAAAAATAAAGAGAGAAAGAGGGGAAGAATGAATGAATGAGGAAAGGAAGAAATTAAGACAAGACATTGCAAAGGAAAGAAAAAAGAAAGAATGAAAAGAATAATAGCATGTATTTTCTATTGGTACATACATAAATGTGCGCAAGCACATAAGAGGCAGATCTATTCTACAAGGATACACACCAAGCTGATTACGTGACTTTCTGCAGGGGAAATCAATACACTTGGTGGGGGAGCCAAAGGAAGTTTGCTTTTCTGCAGAGGCAGCATGGAGCAATGACTACAGGCAAACGTTGGAGGAAGGCTGTCTGGTTCTAACAGTTATTTATATCAATCTGTGCCTCAGCTATTCATCTGTAAGTTGGGGTAATAATAGTACCTACTCATAAGATTACTATAATCAATAAATGAATTAATATACATCAAGCACACGTCTAGCATACAGCAAACGCAATACAAAAATATTAACGGTTAGGGTGAGTTGTATAAAACTGCTGTTATGTGACTGTTTTGATCTACAAAAATAGTAATTTTATATGGTTCAATTTAATGTTATTATTTATATATTTTAATTCTTTTAAATACACATTGCATGCCTTTTTTTACGGATTGTGGAGGAAGAAGGTTAGGGGTAAGATTAGTAGAGTACAGAGGGGCTAAAGGGAGTCACTACATATTAAATAATTTCGTATTAAATAATTTCAATATCTGTGTGTAGAAAGATCTTATCTTTAGGGAAGACAGCCAACATTTAGAATAACTTTTTTTTTTTTTTTTTTTGCGGTATGTGGGCCTCTCACTGTTGTGGCCTCTCCCATTGCGGAGCACAGGCTCTTGGACGCGCAGGCTCAGCGGCCATGGCTCACGGGTCCAGCCGCTCAGCGGCATGTGGGATCTTCCCAGACCAGGGCACGAACCCGCGTCCCCTGCATCGGCAGGCGGACTCTCAACCACTGCGACACCAGGGAAGCCCTAGAATAACTTTGCCAAGTAAAACTTGAGACATGCTGTCAAAATCTACTTTGTACGTATTTCCAGATAAATCCACTGGACCAAATCTTTATACAAATGACTACATTCTGTGTAATAGTATTAATTTGATTAAACCTGGAATTTCAAAGAAATACTACAAATTGAAATGATGCATAAATTAGCATAAAATAAATAACAGATTTTTTTGGTCAAAGTACTACATACTACTTGATCCTAAATAAACAGCATATTTAAATTTTGTTATGATTATAACATCCGTATAATATTTAGGACACAGTTGGAACAAACATACACACACAGAAGAATATTACAATATTTGAAACCATATGAAATGAATCTTTATATATATTTTTAAAAAGGTTAGACTGGACTTAGTTTTAGTTTTTGAATGCTAATATCAATTTTTAAATGTACTCTCTATAAAGACTAGTGAAACAACCTCAGCTGAAGTCAATTTAGAAATAGAAAACTATACATAAATATAAAAACAAATCTCTAGTATTAAATACACAAACAACTCAAGGAAAGTAGAGATTCCTAGGAAACGTTTCTATAAATAGTTTGACATTATTACACAATCTTCTCTGCATACCTCATAATGGAAACATTGCTATGGGTGATTGAAGAAATAAGCAACTTTGACATTTCTGGATGTAACTTGAGGAGATTATTTCATCATAAAGGATTGGTATAGAATATACTAACCAACAACTCAATAACAAAACTCTCCTTGCAACTCTAAAACAGTGTAGAATGACATTTAAGATAATCCACTTATCACCATCCAATACAGGCTGCTTGTTCACAAAATGTCAGTGACAAGATAGAGCATTCCGATTCCTGGGCAGTAAATGCCTGAGACAAGGAATCTTTAATACAGCATCAACTGCATTTCCTTATATGCTACTGCCCTACCCTGGACTTCGGCTCCCAAAGGTTTTGCAATTTATACGAGCAGCTGCACAAATGAAATGCCTTCTCTTTCTCTCACACACCACAGAAACATTCCCCTCCAAGAATAATGAAAAGTCTGCACGTTCATTTGCAGGCAAGCCATATTTACTCCTGGTGAATGCCTGATGTTTTTACTAGCCACCTTGAAAAAGCTCAGTGCTTCAATTCTGAACAGTAGCAATTCTAAAAATTTAAATAATTCTTTAGAATAACAATAAAGGTAACAGTGACTTGGATTTATATGCTGCTTATTCATGTTTCGAAGTGGTTTTGGACAAGGTAACTCATATGCTCTTCACCAGATCCCTGCAAGATTAGCCATGAATTATCAACACTTTATAGGTGAAGACAACTGAAGTTTAATTTTCATTTTTAAGTTTAAGGTTTAAGTATAATTGTTTTGGTTCAAGGTCTCATAGCCAGCCAGAATCATCCAATACTAGAGCTCAGATGATCCTTAGGGTAAATTTAAGAAGCCTCTAGTTCAAAGAGCACAAACTGATGTTCTGTTTGACCAAACGGGGCCCACAAATCTATACATCCTGAGATTTTATAAAAATATCTAAATTTCTGACTTTGCTTGAAAATGTAGCCACACTAGGCCCACCTTCTGCAGAGAAGCAATTGGCTAGAGCTCATCACTGTCGCCTTCATTTATTTATTTATTTATTTATTTTGTTTATTTTTTTTTGCGATACGCAGGCCTCTCCCCGCTGCGGCCTCTCCCGTTGCGGAGCACAGGCTCCGGACGCGCAGGCTCAGCGGCCATGGCTCACGGGCCCAGCCGCTCCGTGGCACGTGGGATCTTCCCGGACCGGGGCACGAACCCGTGTCCCCTGCATCGGCAGGCGGACTCTCAACCACTGCGCCACCAGGGAAGCCCCATTTATTTATTTTTAAATTTTCATCGGGGCTTCCCTGGTGGCGCAGTGGTTAAGAATCCGCCTGTCAATGCAGGGGACGTGGGTTCGAGCCCTGGTCCGGGAAGATCCCACATGCCGCGGAGCAACTAAGTCCGTGCGCCACAACTACTGAGCCTGCACCCTAGAGCCCGCGAGCCACAACTACTGAGCCAGTGTGCCACAACTACTAAAGCTTGCACGCCTAGAGCCCGTGCTCCGCAACAAGAGAAGCCACCGCAATGAGAAGCCCTCGCACCGCAATGACGAGTAGCCCCCGCTCGCTGCAACTAGAGAAGGCCCGCGCGCAGCAACAAAGACCCAACACAGCCAAAAAATTAATTAATTAAATAAATATATAAAAAATTCTTTTCATCAGTGATTTTTATTCATAAACATAAATTTACCTAGAATCAAATGTTACTTTTATTTTCTCAATTTGATTAAATAGCAGAAAAACATGCTGTAATTATAGTGGTGTTTTTTTCACTGCTGCCTTTAAATAAAGTATGTGTTCTCCAGTTCACTACGTAGTCCACTTTACTTATTTTACACTTATTTTACCTACAATATAACACATAGATCTTAAGTAATAAGTTCAATGAGTTTTGAAAAATGTATATGCTCATGAAACTATCACCCAATCAAGGTATTCAGGTCCACCCCATCCCCCAAGTTCCCTCATGCTCCTTTACAGTCACTTCCCTCTTCCTTCTCTTCCCTTCTCACTCCTGTTTGTTACCTGCCCATCAGCATTTGCATTTGAAATTCCTGACCTACTTTAAAAATCTCTTCAGATTCCAGTCAGGAAACTAAACCCTAAGGAGAGGCAGAGTCAGAAGGAGAAGCGAAGTTCCCAAACTTCTGGTCCCTAACACCACCCTCAAAACTAAGTCCTCTCAACCTGCTGCCCAAGAGTTGACCTGAAAGAAAATGCCAAAATATCATCATCGCAGGCTTTAAGGAGGCACACCAGATGGGTGAAACAATTAAGGCTGTGACGTCACTTGGAATGAATCAGGTTTGGAAGTAGCAATTAAGTAGCAAAGGCGAATAAGTTTAGACAGACACTTCTCTGGGAGGGCTACTGTGACCTAGATTTGAACAAGTTTACACCCGGCAGTGGCAATGGGCCTGCTCCATCCCCACCAAAGGGGGAGCATCTGGGGTCAGCCTCCTGCTGTGTAGCCTCGCCACTGTGAAACTCTGAAATGGCAGGAGCCCAGAGGCAAAAATAACCTCTGCTCTCCATGCCAGGCCACCTGCTTCTCGTCTAGGGCCGATGATCTTTGCTTAGGAGGCTAAGTGCCATTTGGGATCCTGAACTCCTGTTTCTTTTTAAAAAAATGATATGTATGAAATTAAACCTGAATGCATTTGTGTGTGGAGCTGACTCAGTGCCTTTCTTTCCGCATTAACCACTTTGGTTAATGGAGTTCCCACCTGAGGGTAAGGTATGAGGAAAAACAGAAATAAGGTATATTCCCACTTCTATATTTAAGAAGTTGCAGTATCCTCAGAGCCAAAGTAAGCAGTTCCACATGGCTTTAAAGCAGCCAGCGGACACTGGTACCTCAACTATCCCATTATGAGAATTCTCCTGCACTCTCCGTGCACAGCAAAGAGTGAAATTCCTCCTTCTTAAAACTTGGTACTTCCTTCCCAAGAAAAATGGCTCAGAGGGATGGATCGCCCTGGCATGCAGAGTTGACTTCGGATGCAATCGTAAACACAGCACAGCCTCCAGGAACCACATAGGCTTTTGTTTTGCCCCCACCAAGATTTGAGTCTGCAGCCAGTGAGGAGATGCTATAGCTGAAAGTAACCAATGAAAATAATCTGGTCCAGCAGATACATTTTATGAATGAAGAAGCTGAGGGCCAGAGAGGTGAACAAGTTAATAACTATAATTATTTTTACACGTCCTGGGTTTCAATACTCAATGCAACTTAATAATATATAGGACATCATTTTGGTTCCATGACAACGCTCTGAGGTAAAGAGAAGCAACTCCATTTTGCAGATGAGAAGACTGAGACCTTGAGTAATGAAAAACTCACTTTCGTCCAGAAAAATGAAGTCTGATGTTAGACAAACATTCATCTCTCTGAGCCTCAGTTTCCTCACCCCTACGGGAATAATAATATTTTCTACCTAGTAGGATTGTTATGAAGATTCAATAATATATGAAGAATGCGAAAAAGTATTTCAGCACTCAATAAATTGTTGTTGTTAAGCTATTATTAAACAAAGGGCAGAGCCAATAACAGAACCCCTGTCTCCATATTACTGGCACAGGGCCCTTTCCATTAGACCATGCTATAAGAAACTCAGATAATACATCATCTATACTGTAGTCAGAACACGCACGAAGCCCAGTGGTGAAGGACGGAAGAGGGGAGGCAATGGACAAAAAACATCTAAGACGCGGAGATTAGCTGTTACCCAAAAAGGGCCTCAGGTAATCATCATTCAAATTTGCAACTGCATCTCATGGAAGAGTGTGGATGGGACTTTATTAGAGAGCTCTGCCAAAAACATATTGGCAAATACAGCCTTGAGCTTGTGGTTCACCAGACACACAAGAGCCCCTCTTCAGGAAGGGGACCCTGCTTGGGCCCTGGCTCAAGTCCAAGTTAATGCACAGTTAAAAGTAGCAGCTGCAACAGTGCTGAGACAGGGGTTCCCCTGGAGGAGGGCCTGGCCAAGGAGGCTTTTCCCAAATTACTTATCAATTGTTAACAGAGACAACTTTAAACAACACACACAAAAGCAAACAAAACGTCAACAAAATCTAGCCTCAGAAAATACAGATATTAAAAGAACAAATACAATTTGTCAACAGACTTATGGGAAACCCTCAAATAAAGACAAATTCAAACATCAGTGAGGTCTAATTTTCACCCACCAATTGCGGGGTGGGATGAGGGAGTCTCTGAAATATAATAATGCTGGCAAGGATACAGTGAAAACTGGTATACTCCCATTTTGCTGATTGCAGAGCAAACTGGTGCAACACTTTTGGAAAGCAATTTGGCAACACTTACTGAAAACCATAAAAACATTCATATCTTTTGATTAAGCAATCCTCCTTTCAGAGTCTAAGGAACTAATCCAAGATAAGGAAAATGCAGCATGAGTAAAATGTAATTGCCACATTACTTGTAATGGTGTCAAATCAAAAGCAACTTAAATGCCCAACAGGGGAATGATTTTGCATATTCAGTACATTTCCTTGATGGAAGATCCTGTAGCCTTATAAGGAAACTGCCTGTAATTGTAAGAGAAAACACAGCCTCCTGTGATTACAACTATTTTAAAACACGCATATAAAATGCATATGCGGGAGACAAAGACTCAAAGGGAAATATCCCCCAAACATTAACAGTTGTTTGTGTCTGAGTTTCTATTTTTTAATCCATTTGTTACTTAGGATACCCCCATTTTGATAAGGTTACCATATTACATATATCAGTTTGTACGAACTAGCAACCCAGAAAGCACATCTGACTATAGTTGATTTGATCTGGCCTATACGGTTTTAAAACAGTGAATTACCTGCCAGTATTAAAAAATTCAAACAGTTTGACATCCACAGCTTCTACTGAAAGTTCTGAGCATTCTGCACATTCCCACAAGGTAACAACTGGTCAGAGTGAAGAAGCGACTGGCCCTCGCAAACAGTGTAAGTGCTGGCCTGTTTGTCACGGCTGCCACAACTCCTGTTTGTCTTTTCACCGAAGCCTACTTCACTCTATCATGTCACCTGCCCGATTCCTACTCTGTATGATTAAGAGAAAAAAGAAAAAGAACAGATGATGGGAAATGGTACCTAACTTGAATCCCCCTTTAAAGGTGAATCACTGCATATAGAGCTTAAGCTTTGGTTGGACCATTACAATCACCAGAAAATCATGGCCCAATCCACTACTCTCCTCACCATGTACAGCACAGGCGAGTCCGGGGTCTTTCGTACCAGCAAAAGGACAGTTGGACCCATCTCGACTCTCGACCCTGGCCGTGTTCCTCAGGCAATGTCTCTGCCACTATAATCGGTCTCCTTTTTTCCTTGAAGCTAGTCCCTTGCAAGGCTCTGGCCACCCTCCTTCTCTAAGCTTAATAGGACTACAGAGGCTAACACACTTTACACACCAGTTCACAGCCGCCCTGCCCGAGCTGCCTTTCCACATTACAAATCCAAGTTATTTTCTGAGTTTCCTGAGACAGAGAGCCAGCAGGTTAAAGAAGATGCTTTCTTTCTCCCTGTACGTATTTGAGCTGTGATCTGACAGAACTCTGGCTCTTTTTGCTGTGGGCAGATGTTGGCATGTTTCTTTCCCCAGGGGCAGAGGGTATAGGAACAGAGCCTGTGCAGTAGCAAAATGGAGAGGTGGCATTGCAGGGTACAGGTACCATCATATCTGCTGCATAAAGATACAGCACGATAAGAATGGCCGGGACCTCGCTGTTTGTAAATCTCCACCAAAAAGTCACAAATTACCACGAACACTATACGTTACACTCATTTACATAAGCCTCTGCCAAAGTTAGAATCTTGGTAGATAAATTAGTTAGAAAACGAGCCAAAAATTAAAAAATTTTTTTTTTTTTTTACTTTACTATTCTACATGTCTGATTAAATAAAAGCCAAGGGAGTGATTCTGGACTGAGGACCTTTAGCAAACATGAGGACTCCAAGCAGAATGTCCTTAACTGTTTCCTAAAGCTCGGAAAATTGTTCTTCAGGCAAGAGAGAAGATTTATTTCAGATAAAGGACAAATGCTGTCCTTTAATTAACAACATCTATCTCTGGGACAAGCCCATCAGGTATACAATACAGAAGATTCTTTTAATATAAAGGACAGATGGCAACTTCACTCCTGGGACTTTCAAGGCTGCCCCAGAAAAACACACAATTTTAAAAGGCTTTGAGAATCCCCTAAGGAGAGCCAGGCTGGAGACAAGAACACTTCATTGCCCCATTTACAAAGTAAACCAGTAAGTGTCTCTGAACCATCCAGAAACACTTGAAGAAGAGCTGGGGAAAGCCGAAGGAGGAAAATAATAACGTCTGCCTCGCAGTCAGGTTGTGAATCGTGTGAAAGTTTCCTTTCCTCTCAGCCTGAAGGGCACCTGATGAGAAGGGGTTTTAATGGCAAGTGCTGACTAGCACTCTGGGCTCCATGATCACGTAACAAGAGAGCAAAACACAACTTCCAAACCTCCTCTTTTTTTCTATTTCTTCTTCTTTTTTAATTGAAGTATAGTTAATTTACAATGTTGTGTTAGTTTCAAGAGTACAGCCAAGTGATTCAGTTATACATATATATATATGTATCTATTCCTTTTCAGATTTTTTTCCTTTAGAGGTTATTACAAGATATTGAGGACAGTTCCCTGTGCTATACAGTAGGCCCTTGTTGTTTACCTATTTTATATACAGTAGTGTATATATGTTTTAATACTGAAAACATCCAACTGGCCATTTCCAGCCAGGGGAGCACCAGGTTTGCTTGGTGAAAGGAGGTTAGGATGAGGTCCCCAGCCTGTGTGGAACGTCTCTCCTTTTATGGTCCTCATTAATCTGACTCTCCACACACATGTGTCGGTACAAGATTCCTACAGCATGTGTTAGACCTGCCTAACTGGGTGCTAACATTATAAACTGCACATCAACACTTCTTGCCTGGGTGTTAATGTCTATTAATGTCCTGCTGGGGAAAAGGCTCTTAGAACCAGCCCAGAGCCACAATTCAAGACTGCCTGCTGCAAGGTCTAGCCTGAGCATGCTGGTTTTAGATGGCATGTTTCATTAACAGAATTTCGGGGGGATGGGGGTTGCTGGGGCGCTGTACTTGGTTTTAAGTTGCTGAGATGATCTTCGCACAAGAAGCTAAAAAAGCCACCTAAAGCTGAAGGAATTTAGGGTCGAGGACTTAACCACATGGAATGTGGCTACTGATCATCCCAGATACCAAATTAGGCTTTTCTTCTGCCGCATTGTGATGGTTTCTAACACAAGGGTACGAGGAGGAAAAGGGCTGGCCAACGTCATGGTGAGTTTCCTTGTCTGCACGTTTTCTACACTGTCTCTGAAATGGTGTACATTTTCCTCAAACTCTATTTCCTAAGTTCCCAAGAGCACATATAATTTGCTTATATATGCTATATATATATATATGTATGCCACAGATAGAGGTGAACGAAGTATATACTGTGGATTTCTTTTATATAATATATGAAGAGTGCACATGCGCACATACACATATATATGCACACAAGCTAATTAAATGACTTTAATCATTTTGTGGAGTTTCCTCAAGCTTTGCTTGGCATCACACAAAGTGCATATCTAAGCCACACAACGCCACTCCTGCAAAAAAAAAAATACACACAAGCGCAACCGTCAAAACCGGATTTGCCCCTCTCTAAATTAATCCAATTATTCAAATGTCAGTTATATCTGTCACAGCCTGGCTCCTTGGGCCGAACCAAACTGTTAAAAATTAAAACTGTTTTACTTCGTTTAGTCTTTCTGCCTTTTTAGTGTAAAATCCACGGTCTCGACAAAAAGTTGTGGGATTTGACACCCAGTGCAACACAACCCTATTGCTGTCATCCATGCATAATTCACTTTGGAAATATGCACTTGCTTTAAAATATTACTAAAATATACATGTAACATATGCTAATTGCACTGCGTTGGCTTGTAAGCTCCAGCCACTAGGTTATATGTAAACTTCGCCAAGTGCATACACTGTGCATAAAGGGATTATAAATGAAAGGAAATATCTCTGTCCCTAGCTCTCTGTCTCCAGCCTTGGCCAAACTGACAGCCCCAAATCCCAGCACCATCTAACATGCCCTTCCCGTGGAGAAGACAGCCTGTTCTCAGAGTCTTAATTACATCCCAGCTGACTGCCCAGCATTGCCAAATTCAGGCAACAAACGCTGGCCCTTCCCTCACAATATGGTCTGCTAAACAGACTCCTGGTCACACAGAAAGAAACTTTCACAACGTGGAGAAATAAAGGGACAAGCAGGAGATCAAGGGAGAGCATAAATAGTAACCTAGGGGATGGAAGAGACAGAAACAATTCATCCCCACCACGCAGAAAAAGGGGGAAAAAAAGAAGAAAAGAAAAAGACAAGGATTCTCTTCCCAGAATCCTCGGGTACCACCGAGCAGCAGAATTTTAACAAAGCTATCCTTATTACAATGAAATCAAAGCCCTACTCATCCAGCCAAGTACTGCTGCTCCTCAAGATGGGCTGCTGATACTAAGACTCAGTAGATTAATGATTGTTAAGCAAGACTCACCCACCCCACATGGATCAGGCCATTATAATTACAGAAGAGCAGCGTGCAACATTCTACCATTGCAAACGGTATCGTATGTTTTCCTGGCTGGCTTTTTGGGAAGGGTTTAGCTCATCTGATATGGGCAGAAGGTACTAGAGTCTTACGGTTTGTAGCCGCCTGTCCCTCACATCTACATACATAAAATTAAGTTTCTTTCTGTTTGTGGTCACAGCACATGTAAATGACAGCCAGTCGGTCACCCAACTTAGAGGCTATTCTTGGTTTGGTCCAACTCTAAATATAGACTAAGGGCATACATGAAATGTCCTTTAAGGAGCTTTGGAAGGCAGTTGTTCTCCAGAGCAACAGAAACCAAGATCAACAAAAGATCCCGGAAGGGAGTAACAGAGAAAGCTCTGTCCTATATATTAAAATGTCATATGCTGAGAAAACAAACAGTAGTTTCAAATATGAGCTCCAAATCAGAAGTTACAAGGGCAGGTGTTTGGAATTTTACTCGTTGATTTTAGTATTGAAATTGTGTTTCTGGGGGTACCACATATTCAACACAATGGGAACAGTGCCCCCTGGTATTCGGTTATGGAGCAACGCTGGTTGATTTGCAATTAGACTGCTTCTTACATGGGCAACTCCATGCAGTACGTTCCAAGGGGAACAGGCTACGGATTTAGCTATTTTAATGATGGTAGAGGAGTCTCCTAAACAATGCAGGGCCAGATAGCTGGTCAAACAGCAAAAATAACTCATCGGTGATAAGTGCAATTTACAAAGCACTTAAATAGACATCCCCGCTAAGTTTGGTATTACAGGTTGGTATCATTCTTCTGACTTTACACAAGAGGACACTGAGTCAGACAAGTTAGATGGCTCACCCAAGATAATAGGGTTTTTGACTGCAAAATGCATAGTACCCTGTGTTATTGCTCTAGAAAACACAGAGGAAAGACAGAGTGAGGGTGACTAAATATTTCAAAAGTACAGTGTTGGATAAATCAGGAGAACATAAGTACCTTACTTTACAGTAATAGTAGGGGCAGCAAGCGTACACTTCCGGCAGGTAGCAAGAAGTCGAGGTGTTGAAATGTAATTCCTTCTAAAAACTTCCCTCCTCCCCAACATAGCTGCCCTTGGGTGGGGAAGATGAGGATACCATTGATGCCTTTATTAGGAGTTTCAAAGAGAAAAGCTAACTGCCCAAGCGTACCACCAGTTAAATAATACTACCGCTATCATACTAGTACCACTACTAATTCCCTCTTTGTCAAAGAAGATGATGCCACTAATTCCTATTATATGGTGACAACATGATGGAATATTTTATAAAAGGGGGTCATTATTATAGGAATGGAGTACCCAAAACTATTACAATTGTTAGGATAAATGATTCTGGGACTCATGAACTGGTTTTTTTTGGTTGTTGTTTGTTTTTAGGTTTACCTTATGGAAAATGCTGATTTAAAAAAAGAAGTTTCATTATAATATAATCTGAATTCTGCATGGCTTAACTAGAAATCATAATCTAATGCCTCATATGCAGCCCTAAAATTAAACCTTTATACTACTTTATTCTTGAGCTGGTATAAAGCTATAAGACAAGAAAACAATGGATTCAGTATATCTTAACAGTGCTGAGTAATAGCCATTTCAGTGATTCATTATTTTCTCTGGAACTTAAATAATGAAGATTTGGAATCCTGCTTCCATTATAGAAACAGACTACATTCAAACTGCATCTTGAGAATTGATACCAAACATCCTTTGGGGATAAATTCACTGCAATTTGAAGTCTGGGAAGGCAACCAAGATATTTAATGGAAAGAACATGGACACATTTAACATGTGCTTAAATAAGAGATTTTTAAATAAAAAAAGAAAAAGAAAAGAAAGAAAACAACTTTAAAATCCAAGCCAACGGAAAGGGTTTCAAACTATGCTGAGAGGACAGCTCCCTCACCAGCAATCTACATATCAGCTAATAAATGAAAAGAGAATAAAACATTGGTTGTGTTCTGGTTCCCTTAAACATAAGTCCTCCTCAAGGCTTAGGCCAAGGGTTGGCAAACTACGGCCCAAATCCTGTTTGTTGGCAAACAGGGCCAAATCCTGCCACCTGTATTAGTATATAAAGTTTTACTGGAACTCAGCCCCACTTATTCATGTATATATTGTCGACGGCTGCTTTTGCGTTGCAACAGCAGAGCAGAGCAATTGTGACAGAGACCGAGCGGCCCTTGGGGCCTATAATAGTTACTATCTGACCTTTTACAGAAAAAGTTTGCCAACCTCTGGCCTTGACAAAGACCTACTGTGATCCACGTGGCATCCCTGCCAATTCTAAAGAACTCACCTTTATGAAAACTGGCTTAAAGTTTATATTTGAAGAAATACACTTTGTTTTATATCCTGGCATGGTTTAGTTTTCACAGCAGTGACCAAAAGCCTAGCACTGGGTTGGCATTATTGTCAGGAACAACTAGGGGGAATTTTAGCAATCTGCTTGAAGTCCCTTGCTGAAAGTTCTACTGCTTTCCAAAATAAGAGCGGGTCATCTCACAGAGGCACAAACCTAAAACTGGTGACCATGGCTTCAGAAGCAACAGACCCAGCTTTGAGTCCCACCTGCTAAAATGACTTTAAAAATGTGAGGTGGGAATTATTACACGTTAGCTTTCTGAGACGCAGTTTCTTCTTTGGGAAAGTGAGGAAAAACCTCTCTGAACTCAGGTGAATGAGATGAGTTGTTACAATGAATTCAAGTCACTTAACCTAAGGCCTGATGCTCTCTAACGCGAGTCTATGAGAGAAGAAAGGAATTATTTCAGGATTTTCAGGATAAACTTTCAAGAGTCCTTCCTGTTTATGCACTAGTCTCCCCTCATCCAAATATTTACCATCTTGAGAATCCTTCTACTCTAGTGACCTGTCTAGAGGTGTCTGAATTCCTAGTACTACAGAGAAGGGGGTTGGTTTCCTTTAATGTCGCCTTTGCAGAGCCCAAACCTCAGTCAGCCTCTCTGCTGCCCTCATCTTGGGAGCCTTCCAAATTCTGACTCCTATTTCATATATGTTGTTAGAATAACTAGCTGTCAAACAAGCTCATTGGCTGAGGTTACCACCATGTGTCCCATGCAGTCCACACAAAACAGACCAAACAATCGAGGCCCCGACAGTAATTCAAAAGATACAGAACAATAAGTCCAGGTAAGATTTGGAGAGAAGAGCTTATCACTCACGCTAGTGAGATACAGAGGCAGAAATGTGAAGAAGCATGAGTTCTGGAACTGAAACGCACACGTGTGGCTATTACATAACAGCTTTTACTTGTGTTACTGTGGTATCGTTAAGATCCTCAAATACCAAAGACAAAAATGAATGTCCATGTTTGCCTGTTAATATATTGCTTAAAAATACCCCAAACTGTTGTATTGTACATTTGGTAATTTAAGCAAATACAACAAAGATTAGTCTTGGTCTAGTTTTGATGAAAAGGCCCATTTTTTCCTAGTGGATTTGATGATGAGAAAAGAAATCTCTCAGGATTTAAAAAAATATTCTATACTTAATACTCTACACATATGCTATACATTTCATATACCAATGAAAGACTAATATTTTTTTCATTTTCTCAGTGGGGAAAGAAAATACAGATTTTTTCATGGTGAACTTTGCTGTAAATTACAGTAAATCAATTTCAGCAGCAGCAGATTTGAATTTTCAAAATAGCTTATTTAAAATAAAGCTGATGAATATGTGAAATAATGTGGACCACCATACATTCAGTGTGTTTGAGATCCCGCGAACTAAATGGACTTCAACTTGCATTACAAATCCTTTACCACAGACAGCCTGATACTAGCCATCAGCAGTCAAAGTACAGATGTCTACATGGGGAGAGAAAGTACCTGATAGGACTTTTGGATGAATTTTTATGGGCCTCCCAGATATCCTTCTATCAGGGGACCCATGAATTAGTCTATAGGCTACCCCTAGGAATGGGGGTAGAATGATGAAGCATAATCATGACAATCACAAATCCCTATGTCTATCTTCCATTACTTTGAGGTTCAAGCCTCTCCCATTTGCCTTCAGTCAAGATATGGAGTGGAGCCTGTCTACTGCTTCCTAGTGGGGACAGTGACAAAGTCTTTGGATCCTAAAGATATGAGTATGTACCTGAAATTGAAAGAGCCCTGCTATGTCATGGTCTTCGGGGAAAAATTAAAGGGACAACATCATCATGGTCTCTTTTCCCCCAAAGCATTCACTTGAAGGCAAGCACGGTACTTTTATGACTAATTAGATCCAAATTCTCATTCTGGGTCCTGTCTGGAGCCTTCACCATTAGCTCTGACCACAAGCTAAGCAAACAAGTAAATGCTCTAAAAGAAATGGTCTCCTGTACTATCTACTACAGAAACAGAGCCCTCAGGGATTACATGAAACTCTGAATATGGTTCATATGCCACTATGGAAAGTCTACATTTAAACGATTTCCCTTAACTCTGGGAAGAGACCTGGTGAAAGAGGTTAACACAGATAAGGTGACAGTGAACATGAACGGGCAGCGAGGACCAGGGATTCAGATGCTCTGGGAGGCTGCTGGACACCACATCTCCAGCACACTTGTTTCAATGAGTTCTCATAGAAGTGGTACTATTTGAGGGGTTCAGGAACTACCAGTTTAGAGTGGTGGATGCCAAAGGTGCCCGGTGCGAAGTCTTTTTTTTGTTTGTTTTTTTGTGGTACGCGGGCCTCTCACTGCTGTGGCCTCTCCCATTGCGGAGCACAGGCTCCGGACGCCCAGGCTCAGCGGCCATGGCTCACGGGCCCAGCGGCATGTGGGATCCTCCCGGACCGGGGCACGAACCCGTGTCCCCTGCATCGGCAGGCGGACTCTCAACCACTGCGCCACCAGGGAAGCCCGAGAAGTCTAATTTCATACTGCCCTTTACCTAAACCTACGCAATGCAAGAGACTCAGTGATACCACCAAGGATGTGTCACGGATCAGACTGGTGCAAATCACTTAACGATATTGGTCATCATAACAATTCCCCAGGGCCCGTCTCAACATATGCTGACTGAATTAATAACAAAAGTAGATTGAAAAACAGATTTCAGGTAGAGCTGATAAATGCCTGACCAGACCTAAAATTGGAAAGCCTCTGATAATAATGAAACACAAGCCCCTGCATCTGGCTAGCAAAATCCATCTTCCCAGCATTGAACAGAAGTTGGAATCTACCTTGGAAGAATGCACAATAGAACTCCCATGAATTAGCTCCAAGAATTTAATACCTGTTGCAATTTTCTCCAATTTAGTCTATGAAATAATAACACAGACAGCAATTACCATAAAGAAAAACTTCAGGTGCGACAGCATTAGTTCAACAGCTGGGATCAAGTGTCAGCCCAGAATAACAAATTTCATTCATTTTATCTCCAGCTCTGGAGACATGCTGCTACGAGCTTTAATAGTCAGGAATGTCTGTTGGCTAAATGACTCTGCAGAGCTAGTCAAGTGAGGGCGGCCTGCGACAGTTTAATTGGGTAGCTCGCTAGAACTCTTATCTTCGGGCTAGAAGCAGTGGTCTCTAAACAAGCATAAAGTGGCACCCGACGCTAAGCAAAGCAGCCTGCAGGAAAGAAAAAAGGAGAGCTTCTGATGGCAGGATCTCTCATTGACTCTGGCGTCACCTTGGCTACAGGTGCACCGGAGCTGCGCCAGAGAAAGGTGGGGTTCAGACAGCCAAGCCATCATTGATCTTGTATTGATTTCTGGACACTGTGTCCTAGATCCATTCCAAGATAGAGTGACAGTTGTTGGTTGTATGCTTGTGAGAGACAAAACTGGCTAGCACCAAGCAGCCCTACTGTTTTCTGATCATATTTCCTTTAGAAACACGCCACCCATAGATTTTTTTTTTCCCCCCGGACAGAGAAATCCAAACAAGTTTATCACTGAAAAAGAGGGTTAGGGGCTGGTTAATCAGCCATTTGTCTTGGCTGCTCTGGATCTGGGAGTCAAGGGGTCAAAACCAAGCACAATTGGGCCCTTTGGCTTTATCTCAGGTAACTCCCGCCTCTGGTAATTGAACCCACTCCTCGCGGTCAGAGTTCCTGTCACTCATATTCAATGTCTGTCATTACTGAGAAATGCTTCATGTCATATTACACTGACAGAACCACTACGGCAAGGCTAGCGAGATTCCCCCAGCACCAGAGTTAAGACAATGGGAGCCTCTATCAGACCAGTGATGTTTAACATTTTATGTGCTGACATTGTGTCTGTAAGCACGATATAATGAAAGTCTAGTCAATGGGAGATAAAAATTCATACTCTCCTCTCCTCCAGGGGCTGCCAGGCGAGATCAGAAATAAAACAAGTTGGCAGCTCCGACGATACCATTGCACCAGTGCCACAGCAGGCCTTTTCTAAGTGTGCTACGTGGATTTATACACCGACACACTTACAGCCACGCACGCGCGCGTGCCTGTTTGCTTTTGATGTGGCTGGTGCACAGAACTCACTCGTCCCTTGGCATGGCATGAGTCACTGTCACGGGGTCACTAACCTTAGAGACCTTAGAGATGAAACTCTTCTCGGAACGTATTGGGACACTTTCAAGCTATGAAAGGCAGAGAAGGGGAGGCCCAGCAGCACCTTGAACAAAGAATGACTCCATCACCGTTTGCAAGTCTCGGGATGAGTTCTGAGAAAAGGACGCGCCCGATAGGTGCTCAAAAGCTCCAAGTCCACTCTGGAGTGCCAGCGACTCCTGGTTTTCAAGGCCTTCAGCCTACCTTCCGAGCCTTACCATGCTGCGTTTCTTCCCACACAGTTTACACAGAACGCTCCATGTTACTCATTCCTCATCACGCCTCGCACTTTCAGCCCCTGGGCCTCTGCACACCTCCATTCCATTTGGGAAGCCTTTCCCCCGCTCCCTCCTCCTTCGGGGCCCCACTCATGGGCTCCCTGCTCTACGGAGGTGGCGGATGCCCCTTAGCTTTTCATCACCCTCTTCGCGGTTAAGAGCTTGGGCTCTGGAATGACCCTGGGGTAGTCTGAATCCTCATTCTGGCATTTAAGCAGGTTTGTACACTGTGCCTCAGTTTCCTCAGCCATAACATGAGGTTAACAGTAGGGTCTACCTCACATGGTTGTTGTGAGGATTAAATGAGATAGCCCGTAGTAACAGTTACAATGCTTACGTGGTTTCAAGACGGTGCCCAGTAGAACGCAAGCACTCGATGCCTGCTTTAATGACGATGATGATGATGATAAAACAACGACAACAATAATACTATCACTGCTACTGGTATTCTCAAAGCACTCTGTTTACATCAGTAATACAGTATCTCATTCTCTCTGCTGGTTTCCACTGTGCTCTTCCACTTGGCATAGAGCTGTGGGCACCAACGTCATCTGAGAATTTGTTAGAAGTGCGGATTCTCAAGGCCCGCCTGGGAAGGGCCTGCAATCCCTGCTTTACACGCCCACAAGGTGGTCCTGATGCTGACCCTGAGGACACTGGCCCTGGGCTCGGGCTTGGTGACCTGACTTCCTGCTCTGTCATCCCAGCTCCTCTGCCTCCCAACGCTGTGTCCTTGGGGAAGTTACTTAACATCTTTTTGCCTTGGCTTCCCCTTGTTAAAGTTAGGGATGCTAAAAAAAAAAATAATAATAAATAAATACTGACTGTTGTAATAGTTGAATTAATTCACATCAAGCACTTAAAAATGTCATGCCTGGCACAGAGAAGCACTCAATAAGAACTAGCTCGTAGTAATATTATTTAGGATTAAAAGCATTACTGAATCATGCAAAGCACTTGGATGCTTCAGGAGGAGTTCAATAAGTGTTGCTTCTGGCAGTAGCATTCATCTGATGCAAGCCTCCCGAAGGCCCGGGCCGTGACTCATTCACCCCTGTAGCCCCCAGGAGCGGAGCCCAGGCTTTGCTACCTGGAACTCTACGGTGAATCCAGAGGCCCAGGACCCAGGCTGGCTATTTATCTGGGGTTGGTGCCCTGTTGGCCTTGAGGCAGAGAAACGGGACAACTCACTTCGGCTTCAGCCGCAGTTTTCCCAAGGCCACTAGCCTGTGGGCCAATTGTCTTTTGCACAGATCTCTCCTCCCCGGTTCGGAGGCTATTTTCACTAAAGGTCGCACCCCCTAAGCCTAGTAACTTCGGATTTAAAAATCATTTTGACTTGATATTTTACAGGGAACATGGCAGGCTTAGTGAGTTTAATCTCCCTCTCTCTCTTTTAATACACTGGAGGTGGGACACCTTTTAACCTATCTGACAAAGCTTTAAAAAAGCCTCTGCTTAGAAACTGACTGCAGCCCGAAGCAGAATGCAAAAGCTGGCCGCGAGCTTTCCACACCGGAGGGGGCCAGCCCGCAGAGTCACAATCGCTCAGCTCTCCTCTGGCATAAACCAAACTGTACTCGCCAGTTCATCTCCCCCTCTCCCCCTCCCCTGAGAAAATCAAAACTGGCTGAAGAAAAGAAATAGCTCTCCAGCCAGTAATCTGGCCTTCTCTGAATGGTCTGCTTCACTGCTCTCTTAAAATTGCCAGGTACACACTACACCAAGAGCATTAAAAAGCTGGTTTGGCAGCAAAGGAAGGAACTAACCTGCTTGGGAAAAGTTCCCATTTTAGACAAGCGCCAGGACCATAATAAGCAGTAAATGTTGGCTGTGATTTATTAAAAGAGAACATGCTACTACACGTACTATAAATAAGACTCATATAGCTAGTACAGTAGTGAAAACTATAAATGTTAAGTCTAGGAAGGTCTGCTATTTATCCAATAGAAGATAAGATTCCCTCAAACATAAAGTCATAAGCTAGAAGCCATCAGCAGTTAGCAGGAGGTCGTCTCTAAGTGTCTCTACAGGCATAGCTAATATCCTGGCAGCAAAAAGAATGCAGTGGGTTTAAAAAATATATATATTACATTTAAATCTAATGAATAAATGAACAAATTCCATATCTTGATGACTGTTTCTACTATCGTTCCTTGTAACAACAGGTTAGTGGTGATTCCAGGTTTTTTTCCTACTTCCAGTAGTGGGAATAGAGGGGACCCAAGAATGGAAGAAGCTATCTGTTGATCCCTGGGAGCAACATGAGATAAATCCTGGCAATAGGGAGAGAAGCTGAAATGATAGTGGTACAAAAATAATTCACATTTCTCTCTCAAGGCATTACCACTATCAAACTGGACAAAATAGTATGTCAAGTACAATCCTGGCAATAGGGTCACAGACTCTATTCCCACTACTGCTGTAGAGCAGACCTTGGCTAGAGTCTTAGCCCCTGTCTAGATCCCCACGCAGTCCAAGGGTAACCATTTTCTGCAGCCCTACAGTGAACCATGAAAAATTCGGGTAGGACAGTTTCAGATCTCAAAGCACCACGCTCTGAAGCATAAAAATGAATTCTATTTACCAAACCAAGTGGGGAAAAAAGCACACTACAAAGATATTTCTTATGCTGAAATATTACATGGCCAAATGTTCCTGTCAAAACGTGGTTTAATTACCTTGGCCCCTGTGCCTCTTATAATCACCTGTCATTAGCAACAATGCTGGCATCTGTTTACACGTCTGTCAGAAATGCCAGCCCAGCTGAAGCCAGGGGAGAAGAAAATGTTTATGGGGCTATGGTCTCAGTTGAAAAAAAGGTCACCTTAAGGCTGACCTGCCACCACCCAGGGCCGTCCCTCAAAAGATAACCTAAGGACAGGACCCCTGAAGCAAACAACGACTTCCTAGGAAACAAATCTTAAATAGGATAGTTTAGAGATTCTCAGACCAAAGAGGAAAATGTTGGTGATTCATGGCTGTATTATGCCTCCGTTTATGGCATTTCTGCTTGCCTCCAGAAAATAACACCAGTGATAATGTGTTCTACATTCCGATGTCTTCAGGGTCTTTCCACCCTGGTGCTCTCCTCAACCCTACAAGGTCACACCTGACACCTACTTCTTCCATTAATTCTCCTCTCCTCCTCCGGGGACTAGGTCTGCTTTCCTTGCCACTTAGTAGCTGCCGCTGCCTACTCTATTTGAGAGGATTTTCTCCCAGAGACTGGCTTCATAATAGGCCACCATCTCCCTGGAGTTCCCTTTCTTCCCCACATCCCTAAACACAAACACACAGATCCTTCTGTTTTGACGTTTTAGCACATGAACAGCAAGTGACTGAGCAAATGAGAGAATGAATACATCATAGGGCTATTCAAAAACCCGTAACACTTTTAGTTCGAGGTTAGTGGTTTTTAGGTTTTGACGCTCTTCTAACATGTTAAATTGGTTTCAGTTGAAGTTCTGTCCATAACCATCTTTATTTAATTTTCTCTGAATTCAGTTTCATCATCTGTAAAATGGAGGCAGTGGTACTCAACCTCTGTATGATTACCGGGAGAAATAAACACAAAAATACTTATAAAGGCATCAACACAGAGTAGGTGCTCAATACTTGCTGAGCTCCATTTTGACTCCTTTTGTTCCATAAAAACTTTCCCAACTCATAATGACTACTTATTTCAAAGAGCTCATGACTTACTTATTAAGGCTGATGCCATTTAACCTGGCATTTATCTCACAATCAATTCTGTCTGCTTTCTGATGACTACCTTAAACCTCGATTAGAAGATCTATCACAGCACTGGACACATAGTGGAAACTTTCCAAATGCTTTGTAAATGGAATTTGGATCCATTTCTATTTGGAGACAGCAAACACCATAATGAAATGAAATCTCTACCCCAATCCTAAGATCTGACCCCTCCTGCCTCTCCAGCCCCATCTCACCTTCTTCTCCCCTTGGTCATGCTTCTCACCCTTACTCCTGCTTGGCCAGGTTTCCTCAGCTCCCTAAACATTAGCCTCTGCCCTCTCCTTGGCCCACTAACACTCTGAGCTTTGCTTCAACCAAAGCCCCTGCTGCCGCCCTTCTGGCTCAGCAGCCTGTGAGTTTCATCGTGAAGGCTGCAGGGAGGCCAAGCCGAACACCCTACCCCAGCTGAAACGGCTCTTTACTCCACCTTCTGAAATTTTGAGAATTTTAGCCCTTTCTCGAACCTGTAACAGGGCCCTTCCTGGATGCACGCCCTTTCTGGAGTTCTGCACTTCATTTTTAGGGCAGCCTACCTCCCTTTGACCTTCTTTTCTCTTTGACCTTCACTGATCAGTATGTTCAATGATAGTTATCTCATCATCCCAGGTTTCAAAGCTGGGCAAGGTGCATCATCTTCCCTTAAATGACAAGGTAACGTTGTTTTGTTCCAGGAGAAGATTCAAAACCCTATCCACACTCTGAGGTAGGTTCAGGGAAAAAAAAAAAATCATGCTTCTTTTCGAATGAAAGACCCATCCACACATTGTTATGTTTCTGACACAACCCTTGAAAGATGATGTGTCTTTGCCCCCCAGAGAAATCAGAGAACTATGAATTTCCTTTGGCGGTGATTTCAACAACTCTAACTCAACTAACTCCTTAATTCTTAAGATGTGGTCATGTAGATCCATTTTTCCCCCTTTCCCCTTGTCTCTTTGGTATTCCAAAATGAGTTAGGGAGAAAACTGTGAATTTTCTTCCTATATATCAACAATCGATGAACCCCTTTTCCTTGACAAGCATTAGAGTCAGCTCCCGGGCACTACACTTTCTATAGGACCTTAGCCTTCGTTTTTAAGTTTGACGCTATGGGGGAAGGAAAAAAATGCAGTTATCTTACAGATGTGCATTGGGGGCAGCTATTAAAGGGTATTTTACTAGCTCAATATGGTAAAAGAAATCAGCCATAGCTGGCACCATCACACATTGTTTCAGAAAAATGCACTGTGGAGAATTGACACTGTACCTATAATTTTAAAAGATTTGCTCATTTAAACCGACCGGCAGCATTTTCTGCCACATAATGGAGAAATTCACAGGATGCTGGGCCCCTCATGGCTTCTATGGCTATAAAAGCCCCTTCATGCTGGATTTTTTATATTTGGTAAATTAATAGTTTACTGTTCTAAGATTCCTGCATGTTTATATTATTGCTTTTCTAACATAAAAGTTTGTAGTTGTTATGGAAACATATGGTAACATTTGCTGCTAAATTTTAAATGCATTTTCTACCCCCGTTACACACCTGAAATGAAGCCAAAAACTCTCTTTGCTTTACATTAGGCTGAAATTCAAACTGGTCTGGATGACTATAAATGGTTACTGTTTGTCTTGGCTCCTACCTGTATCAGATTTAGACTGAGGAATCTTAGGGAAGAAATTACACGGGATAAAATGGATATTTCTAAATTACAAGTCCTACAATTCCAGTGGCTCCAAATATCAGCTTTCTGTTTCATCTCAGCCTGCCAGAAAGAAAATGGTGGGGCTGGACAATAGAAGATGGACAACATTTACCCTCCAGAGCCAAACGCTTCTTGTTTTGATTATCCTGGAGGAGGAGGCTGCCGATCCTGATGAGTTAAGTCTTGTTAGCAAATTAAATGGCTGTAGATTACAATGGTGCAAGGCATGAGTTTTAGCCCCTGGCTTCAACGTGAAATGACAAGAGTACACATTCTTTCAACCCATTTTGTTCTGCAATTTTCCTCTTTGAGCACCTCACAATTCTCAAGTAATTGTTCATGATGACTCCTGGCCCTTGGGGATGTTGGCTTGGAAACTTTTACTGGACAGTTTTCTAAGTGGTCCAATTACCCATTTCTCCGCACCTTAACACCTCACCCAGGTAAAGTTTCCTTGTGCAATGTGACTAGTCATAAATACTACTAAAAAAAAAAAAACGAAGCACTTTGGCTCAGAAAAATATCAGATGAGAATGCTTGCCGGTTTGAGCATCTTTCTGGAATTTTAAGTCAAGATAAACCAAGAGTCACAAAAGAACGTCAAATGTACACATTCAGTCTTGCTCTGGGACCTAGGAGACCTAATTCCTACTTACATCTTGGTCCTGAGGGCTTGATCTTCTATTCATTTCATTTGTTTAAGAGTTGAGATTAACTGTCACAGGTTAACTCTCTCTCTTTCACCATGCTACTTGCTGAAGAGTTCCATTTTAAGTTTAGGACAAGATTAGACATTGTTTCTATATATTTAAGTGAACAGGTGAAAGAATTATGATGCTTTTCTAAGTATGGAAATATGAGAAGTTGCCAAAGATTTTTTGCTCCCTAGGCCCTTGTTTGGTAAGTAATAAGTGACATCCCCTAATAGTACATATGCAGAGGCTTCTATGGCAGTAACTGAAAAAATAGGGTTATAATCTTCCTGCCCCCGCTTTTTCATTCATTCAAATAAGGAATTTCAAGTTCTAAGGCATCTGTTCAAGCATCCAGGATGCTAGCTAAGCCAAAGGCTCAGAATATAGACAAAGCAGTAGCACAGGTTAGAGCTTTCACAAAACATGGATGACTACTGCATTATAATATTATACATATATATATATGTACACACACATATATATACACATCATATAGATATGATATATGCAAATTAAATATTACTTACATTATATATATAATTATATATACTGTTACATGTTTTCATGTTTCTCTACCTTTCTTCTTTAGAAAACAGACAGAGGAAAATATTTCTTAACCCATCAAGATGTAGAAAAGGCAATGATTAAAAAGAAGACACCAGAACCTCACTGCTTGGGCTCAAGTCCTGGTTTGGTCACTTACAACCTGTGTTATCTTGGGAAAATTCCTAGCCTTTCTGGGTCTTAGCTACCTTAATTGAGGTAACTTCTGAGTTTCAAGCTATCCACATACAGGTTGGCATGAAAAGTAAGCAAAGGAAATATGGGGAAAACACTTAGAATAGTTCCAAGAGTCATTAGAAGTTAGCTGCTATTATTAATGATGATGATGATCATCATCATCTACTTCATAACTAATAGCATAATTATGATTAAGATACTTGTTTCTTAATCCCTTCAGTTTGTAAGGTCAGCACTTCCCAACCTTTGATGATGTGATCCACCATCATGATTTTCCGCGATATTCATGAACCACCCTACACTATTATATTCCCAGAATTTTTCTTTAAACCAACTTAAAAAAAGACAACAACTTAAAGACAGACTTTAGTCCTGTCCTCAACAATATGACTTGGGAACCATGGATCCAAATGTCAATCACACTTTTCTAATCTAAAGCAAAATACCTAACCTTTAAAATACAAAGTATTCTTCGGTATATTACAAAATCATCTTCTGTGCCACCTGTGCACTGTGTGTTACACTTCAGAGGCCTCTGGGCGCGGCCTTGGCACATTTTCGAAGGGCACACCTCTGCATGAACTGGGAGACACCTCAGATTTGACAGAAACCACCACCACTATCTGCGTGGACAATACACAGCCTTGTCAAGGGACCGAACGTGGGTGACTGTCGCTAAGCTTACTTCACTTAGCGCATATTCAAGTCTGAATCCTGTCTCGGTGCTGAAGGACTGAAAAGAATTCCCTTTCATTAGCCTAAGTCCCTAGTAATGCGAGCATTGTGCCGATGGGGAGACCGCGAACAGGGGGAGGCCCTTGTGAAAGAAAAAACGACGCTATACGCCAGAGGTCTCCTCCACTCTCTGCAGGCCGGATTAAATGTATTTTGACCCCGTGCTGACCCATTTTCCTGTGATACATTTGGTACAAGAAAAGATTAATTACTTATGAAAATCAGGCGAACATCTCTACAGCAAATGTATTATCACTGTATAGGACAGGACATAAAGGTTTGCACTTGTACCATTAGCTCAGCTATAATAAATGAGATGCTCTATGTGATGTATAATATGGTAAAGAGAACACAGCTGTTTGCTTCTGTAGGAAGGTGCATAGGTGCACTGCACCTGAGTCTGCAAACAAAGCTGCATCCCTCAGAAGAGAGATGGCTGAAAACCATTATCCATGGATAATTAACTATGTCAGGACACTGAGGTCCTAACATGAGGTCCTCATAATTCCCCACTAAGGGAAGGACAGTAAAGCATTATTATAATATATTACTGATATTTAATAAGAAGACTGTTCTATTTGTGTGTTATTAATGCAAGCTGTAAGTTACAGCAGCATTTGAATTATTCTTGGTTTTTCTGGGCGCTGTATCCTGAAGGGCAAAGCAGCCCCTGGAGCTGAAGAGCCGTAAAGAAATACTTCCATTTGGGATTAAAATTTTAAAGATATAGTTGCAATTTGTTCTATTTATTTTCCCTCTGATCACATGAAGATATCCATGATGGACATTTATCACTGGAAAAGCCATCGCTAAAATGACCAGTGTTAAGGAGGTTCAAAGTTACATGCTGGTAAAACATGTCTAGTGGACTCCTTTGATCTCGAGAAGAGTCCATCATTTTGCTTTCTCCAAGTATCCTGGTCATTTTGAGACTCTCCCCTGTAGCACAAAGTATTTAAATTTCTCTGTAACAAGGCTCTTTGACGCCTGAAGACAAAAGCATCTCTCCATTTATTAAGATGACTTCCTACTGTGTGGGGCTGTTTTTTACCTCATAATTAAAATAGCACCTGAACACGACCATCTGTGAATGCAGATTAAGTTTTTACAAAATGTGAATATCCTTTCATTTTTTTCTGCCAAATTCCTCTAAAACTCATACATAATTTGTGTGACATAGCCTCCCCCCCAAAAAAAGCTTAAATAAACTTCTACTCCAAAAAAAAGGAAAAGTAGTTAGGGTAAACATTTTGCCTCTCACTGCAACCTTCCATGCGTCAATAAAATCCATAAATTAATGTACAGCTCTGTAATTTGCACAAAGAACGAATGAGCTGTCAGTCTTTGCTTTCTGTTTCTAAGATTCTGTCAGTTTATGGCAACCCAGAGACACAGTTTGCCGCTTAATTTTCCTCTTCCTTTTTCAAATACACACATTTTGGAAAAGACGTTATTTATACAAAAGGCTGCCAAGACACTGGGTTAGGATAGATTTGGATATACAGACTATTTCACAAGCTGGTCTTATTTAACCAAAATAAAGCCTCTTTGGGAGTCTTTTGTACAAACTGCAAATCCATAAATGCAGAGATTATAAACATTGATACAGACATTTCTTCCAGAGGGTTTTCCGACCTGATGTTAACTTTACATTAGAAATTCATGTTTCTTTAGAAACGTTGGCTTATTTTAGTGAAATGGTTCCTCTGGTAGAGTTGGGGCTGTGATGTCAGCCGGGCTCCCTTCTAATAACCCTTATGAAATATTTACAATGAAATTGAACCACGCATGCGTAACAGCTGACTTTCGCGGCAGCCAAGGTTTAGGCTTACCTTTTTCCTTTTATTCAAGGAAAGAAATCGTTTTATGTTTTCCTCTTCTCCAGAAGATCAAACCCACATGTATTTAACAACTTCCCTGACCATACCTCCATGTGGCCATCAGTCTGAGCAATGAAACTGAAAGATTATTCTGACCACATGACATCTTTGTGCCATGAAGGAACAGCTGGGTTCCCCCATGGTGGAGCTGGGGATAAGGCATACACTCGAGGGTGTAATAGGAGAAATGCTGATCACCAGCAGTGGAGTCCCTGCCCTTCCTTCCTGAGAACCAAACTCTTCATTGGATTCCAAACGGCCAACATTTTTGCAGACGCCTTTTTTATGGTGACAATAAGCACCGTATACCCCTCATTCACTTTCGAAAACTCTCATATGCTTCCTCAGTAAAAGGAAAGATGAAAGACTGCCAAGTTAAAGGCAACAAGTACGTGCAAACATTTCCTCCAAGCAAGAACTGACATAGAGCAGAACAATGTTACAAGGTCGCAGAGGCAGTACCCAGACTGCATCCTGGTCTCCCGGCCAGGGTCACTGCCTCTCTTCTCTAAAAGTATGAGAAGGTTGCGGGTATTTTTCACTCAGAGCAGGCAGGACTTGCATTCTATATCAGAATCCTAGCCACCACACCATCTAGTCTGCAGACATGTACTGATCAGCCTGAATAACAGGTACAAATCTTTGAATTATTGCTAACATTCAAATCATTAGGAGACTTCATAAACCAACACACATGATCTGAATTTTCCCCTTCTCTTACAAATGTAGGAGACCTAGTAACACAGATCCAGCCTCCTTGCCGCCCACTTCAGATAGGGTGTGAACTTCCCCATTCACTTCAATCCCACCTCCCTGCCTTCATTCGTCTAGATTATCTGCCAGGCCCTGTTGACATTTGAGTCTGCAACCTCTTGTCTGAATTCACTAGAAAACTCACAAGTACCCAAGTATTAAGTTGTTTTACCGTTTTGAGAACGAAGAACAGAAGAACACTTCCTTGAGAAAGCCCAGTGGCTCTTCGGGCATGATCTCACCATTTCATGTGCCCTCCTAACTCCTCAAAACCAGGTCTCTCCAGAAAAGATGACAACTCTAATTCGAAAAAATACATGCACCCCAATGTTCACAACAGCACTATTCACAATAGCCAGGACATGAAAGCAGCCTAAGTGTCCATCAGCAGATGAATAGATAAAGAAGATGTGGGATGTGTGTGTGTGTGTGTGTGTGTGTGTGTGTGTGTGTGTGTAATGGAATACTACTCAGCCATAAAAAAGAGTGAAATAACACCATTTGCAGCAGCATGGATGGACCTAGAGATTATCATACTGAGTGAAGTAAGGCAGACAGAGAAAGACAGATACCATATGACATCACTCAGATGTGGAATCTAAAAAAATGATACAAATGAACTTATTTACAAAACGGAAATCGACTCACAGACAGAAAACTTATGGTTACCAAAGGGGAAAGGGCAGGGAGGGATAAATTAGGAGTTTAGGATTAACAGGTACAAACTACCACATATAAAAAGGTAAACAAGTACCTACTGTATAGCACAGGGAACTATACTCAGTATCTTGTGATACCTATAATGGAAAAGAATTTGAAAAACAAATATATATATATATATATATATATATATATATATATATAAACTGAATCACTCTGCTGTACACCTGAAAATAACACTGCAAATCAACTATACTTCTACTTAAAAAAAAAAATCACAGTACCTAAAAAAAAAAGACAAAAACAAAAACAAAAACCAGGCCTCATTCTCTCAGTCATGCAGCCCAGGTATAATGGTCTTCCGGGCCCTTGGTACAAAGGCAAGTACCTGTGTGAACACACAGAACATGCTCCAGAACACACAGGGAGAAATCAACAGCTTAGGGAAGGCCTACTTTACCTACCACGCAGAGCTGTCACCCTGCACCGAGACGGCCCTGTTCGTGTTTGCTTCACTCAGACTCACCCTGAGATTGCCACATGCACGCATAGTTTCTTAATACGCCCTCTCTGACTTTTCTGCCACGGTCTGTTTTCAGTGCTGCTGGAAGATGCTGTGCTTAATACGGCTCCCAATTCTCAGAGGCCCCCTCAAAGCTTTTAAAGCGAGCATAACATGCGGAATTTCAAATGAAGAACCAACAGCAGAAAGATCATTTACAGTAACTATACAAACAAGCTAAATGAAAGGCTTGTGTTCAGTCATTAAAAATAATAATGCCAAAACCCCGAGGGCTGAAATGTAAAGCTTCTACTTAGTGTGAGGAAACAGAAAAGGAGGGTGTTTATTATCCCAATAAGAAAACCTGCTAATTTATTTAGTAGGCAATTTTAGGAGGACGTTTGTTCACAGCGAAATCTCACTTGATCAGATTGGATAAAAAATAATAACCACAAAGAAAATGCCTGTTGAAGCCAAGGGCTTTGGCCAGACGGGCATCACCCGGAGAGGCCAGCGCGAGGCTGCTGGGAGGCACGGCCCCTGGTGCCTCCCGCCTCTCTCCTCCCGGGCTCTCCGGAACCAAGCCCAGAGTTATTTATAGAGTTCTCTCTCTCACACTTTGCAGATGATGCCTAACATCAAGACAACAGAGAAGAGGCGAGGTCTCCGGACCTGCCCGCCTACAACAGGTTTCTGTAAAGTAATGAATACAGACAGCTTGGGGACCGTTCACCTGTGCTGCCTGCCTCTTCCTGCCTGCAAAGTGGAACCACCAGGGATTGGCAGAAGGTACTTGTCTGACAGGGCCAGGACAGCCTTCCTCCTCAGTGACAGCCTGGGCCTCCCCTCTTAAACTTGACCCACCGTAATTCCTTCACAATGCGGCAGCGAGGCAGCTGACAGTAGCAGCTGCAGCTCCTAAGCGAGATGGATGGAATTTTCATAACTGGTTCCCCAAGTTACATTTTACCTTCAAGATAATTTATGAGCTGCTCCGGAGCCTTGAAAAGACAATATGCTTGCCATAAAATTAACTGTAACAGTCTTGTAGGTTATAATTAACACTGGGAGGGTAGCACCAACTGGATGAAACACATGGCATAATTGATGGTGAAACTGGAAAGGGGGCAAGCTAACAGTATCATCACGGCACACGCCGCCTTAGCAAAACCGATACTTTCCAGGGGTTAATTACAATCGCCTTCCAGGTCTCCTGTTCTGGGAGGGAAGAGGCCAGAGCTGGCCAGGGAGGGGGGGAGATTTTGCTGGCAAGGCCACGGGGCACCTGGACACGGATGCAGAGACTGTCGGCAGGCTGGAAAGAGAGGCAGGCCGAACCCAGAGCGGGCCGAGAATCTGGGAAGGTGCTTCCCAGAGTTCAGACCAGGCCCTCCACAAGCCTGCCTCGTAGACATGACTTCATTTTCTCAGTAAACTGCATCTTTTTCAGTGAAGATAAAGATCTGGATAAAAAGAAGGGAATCAGAACTTCCAAAATGCCCTCCCAAGGCTTACGATATTCGTTCAGAACACAATTGAACTGAAGCATTTCAATTTAACGTGGGCATATCTTTGTAAAAACTCGAGATGGTCCACTAAACCTCAAGTTTATTAAACTACAAAGTAGCACCCTGTCCAGAGAAGAGGATGGACACAAAGCTAGCAAGAAAAGGCGTGTCAATCACTCCCCTCTCGGAAAGAAACACTAAACTATCCCTTTCCTGAATGGACACGAAGCAGCCTGAGCTATACCACCAAAACACTTAATATTCTAATCACACCAGAATCACTCAAGTAATTTCAAGAAGCAATGTTAAGGTGACTGATCTATTTTTGTTGTTTGATTTGTCTGTTTTGTTTTGTTTTGTCCTGGGACAAGATGGTGAAAATCATTCTGATAAATGATGCAACAGTGTCCCCTACAGGCCGACAGAGCTATTCCTCACCCCCTCCGCGCCCCACCCTGCCCTCACTTCCTCAACTGGAAGCCAGAGTTAAGCTTTTATCTAGAACCCGGAATATACCTGACAGAGGAAAGTTGTAAAATACACTGGGGACACCCCTGAGATAAAATAAAATTACTGCTCTTCATGTGCGGTAAATTGTTCCCCAGGTATAAACATACTGTACAGCGGTGATTAACCCATTATGGAGAAGATAAATCCTACCTGTCCAGCCTAAGGGAATCTACTCCAATCAGCCTTGACTATAACCCGGCTCCGAAATTCCTCCACTTAGAGGATTTATAGATTCTTGTAGGCTAAACTTTGATGTTCTCATCTGGGCCCCTACACTCTTCCACCTCCTGAAAGATTATAACCAGTATACAAGAGATGACATGGCTACAAAGGTAGTAACTTTCCTTTACAAGATTTCTGGTAGCGAGATTTATAAAGTATGAGCTGGAAACTACTTCCTCAGAGGGAGAGAGAGAGATGCCTCCACAACTAAAAAGTGTGAAATGTGTTTAGGTACCAGAGGAAATAAACATTTACAGATACACGCCTGCCTATCTCCACGCTGGGAAGGATCCTGGGAGGTTTCTAACCCTTACACTGTGAGACCCAGGTCAAGCACTACGAGAACACGTGAGTGGCTGACAGAGAGGAAAGCCTTGCTACTGCTCCGGCTGTGGCCACACAGCAGAGGTCTGAGCTGGTCTGTTTTGGCTTCAATTCCATCTCCACTACCTACTAGCTGTGCTGCCTTGGGCAATGACTCTGCATCTCTCTGCCTCCCTTTTCTCACCTCTTCGAGCATTTACGACTCTGTCCGGCACTTGGTGAGTTCTCACTAAATGTTAGCTGCTAGTATTGCTAAAATTAGGACAACTGCAGATTTCAAGGACGGTGGAGGTAGAAAGGTAAAGCCGGCAGGAGTGACACTTACCCCACCTTTAGTGACTCCCTGGGATCTAACTTAGAGGGTCACACCTTGTCAGAGCTGGAAGACGTCTTCGAGGTCACCTGGATCAAGCCACTTCTTGTGTAGATGAAGCTGCTGACATCCAGGGTCTGTGACGTGCCCAGAGGCTACAGCCAGCTGGAGATGGGATTCAAACTGGTATTCAGACCTCTGTCAATTCAATGTGACAGTCCTTACTTAGGACAGGGCCTGACACAGGATGAGCTCTGTCTAATGCTCCTTCCTTCGCCAGCTCAGCAATATCAAGCCCATACCATGAGGCTTGGGTTTTACATGGGGGCACTCTCTCAAAGGAGAGGCCAATTTGGGTGAGTCTGGCTCGGACTGTTATTCACTTGTTTGCTGTGATCTGAAGAAGAGGGGTAATTTTTATTGAGCACCTAGTATGTGACAGGTACTTGCTCTAGGTGTTTTCCATGGAATCCCTTAATCGGCCCTATGGAATAGGTTCTATTATTATCCCCTCAGGCAAGTTACAAATGAGAAAAATTGAGGTTCAGAGGGGTTAAGTAACTTGTCAAGTTCATTGTAACTTTCCTGGGGTCACAGAAGTGGATCCAAGATTCAAACCCAAGCCATCTGACTCAGCATCTATGCTCCCAACCTCTATACCATATTCATAAAATTTACTCTGAAAGAAATCATTTTTTCCCCCCATTTAACATGGAGAACCCTCTGGAGAGAAGATAGCCCAGAATTTATCCTATGACCCATAATCACATATAGATTTCTCCCTTATTTCTCACTCACACTTGGAGACGGGCAGCTCTTGCCATCACAGTCTCACAATGGAGCAGGGCTCCTCACAAAGGTCAGGCATGTGATGAGTCGCACAAGAACACTTCTGGAGAACTGGCCACTTTCATCCCTGGGACAAGGGTTTCCCCCAAATCCTGACTTAATCTCTTGCATTGCATTATTAGACTATGCTGTTTTCTCGCCTAGTGAAGTGTTACTCAGCTCTATAACCTCAGGGCCTACAATAGTGCCTGGTACCAGGTAGGCACGCGACAAATATTTGTGGAATCAGTGCATGACTGACAGCACACTCACAGTAACCATGACCACCATCTATCAAGGCTTCCTTAAAGTGAAGACATTTAAGGTGACACATCTTTTGTTTTAAAGTCACTGGGAACACAGGTGTGGACTATCTAAGGAGAAATTAATGCTGTGGACTCCCAAGGACGGCGAGCCTCAGAACCCTGATATTCCCTTAATATCTCACAAAGCTGACCCACTAGAACTAAAGCTGCAAGTTTCATAACAAGTGATCACCTTAGGAGGAGGATCGGGAGAGAAAATGTTATCTCTATCTCAACTGAATAACTACATTTTGGTTCTTCCGAGGGTTTGAATGGGCAGGACATGGCAACTACACGCATTTTTTTTTAAAGAAACGTTCAGAGTTCCACTTAGGAAAACACTTTTTGTCATTCCACTAGAACAGAAGCTCCATGAGAGAAGAATTCTCATCAGTTTTGCTCATTGCTGTGTTTCTAACTGCCCGAACAGTGCTTGGCAAATAGCTGACACTTAATAGGTATTTGTTGAATAAATAAATGAATGAATCCATGTTTTCTCAAAAAGTTGAAGAAGCACTGCCTCTAAGAAACAGCCAGCAGCCACTCATAGTCAGAAAGCTGCCAGGAGCGGGGCTCATACCGAAGCCTATGTGTTGATTTTATAAATGAGATGCGCAGAAGTCAATTGGCTTTTGTCCCCCGTAAAACTGTTCAAATAATGACAGTAACAATGGTAATAACATTAACAACACTTGCCTCCTTAAGATAAGTTGCTGTATCTTGGAAAAAAGGTAACCCTATCTCTAGACTCATTTAATCCTGGCTCTAAATTTATACAATGTTTCAATTCCTACACATTTATGAGGAGGTTTTATGGAGTTATCGGATTTTATGGAGTCATCTGGTTCAGAGACACAAAGGACATTCCTCTGCTAAGGGCAGCAGAAAGCAGAAACTGCAATTATTACAGGAGATGGGGCAGATGCATTAAAAAAGAAAGACATGGATGGCAACTAGCCGGCCAGAGCCTCCCTGCTGCTCCCTGGAACCTTCTTCGTTTACCCCTCACTCCCACCCACAATGCTGCACACAAATTTAGCTCATTGCAGGAGACAGCTACTGAACTGGAAATGCCACAGCTTTTGGTCCCCAAATAACCTGGCCTGAAGCAGCAGCCACTCTCTGTGGCATGAATGACAGCAGTTGACATGGTCAGATGACTCACCACGTGCTGTCTCAGAAGATAATTACATCAGTCTCATCATCCCATAGCCCATCCTCAAGGCTGGTGGTTCCACTTTTTGTGACCACAACTTCTAGGATGGAAAACAAATTCTGGCCCCAATGCCTAGCCGCCAAGACTGAGCTCATCACTGTACTGATACCATCAGAGCCATATCAGGATGTCAGCAGATAATCAGCAGGGAGCAGCTGTCCTTTGAGATATGGACTCGAAGCCATATTTAGCCTCAGCTTTGTCCCTCCTGGTCTGAAACCTATTCCTTTATTCAGAGAAATGCCCCTAGGGAGGCCTTTCCCCCTCCCCCTGTTCTTCCTTTCTTCATTCATTCTATTTCACTTCCAGGAAGGGCAGGGACTCAGGAATGGCTGGCTCAGGGAGGAAACCATGTCTTTTTGTCCCGGACCCAGCTCAGTTCCATGCTGTTCACTCCTGGGCTCTTCCTCAAGTACCCAAGTCAGCCTGTGCCCATGGCACCCTTCCTCCCTCATGCTGGAAGCAAGGGTCAGAGGTGCTGTGTTGGGAGTTAAATACCAGAGAAGTGCCTATCAGAGAGCTCTCCTTACATCCAGTTTCAAGTTTTCCACCGCTGGCAGTGTCTCAAACGTTCATTCCTCTTCAAATTAAGAAGAAACACATATATACTTATAAATACAGGAGTGGGTTGAGGAGAAAGCTGCTTTTATTCAGTCAGCCACTGAATCAATCTGAGTGCCAGGCACTGTTCTAGACATAGGGGATGTGAGATGCGCAGGCAGCAAGGATGTGGCTCACACAGGGCACCGTTCTAACGGAGGAGACAGCTTAAAGTTATGCTGTGCACAGCCAAATACCCAATCTCAAGGAACTTACATTCTGGTAGGAGAGACAAAAATGCAAACACAGAATCAAGTACATATATAATACATGTTGGGTTACTCCTCCTCATAAGCTTCTATCAAACTGTAAGTTCCTGGGACGAGACTCCATTGCTAAATCATTCTTCCGTTTCCCACAGTGCCACACACAAAAAAGAATGGAAATCTGCATGCTAGCCATTGTGTTCTTATTATTCTCCCCTCGCCCTCCCCTACATTAAACTATAAATTATTTCAGAGTTGAGACTGTTTCACACTCATCTTGCCACTTCGCACAGCATTGAACACAGTTAACTTATACATAACAAGCGCTCAGTAAATAATCGTTTATAATTGTGAAACTGGACTGGGCCAACCTGTCAGTTTTGAATAGAACTCAATCCTGCCAGGAGACAAGAGGAGAGACCAGATAACCATGGAGAAAACAGTAGTGTGCTGGCCTGAGAACCAGAGTCGACCCACAGAGTCATTTACACAAACCGTTACACTTGTTGCACCCAGATCAGGGTTCTGAAGCTGATTCGCTTAGAAAAGTAAATCCTATTCATTACCATGTCAGGGTTATGACAACTAGATTTTGGAGCCCTAACAAAGGTGTCTAAAGTGGATCCATCCTGGAGGTAAGGGGTGATGGCTGGGGCTGTGGAGGAGAGCAAGATGGTCAATAGGAAGATGTTTGGTTGTTTTACTGGTCTAGAAAAGTTGCTAACTTGGCAGTTTTTTTGAGAAGCCAAAGCCCAATATGGGGAAGACATGTCTTATAAAGACGTCTAGGTCTAGAGAATTACTTTTAACTCTTAGAAGGAAGTAGTTCTAAAAGCTTTGCTAAGAAACCGCCATAAACATGTTTAAAAAACTTTTCTCAGCACCATTCTAAGCTCCTTGGACCCAAATGAAGTTGTCTACTACGGGAATACAGTAAGCCCTGTTTGAGCCTAGAAGTTAAGAACTTAGGTGGAGAGTTTCCACTTAATTAGGCTACATTCCTATCCAGTGTGCAATGCTCAGAGATTCTACAATGAAAGAAATGAAAGACAATGGTAGAAGGGAGAAGTAGGGGGTCTACAGAAACAAACAAAATATGCACGTGGGCCACCTGCAAATAAATCAAGGGCCAGGCCTAGCCATGGAAATGGAGAGATGGGCACAGCTGCACACTCATGCCAGCTTCGTCTGGAACTCCATCCATCTTATTAGTCAGATACCCCTAATAGGCTCGTGACTTCCTTACCACTTAAGGGATAAGTCCTTAAGTCTGTCATGTTTTAAAATCTCCTAATAAAAAACTAATGGTGTTAAACAAGCACATGAAAAGACACTCAACATCATTAGTCATCAGGGAAATGCAAATCAAAACCACAATGAGATAACATTAGGATGTCTGTAATCTAAAAAAGGTAAAAGGACAGGTGTTGGCAAGATCGTGGAAAAATCAAAACCTTTGTGTACTACTGGTGGGAATGTCAAATGGTGCAGCAGTTGGGGGTAAGAGTCTGGCAGTTCCTCAAAAAGTTAAACATAGAGTTGTTATGTGACCCAACCGTTCCAGGCCTAGGTTTATACTCAAAGGAAGTGAAAACATGCCACTCAAAAACTTGTACATGAATGTACACAGCAGCATTATTCATAAGTGCCAAAAAGTGGAAACGACCCAAATGTCCATCAACTGACGAATGGATCAACGAAACGTGTTCTATCCATACGATGGAATATTTTTTTGGCAATACAAAGGAATGAAAAACTGATACATGCTACCATGTGGATGAACCTTGAAATCATTACGCTAAATAAAAAAGCCAGATACAAAAGGTCACAAATTATATGATTCCATTTATAGAAAATGTTCAGAACAGGCAAATCTATAGAGACAGAAAGTACAACAGATTAGACAGAAAGTGGTTGACAGGGAGTGTGGGGAGAAGGGGAACTTGAGAGTGGTTGTTCACAGGTCCAGGGTTTCATTTTGGGGTAATAGAAATGCTCTGAAATTGAATAATGGTGATGGCTGTTCAATCTTGTGAATATACTAAAAAAAAAAAAAAAAAACCACTTAACTGTATACTTTCAAATGATAAATTTTATGTTATATGAATTACATCTCAATTTGGCTTCTCAAAAACCCCCGAATGGCCTGGCTTTTGTCTTATTTTTTGTATTTGCACCTTACTGAGCAAAAATTTAAAGGAGAGTGCTTTAAAGGTAAAAGGCACAGTTCGTTCTAGAAGCGTTCCTCAGCTCCCCGAGTTATCCTTCACCCAGCTTTCTGCTCACTGTAAATCCCCATGGACATACACAGTTGAGTCAAAACCTAAGATGAAAAAATGCTCCCTTTGGGTAATGTTTAGAAGGTTTTTATTTCTATTTTAAACACGAGAATTGTCTGGGTGAGGCTTGTATGATATAGACAATAGAGTTCAACATAAGGGATTTTCAACAGTACGGCAATGCTAGACTTCAGAGACATCTACAGTTAAATACTTTCTTGGGAGGGCAAGAGCAACATGCCACTCTGTTGTGGTCACGAGGGCTCCACCACTTTCTTTTCCACTGCTTTTCACAGCTTCTTTCTAGGAACTTGCTAAATTCTCATCCCCAGACAAATTCTTAAATTGGCCGCTGAGCACAGTTTAAGAATTTATCTCATACACAGCACCTCACACGGTATTTTGTATATAGTAGGCATACAAAATATACAAAAATATTCATGGAATAAAATCGTTCTCTTTCAGAAAGTAGAGGCATGGCATGTGCCCCCGAAGAAGAGCACGGAGATTTGTGAATGCCAATGTCACTGGTCAGAAACCAGGACCCTCAATGCCCACAGGAAGCTGGGAGAGAGCTTTAAATAGATTACTCTTATCCATTAACAAGTAAGGGAACATATAGCTTGTGACCGACCCATTGTTGGCACTAATCAGCATCGCAATGATGTTTCTTTGAAAAAGGAATAAAGAAAGGAACAGACTATCTACTCAATTAACATTAGGTGCTTTCTTATTTTTTACAGAAGAACTGCCAAGTGTGGTAGTAAAACAGTGCAAGAGTCACATGTATATTAAGTATCGAAAAAAAAGAAAAAAGAATGTATAATCTTCGGTGGCCAGATGCTGAAACAGATCACAGCTTTTTTGTAAAGCGTTTTTGCCAGTGTTTGACTTAGTTACATTCTCTAGACTATGCACGCAAGCAGGAAAAACATAATTTGCTTCTCATTGTGACCTGTGCAAAATAAACAAAGGCGCTGATTTTTCCTATTTCTTATTTAGAAAAACAACTCAGGCCTGGACATTGAACTGTACCTTTTCTTTAGTGCACTTTTCAAATGATAATTTCTTCCACTGTCACCATTAAATCTTAATCCATTCCAGCTCCTTGCATGGGTCACTGAGTCTATATGTACTGCTGTTATTTTAAAATGTTTCCCCTTGGTAGGGAAAGAGGGGGAGAAAAGATGCTGAGGGCCAGATGGGCCTCTTCACAGTTCATTTATCAAACCTAATACATCGGGCTCCACCCTCCTCTCACTCACTACTGCGGTTAAACTTCCATATAATTTGGTAATCATTTTCATTATCAGAGAGTGACCCTAAAGCAGCCTATCCGGAGACACCCAGCCCCTGCAGCTGCTCTTTTTCTGCCTCTTCCTACAGTAGACCCTAAGAACCTCCGAGTTTATTAGCTGCAGGCTGACCTTTGGGCTGCAGAGGTCAAGAAGGGGTCAGATCAGAGGGCTTGCCCAGTTCTTTAAAAGCTATAACAAGCTGTCCATCAGGCAGAGTGGACTGTATAAACAAAGCCAAATCTTCAGAAATTCTGTACCACTTCTGTTAACACTTACCCTGCATTCACACGGCTTCTCCCGAAGTGCTTTGGATCATTCAACTCTGGGGAAGTGAATAGACAGCCCTAATAAGTCTATTTGGAGAGGGTTGTTTATGGGATTACTGGGCTTGGGGAAGGAAACCCACAGCACTCAGATGTGCCTCTAGAATCCCAGGGTTGTGTGACACTGTGACAAACTCAGTTACCCCAAGTCACGCAGAATTGACACTTTCCTCCAAAAGCTAAATTACAGGGAACATATGCTTTCAGTTTAAGAGACTTCAGTGAGTCCCAAACAATGGCTCGGCTCCTGGCCGAGGAGAGAGAGACAAATGTTTTAAAACCAAGTTACAAGTTGCACTTAATATAGTCTCCCTAATATCGTTAACATAAATGAACCTACTGAAGTGGGGGGAACCTTTACTACAACAGACTTATACTAGAGCGACTGCCAGCTGTGGAGTCTCAGGTGACCTAAATTTCTCGAAGTTGTACTCTTCCTAATGCGTTCTCTAACGTGCAATATCAGGTAATTAGAGTCATCTGCATTTAACTTTCAGAGGAAAACATTTCTATTATCTAAATCTAAAGGATCCCCTGATAGCTTTGATGAAAGTAAAATACTGTAACCCACTGCCTGGCCTTCGGCGAGCGCTAATTATTATCTCTCAAAGCACATTTTTCCTTGTGTAATTCCAAGGTACACAACAGGCCAACGTCTGAAACACTGGCAGCTCAGTCAGTGCCGCAGTGGGTGTTTTATAACTTTCACCACCACACGCCCGATGGCTACTCGAGGCGATGCCCGATTCCAGACGGCCAGAGGAAGCTTTGATGAGGAAAAGAAAGGTGGATGGTAACTGTCTGTTTATACAGACGATACGGATGAGTCTTTTAGATAGGTCACCGGGATGGGAAACATCAAATGGTGCTGCTGACGGGGCAGGGGGAAGGATTATGGTTATTTAATACTCTGAGGACACTTCCTTCTGAGCTCTCAAGACACCACCCGCTTGAAATCTTCTTTCAGGTGTTTAGTTTTAAGGAGGTCTGCAGAGTGTCAGCTGCTAAGCCCTTTCTTGTCTCCTCCCCTACCACAAAGGACTCGGGAAGTTTTGTTTCAGATGCTAGACTACATCAACTTCAGCTCTGGCACCAGCTCCTGATTAAATTGTTAGCAGTTAAGGGCCAGAAATGCTGAAACCAGACTCCTTTTAAACAGGCCATTTTGGCCACGCTGTCTGATGAGTTGGTGTATAAGGAAATTATTGTTAACAAACCAAACGCACTCAATAGAAGACATCCATTCTCAACATTTCCTCTCGCTGTGCTGTCTTTGGAGGGGTTGGGGGATGGGAGAGAGTTTACAGGGGGCTCTCTCTCTCTTTCTTTCTTCCCTTCCTTCCTTCTCTCTCCCCCCCCCCCCACCTCTTTCTTTATCCCTTTCCTATTTAGTAAGAACACCAGGGAAATTCTCTGGCGGTCCAGCGGTTACAACTCCACATTTTCACTGCCGAGGGCCCGGGTTCACTCCCTAATCAGGGAACTAAGATCCCACAAACCCCACAGCGCAGCCAAAAAAAAAACAAAAACAAAAACAGAAGAAATCACCAGGGGAAAAGATATAAAAGGTCAAAGAGAGAGAGAAGCCTCTTAGATGTCCCCTCATGGATATTCCGCTATTTAATAGAATATCCATACTTGAGTGAATATACATATTTAAACTGTAATACAAAGAAAATGTTAAAATTAATTATTGAAACTTCAATTGAAAGTCATTTCATGACTGTAGTTGAAACTGTCATTTACCCTGACCACACTACAAATAAGGGGGCAAGGGGAGAATGTCACTGGGAATTTTAAAATTATGGTTTCAATGCAAGTCTAAATTCAGAGACAATACACATATGTGAAAAAGCAGCTTTCTGATACCCAATTCGAAGGGACAGTTCATCCTCTTAACTGTCTCCTTCCTTGGAAAATGCTCCTCTTCAGGCTTGTTCAGGCAAATCTATTTTTATGAGAATTGTTACTAGTAAAGCCATCAATGATTGTAATTCTGTGGCATGGACTCATCTGGAGGATATCATGGCTATCAATAAATGTTCTTGACTCCCAGGCACACAGAATTTTTAAGCATCGAATAAGACTCTGACACAAAATCCAGCATCATTTTCCTGATTCCTCTACCTCTTGCTTAGAGACAGACGGTAATTCAACAATACACATTATGCATCTGAAGGATAACTAACATTTGAGGGAACTGGTTCCAGGTTTCTACCAACCAACCAGCCGCTGTGCGAAGAAGAGCAGGGTAACGTGGCATTTAGTATGCAAGCACCAATTCTGTAAAACCTGATGGTCTGCAGAAACTTGCTACCAGTTAACAGCTTTCTAACCACAGCTAAGTCCATGTGCAAAGAAACTGGGCTGAAGCCAAAGTCACTTCTATTTGGTCAGTTCTGAAAATGGGGTTGTTGAATAGACTAAGTTCAAGCGATCTGCCTCCCGAGTGATGTAAGAGTACCGTGTGGATTTCCCAGACATCTGCTCGAACTAAACAGCAATGCTCGTCTTTTAGATGGTTGATTAAAAGGGTTCTCCAACATCAGGTACTTAAATTACCGTACTCTCAAGATGCAAACATTTCTGCTAAATGTTCTACTCGGGGATAAATCATACATGCACACAGATGACATCACGGATCATTACAATTAATGTAGGTACCATGTGTAGGAAAGCTAACTTTGGCTGAAAGCATCTGTAACTTGCTTCTTTTTCGTGGCCCCTCCAATGAGAGGGATGAGACCAGCTGTCAGGAAGGGCTTAGCCAAAGAAAGCTCTTGTTTTCCAGGGACAACAAATCCCATTTCGTAATAAAACAAACCTGGCATGCCATTCCCTCCTCAGGTTCTGGCGAGCGGTGAGTGTGGCAAGGATGGCCGTCAAGATCTCATTCCTTTGTTCTACAGGGGTCCCCTCTCTTCTAACTTCCCGAAGCACAGCATTTGTCTAGAAGAAATGATCCCCCAAAAGAGAAAGAGAAAGTAAAAAAATTAATAATAAAAAAAAGCCCATAAGCAAATACGGACAGTAAATCAATGGCTTTTTTATTATAGTTCCCCTGCTAACAAATCAATACAATAAATGATGGTCAAAAATGGCCAGCATATATTTTGTGTTTAATCAATGTACATGGCACACAAGGTAAACTCTAAAGCTCCATTGCCTTAAGTAACACATCAAGATACTGTGCGTTCTCGTTCTAATTTTCTCAGTGCACCAACGACTTTTTTATCCTGGGAACTGCCTACCACGAGCTATTATTAGAAATGATTTTCACGTACAGTTTACCATGAGTTGTTTCTTTGACTTTCCCTCTCTCTCGTTCCTGCCACCCAGCTAAGGCTTACTGCACTCTTTCTTATTTGAATCATTAATTTGTATTTCCATCCATGCCAGGAGTTTTTGTTTTTTGAGGGGGGGTTCACTCATTTTCCGTGCTTGTTGCAAATCAAGAGCTTGCAAAGAAAGAAACACCAAGAGCACAAGAATCAGAGAACAGTGTATCTCCATGAATATCTTTCCAGCTTTGAAAATCCACTACGTATTTCGAATAGTAGGTACAGGGATTCTTATACAGACTAGACTTGTGATTTGAGGAAGAATCATTTATTCTTTGGTTATTGTTGTGGTCCTTAAAAAAAAATTAGGCTCACGGGTGAGTACAAAAACCACTCAAGCAGTCAAAGCACAAGCATGTGACACCCTGTTTACTCTAACACGTAGCATTACATCAAAACTCAAATTTGAAACTGTCATTTCAACTTTATCTACAGCTCACCTCTGTAGGCTCTTTTTTTTTTTTTTCCGGAACGCGGGCCTCTCACTGTTGTGGCCTCTCCCGTTGCGGAGCACAGGCTCCGGACGCACAAGCTCAGCGGCCATGGCTCACGGGCCCAGCCACTCCGCGGCACGTGGGATCTTCCCGGACCGGGGCACGAACCCGTGTCCCCTGCATTGGCAGGCGGACTCTCAACCACTGCGCCACCAGGGAAGCCCTGTAGGCTCTTTTTATGTGTATTTTAAACGTGCAAATGTCTGTGACACTAGGACAACAATTAAGAAAACAATGGAAAGTATTCTACTGGCACTTGAAATTTGAGTGAGCAAATGCCTTTCAAGTTTTAATCACAGAACTTTTCATCACATGTATTTATCTTCACATAACTGGAGGAGAAACCTTTAAGATTTATAAGTGTTGTTTTTCATGTAAAGGTAGCGGGGCTTCTTTGGAGATGTTATAACCAAAGCAGTTGCCAAAAGGAATAAAATTGCCGCTCCCTCTGTTCTAATTACTCAGTGTATTTCTTATTTGACTGATGTCAATACCTTCATTTACTTGAAAAGCGCACTCAAAATTTGATGCTCATGGATCTTGAAATACTACTTATTTAGTCCTCTACCACATTTTACAGTGTATACTTAATATCTTCATGACAACCCTGAGAAGAGGTGTGGTGAACATTTGCTGTTTGGGTTGCCTCCCATCCATACCCAGTCCTCCTTTCCTATAAGAGTACCCAGATCTCCTTGTGGGGAAGTCTTTTATGTAATCTTAGAAGTGACAGTAATCACTGTCAACCAAAGTGTCCTGCTTTCCCCCAACAAGGATGTGGGTCAGGCCAACCTGATTCTCTTTTCCAGGACTTTAGACACTTAAGAATGACAAAGAAAGGGGAAACAAATGTGGAGGCAATTTATCTATTTCCTTAGTTTCTACCACCCATGGTCCTCAAAGTATTCCCGGTTTCCTGAACTTTCTGAGTCCAGATCATTCTTTCTTTTGATACCTTGAGCTATCCAATATCCTTTCAATAAAGTTCCATTTTGTTCAAATTCACCAGAATCTGTTTCTGTTGCTTACAATCAAGCACTCTAACTGATACAAACAGGTAACACTGGAAGTAGTATCTTCACTGTAAAGGAAGGATCCACGATAACCTGACTAGAATTAGCCAGGAAAAAGGACCCTGATCTCTTCCTCCTGGACCCAGAATTACAGCTACTATACCGGCGATATAATCAACTGGATACTCTATGAGCTCCCAGGTCAACATTTTCGGCCCTCCAGCACAGGGAGGAATGCTGCGTTTCTCTAGGCGATTCTATGGCATGAAACCCAGGCTCCCAATATCTAAAGCAGGGTTGCAAATTCAAATAGCCATTAGGGCCAGAAAGGTAACATGAATGAGTGAGGCAAGGTTCCTGAAGAGGGCATATGCTCTATCTAAAAAGACAGCCACTACTCAGTCCCAGACAACTCTGCCATTCAGAAAAGCTGTTTTGTCAGTGCAAGATTCATGAATTTTCAAAATAAACAAGAAACCTGTTTTTTTTTCAAATGTGAAAACTTGTAATTTTAAAATGCTGGAAGCTAATTTTTTAAATTTTTAGTTTTTATACAAATTTGGTTTATTTTTAAAATTTTTATTGAAGTATAGTTGATTTACAATGTTGTGTTAGTTTCAGGTATATAGCAAAGTGATTCAGTTATACATATATACATATGTATATATAAATATATATATTCTTTTTTTATATTCTCTTCCATTACAGGTTATTACAAGATATTGAGTATAGTTCCCTGTGCTATACAGGGGGTCCTTGTTGGTTACCTGTTTTATATATAGTAGTACGTATATTTTAATCCCCAACTCCTCATTCATCCCTCCTCAACCCCTTTCCCCTTTGGTAACCATAAGTTTGTTTTCGATGTCTGTGAGTCTATTTCTGTTTTGTAAAAAAGTTCATTTGTATCTTTTTTTTTTTTAGATCCCACATATAAGCGATATCGTATGATATCTGTCTTTCTCTGTCTGACTTACTTCACTTAGTATGATAATCTCTAGGTCCATCCATGTTGCTGCAAATGGCATTATTTCATTCTTTGGCTGTATTCCATTGTATATATACACCACATCTTCTTTATCCACTTATCTCTCGATGGACACTTAGGTTGCTTCCATGTCTTGGCTATTGAAAATAGTGCTGTCATGAACAGTGGGGTGCATATGTCTTTTCAAATTATGTTTTTCTCCAGATATATGCACTGGATCATATGGCAGCTCTATTTTTAGCTTTCTAAGGAACCTCCATACTGTTCTCCATAGTGGCTGCACCAATTTACATTCCTACCAACAGCGTAGGAGGATCCTTTTTTCTCCACACCCTCTCCAGCATTTATTATTCGTAGACATTTTGATACTGACCATTCTGACTGGTATGAGGTGATACCTCATTGTGGTTTTGATTTGCATTTAATACAATTTTTAAAGGTTACTTTCCATTTACATTTATTACAAAATATTGGCTATATTCCCCATGTTCTACACTACATGCTTGAGCCTATCTTGCACCCAGCAGTTTGTACCTCCCACTCCCCCATCCCTGTATCGCCCCTCCCTCCTCCCAAACTTTTTTTAAATACTATGTGGGCCAAACAAGAAACAACAATGGCTAAACAGAACTCAGGCAGCTGCCAATTTGCGACCTCTAACGTAAAAGATGTCTAATTTCGGAGAGGTCCTGGCATCAACGGGTATTCTAACAACAGCATTGCTCCTTGTCTGTGATACCCCACCTCACGTACTTAAAGTTGGAAGGAACCTCAAAAAGTCATGTAGTTTATCACTATGTCTGCAGGTACATATTATTTTACCTAAAAATGCTTCAAACAGAAAACAAAATACACATCTAGATGGCTCCAAAGACATGATGAAAATAAAATTATTTCTCCATTTGACTGCATTAAAATAACTTTCAAAAAAAGTCATTTATCTCTTCTCTGCCTTTCACATAATTTAAATTTTATCCAGAAGCCCTGTTTTCCAAGGATCCTGAAGAGCCTCTAAGAGGGGAAGGAGGAAGGATTGAAGAAAGTGAATTTGATGAGGGCAGGAGACCGTGTCTGTTTAGTTACCACTGTATCCCCACTGCTCCCCTAATGACTTTTAATAAATATTTGTCAAATCAGTAATAAAAGCAGGAACTTGAAAAACAAGTATCGCAAAACCAAAGAGCAACGGAAGACTGTCTTCTTTTAGGAAATTACTATCATATAGGCTTAAAACTCATAAAATATATAAACTAAGAGACAGTTATGTGCTCTACCAAGGAGCTCTCTTCACTTCACTAAAGGACTCACTTCCTGGTCTATTTAAATAACTAGCTCCCCTAGTTCTGAGTTTCCCAAACTTTAGTCATTCTAGCTCAGTCTCATAATTCTTGCCATATTTGTATATAAAGTATATAATATTTAATATCAAAGTTATATGTTCACTTCATTCTAGATGGATACTGTTGCTTGCTGAAGGCTCTGAGGCTAAAGCCAGCTTCCTCTTTGTGAAAGAAGACATGAACAAGTACAGGAGAATGTTAGAGACATATGAGTCTAAAAGAAGACCTCCTCGCCACAATTACAGGGATTGAAAAGGAGCTGAAAAGGGAATCACCTTCTCCGAGTTGTCCTCACTATGTGCAGAGTCCTGGAGCGCCACCGAGCATCACCCCGGGTAACACCATGGTCCACATCCCACGCTCTGGATGCACTGCCCTACCTCAATGGTTTTCCAGTACTTCACAGGTAAACCTCTTTTCTCCCTAAGTGTATTCTTATATGAAATTCAATATATAAAACAAACTGGAGCAGTTCTCCTTGAAGCTTTGAAGGTATGGAGGACCTGGAGGTTCTCCCTTTGTCGCGGGATATCTCTTCGAAAGCCTTAGGAACTGTGAAACACAATTTGCCAACCTCAAGCCAAGAGTGTTTAAAATAGTATTCAGGTTATTAAAAGTTTATACATTGCTGGTGGGAATGCAAAAGAGTGTCACTCTGGTAAAGAGTTTGGTAGTTTCTTATAAAGTTACACACACACACACACACACACACACACACTTAATATATCACCAGCAATCCAATTTCTAGGGCTTTACCTAAAGAAATAAAAACTATGTTCACACAGAAACATGCATAAAGATGTTGATAGCAGCTTTATTCGTAATTGCCAGAAACTGGAAATAACCTAAATGTTCTTCCAAGGGTAAATGGAAATTCCATACAATGGAATACTCCTCAGCAAATAAAAGGGACGAGCAATTGATATACGTAACCACTTGGATGAATCTCGAAGTCAGTATGCTGAGTGAAAGAGGCTAGTCTCCAAAGATAAAACACCGCATGCTTCCACTTATTTGACTTTCTGGAAAAGGCAAATTATAGGGACAGAGAGCAAATCAGTGAGGGAGTTTTTGGAATGAGGGAACTAGTCTGTATCCTGATTGTAGTGGTGGTTATAGGAGTTTATACATATGTTAAAACTCATAGAACTCTATATCCAAAAAAGTCGATGTTATTGTACGTAAATTTTATAAACTTTAATTTTTAAAATTCATTCTCATCACATTTTTAGGACAAGAAAGAATGTAGAGAACAAGTTTACATATAAATATGCCTAAAAGATAAGTAGTTAGTAAAAATATTGAAAAACATATCTGGATTACAAAACAAATTCTGTTACAAAAAATTTTTTTTTAGATATTGGAAAAGGATGGGTGAACTTAGATTGAGCATTCAAACCCTAAAATTAAATATTTCATAACATTTAGAGTGAAAAGAAGTCCTTGCAAAAAAAGGAAATTTCAGAGTGTCAAAGGGCATTCTTTTTATAAAAATTACTAGTGATATTTTTATCCTTATAATAGTGTTGGCTCTGCAAGGGTTGGCTTTTCACAGGAAATGTTAATAGCCCATTTCACCAGCAGTAGAAACACAGAACTGTCTTCAAACAAGCACCAATTTTTAAACCGTATGCTATTACCGAAACACATTCTCCCTTTCCTCTCCCCAAAATATAGGGAAAGTAAACCATACGTTTAGGGATCATGCTCTGGAGGTTAAATTTCCTTTCATTAGTGATTCTGTTTCAACCAAAATCTATGGAAATGCTGGCCTATCAGGAAAAGACTAAGAATATTCTAAAGAGAGCTGGCTGTTCAAATCCCAGCTGCCACTTCCTAGCTGTGGCCTTTCCCACAATTGCAGAATGGAGATGACCACAGAGCCTCCCTATGGGTTCTTGTGAGGACTAGTTGCCCAGTCCTGTGCCACTGTGATTATGATTGTTTAGTTTCATCTTAAATGCACTCATCAACCTTGTGCTAAGCTCTGCTATTTTAGCAAGAGGATTCCTTAAAGTGTCTACGACCTGGAATAAAAAAATTCAAGGAAATCAGGCAACCGCTGAACAGCCACAACCATAAGGAGTCTACCAGAAGCCAGAGGCGTATCCTCTTTTGCGTATCCCTAATGGGAGAAAATCTTGATCCCTGGAGGTTGGGTTTTATTTTTAGAATCAGTCCTGATTTCACTGGACCCCACTCCATTAGTAGACCTGTCTCTCTCTGAGGCCACTACCCAACACCTGTCCTGTCCTTCTTAGTGTCCTATGGGGGGGTGCCTCGTTCTGAAACCTTCAACTGCAATCAGCCCAGGAATCTGCCCTTGGTTCTCCTCTCCTCTCTGCTGCCTGTGCCCTCTGTGGGTGACCTCCCCCTCCAATGGCTTTAGGGGTCCCTGTAGGCCAATGACTTCATGCAGACTTCTACCTAGAAGCAGACCTCTCTGCTGAGTTCCAGCCCCATCGAGTCAACCACCGGCTAGCTCTCCTTCAACATACACCTCAGACATGCCACCTCAACCTCAACTCATCCACATCTGAACTGCAATTTTTGCTCTCCATCAAATTTCTCCTTCTCCCTTTACTTCCCTAGAATGACGAATGACACCACTATCAATGCAGTCATCCAAACCAGACATCTAGGAATCACCCCAGTCTCCTCCTCTGCCTTTCTCTGCCCTCCCTATACCTAAACATCAACACCTATTATTCCTGTCTGTTCAATATGACTTAGACTTATTTCTTCCCCACTGCCATAGGCTTAGTCCAGGCCATCTCTCATCTGGACCATGAAATGGCATCCAAACTAGCATCCCTGAGTCAATCTCACCCCTTTCATGAATTTACCTCCTACAAGAGGAGTGTGTCAGTGTCAAAGGAGACAAGGAGCTTCAACCTCCAAAAACCCCACCTAAGCCCGAGCAGCTCTGTTCACGTAGCGTTCAGTTATTGCATCTGAGAGATACAAAAACATACTTTTTTTAAAGCCTAGATTCCTTAATCTGAAAAAAAAAACCCAAAAATAAAAATAAAAAAACTCATCTTAATATAGGCCCTGCTTACTTCTCAAATCTTAGCTCCTCCTATCTTCTATTCCATATAAAACTAATTGCAGTTCCCTGAAAATACATGACTATTCTAGACTCCATATTTCCCGTACCTGGTTGTATAACTTACCAGTAACTACTAATTCTTCAAGAAACATCTCAAATAACACCTCCTCTGTGAAGTCTTGCAGGAACCACAACCTTCCACCACATTAAGTAGAGTGGGTCACCCCTTCTTATGTGTCACCCCTGAGCATCTCACAAATCACGTCATATTCCATTGCAATTAATTATTCACTAGAGCCTGCCTCCTCCAGAGTGTGAGCTCTATGAGAACAGCTGGGTCTATACCCATTTCTTCTTAATATCCTCCAAGGTACCAAGTTTGGTGCCAGGTCATGAAAGTGGACTCCTTATAGATGCTTGTTGAACAAATAAAGCCAAATGACATGTCTGGTGAATAAGATGAACAATCCAGTCACAGAGTACTATTCAAGATTAAAAAAAATATATGTGAAACAAGCTTTGGTTTGATTCAAACTATTCCTGAAGATAAATCTGAGAAAACAGTTACAAAACCTATTTTTAAACAAAAGCATCAAGAAAAATTAAGTATTTGCAATCCCTAGGTGACTACTTAGAACGGCAATATTCATTTGGATGGATGTATCTAGAAATAGATAGTTTTACTATGACGCTACATGCATAGCCTCCTGATAAGCCAAAAGAAGTCTCACTCTGTCCATTTCAGTAGAGAAAACTACTTTGGATTCTGGCAACCCACAGCATTCTCCGGACCTCCAAGAATTCCACAGTGTTTTTAGCTTCTCCTGGCTCAAAACTTAATGCATAAAAGACTAAGTAAAAAATCCAGAACCAGAAAGAGAGAAAGAGAAAGAGAGAGAGAGACAGAGACAGAGACAGAGAGAGAGAGACAGAGACAGAGACAGAGAGAGAGAGAGAGAGAGACTGAACAAGAATGAGAAAAGGAAAGCCAACATAAGGCTCTAAGAAGGCTTAAATTTTAGGTGTAAATTCACATCTTTCTTGGAAAAAGTCCCCCAATTCGGAATTCATTCAGTTAAAACTGAGCAATTCACCTAATTCTTGTTGGCTATATTTTTACGTTCAGTAACTTTCAATATGTCCTAATTGTAGGGTATCATAAGGAAAGCACATATGAACATACATGCGTTATGCACAATTTGTAGCATATAAGGTTTTCAGACAGGAATCACTCTGAGATTTAAAAGGAGCATTACGGTATTTACTCATTACTATTAATGGTATATAAGTCTTTAATTTTTTTGATTCCCTTCTGATCTGGAGTAATAGCTTCCGATAGGCCTTCAACTCCAAAACCTAGATTTAACCTTAATCCATCCTTCTTACAAATCAGAAAACTTTGTCCAAGAAAATACATGGAAACAGGAGGCAGTCTACAAATATGGCTGGTGGCTGGTGATCCCTCTGATTAGTTCACTTAAAAAAAAAAATCTGCTGCTGTTATTCTAATTTCAAAAGCCATATAAACACCAGCATGCCAGAAGTGCATACCTTTCCCACCTTCCCAGCATCTCCCTACCCTCACCACCACCAAAAAAAGTCCTACTGTCATGGTGGGAAAAATGCCGTTCCTTACACTTTTTATATACATAGCTGCCTCATGTTAGGGTTGTATTTCCCCTCTGCACACACAAATTACAAAGATATGCTCTGACTGATAATGAGGGCTAAAGGTTCAACTTGTGAAGAAACTTGCTTTAAGATGTTATCAGCTGGGAAAGCTATTTCCTCACATCAACATTGCCACGGGCTGTCAAAAACCCAACCAGGGCTCGCCTCTTCAAAAGTTCAGGAACACTTTTTTTTTTTCTTCTTCTTTCTTTCTTCCCCCTCCCCCACTTTTTTTTTAAAAAAAAAAGAAGAAAGGCACAGAACCCACTGAGATAGCCTTAGTCCCATCAAAGAGAGGTCGATCTCGGGTCTTCCTTCATTTACTGATTGTCAGTTTCAGATGGCTCTTTTGTGAGGCCTCTGCAGCTCAATGCTGAGTGATGCCTTCACATTTTCTAAACTGGACTGGGCACCGCCAAAGATTTCCAGCGCGCTTGGATCCACAGCCCAGCAGAACAAATAAACATTCCTCTCAGCCTTTTTGCCTACTTTATCTCCCTCTCCAGGAGCGAGAGGTTTTGGGGGTGCTAATGTTTACACAATGTTCAAACTTTCTTCCCCCTGTTTCCTGAATTTGAGAAGACACATCCTGGATGACCTCGGCTAAGAGATAACACCAAGTCACCACTGGGTGCCCCGTCTACTGGACTACTTAAGGCTGCCGTCTTCATCCCTCCCCTCCCCCACCCCTCCCAGTCTTACCAAGGAAAGAAGGAGATAAGCTAGGCTGTCTTGAAAGGAAGGCACAAAGGCAGAAGTCTCCAAGAGGCTGCCAACAATGCGGCCTTTTATTCCCACCTAAAGAGACACTTGGTTCAGCTCATCTCAAAGACCCACTTTATGTGCATGAACATCTCAGCAGAGTTTACCAAATGAATCCTCAAAAATGTACCTGGAAGACATATTTTGGCATTTTCCCATTGTGTACTACTGGGATGTGGGAGCTAGTTGAGAATAATCACGAATGTCTATGGGGAAAGAATTCAGGGAAAACGTTTCTTTGATCAGTTTCCTCATCTGTCAAGGGGTCTGTGTAATAACACCTAGGGCTCTTGTGATGATTACATGAGGTCATCCATCGAAAGCACTTTGCCCAATGCTTGGCACATACAAAATGGCCAATAGATATTAGAAATGGCTACAACTGTCATCAGCAGCATTTTGTAGGGGGAAAAACGATCACAGAAGATAATGGATACTGATTTTTTTTAAATCCTAAAATACCACAGCAGGGAATCTGCACAATTACTTAACTTTCCGCCCAAAGCATTTTCATAGTACTTCCCATTTTTCTCCTCCTACAGTATAGAAATCACTACACTTGATGTGTTTCACTAAAAGCTACAGAGCCACAGCAGCCTGTCTGGTACTGCATGAACTCTCAGGACAGCCGTGTGGGTGACCGCTGGGATGGCCAGGCTGCTGGAGAAAAAGACAGCCTGCCCCAGACGCTGAACCTGGGGTGCCGAAGCGGTGAGGAGAAGCTAGACTTCAGAACCAAGCTGGCAACTCTGGGGTTTCAGATAATGGTAAAAAATGATCCAGGTGCTTGTCAAGGAAGGCAAGAAGATAGGAAGGAAGGGAGGAAGGAGGAAAGAGAGAGAGCAGGAAGGAAGGAAAGAAAGCAGGAGGGAAATCAGGAAAGAGAAAGAAGGAAAGAAAGAAGGACAGAAAAGGGGAGAGAAAGGGGAAGAAATAGAGAGAAGAAAAAAGTAAGCAGGAAAAGGAAGAAAGAAAGAGAGAGAGAGGGAGGGAGGGAGGGGTGGAGGGAGGAAGAAAGGAAGGAAGGAAGGAGAAGAAAGAAAGAAAAAGGAAAAAAAGGTGAAGAGGAAAGGAAGTGTCGCTTCTAGAAGCCAGCAGCCTGGGCCGTGGCACCAGCAGCCCTCATCCTGCTACTTTACGCCTGTAACCCCACTGCCTCCGCGGGCACGGGCACAACTAGATGTTGACTTCAAGACTGCAGAGAGCGCTCGACTGATTTTGTACGTGATTAATTGCCAAAGACATGGCTGGCCATATGGAACAGAGAAAGCATCAAGTCATTCATACTTCTGTATGTGATCGCTTGGCCCCCGTTGTTTTAATGTACAGGAAAGAGCTAGTATAGCACAGCCCTGGTGTCTTGCCCCCGACAGCCCATTAAGAAATCTCAAAGCACCTAGTCGAAGTTACGCTGTTGGCTTTTCAATAGCAGCCTAATAAAACAGAAGCCAAGCTTTCCAACCAGTCTTAAATCTTTCACATACAGTACATTAACTACTGGGGCTAAAACAACGGGCTTCTTATGATAGGAAATGGGATTTGATTTCTAGTCTCTGCATACTTACTGAAAGCCTTTTTTTGGACCTTTATGGAGTTTACAAAATCATTGTTCTTTTTCTCCTGTTTTCCAAGGACCCTAATAGACTTGTTTGTTTCAGTACAGTCCACACTTAGTCACTATTACGTGCAGTCTATATAATAAAGCTGGTTCATAGAGAGGTGAAAGAAACAGCATAATTATTCTTGCCAAGAGAGCCCAGGAATCATTCTAGCTTCTGAAGCATTCACTTTCCTTCAAAACAGGAAGAAAAAAAAACAAAACCTATACACTAGGGGGAAAAGTCTCACACACACACTCTTATTACCCTCACCTCCCTTCCCCATCACTCTGTGAAATGAATCCGTTCAATGTGGGAAAGAAAATCCATTTATTTTCCAGTGGTTCTACTGTTGGCCCCGGGTGACACGCCCCTTCAGGCCACATGGGGAGGTGCCACCTCAGGTACAATTCTATCCCAACTTACAGCCTCTTAGCTTTAGCCATTACTAAAATCTTTGCAGACTGTTCACTTTCTGTCTAAGGGGAATAGATATACATTTCCACAATGTTTTCCTTTCAAGGATTTTCAAATGACAGCACTAAAAATTGTAATACCATCAGTAGTTTCCTTTGTCAGTTCTGACATGTGTTGGCGAGGATGACTTTGTTGGCGCTTTTCATTAGAAAATATTTATATAATGTTTCATGTCTCAGGATTTTGAGGTGTTGAAATTATCCTCACCCCAGAAGACACCATCTATGGGAAATTCTACTTGACTGCCTATTCATTAGCAGGGTTGTAATTGCCTCTCCCGCTGAAATGAGCTAATAGCCCATGCAGAGCTCTAAGCCAATAGGAAATTCCCTGCCTCCCGGCTGCCTCGCCTTCCTCGGAAGATGCTGGTGCTTTCCAGGATGAGCCACTCAACTAATAAACAATACCGTGACACAAGAGAGTCTGAGCAAGACTCTTGGAAGAGAGAAGAAGCAAAAGCCTTGAAAGTGACTCAGTGGTGTGGCAATGAAGACACAAGATTTCTACAAAGACAAGAGAGCGTTTTCATTGACCATTATCTTACAGTGATTTGTTTTATTATAGTTATGCTCTATAATGTGTGATGCTGGTGTGATTCCCATTTCAAGGATGGGGAAAGCTGAGACTGGGAAGGCGAAATGCCCAAGAGTAAATACACATCAGTGGCAGAAGTGCCCGTGTGCTAATTCTTTATATTTCTAGCTGACTGTTCACCGCAATGGAAGCCCTACTAGATAATACATAAAAGTATTACATATAATACTTTATATTACATACATATACCTAATAAAAAGTAATACACATAAAAATGCCTTTCTAAAGTCTCATCCATGGAAATAAACTTACCATTGCTGCAAAACCTTCAATAAAGAAAAAGGAAAGGTTTAAATGACAGCCATGGCACAGAGCAATACCACCTGGACCTAGAACTCAGTACGGACATGTATATACATCTCACATAATGAATACCAGAATGACAGCCAACTTCTCTCCAGTTACTTCAGCAGTGCCTTGCCTTATCTGTGTCTTTTCGTCAAAACATATTCACTCCACAAATAAGAGCAAGAACTCTCCCAATGCTGCCACGACATACACACACCCCTAATTCCCAGCCGCCACTTCTAAGAATCTCACTGCATTTATCTATTTGTTGTCGGAACTGTTAATTGAAGGTGAAGAATGGCTAGCTACACCAAGAGCTAAGCAACTGAGCCACGGATGATGTTTGGCCTAAAAGTGGCTCAGTGCCTTCCAATCCTTGGGCCAGTGAAAAGGTACCCAAGATCTCCATCAGATCAGCTCCCCGCTTCCCCCAAGCCATCAGTAGCACAAAGGCTGAAGTTGTCTGTCGTGCACACTGGATTATATGAAGTGTAAAACATTGGGGGAGAAAGGGAGGGGAGGGGGGAGGCCTTTGAAAGGGAACGGGAAAAAGAAATCACACTTGCAAGAGGATCCAGCTGACAGCTCAGTCGCTAACAAGTGAGACAAGTGAATATGTTTGGAAACATTGTGATGCAGGAAGAGTGCGGGCCTTTTGTCTGCAGCCCTACAGTGTGTCTTTAACCCAAATGCTGCCTGCATCACTGAACATATGTTTTCTACACAAGAACTGAAGCAGAAAAGGCTCTTTGTTATAATTCACTCCTTTGTATATATGGGCTTCCCCCACCCCACCTTCTGCCCATCCCTCTCTCAGTAATATCCAAACTAAAGCCCTAATGGGAAATTTAACTGCTTTGGAGAGTGAAGCCAGAATGTCCCACAGAGATCCTTCTACTGCCCCCAGGCCTTGAGAACTGCTCCCCACAAAGTGATAGTAACAGCATGGGGTCCATTCATTCAGTGCTTGCTATGTGCCAGGCATCGCAACAAGCATTTTATCAACATGATCTCATTTCATTGAGAAAACTTTGTAAGTGGCACCTCTATTTTTTAACTGAGGAAACTGAGGCATGGAGAGAGTAAATCAGGGAGGAGTCCAGTTTTAGACACATGAAGCTGGAAATGCTAGTGGGACATTTAGCAGAGAAACATATGTGTCAGACTTGAAGATCGGGGGAAATTATACACATACACCCCATTCTGCACTTTAAATGTCACTCTGTCTGAGTTGGGAACTGGATGGCACAGAACTCAAATTTAAGCAAAGCTGATGGGGCGGGTAATGAAGAGAATGTTACAGTGGGCAAATCAGGAGGTCTCTCTTCCCCTGCAGATTTTAGGATGGGGAGAAAGAACACAGGCTCTCGAGTCCAACCGCATTCATGGCTGAGTTGGCCAGGGGCAAGTGACTTACCCTCTCTGTACCTCAGTTTCCTCATCTGTAAAATGAGGGTATTTCTAGCACCCACTTCAAAGGGTTAGCAGGATTCAATTTTTATACATAAGGCCCTTAAAGAATAGTGCCTGACAAAGCCACTAAAATTGATCGTCATTTTTCTACTACCTCAGCCTTTACTTTTCCCTCTCTCCGTGTTCAGTGTTAACCATCTACCCGGTTAAGTCAGTGTCTCTAACCCGGATGCCTTCTGGATGGTGACGACGATGATGATGATGATGGTGATGATGATGGTGATGATGGTGATGATGATGATGATGGTGACGGTGGTGATGATGGTGATGGTGATGATGATGATGATGGTGACGGTGGTGATGGTGATGATACAGCAGCTAACATTACTGAGCACTTACTACATGCCAGTTGCTGTTCACATGCATCATATCATTGAATCCTAAAAATAAGTCTATGAGATAAAAGTATTATTATCTCTATTTTGCAGATTTAAAAAACTGGGATGTAGAAAAGTTAAGTAATTGGCCAAGTTTTACACCATTAGTAAGCAATAGAGCCAAACCTAACCCGTGCCTCAGACTCCAGGGACCGAAGCTAACACATGTATAAACGGACACTTTACAAAGTGCTTTCATGAACATTATCTCGTGTAATCCTCATAAAAAACTACGTGAGTTAGGGAGAGCAAGTATTATTAACCACATTATTACAGATAAGAATTCTGAGGCTCAGCTACATTAAATAACTCATTCAATATCAAAATTAGTGTAGGAGTCAAGCTATGACCGGAAATCAGGTGTTCCAACTCCAGGCCCCACACGTTTTATACACACAGAACACACGGAACAGACTGTTCTGAAGGCAAATTTCCATGTAATAAATCAATCAACCTGAGTCTCTACTATAGGGCGATCATCTGCAAGGCCACCGCACCTGGCCCCCAGGAGCTTATGAGCTAGGTAGGTAAATAAAATATATACGTGGGCTGGAGGGTGACCAATGGGGTTACCTAAATTAACTGCCAAATTCAATAAAGCTCTTAGAACTGATTTTGATTAATAAAACAGTTACTCCACTGGACTAGACTGTCCTGTTCATGACTGAGCATAACCTTAACATTATCATTTAATCCTGACCTGCTAAGTACTCATCCTTTTCATTCTGAGGCAATGAAAACTAAAATGTGGACTTGTAAAAACAAAGATAGAATCAATAAATTCCACCATGTATATCTGCCCACACTTAAAAAGAAAATCTTACTTTTCTTAAGATTCCTGAGGTCAGAGCTATGTCTTGCTGTAAAGAAGCAGCTCATGCTATTGACAATGTGACTATTAAAACTCTAAATGAAGTAACAATCTGGTAGGGAAAGATAATTCAGTTCAAGTCACATGGGCAGAGTTGCTGCACTTGTCCTCAGATAACATCTACTCAAGACAAATGCAGTCCCTGCCTGGACCACTCTCTGTAAACACCACTGTCTACCAAGTCTTCAGCGTCAGCATTACTTGCTACTTGGCACATAGCTACTCAGAGAACACACACACACACACACACACACACACACACACACACAGTTGGGAGATATAGTTCTCAAATAGGAATTCAGTATCTATTTAAGTGCCTATCATACCAGCAATTTAACTACATATTACTAATGCATTAATAGTAGCTATGAAAGGAAAAACACATTTCAGTGGCTACATAAAATATAATCATAAAGGTATTAATAACAATAACGAAAACAACCACAAACACTGTCACTAGTTAGTTGATCGTTTACCACGTGCCAGGCCCCATCCTGACCGCTTTTCATGTATTCCTCATTATACCCTCATAACGGTTTGGTGAAGCAGGTTTTATTATTATCCCAATTTATAGATAAGAAAATCAAGGCACAAAAATATTAAGTCTCAGTCACACAGCTGACAAGTGGTGGCATCAGGATTCAAAGCCTAGGCAGGCTGGTAGCAGAGTTCACTCTCCTACCCATGAAACTATGTAATGACTCTAGAGCACTTCCTAAGAGGCAGGGAAACAGCATCTCATTTAATCCTTCCAACAACCTCACAAGGTTGGTTGGTATCATTTACAAACCCATTTTACCAGTGCTTAATACTGGTCCAGGATCTCATTGCCGGGGGTGGCAGCGTAAGGGTGGTTCGCAGAACTGGGGTAAACGATGCTAAGTTCTTGACAGTGACTTCAGTAACAGACTAGGGTTCAGAAATGGTCTCTACTTGTGGAAGAAGCAGTGACTCACTTCCTGATTGTCTGAAGTTCCACTTAGACACAGAGACAGAGGACCTGAGGTCACAGGGAAGAGCATCATTTTTTGAATACAGAGGACAACACCAAATGGTTGTCGAGCTTCATCTCTACCAAACTATCTTTCCACCTAGATCTAGTTCAGATATCCAGAGCCTTCCTAGCTATAATGCCCAAATCAAGGTTGAAAATGACAATATCATTTAGGATTTTTTTTCACCCTTTCTCACATTTATGAATATCATATATGAAAGGAATATGAATGCTGGAAGTAAACACTTTTTTTTAATTTTTATTTTATACTGGAGTATAGTTGATTAACAATGCTGTGTTAGTTTCAGGTATATGTTAGTTTCAGGTATACAGCAAAGTGATTCAGTTACACATATACATGGATCTGTTCCTTTTCAAATTCTTTTCCCATTTAGGTTATTACAGAATATTGAGCAGAGTTCCCTGTGCTATACAGTAGGTCCTTGTTGCTTATCTATTTTAAATATAGTAGTGTGTATAGGTCAACCCCGCACTCCCAATTTATCCCTTTCCCCCACCTTTCCCCTTTGATAACTATAAGTTCACTAACTTCTGAATGCCAGTATTATCTAGAAGGTTAGAAAAGTCTTTGAGTTTGGCAGATGCTATCTTGTTTATATGTTTAGTGTCACAGACGGCAGCCATCATTAGATCTTATGTGTGGCTTAAGCAATAGAAATGCATCTTCCTTCTGGTTAGGAACATTCCCAGTGTTCACATGAGCAATTAGTATAAGGACATGACTGAAGGAATATCTACAAATTTATCAGAATTTGGGTCTGAAGTTTAAGAAAATGAGATTTTCAACTCTAGGCTCATCAGAAATTTACAATAGAAAACTATGACTACACTGCATTCACTTTCTTAAATCATTCCAACTGTGATTCGGAGTAAAAGAAACAACCAAGAAAGCTCAACGAGAACACAGAGGGACTCGGCACACGAGTGGGATACTTGGTACCCAGCAGCAGGAGCAGTGATGGGAATCCGTCCAGTAGTCTGCCTTTGCCCTTTAACTCATCTTTTAATGCTTCCCATTTAGAGAACTCTGTTTTAGAGCTAGAAACTACATTCCATTCATTTTTAGGGAAAGAAAGCAATTATTCCAACTTCAATTGTTAATATCGTTTATTATTTTTTTAATATATTTATTTACTGGTATTGAATACTGTATAGTTCACGTCCAATATTATATTAGTTTCAGGTGTACAACATAGTGATTCAATGTTCTTACTGATTTTACACCACAGTAATTATAATATTATTGACTATATTCCCTCTGCTGTACATTACATCCCTGTGCCTTATTTTATTTATTTATTTTAATCTTTTTTTTAAACATCTTTATTGGAGTATAATTGCTTTACAACATTGTGTTACTTTCTGCTGTATAACAAAGTTAATCAGCTATACGTATACACATATCCCCATATCCCCTCCCTCTTGCGTCTCCCTCCCACCCTCCCTATCCCACCACACACACAAAGCACCGAGCTGATCTCCCTGTGCTATGCGGCTGCTTCCCACTAGCTATCTATTTTACATTTGGTGGTGTATGTTTGTCCATGCCACTCTCTCAATTGATACCTTTTAAAAGCTACACCCTCAGTGAAATACCTTCATATAAACAGGTACAGACTGTGAGGGCCTTAACCTTAGCTTTAAAAAGGTAATGTGGTCACCACAAAGTTGCTTTGAGAGCCCCAAAGACAACAGAAACCACACTTCTGTCTTGAGTGATACAACCTAAAACCTGCTAATGCTACTGCTGTTGGCACGAATCCCTACTTAACTCTAACTGGCTGCACTCAGAACAGTTTTACGCTTTGAGAAGCAGATATTATTGGCTCATCTCATAGAGATAATTGCCTCTCCTGCCTTGTTTAGTGCTTATACATTCCATACCCAAAGATTAAACCGTTGTAGAAAACCCTTGATGGGCACAGTCCTTTCATGCTGAAATTGTCTCCGTGAGACTGAGCCGGGACACTTTAACTTTGGGGTTTAGACAATGGGTTTTCTGAAAGGATTAGAAAAATGGGCAACAACTGAACCTCCTCCTCCCTCCTGTTCAAGTCTACCACCTGCTGCGGTATTTTTGTTTCAGTAACAATGAAGCCTTCATGTTTCAGGCTCATATTTAATGTTTGCTGAACTGGTCCCTTTCGTTTTGGTTAACTCTTAAGGAGCAGAAAAAGAGAGGTTTTTTTTTTTTTTTTTTTTTGCCTAACAAACAAACAAACACACCAACGTACTTTCCTGATTGGCCCCCAACAAAGAAATATATGTGAATAAATATACATGAATCATGGGCCTGCTCACCTTCGTACACCACCCCGGAGTCAGCAGATACTCTATTTATATTTCATAAAGTATTATCGGTCACTAAGAGCCTCAGAACATTTGCAATTTCGTGGTTTGCTACAGTAACAGGTGCTGTGGTAAACAGGAATGTAAAGTGTTAGAAAAAAAGGGGGGGATCACTTCAGAGACATTAAGCAGCTTTAAACATTGACAGCAGAAAGGGAAAATTTTTAAGCCATTTGGTCGGGTCAGTAAAAAGAAACACAGGTCAGAGGAACAAAATGGTACCCCAAAATTCTGCCCATTGATAAATGGGCATACTGTCTCGTGGTTGGCTGCACAGGCCAAGGCGAAGCAACTGTTGGATGAAAACGAAAATATGCTCTCTTTGTGGCACCCTGACAATAAGTTACTTCAGCTTGGTGAGCGCTTGAGGCCCCCATTCTCCCCGTGTACACGGCTGGGGGATACATTAATGAAAACAAAAGGGTCCATTTTCATTGTAACCATGCAGAGGGTTAAGCATCTGACCTTCAAGTATGGTGTGCTTGTGCTTGGTGGAAAGGTTCTTGACAATATCAACAAGAATTACTGCTGTTTGAGAAAGGGGACACAATTAAAAACAATCTCAGATGCTTGTCGTACAGCTGTCCAAGGTTCAGTTCTGCCTGACCTCTAAGGATGCTACGTGTTTAACGGAGACAATTTAAGATATTTTAGTGAGTCCCTTAACCATTCACCATCGCCATCCTTCCACTTGGGAGTACCTAGCCTTAACCACAAAGTGCTTTTCCAGTAATGAGATTTTACGCTGTGGGGTCTACCCTTAAAGCCGTTTACCTCCCCAGTCTGTCCTCCACTTGCTATCTGACCCCCCTGAGAAGCAGCCCCAGGGCAGACCTTACAGGGGACTTGGCAGGAGGCCGGAAAGTTTGACCTGACAGAACCCAATTCCTTTAAAATAGTTGTTTTCTGTTTTTCTTTTTAAAGCAAAATCTTATCACACTCTACTTTCCAGAAAAGATGTTACTGAAGGCAAGTTTTTCTTCTGTTAAGAGATAATTTATCCGGAAAGAACTTTTCTTTATTTGAACAAAAATATAGTCAGTCAGTCACCTATTTCCCATCTGCAAAAGAGAAAGCACGGAGACATCCCCAACACAGAAATAGGTCAAGGAAAAAACAAACAAACAAAACCCACAAGTATTTCTTCTGAGATAGCAGAGAAGACAGTTTGAAAAGAAACAGAAATTCTGAGGTAAAAGACTAACTCCTTTGTCTCAGCTGAGGAAAACCACCGTCCTCCTGCTGCTTGGCCTTTCAGAGTCAGCAAAAGGCTCTGAAACTCTTCCACAAATAAGAGGGTCCCTGGGAAGTGACCACGAGAAGGTGCTGTCCACCACTGAGGTGGGAAAATGCTGGAAAGCTGAGGGCCTGCCACCTGGGCCTACAACGGCCTTTGAAGGCACAAACCATCGCAGCCTGCCCCAGATTTGAGGAGATGAGACTTCCCACATCTTGGGAAGAAAGGAAGCTCTATGGAGGTGAAGCAAAGGCAAGAGACAGGCCAAATCTCGTAAAGAGCGGGGCAGGGGAAAGTTCTGTTTGTCAAACACACTTTAATCTCTGAAGTCGCTGGCCTTTGATGTTGCCCCAAACAGAAAACCTACATGGTGTGCAAGATTTACAGCATTTCTAGTGGGAACAGTTTCATGCTCCAGGGTTTTTCCTTCGGAGATTAAGGTTTATTTTCTCCCTGATGTTCGCTGTGTCTGACTGTAAGAGCCTCATCGGAGACAAGGACATTTTCCTGCCCTCTGGGTCATCAAATACACCCAACTTTTATTCATCAAATCAAGTTCGTTTTCTTCAGGGAACAAAGCTGCTGGAGATTTTCCAAACTGTGGGGTAATCACTGTCATTCTGACAAGACAGAAGTGTTTCTTTTGCAAAGAGTCAGCTCCTGAGATCACAAAAAGGGACTTAAAAATGGCTGCACTAATCTCTATATTATAAAAGGCCACACAATTCATTTCTTAAGTTGAAATGAGGAGACGCGAAGTAGATGGGAAAAGAAACAAATCATCACCTCGGTCCGTACATCAAGGCAACCCACCGCAAACCCTAGCTAACTCAATTGTAAGTCGCGTAGAACAGAAGCGGTTTAAAGGGGCCGACGGAGGTACAGTTCACTGGAAGGAGCTCTTAGCATTTCCACTAACTCTTCTTTAAGTTGGATCTTATTCTTCTGACTTCAACGTGAAACCTGATCTGTAAGGATAGAACTTTATAAGGTACTAGGCCAAGAAGCTGGTAGTAAATTTCAACTGGCTCATGCATCATACTTAATTAATTCCTGCTTGACTTACGAAAATGGCAGGGAGGCTCCCAGAATGAACCTCTCCCTGGATGTTGAGATGTCTTCTTCTCGCCATGGCACTGTTGCCAACGTTTGGACCCATGAGCAGGTCATCCCCTGGTTCTCAACACCCCTATCTACCTACACAGGGTTCTACCCTCCACATCCTACGGGTCTAATATAGTCTGTGGGTGATGATTCTTTGGCCATGGCAAGCAGGGACCAGTCACTTTTGCCAAAACAAAAGGCAAAAACACCAAAAGGAATCCCCCACCCACTCCCTTAAACGCAGAGGCTTGACAGAAAAGAAGTATACTCCCACTTGGAGGCATGGAAAACGTAAACAAGTCCCTTGGGTGTCTTATTCATAATGATGCTAATGGAAGACACTCCTCTTCCACTCAAGTATGTCAATGCATCTCTGAAGTCGTAACACAGAAAACCACAGAACACACTGGGGAGGGGAAGAGACTTGTCTAACAGCAGCATGTGATTAGCAGAGGCTAAAGTGTAACCCAGGTAATCCTGGCTTCTGGCCACACAATGCTTCTGGAGATTACTGGTTGAGGTTGCCTTAGGACACACATAACTGTTAGTGAGGTTTTACTCGAAACTGCAACAATCTGATCCTTCTCCTAGTACCCCAGCTACACTCTAATAAGACCCATCCCTTTTCCTCGGCTTTTCCACAACAGACACACACTTGTGCAATAAAGAAGGTATGTCTGTCCCTTGGGGGGTCAGTTTCTTCCATGCAACTTGCAACAAAACGCACCTTGGATTTTAAGAGCACGATCCTGTAGCTCTGGTATTGATTTTTCATTTTGCCCCGTAACTACCACCACAACTTTACAACTGATATACAGCATGAACGGTTTCCCTGGCCTTAGAGACCAAATTAATCACAATAGTCAACAATCTGCTTTTTTTATGCCATGGAGGTCAATGTTCGTTTTCAACATAAATTGTAAAAGCCATGGCCAGCGCCCAGTGCCATTTTGGAGATGCACTGCTAAGTTGCCCCCGACTTGCGATTAAATACAACAATGGTTTTGCAAATTAAAATGTTCACGGCTTTAAGTCAGCCCTTATTTAGTCAGCTACTGGGCAACTGCAGGTCTACAGGCTGATTGCCAGAGGGACTCAGAACTCTGACAGCTAACTGCAAGGCCCCATCTGTACATTGCTGTGATCTGATCTGAGAGGAAGTTTCTCAGACCAGCTCTGTCTTCCAGGGATGCTATAGGTCAAACTGAGGGGCCTAAGAAGAGGCCCCTGTCCTTCTGCCCTTACTGTCCTACCGGCATTTTCCATGCTGAATTCAAAAGTAGGGTCGCTCTTGATCCTAATCATCTCTCCACGGGGTTTGACACTATGTTTCCTTCAATTCCACCATCTACTCCCAGTTTTCTTTGCACCTCTCTGACTGCCATCTCCGGTTGTTTCACTGGCTCTCCCGTGCTTGTCCTTTATACTAGGTCACCCCACACTCCGCCTGTGACGCTGCTTGAATCTTTCACCTACATTCGCGCTCCCTCATTCCACTTCCTTCCGCTGTGTCTCCATGTAGATGGCTGCCATGCGTCAGGAGCTTTCAAGCGTGGATGAACATATGGGAGAACATCGCCTGGCACATGACAGGCACGCCTACCGAAGACGTGAATCCAACTCCTGAATCTATACTCGGGTCTGACTCGACCACACTTCAGTCCTTCTGAGATTTCCAGATCTTCTTAGATGTTCTACTGGCTCCTCAAACCCCGTATGGCCCTACACGTCCTCCTCTTCTGTTCCTTCGCTCCGTAAATGGCATCCTCAACCATCTAGTAACTAAGAACCGGTATCGTGCAAAATGGCCCGTGACTCCTCCCCATCTTTCATCCCTCACATCTAATTATGAAGTTCTACGTACCTCTCTGAAAACAAAACAAAACCCTGGAATTCATCCCTCTTTTTATTCTCTCTATCACCGCCCTGGTTCAGAACCTCGTTGCTGCTCACCGGAATATCTGCAACAGGTCTTCCGGTCCGCAGCCTCTCCTCTCTACCATCTACCCACTGTGCTGCTGCCAGTTACACTTTTGAAAAATGAATCCTCTTCAAAAATCTTTGAAACCACCCCCCGCCGTGATCTCCAGAATAAAGGCCAGATTTCTAAGCGTGCCATTCAAGGCTCTTCGTAAGTTGGCCCCATTCTCTCCTTTTCACTTGCTCTCTAGTTCCTAGGTGGCTGCCCCTCTCTCTTCCATTCCACCCCCAATAGGTACTCGAAGCACTGGTGACAACGTACTCTGTCATTTCTGCAAGCCCGCCCTAGTGTTCTAGAGCTTTAGCCCTTGCCTAAACTGGGGCCCACCCCTCCTCTTCACCTGCAAAAACTCTGCCTACCAAAGGTCAGTTCACTCTTCAAGGTACAGTGAAAAGGAAACCTCCTCTTCCATGAAGCCTACCCCAGCTTTCTCAATCTGACTTATATTCTCCAGGGCACTCTCTCTCAACATTTTGTTTCCACCTCTCATTTGACATTCCACATCATGCCTTATATATGTGTACATCTATTTCCTTAACATGCATGTAAGCTCCACAGGTGTAGCAACTCTTGATTTTCTCCATTGCTTGCTACGTTAAATCTTAAAAAACAAACAAAAAAAATCAGTATCTGTTTGCTGGATTCGGCTGAAGCCTGACCTGGACTTTGCACCCCTCTAGTACATGCCAACTGACTACAAAAAGTACTTTGTCAGGCTTCCCTGGTGGCGCAGTGGTTGAGAGTCCGCCTGCCGATGCAGGGGACACGGGTTCGTGCCCCGGTCTGGGAAGATCCCACATGCCGCGGAGCGGCTGGGCCCGTGAGCCATGGCCGCTGAGCCTGCGCTTCCGGAGCCTGTGCTCCGCGGTGGGAGAGGCCACAACAGTGAGAGGCCCGCGTACCGAAAAAAAAAAAAAAAAGTACTTTGTCAAAAAACTTTACAGACCCTACTAGAAGAAGATGGAACACTTAGGAAATGGCAATCTGGGCACCATCCCAGGCCAGCCGGTCAAGGCAAGAGGGATACGGGACTCTCAGAGAAGGATGCTAAGTTATCTTAATTTCAGGCCATAGAGAAAACAAATGGATACCCTCTTGGGGGCTTGAAAGTTATCACATTTCTCCCTCATGCTCGAGACATGTTTATAAATACAGAAGGCCATGATAAAACTCACATGAGAGACAAAACTCAACTGCAACAAGTGTTTACATTCTAATCAGGACAACAAATCACTTCTCACCAGGAGAGTCCAACTCAGCATGAGGATTCTTGTATCCCTCCCAAGGATACCCTGGACCAGAGACCCTCCTGGTCCCTTCAGGCTGGATGGTGACTCTGGGCATCAACAGAGGAATAACAAGAAAGAATGGCATCTAAATGACACTGCTGAAACCACTGTCGAGATTCTGCATGGCTCCTAGTGCCAAAATACATGGGCCCTTGATAGTTCCTGATTTGTCACATGACTCTCAACCTAGACAAGCACAGGGCAGTACCAAGGACAAAGGCTCCTGACCTTTCTGACAGGAAGAGGTTGGTGGCCAATTTTCCCAGATTGCTTATGTCTAGCAAGGGAGAGAAAAATGTGACCATCCCTAGAAACCCTGGCCTTTCGTAAAGTCTAAGGTGAATGATGTTTGGAAGATACTAAAATTAGGAAAGGAATAGTTACAGAAGGCATAATTGAGGTTCACCCAGAGGCAGCTTATCCTCCCCTCATCAATTCACTCATCTGTTCATAACTGTTAAGAATTGGACAATGGCTTCACCAGGAGGCTTACCCGGAATGGTTGTACATTTTCGACTTGCCTCTTACAAAGAAAATTTGGCGAGGGCTGTCTTATTGCAGAGAACAGCACCCAAATTAATACTATAGAACTGGCTTGTATTCCAATAATTGGGAGGAATCTGTACAAAGAAACCACAAGGCTATTCACATTCTATTTTACAATATGATCAACGATTCCCTGTTCTTTGTCAAGGGATGATGGTTAATGAGATTCACAAATTAACCACCAAAAATCACTTCATCTATTTTAATGTCTCTAGCAGCACTGGATCTTCATGAAACTGATAAGTGCTCCTAAGCTCTATCTGCCATAAATGCTCAAGGCCTCCAGAATAAAGCTTGAGCTTCTGGGCATGGCTTTCATGGAGGTAATAGGAAAGGACAACACAGGGACCAGACTAGTTGGACAGGTCAAGGGAGTCCTTCCTAAGGAAGTGGCAAACTGAGCTGAGATCTGAAAAAAGAGTAGAAGTAATCTATACCTATGTTTTGGTGAAAGAAGACATTCCAGGAAGAGGAAACATGTGCAAAGGCCTTGAAGAAGAAGGAAGCACAATGCATTGGCTTTGTTGAGAAGATGCCAGGGTGGTGAGAAATACGGAGAGTGAAGTGGCTGGAGGGAAGGGAAGCCAGAAGAGGTGGGCTGAGGATAAAATATTTTAATCTTTACCCTGAGAGCAACTGGAACCCATTGGAGGAGTTTACACAGGAAGGGGCGTGGTTAGATTTGCATTTGAAAACACTGCCCTTGGTTGCTGTGTGAAGAACACAGGAAACCAGACAGCAGCTACTGCAACAGCCCAGGGGAGTGGTGATAGTGTCTTGGACCAGACTGGTAGCACCATAGATGTAAAGAAGTGGATATTTCAGGAATAAAAGTTCTCAGAGAGGATATGTGGGGTGGGAAGGGGGAAGGAAGTCTCAGGGATGACTCCCTGCTTCTCTCATGAAGAGCAAGGTGGGTAGTGGTACCACTTCCTGAGTTAGAGAACTCTAGAAGGAGACTAGCTTTGGGGCACTGCCAGCCCCACTTTAGGAGGCTTGACTATAACCTGCATTTCCCATCCTCAACCACTACACATGCTATTCCCTCCATGGGAGATGTCTACTCTCTTCCCATCCCCATCACCACCTGCCAAAATTCTCCCCATTCTATAAGATTTAATTCAGAAGTCCCTGCTGATCAAGAAGACTTCCGAAATCCTACCCATCCACGTGTATCCCACCATCTTCCAAGCTTTCACATCTCTGTTTGAACCTTTGACCGACATCCTCTTCCTTCCACCTTGTATGTCAATTATAAAGATGGCTGTTTCCCTTCTGAGTCCTCCACAGAATTTAGGAAACGCAGCAGGCACTCAATACATTTGTTCTGGTTTAAAGTGAGACATCTTTCCTGTTAATTGGCTCATACGTTCATGTATTTGTCCATTCAATCAAATCAAATTTGGTGAGAGGTCAGATACTTATCTGCTGAACAGTAGTTCTCAGCCCCTAACCCACGTCAGAATCACCTGTGAGGCTTTTTAAACCTACAGCAACTTGGCAATACTGTACACTGGAATCCACTGGGCCCACAGATTAGACCAATTAAATCAGTATCACTGGAGGTGGAACCCACGTGATGTTTTTAAAAAGTTAATCCTGAATGATTCAAACATGCAGCCAAGATTGAAAGCTATAGCTGTTGAACCCAAGTCACTGGAGATGGTGCTCACATCCATGAAAAGCTGCATAGGTGTCTCTCATGTACAACCTAATGCTGAATGCCTCGAATGCAGAGAAATCACATTCCATACAAGACTGAAAAGATAAGGTTTCTGCAGTTGGTAATGGATAATTCTCGAATGTTTTTAAACAAGGGAGTTTGTAAAATGGACTGAGCCCAGAAGAAGGGACAGCAGGCCATTCAACAAATACCACGTACGAAGCACTAAAGACATAAAAAGAGGTGACTAAGAGAGACCCTGCACCCACAAAGCATGTGTGTCTTCACTTTCCCAACAAATAGGTGTTGTGTTCTGACACGTGGGCACTGAGAACGTGGCAGAGACAAAACAGAGTCCCTGCCCTCAAGATGCTTATATTCTAGCATAGGAAACAGATCAATGTATAAGACGTCCATTCAGATAAGGATAAATGCTCTGAGGAAAAATAAAGCAGAGTAAAAAGGGAAAGAAAAGGGCCACTCTGAGTTGTCTTTTGAACAGAGACTTGAATGGAAAGCATCGATTCTAGGGCATGTGTAACCATAAGATGAGTTGAGAGTTTGCGAGAGCTGGAGGGGTGACTCAGGTGAGAGGTGAGGGGGCAGTGAATTAGCAGATGGCAGGAGGAATGAAAGAAGAGGACAGATTCAAAACAATAATGCTAAAAGTATGCCAGGCAACGTGTGAAACACTACACCTATTACCTCAGACAACAATCCCGATAGGGCAGTACTTTCGTCATGCCCATTTTACAGATGAGGAAGCTCGAGCCTCCCCATGTGACTGTCCAATATCACACACTCCTAAATGATGGAGCCAGGGCTCACACTCGACTAACTTGAGAGCTGAAGCACTTAACCCGAAAGCATCTAAGCTTGACTACTTCAAAGGGGAAGGGGCTCAAATTGACATGACTTGGTGACTGATACCATGGGCCATGCTATCAGCAGTAGAACCTGACTTTACAACACAGCAAGAGATGTGACCCAGCAGGGCCCAGAGTGGTAGAGGGGACCCCACCCAGCTCTTGAGAATTAGAGTCTACTGACACAGTTTATGAAAGGGTCAAAGGAGAGCTCTCTAGCCCTCCTGAGACCCCTTTTCACCCTTGCCTTTACCTGGAAATATAATTCTAACCACTCCCCAATCATCTCAATCCTCCCCAAAGTCTTCTAGCAATAAACTCTTACCTAGAAACTGTGTGTGCAGGGTGAAGACTTGAACTCACAGTTCCATGGCCAAGCAGAGAAGGGCCCAGAACAGGAAGTGAGTCATCGTTTACATGACCTAATGAAGCCTGATAGGTGGAGGAAGAATGAAGGTGAGCAGGAGAGGCCAAGGAGGCTCATCGCAGCAGAACATAACCACCGAAACTCAGACCTGAATAGAATCCAACAGGAACGTAACTCTGAACAGAAAATCAGGTAACGTACCATGTCTCCAGGGGCAAGGAGACCCCACCGCCCTTTCCCTTCCATTGATGAACACAGCTATGGCATTGGACCCTAAGACTCAGTAGGGTAAAGGGCCACCTACTTCCTGTATAAAACTCAATTCCACTGCATAATGATATCACTGGATGTCAGAGTAACTGCTCTGATCACCTGGACTGATTGAGCTGATTTGGCAGACAACTCCAGGGTGAAAGAGCAACTTCCCACATTGACCAGCCGAGGAAAGATGAGTGTTCCCTGCTGGAACCTCAAAATCTGTCAGGATTCTTCGGTTGCAAGTAACAGAATGGAGCTTTAGCTAAGATTATTATAGTGATTCAGAGAGCAGACTCTGGAACCAGACGGCCTTGGCTAACTGCAAACCCCAGTTCTGTCGTTCACTACTTCTGTCACTTAACCTCTCTGAGCCTCAGCTTCTTCATAAACAGAACAGGAACCATTCTTCATCAATCATATCTGAAAAAAGTGTTATACTGCCACTGGTAAGGATGTAGGGAAAACAGGCGCTGCATCACATAAACTCTACATATGAATACACAGGCATAAACACACACACACACACACACTCTGCTCTACACTCTACCTATGTAAGGCAATTTGACCATCTCTCTTAAAATTGAAAATACACATATTCTTTGATCCAACAATTTTACTCCTAGGTATTATCATAGATGTTATATGTGGAAATCTTATGTACAGGGAAACCTCATTTTACTGCACTTTGCTTTATTGCACTTTGCAGATATTATTGGTTTTTACAAATTGAAGGTTGTGGCAATCCTGCATTAAGCAAGCCATTTTTCCAAAAGCATTTGTTCACTTGGTGTCTCTGAATCACATTTCAGTGATTCTTACAATATTTCACACTTTTTCATTACTATTATATTTGTTATGGTGATCTGTGATCAGCGATCTTTGATGTGACTAATGCAAAAAGCTCAGACGATAGTCAGCAGTTTTTAGCCTTGAAGTATTTTTAAATTAAGGTATGTACATTTTTTAGACATGATTCTAAAAATATTCACGTTAATAGACTACAGTAAGCATAACTTTTATACGCACTGGGAAACCAAAAAACCTGAGTGATTAACTTTCCTGCAAATTCACTTTATTGCAGCGGTCTAGAACTGAACCCACGATACCTCCAAGGTATGCCTATATTAGGATATTCACTAAAACATTATTTACAGAAGCAGAAGACTGAATACAGTAGGAGACTGGTTAAATAAATTATGACACCATACAATGAAAAGCTACGCAGTTATAAATGAATGTACAAATATGAAAAGGTCTCTAAGATACAGTGTTTATTCATTTGAAAAAAAAGCACATAAATATTTGTAAGTATATAGAATATCTCTGGAAAGGTACAAAAAAATGTTTGTGAATAGCGCTAGCCTCTGAGGAAAAAGAAATGGGTGTCTGGGAGAGCGAGTGGTGGGAAAGGCTTACTTTGCACTGCATATGCTTTGATACTTTTTGAATTCTGCGCCATGTGCATGTGTCAGCAAATAGTCCTGGGAGAGCTGATCTGAAAGACCTAGCTCAGGTCACATGCTTGTGGAGTAGCCAGACGAAGGCAATGCAACTCCACCTGCATCCACTGAAAGAAACTGGTCCCCAAAAGAACATACAGAGGCTGTTAGAGGAGGAACGGACACTGGATGAACAGAAACAATTGTTTACCTCAACACGAAAGAGCCTAATTTTGATATGCCAGGCCCAAACACAGGCAGAGAAAAGACTCCAGAGAAACATTCCTTTTATCATATTTTGTTACTAGCATCCAGCCGAAAGCTGGTGAATGCATCAGAGAAGGCATAGACACTGGGAGACTTAGCACATGGTGGAAAATGCTGAACTGGGAATTGGGGAATCTGGGTTCTAGGTCCACCAGTACCTGGCTCTGTTGCCCCCAGACAAGCCTCTGTACCTCCCGAGCCCTTCCTTTGCCAAAAAGAAGAGAATGCGGTGACCATCTCTTGGGTCCCTTCCAACTCTGATGCTCCAGGATTCCACGGCAGTTGACCTCAGCTTGTCAGAGCCTAGCAGTGTGGGTACCACGGTACAGTCAAAAACTAAAGGGCACAGGATTAATGTTCCAGCCCGGAAAGACAATGACAAATCTGCCTACATCTCTGCTACCAGTTTCTCTGGCACTGTGAGGAAAAAAAGAGATATCAAAGGAGAAGGCATTCTGAAAAGTACAAAGTCCACTGTGTTCTCTAGGAAAGAGCCTCCTGGGTGTGACTCTCTCATAAGGTTCTCTGGTACATAAACAGTAGCCCTATAATGTCATTTCTCCATCTCGCTGATAAATAAGGTGGCCTCTACATTATCCCAAGACCTTAGATTCCCAAACAGAATCAAAGTAAAGGCAATCTTGCAGAAGCTCGCATCTGAAGAACAAACTCACAGAGAGTTATTAATCACTCAAGAATTAACACCTCGTGCCTTGGAAGTAATCAAAGTAGTCACTAGAAAATAAAAACATCACAGAGAGGGAAAAAGTGAAAGTCTAGCAGAGATCTATATATAAAGGTGGGAGACACCAGAATGCACAGCCACTATTTACATTCCGAACACTGACTCCGTCTTTCAAGTGGTGTGACTGACATGCCAAAGTGCAATGGCAAATGTAGGACAGCGTGGAGTGCACAATCACTAACTTGGAGTTATTAGCCAAAGAATGGGGAGATACGCGTGGGGAAGAAAACGCTCTTTTTCAGCGGTGGAAATGACAGATGACCACACCTGCTATCCTGGTCCAAATCAAGTAACTCATGAATGACACTTTGACTGTATTTCAAAATACTTCTATGCAAGTACTTACGTCTTCAAGACTGCTGCCTCTAGAAAAGGCAGTGGAGATGTCATTTCCTCCAAACCACAATTCCAATATCCAAAAAAAAAAAAAAGAAGGAAATAGACCTAAGGTTCCTAAACATGGAAGAGAATCACAGGTGGTTCCCACAAAGGAAGACCTGCCTCTGACCAAAGTCCAAAATTATTAGGCTGGTATTCAATTTTTTTTTTAATTGAAGTATAGTTAATTCACAGTGTTGTGTTAGTTTCAAGTATATAGCAAAGTGGTTCAGATATATACATACATATTTATATATATATATATGTATATACTTACATTCTTTTTCAGATTCTTTTCCATTAGAGGTTATTACAAGATATTGAGTATAGGTCCCTGTGCTATACAGTAGGTCTGGTATTCAATTTTTGAGGGAAAAAAAAAAAAGACCTTGGTTGGAAAAAGCCTCAACTCATTTGTAATTCTCCTTCTGAAAATGTAGTGTTGCTTGTTCGCTGTATTCAGGATGCAAACAGGTCTTGGAGTCAGTGCAAATAATACAATCTTGACTTGTTTCCCAAGTAAAATCTTCGCAGATGCAAGATAATAAAATAGTTTCATTTTATTCTTAGCTGTGCATGTTTAGCACTTCGCTTCCCATGACTTTGATAGGAAGCCAGTTATTAAGGGGTGAGAGCGCCTTACCTTACAGAGAAATGCATTAGAAAAAGAAGGTCCTTGTTCATCTTCCTAATCTCTCTCACTGCTGGACTCACCCAAAGCACACTCCATCCAGTCTAATCAAATTTGTGAGCAGAGCTTGTGTTTTCCCACTACAGTGTCTCTGCTTCGGCCATCTTTGCAGACTCCACCTGGCTCTAGCTATCAAAATCCTCTGTATTCCCAAAGGCCTCTGTCAGAATTCACTTTTCTCCTTTGTTTTTCCTCCCTTTGAATTACTTACTGCCTTGTGCCTTATCAACCTGGGAGACACAAGTCCTCACTTTTTGTATAACTTCACACTATCTATGCAAAGTGGAGCAGAGGAATGATTAAATGGCTAGGGTGAAGAAAAACATTTCTTTTTCACTCTTTTAAGAGTTTTCAAATATATCATTATTGTCCAATTTTCCAAGGTATCTTTCATAAAAATATCTCAGCATGGAATAATAGAAACTAAAATGCAAAAGGGGAAGATTCTGAATTTTCAGATTTTAAAGACAGAAACTAAGTGTCTTCACATATTGCTGCTTTTATAAGAATATTCTATTCAATTGCCAGGTTTTTCAGACAGCTCCATAAAAAGGTCAGCTTCTTTCAGGGCTCTTACTTGTCTTCAAAAATATAATCAAGGCTATTCCAATCAAGACAGAAAACAACACTGCTTCATTAACTAAACTAATACGCCAGATTCTTTCTCCCATTAAAGAAAAAAAAGAAAAAATTAAGAGACAGGTCTTGACCTAGAGATTATCATACTAAGTGAAGTAAGTCAGACAGAGAAAGACAAATATCATATATGGCTTATATGTGGAATCTAAAAAAAAAAAAAAAGATACAAATGAACTGACATGCAAAACAGAAATACACTCACATACACCTGAAACTATCACAACATTGCTAATCAACTATACTCCAATAAAAATTAAAAGGTAAAAAAAAAAAAAGGAATAGACCCACAGACATAGAAAACAAACATGGTTACCAAAGGGGAAGGCGGGGAGGGATAAACTAGGAATTTGGGAGTAACAGATACAAACTACTATATATAAAACAGGTAACCAACAAGGACCTACTGTATAGCACAGGGAACTCTACTCGATATTTTGTAATAACCTATAAGGGAAAAGAATCTAAAAAAGAAAAAAAAATATATATATACACACATGTGTATATATATGTATGTGTGTGTACATATATATATATATATAACTGAATCACCTGAAACTAACACAACATTGTAAATCAACTATACTTCAATTAAAAAAAAAATTTTAAAAAAAGACAGGTCGGGCTTCCCTGGTGGCGCAGTGCTTGAGAGTCCGCCTGCCGATGCAGGGGACAAGGGTTCGTGCCCCGGTCCGGGAAGATCCCACATGCCGCGGAGCGGCTGGGCCCGTGAGCCATGGCCGCTGAGCCTGTGTGTCTGGAGCCTGTGCTCCGCAACGGGAGAGGCCACAACAGTGAGAGGCCCGCGTACCGCAAAAAAAAAAAGACAGGTCTTGAGAACCGCAGCAGGCCACCTTATGCTGTTCATACCTGCCTAACTGGACACCATCTATACTTATTCCGTCTCAAGATGAGAACAAGATGGAGACTCCAGAGGAACCAGTCAGAAGACCTGGGCATCAGCAGCAAACACTTCCTCAGTAAAGACGGGGAGAAGGGGGAAGGAGAGGGGAATCTTCAGCCCACATTGGCATTTACCCCAAAATCCTCTGTAAGGCTTAGATCCCCCCAAGGAGCCAAGTCAGCCTCATGGACTTGGCCTCGGCAGTTCTGCTGCTTATAAAATGACCAAACTTCTCCCTTTGTTCTGGCAAAAGACTTCCTGTGAGAAAGCAGTAATCCTTTAAAGCTTTCCAGTCCAAAGGTCTCTCCTGGTTTGTATTCCTCCCATCCCCACCCCCCAGAGGAAAAGCTCAGTCACATCACAAGGCATTTCTTGGTTCCAAGCTGTACTGGGTCTCAAGGACTCCTGGTGAGGAGAGAAAACTGGTCATCTGAACATTCTTTCCTGGGATCTGTCTGGAGTGTAGACAAGCAGCAAAGATGAATATTAACATGCCTTCCATCATCAAAAGCTATTGCATACCCAAAGGATGATAAATATTTTAATCAGTTTTCAGCTTGTCTAGCAGAAGTCAGTTTGCTCCTCAGAGATTTCCCTAGTTCTGTACCCCACACCTGTCCAGTTCACGCCACTTTCCCTATCTAACTTGGGAAATTAGTCATGAAAAGTCCAAGCTCTGTTGGGGAACTCATTTAATTTTATGACAACTGTACTCTATTATTTCAAGAATAGGGAAATCTAAAATACGAAGAATGCCAACAAATGAGGCAAAAACACCATGATTCTTAAGTTTTCACAGCACTATTACTCGGGGAAACTTAATAACCTACCTACATCTCTCATTTTTAAAAAAAAGAGTTTTCATATTCGCATAAGGTGTTCGCCAGTGATTGCTCCATCTTCACAGTGTAAATGCCAAAGGCATAAAACAGAACATTCTGGTACATCCTCTGTGCTCTTGATATTATTATTACTTTTTAATGTTCAAGATGTTTTGGGGGTACTGCTACAAGGGTTACGTTGGTTTAAAAATAAAACTAACCCCAAAATATTCCTGTGAAGCAGGACCTAACATTTGAGGAGAATGTACAGAGTTAAAAAGAATGTACTGAAGGCTACGCTATTGAGCCTGGAGGTGAGGAAATGCAAGGCTGGAATGCTGACCCAACGTGGATTCATTTTTTTGTTTTGTTTTGGCTGAACCCAGGTCCCCTGCAGTGGAAGCATGGAGTACTAACCACTGGACTGCCAGGAAACTCCCCATTTCTTTTTTTTTTAATTGAAGTATAGTTAATTTACAATGTTGTGTCAGTTTCTGGTATACAGCAAAGTGATCAGTTATACATATATACATATATTTTGTTATTCAGAGTCTTTTCCATTATAGGTTATTTATAAGATATTGAATATAGTTCCCTGTGCTATACAGCAGGTCCATCCTTGTTGTTTATCTATTTTATATACAGTGGTGTGTATTTGTTAATCCCAAACTCCTAATTTCCTTTAACAAGTTAGGGGTCGATTACCTACTAAATATCAGGCACTGTCCTAAGAGCTGGGGAAACAATAGTGAATAAAACAAAGTCTCTGCCCTCGTGAGGATTCTATAAGTAGAGGCAGACCGTAAACACATACGTGGTATCACGGCAGGCAGGGGAGAGCAGTAGGAGGGAAAGCAGAACAGAGACACTCTTGCTCTGCAACCAGAGAGGGCTTGGTCAGAGAAAACCCTCTCCAAGGAGGGACTGCAGCAGAGAGTTGGGAAGGAAGTGACAGAGTGAGTCAGGAGAGGGAAGAATGTGCCAGATGGAGGCAACAGCAAATGCAAAGGCCCTGAGGCAGGAGGAAACCGGGCATGTTCTAAAGACAGTAAAGAAGGCTAGAAGGAGGAGGGGGAGGGGGGAAAAGACTTAGGTGGGGAGAGGAGGGAGTGGGTGGACAGATCCTAGAGGGCACAAGGCCCCTCACAAGGAAGCTGGATTTCTGAACGGGATGGTGAGTTTGGGCCAGGGCAGTGAAATAACCTGACATACTTGAAAGGAACGCTCTTAACAGGGGTGAACATATAAGTGGTAGAAATAGGGAGGTTATTTACACCAAGGTAGTAGCAGAGAGGGTGGTAAAGAGTAATTAGATCATGAATCTATTTTGAAAATAGAGCTAACTGGATTCACTGATAAATCAAGACAACTCCAAGGTTTCTGGCTGTGCAATACTGTGCAATACTGGGAGAAAGGCCAGGGGGAGTTATGGGAATCAAGAGTTTGGTTTTGGATTTGTTACATTTGAGATACTTATTACTAGATGGCTGAAGAAGGCACACCTTTCCCAACTACGGTTCGGGTGGCCCAAGATATGAGACCCCAGTACCAAGAAAATACTAATTTATTACAAGGACTGGCATATCCCACTACTTTCGTCCATTAAAAAATTCACTGGTAACTGCAAGAAAAGTTTATGACGTTAAATAAAATACAAGCCTTCTTAATCCCTCAACATCTGTTAAAGAAGATCTGATGCATAATTCTGGGCAATTTCATAAGTGCTCATTTAAATTAATAACATTTAAGTTAGTGGGATATATATTATCAAGCTACCACCTGTTCCGGGTCTTTATAACCAGAACAGATTTGTCTTAAACACTGAAAATTAATTTTGAATATGGCCATAAGACTCCAGATTTTTATGTGAAGGCTAATTTTGTCAATCAATCAAAATCAAGTTGGAGATTATCTGAGATTTTTATACACATCAAGGAAAAATTTACAAATGAGATTGTCACAGATGGTTCCAGATGGGCTGAGACTGTGTAAGGAAATACCAAAAAGTTGATCATAATTTACATGTTAGGGAAAAGACGGTGTTAAGAATATCATCTACAAATGATCACAGAGATTCTTTCAGGAAGACCGAAAAGGCAACATATCAGTTTCCTTTGGTTTAAAAAAAAGGTCATTTTTTGCAGATGTCAACAAGAAGAGAGCAGGACGATGGTTATGTTACCCTTAATGCACAAAAGAGTCGACTTAATGTGTTCCCAGAGCTCTCTGGGATTTCGGCACTTGGAGCACATTTGTCCATAGAGACATTTTTGCAAAATATGGAAAGATTCCCAGCCCTGCCTCCCAAAGTATTTAGCCCCCAGTAAAGGAGAAACATTACCAGAGTAGCCCTGAGCTCCAGACACTGTGAGTCCCTTTAGCTCAAAGACTAACCCTAGTTCTAGAGGAAGGGAAATGGGAAACAGGGAGGGATGCTGGCACTAAGGAGACTCAGTCAAATAACCTCTAAGTAAGGGGTCCAAAATTGACACCTGTTTACACTTCCTTCTAAAATCACTCCTGGTGATGACTTGCACGTGTATAGTATTTTTATATTTTACAAACTCTCTCATTTGATCATCAAAACACTTTTCTTCAGAAGGGAATAGTTTTAGGGACCATTCAATAACCATCTTGGGAAATAAGATCCTAAGACCTTGATTAATATTCCCAACAGTTGGTACATAGCCTTTGGAAATCCTGCTTCCCTTGCAAAACCGTAGGCCTGTCGGGTTTTTTTTTGTTTGTTTGTTTGTTTGTTTTAAATCATTTCATTCCTTTAGACTGACCTTCTTCTAGAATATGTCAAAGATATTTATAAAAAGACAAATGACAGACTAGAGCTGAATTTACTGTCCCACTCCCTGCCCGCCAAACAACCAGAGGAAATACAGTATACATTTGTTTTATGCTCTATCTTTTCTAGGAAAAATGGAAATTCCAACCACCCCAATCTGGTCTGAAGGTTTCTGAATTCACATCTGAAATGCCACGATGGTCTGCTACTCAAAGCAATGCAAGACAAATTCCAGCAGCCAAGGCTCCAAGAGCTCCCCAGGGAAAACGAGTGGGCTCTTCACACCTTTACATCAACCTGAATTCCAGTGTGGTTAAAATGATATATAACAAGAGAATTCGTCTACTTAAAAAATATATCGAACATATGTGAAATGGGTGTGTGTGTCTGTGTGTTTATTAACAAATGCTAACAAAATTTAGCTAAAGCCTGTGAAACCAGGCTCAAATAGAAACCTTAGCTGTTTATTCCATTCTTCTCTCCACAAACTAATAAGAGAGATGGCAAGGCTTTCACTTGGAATCTCCCGGCTCCTGTTGCTTTGTCTCACCATCTTCAGCATTTTTAGCCTTGTTCTCATTGTGAGCAGAGCGGAGGCACTGGAACAATCCTCTTAACATTCCTGGAATGTAACAGGCACATCCTAGTACTTGGTACCAATAAAGCTCAGCTCTCACACAGCTCATGGAAGGGTTAAAAACAGAAAGTCCTACCCACTGGTTTGCTCTGATGTTCCTGGAGATATTGTCACTGGATGTATCCTCAGTAGAATTCTATTCAACACCTCTGTCTTTAAGTACAAAGCTGTAGGCTGTAGTAGCTTTAAGAAACATAAGTATCCCTTTTTTCTGCTGCACAGTATCTGTGTGTGAAATTCTCTAAAGGGGTTTAAGTATTTACCCTGAACACTATCAGACGGTTTCTGAAATTTTCCTTATCCAGTTGCAAAAACACTTCAAAGGGAATCATAAACACAGTCCTTTGTGCTTTCCATGCACATTCTGTTTCTGAGGCTTAAGCCTGAATTCTCTTGGAATTGTAAATTTCTTCCCAAAAAAGACAGGATTCACAACACTTTTTTTTTTCTTAATTCATTATTAAGTCTGCAGCAACAAAGGAAAAAACTGGAAAAATCTGAGAGAAATCCGGACGGGCAATCAAAGGCATCAAAACCTGTTCGAAATGCATTGCTAAGTTATATGTACAATTTCCCCCCAGATATTTTACTCTTAATAGAATAATGCAGAGGTGTGGAATTGGAGTAGGGGTGGAGAGGGAGGCATATGGAACGAACCAACCTTCAGTGAACACGTTTAAGGTAAGAAAAAATGTGAGCCAAGGGTTTTAAGCCACTATAGCTGAAAAGTGACTTTTTTCTTTCCTCCAAATTTCCAAAGCTAAACAGACATAGAAGGTCCCAGAGCTCAGAGTCTGCATACATAATTTGAATTGTTGGGTGCTTGTGACTGTTTACCTGCCTCCAATCTGTGCTTCTCCTGAGCCACTCAGCACTGTACCAGTCAAAAAAGGGAAAAGGGAGTTTACATTTTCATTTAAAACCACTTGACATTTCACACCAGATCCTAAATTACTATAATATACTTTGCTCCTATATCAGAAATGCTAACTCTGAAAAATGGAAGACAGGATTAATATTAGCAAATATAATTTAGTATATACATTAACGTTAAAGGGGAGAGATATATAAATATAATATATATATACACATACACACACACATATATATATAAGTTGATGACTCCACCATTAATATGGACAAAAAATTAACATTTCTATTTACATCACTTTCTTCCTCACACCCCCACAAATCTTTAATCTTGGAAGAAAGTTTAAAATGAACTTAGCTAACTGAACTATAATAAGATGGCAAAAAACAGTATACCTCGCGTATATTTCAGTATGTGAAAAAGCAGCCTTGTTCCTTTATTCAGTTACAAAGAATTTAATCTAAAGCACTGTGATGATAGCTTCATTAATCTCTCCAAAAACAAACAAACTGCTCTTTGGCTCAATCATTCCCCACCTTAGTGTAACCTATACTAAGAAGGGCTCAGCCAGACAGCAACGGACAGGCTCCACGGCCTGAGCTTTCCCAGATGATTTACACAGGCCAGAATGACAAGCTGAAAGGCATGACTCATCTTGAAATTAAACGATTACAACTAACTCCTAAAGGACAACTTTCACATTCTTAAGTATCTTTCTCTCTTAAAACTTTAACAACAAGAAACTGAACAGTATTAAATAAAACACCTACTCATTTTCCACATCTCTCTGCTCTCCCGTGCCAAATTTTAACATAAATGGGTAGAATTAAATGTAGCCGATAGCTTACCTAACATAATTATATGTTGTGTTTTACACTGTTTCAAAACGGATACATTAAAATAATCCAGTCTTGGCTCTGACCCACTAAAGTCAATAAAGGTTATTAAGGCCAACTGCCATGTAAATGCACTGCTATCCCAGCACGAGGACCTGTCAAGGCAGGAAATGCAATTCAAAACATTCAAAACGATCAGGATCTACCCTTGTCTTCTAGAAAAAAAAAAAGCAATGAAAAAAGAAGGAGGAAATTTCTCTCCAGTACAAAAATCATCCGTACTTCTGAAAATGTTTACTCTGGAAAGTATTCTAGAATATTCTATAGAATTATACCAAATTGACCTTTTTTTTTAAGGTCAAAAGGAAATGAATAAATGTCATCAATTTAGAGGACATCACACCTAGCATTCTTTTCTGTATCACTGTGAATTCAATAGTGTTAAAACATTTTTATAGGTAAAATAAATGTCAGTTTTGCAAAGTGCGATACCAGACCCTAAGAGACAAATGGGCTATCCGTTGAATCTCCGGCTACAGCAAGACTTCCTCACCTCACAGGAGAGTTCGGCTTTTCATATTTTTTTACCCAGAAAGCAAAGCCTGTACAGTTTCCTTTCAAATGGTAACACTCTCTTATCCTGAACAGTCTCCCCATAATACGCTAATCTTGGATGTGGGGTGGTGGGCTGGTTTTAAAAAAGAATAAAATACAAATATTTGAATAGTGTTAGTGTCATAACACCTTCCTGAAGAGCAAAATGAGAGGAAAGACTAGGCTAACTTCCTAGGTTGTAAGAAAGGGTTCTGGGGGGCTTCCCTGGTGGCGCAGTGGTTAAGACTCCGCCTGCCAGTGCAGGGGACACGGGTTCGAGCCCTGGTCCGGGAAGATCCCACATGCCACGGAGCAGCTAAGCCTGTGCGCCACAACTATTGAGCCTGTGCTCTAGAGTCCGCAAGCCACAACTACTGAAGCCCGTGCGCCAGAACTACTGAAGCCTGCGCACCTAGAGCCCGTGCTCCTCAACAAGAGAAGCCACCGCAATGAGAAGCCCTCACACCACAATGAAGAGTGGCCCCAGCTCACCGCAACCAGAGAAAGCCTGTGTGCAGCAACGAAGACCCAACGCAGCCAAAAATGGATAAATAAATAAGTAAATTTTAAAAAAAAAGAAAAAGAAAAAAGAAAGCGTTCTGGTGCTCTGGGCTTAATGGCTCAAAACTTCATGAGGTAATATTCAGGGAAAATGTGATATTTTATCAGAATGTCATTCAAATATAAGGTTTAACATTTACATCACAAGAGCATGCCCAGAGTAAAACTATCCTCAGGGAGGGAAACGGCAAGAATAAACAGTGTGATAAAAAAACGTTGCTTTCTGGAACAGGGGATTGGCAGTGGAGGCTAGGGGAGTTTTAGAGACAGCTGATTAAACTTTTTAAAATATGTGACTGGTTATGACATGTGAAGCAATTACCATTAATGGAAGAAATGTGATTTCAAAGCTCATTTTCCGTTCTTCTTTTATATCCTACCTGAGACTACCCCTTTCCAACCACAAAGGAAAAAAATGAACACAAAGACAGAGAGGAATTACAACACAAGTCTCTTCCCTGGTATGAGGGCTGTCAAAGGTTGCTTTAATCATAAGCAAAAGGTGAAAAGTAATGTACATATTGCCCGAGGTTTTTTGTTTTATTTTCTCGCCAAAGGAGATCAATGCTATGTTGCAGAACAGACAAAATACATTAATTAGAGAAATCTTTCCACAACACACATGTGATTTTTACAATTCAAAACAGCATAACGATAAAGAAGAATCATTTGTCTAAAAGGATCATCATTTTGAGCCGTATATTCCCTGGAAGCAAAGTGAGTACGTTCAGAAAGGCCGTTTGGCTTAGTCTAATTCTATAGAATCCAAATGTGCACCAAACACTGCACTTTTTATGTTAAATTGCTGTTGAATTTGTTAACCCACAACTGATTTCCTGTGTTATGGAATCTTGGAGATTACAGCTAACTTGAAGCAACAGGGATAATTCTGGACAGTTAATGGTGCATTTGTCTGCATTTTCCTGAAAGGCTTAGCATCTGGGGGCGTCAAACTGGTAGCTCAACATTGCCCCCTACTGCTCACAACTGAAAAAATATGAGGTGGGCTGGTACAAAGTAGGAATTTAACCAGCCAGTGCCAATTCCACCCAGAACACACAAATACCAGATGGCACTGCACTAACAGCCACAGAAGCGTAGACCTGCCCAATGATTATGCTCTTCTGTCTCTTCCAATAGCAAAAGTAAATTCTTATGAATTTGCTAGAAGTCGTTTAAAAAAAGGCTTGAAGCTGAAATTTAATTTAGAATGCCATTCCTTTTATCTTGGCCCAAACCTTCACTCTGCTGATAACGATCATCCCGAGACTTGCTGAGACACAGAGGCCATTGATTTCACTCAGAACACTTAGTAATGCCACACCAACTGCAAGGAAACTCGCTCTGGAGAATTCCCAAGACTGTTCTTCTTTTTAGTATTTTTACACGAGAGTTATAAAGGGAGACAGTCGATCTAATGTACCATCACCGCCAAATTTGAAAATATATAAATAACTAAACAGTTTAAGTGAATTCATAATGAACATCGCTGGTAAGCTCACAAAACCAAAGATTTCACTTAAAAAAAAAAAGCCCTTGAACAAAAGCAATACAAAAACATTAAAAAAAAAACTCAGTGAGTTTCTTTCTTATTTTGCCAACTCTAATTGTTTCGTTGTTAGAGTTTGCCAGCTCTAATTCAAAGAACTGTCAAATTACAATCCCAAAGTCAAACTGATGCCTTAGTGTCAAGGTTCAGCAAGTAAAGAAGTTCTAACTCAGATGCAAACAAAACCAGAATTACACAGTGAAAAAGAAATTCCCTAAAAGTGAAGCTGCCTTATGTATACATCCCATAAAAATGGAGCATACTCCACACAGGCTAATTTTAGGAACAGAACTAACTGAGGAAATTTCAGCATGAACTTTTCATTACCTCCAAACCCAGTTTTACAATGCTCCATTTTGCACTGATTCAAGTCTTTGGAGAAATCCATTTTTGTGATACTATTAGGACACTAAAAGGATGACAACTTTCCTCCCCCCGACATATATTCATGAAAAGGCATGCTTTAAAGATTTAAGGAAATGTCTGAAAAGCAGAGACTTCTGGACTCTGACCCAGACTTTCAAACTGGGGCCCCTTCAGGGTTGTGACTTGATATTTTCATTATTATAAAATAGGGATTAGCAATAACTACGCATTTTTGCAAATCAGTTCACTGTTTCTAGCACATCTCAAAGTCTGTGCAGTGGTACTCTCTCAAGAGTTCAGCAGGCTTTTATCACTTTTCCACTACATTCCAAACCTGACGATTTGGAGGTAGAACAGTGAGGTGACACATGGCATGACCCCAGAGCCAGTCTTCCTGAGTTCTCATCCCAGCTCCCCAACTTAGTTGTATGACCTTGAGGAAGTCAGGTAAACCTTTTGTGCTTCCGTCTCCTCATGTGTAAAATGGGGGAAAAATACCTACTTTACGGGGTTGTCATAAAAGTTAAATACAATAGTGTCTGGTACTTAATAAGTATCACATAAGTATTTGCTATTATGACTATTATTTTAATTTAGACTTACTCCACGTGGCCTCAACTTGCCTTCTAGCTACATTTCCTACGACACATCCCCTGAATCCCGTGCTCTGATCACACTGTACTTCCCCACTCCTGATCTTGTTTTTACAGTTCCTGGGGCCTAATGCTTCTCTCTGAATGCCTTATCCGACCCTACTTCTCCCCACCCAAGGTCCCCAAAAGCCACATCTGCTGTTTCACAACTGTCCCAGCTCCAGTGCTCCGAATTTAATACTCCAGCCTCTGGATGGTGATTTTTTTTTTTTAATCTCTATTACAGGATTTCATTTTAGCTAATGCAACACCTGGCTATATTCATGCTTCTCTCCTTGTTAAACGGAATGTAGTGGTTAAGAGCACAAGCTACAAAGCCAGGCTGCCTGGGTTTCAATCTCGCTCTGCCACTTACTCCATGACCTTGGGCGAGGCACTTAATTTCTCTAGGGCTTGGTTTTCATGTCTATAAATTAAGGTTCATAACAGTTTCTGCAACTCACAGGACTGTTGTAAGAACTTTAAAAGTTAATATAGGGGGCTTCCCTGGTGGCGCAGTGGTTGAGAGTCCGCCAGCCGATGCAGGGGACACGGGTTCGTGCCCCAGTCCGGGAAGATCCACATGCCGCGGAGCGCATGCTGCGGAGCGGCTGGGCCCGTGAGCCATGGCCGCTGAGCCTGTGCGTCCAGAGCCTGTGCTCCGCAACGGGAGCGGCCACAACAGTGAGAGGCCCCCGTACCACAAAAAAAAAAAAAAGTTAATACAGGGAAAACTCTTAGAATAGTGCCTGGTGCATATAAAAATGCAAATGAAGTTTAGGAGTTGTACTGTTCTCATTGTCGCTTCCCAGTGTATGTCTAACACAGTGCCTTACATGTCGGAAACGCTCAATAAAGGTTCCGTTCACTGCACGGAACTAAGCTTGTACTGACAAAATCCTTGGTTGTTCCCACTACCTTCCCAAGAGTAACCTAACTCACTAATTTACAGATTTTTGTCTTTATTTATTTATTTTTTAATTAACGTATAGTTGATTTACAATGTTGTGTTAGTTTCAGGTGCACAGCGAAGTGATTCAGTTATACATATATATATATATAAATCTAGGGCCCCCCTGGTGGTGCAGTGGTTAAGAATCCGCCTGCCAATGCAGGGGACACGGGTTCGAGCCCTGGTCCGGGAATATCCCACATGCCGTGGAGCAACTAAGCCTGTGCGCCACAACTACGGAGCCTGCGCTCTAGAGCCCATGAGCCACAACTACTGAAGCCCATGCGCCCAGAGCCCGTGCTCTGCAACAAGAGAAGCCACCGCAATGAGACGCCCGCGCACTGCAACAAAGAGTAGCCACTGCTCACCACAATGAGAGCCCGCGTGCAGCAACAAAGACCCAACGCAGCCAAAAATAAATAAAATAAAATAAAAAATAAATCTATTCTTTTTCAGATTCTTTTCCATTATAGATTATAAGATATTGAATATAGTTCCCTGTGCTACACAGGTCTTTGTTGTTTATTTTATTTATAGTAGCATGTATCTGTTAATCCCCAACTCCTCATTTATCCAGCCCCGCCTCCCCTTCCCCTTTGGGAACCTGAAGTTTGTTTTCTATGTCTGTAAGTCTATTTCTGTTTTGTAAATAAGTTCATTTGTATCATTTTCTTTTTAGATTCCACATATAAGTGATATCATATGGTACTTGTCTTTCTCTTGCCTTTATCCATGCAAATTAGGCAGCCGAGGATTGCCAGAGCACAACATCCCAGGAAACCCGGTCCCAGATACTTACCAGGCCTTCCATCTTCTTCCACAGCTCTTCCAGCTGAGTCATAGGTTGACACCACCAATCGGTGCACCTTTTGTATCGATTGCCTTGAAACCAAAACTGTCTCAGCCACTCAAACTCGACCTGAGGATCATAAAGACAAGACTGTGGTTATAATGCCACCATGATGGACAATCAAGGACAGTAAACTTCGTCACTCAGTTCTCCTCCAGTAACTTCACAGCCATAGGGTGAGAGAAGGTGAGAAAAGCTCAGCCTAACCAGTTCCCAATATAACTTGGAGTCTCCTGAGCCTTTTTGCAAGTCAGGAAGAGAGTAGTCTTAAAGCTTACTGAAGGCTTCCCTGGTGGCTCAGTGGTTGAGAGTCCGCCTGCCTGTGCAGGGTACACGGGTTTGTGCCCCCATCTGGGAAGATCCCACATGCCCCGGAGCGGCTGGGCCCGTGAGCCATGGCCGCTGAGCCTGCACATCCGGAGCCTGTGCTCCGCAACGGGAGAGGCCACAACAGTGAGAGGCCCGCGTACCGCAAAAAAAAAAAAAAAGCTTACTGAGACAACCCAGGTTGTTGGTTGGTTCATCACTTGGACATGAGGAAACTATAAGTCAATCAACAACAAATCCTGAGATGCTAAAGTTTACAGCAGCCTGCACTGTGTAGGATGGGAAAGATATAATCAAACAAAGTATGTTTTCATTAAATATCTTTCTTAAAGACCTAGTATTAAGAGCAAAACACAGTCACATATTAGGAGATATCAATTTTAAGTTTCTTAGATCTAAAATAAACAAAGAATTTACCCATGGGCCAGGAGGGGCTGGTGGTAACATCAACTCAGATAACTTGAACAATATAAAGCTAATTACGGCGGCATAAAACCTACGGAGCCATTTAAATTGTCACTCTCAGTTCAGTCAGGGCAAATGACAATAGGTAAAAAGAACAGGAAAGACACTACTAATTTATTTTCCTTCCTATGAACCTAGTACGGTAAACTTCAAAGATTTGCCTCCTTAGCATCATTCTATTCTAGCCAAACCCCATTATTCATTTGATAATCCATTCCCTTCCCCAGTCTCAGTCCATGTGGTCTGGGTAAAGCTCCAGCTCTTATACCAGGAGTGGAATGTGCAACCCAATCTGAGCCAATCAGCCCACCACACTTCTCCTAGTCACATAACTGGGTTTGGGGGAAACAGGCATATGTTCAATCAGAGTAAGTCTTGAGACTGTGAGAAGATACAGGAAGAGGATTCTTCAAACATTTTGCAGAATGGGAAGAATGGGGGCAACACAGTAGGAAGCAGCTGCAAGAGGAACAGTTAAAAACCGGGTCCTGGTGGCATCAACTGACCCTTGATCAAGCTATTCCTGAAGCCCTTTTTGCTTAACTAATTCGGGTTGAGTTTTCTGCTTCCTGCAATTGAAATAATCCCAATATGTGTAGGTGAGAGGCTGAGTAAAGCTTTGAAAGAATAAGAAATTGTTTCCTATTTTCTTTCACTCATCTCCAACTTGAAAATCAAATTTTACAATCAAAGTACAACTTCATTCATCCCAAAGCTCTTTCTACCTCTGTTGTCTCAAGAAATGTAGAGCTTTCACAGCTTAATGTTGAGTAAGGTTGGCTTTGCTAAGGTAATCATGTTCCATATACAGGCACAGAGCTATTATAAGCTTCACCTGTTACCACAAAGAATTTTTTTTGTTTTGTTTATCCATATTGAACTTTCATGAGGCAAACAAAAGCAACTTGTGAAGATTTAACATTGGTGAAAATGGCTCAAATAACTAATCTGAGAACACCAAGTCATATGAAAGGGTTTTAGTTTACATTAACTAAATGTTTGTTTGATACGTAGAACTGATTTCAGTTAAAGCTGTTTAAACAGAAAAAAAAAAAGAGGAATGTAGATAATATTCAGACAATAGTTGTTAAACCTTATCTGCAGTATTAAAAGACAGTGGTTAACAGAGGTAAACTTAACTGCTTTGAAAGGAAAATGAATACAAATGTAGTTCAACTTCTCTTTAGATGCAGGTTTAACAACATAATTTGTTACAAGAAAAAAAGTTCTTTTTAATAGATTTCACATAAAATTTATTCACACTATAGGAACAACCTGTCAGCAAAGCATCAAGCCCTATGTTTGGGAGAGCTGAAAGGGTTTTTCTATCTTTGGGCTGGTTTTTTCCATTATAAGAACAAAACATATAAACCTTGGCAACCATGATATCCCAGGAAACAAAATAATTATCATATGTAATTAGTTCATTCTGCCTTTAAAGGTACAATAGAGTCTGGATTTCAGTAAATGAAAACTCAGAAGCAAGGAGAGGGGCATACCTGGAAACACTGCTGTTGGACAAGAGAGCAAAGAAAGACCCTGTCCATTTTAGCAAATAATGACTTTATCTTCCTCCTTAGATGCCCAACTATCTTTTGAAGCAGACAGTGTCATGGTTAAGAATAAGGGTTCTGGAGTCAGTTCAGATCTGGGCTCCACTACTGAATAGTTCTGTCATCTGTAAAATAAGGATAATTACATAATCACCACATAGGTTTGTGGTGAGGATTAAGTGGGTTAATAATGAACAGCCGACCATATGCCAGGCACTTGGTAGATACTAAGAAAACAGACCAAATGAGGCCACAAGGCCCACCACTTACTGTCCTCAAGAATCTCACAATCTTATGAAATCTTCTGAGCAAGAGAAGTTTTAACAATCATGTCAATTCATGCTCACCCCCGTTCCACGGAGGCCAGTCAGAAAAGTTCAACCCTGAAACTTATTCCCAACAGAGTTTTTTTTTCAGGGGTGGAAGTACTGCCCATGAGATACAATCTTTGTGGGCATCAAACCCATTGGCATGTATTTTAATCAACTCCATAACCTGACTTTTTCACTTCGATGTTGTGGGCAAAAAATATTACAGGATATTCATCCAATGCCACCCTCACCAGTGCTAACACTGCCAAGAGAAGCAGTTGCCTCCCTCCTTAAAATTAATTAAGGAAGCAAAAAATATTTCCAGCTGCTTGATTCAGTTTGGGTTACCAAAAAAAAAAGGTGTGCACCCCTCCACCCCAAACTCTGGGAATGAGGACGGAAAGCTGCAGCCACAGGGTGGATGCTGCATGAAAACCAAAGGGTCAGGATTCAGAACAGAACAGAAGCTTTATTACTTCAAGGCTAAAAACAATCACAGTCTCACCATATTGACTGACTGATAACGTGCTAGCCATGACAGGAGGAGGGTCTTCATCCCTTCCCCAGAGTGCAGTCCCTCCCGGGAGGCTCACAGCTTCCGGAACTCTCTTGAGGTGCTCTCGGGGTTCATGATGCTTTTAAAACAAACTCCCAGGTTTCAGGCATGCACTTAATGGAAATTCCCTATTATTCAATCTTTGGTGCAGTGACAATACAAAGATACCTAATGCCCACAGGTATCAGAAGGCACAGTGACAGCCTAGGGAACTTGCAGGATCTTGAAGGACCTTCTGAATCATCAAAGAAAAATGAACACACGTTCACAATAGTGTTAGTTACGTAGCTGTGACCCAGAGAAACATCTCTAGAACCTTCCTATTTCACCTGCACCTGCCTTCTCCATGGAATAGTCAAAAAGAAAAAGGTCAGGGCTTCCCTGGTGGCGCAGTGGTTGAGAGTCTGCCTGCCAATGCAGGGGACACGGGTTCGAGCCCTGGTCTGGGGGGATGCCACATGCCGCGGAGCAACTGGGCCCGTGAGCCACAATTGCTGAGCCTGCGCGTCTGGAGCCTGTGCTCCTCAACAGGAGAGGCCCGCACACCGCGATGAAGAGTGGCCCCCGCTTGCCACAACTAGAGAAAGCCCTCGCACAGAAACAAAGACCCAACACAGCCATAAATAAATAAATTAATTAATTAAAAAAAGAAAAGAAAAAGGTCAATCAAGAAAAGCTTTTCATTTAAACCAATTCCTGTAAAAAGCAAGTCTATCAAAATAAACTTTAAGACTTTCTATATAAAAAAAAAAAAAAGAAAAGCTTTTCTCCTAGAAATGTCTAGAAAAAGTCTGAAGGGGAAGCACAAACAGAATCCACCCACCTACCTGAACCTTAGTCACTGGACACTTAGGCATTGGGGAGCAAAGTCTGTAAGATTCCAAAACCGTACTTCTGAGTCACCACAGCACTGTATAGTTGGAAATCATTCCCAACACTCTTACAGGTAAGCAGATGACACCTACTTCTGCCAAGTTAGTTTGGGTTCTTGATTTGGTCCCAGGTCAGCTCATGCATTTCCCTCAAGATGCCCATTGGGCATCATGCCCATCATGCCCATGTGGGAACATGCCCATTGGGGTCAGTGCTCACTGTAATCAATGAAATAGGTTTTTTCATGGAGAAAGACATGAGACCAGGAAGAGATGCTAAGGTCCAATCTACAAAGAGCTACCCAATGAAAGCCCTTTCCCAGTAGCTGTAAGGAAGACGCAGGTCTGATCAGAACAAAATGAGAACCAAATGATGACATCAAACAGTAAATTTTCCTAGGGGAAATTTACCAGGTGACAAGACTGAATTCCATATTTTATGATTTTTAAGAAGGAAAACAGACTATTTTATAAACACAGAGGAAGGTTCTGCTTATACCTCACCAAAAATCTTTTTAAGCGTCTTAAATTGGAAAAAAAAAAATCTTCTTAAGGTACTCAGTTCCAATCTCCAAAGTCCCCAAATTGTTTAGCTAGAAACTATCTAAGACAAAGAAAACCAACCACTTCTAAACCGACACAGCCCAAAAGACTGCAGACATGAAACCAAGGGCTTCATCCTATAATTAGTCCAGCAAAGGCACATGGTCTTTAAGAAAGAGGAAAGCAAACAGTAAGAACCGTGGAAAGGATTATAGATATTTGTGCTCTCATTCAGCAACAGAACCCAGAAGAGCGTGAGCACGCCAACTTGCGTGGCCAAAGGAGAGTATCTGATGATGTGTCCTGACATATGGAACTCATTCTGAAAGTAAGAAGATGACCTTGAAGAATCAAAGACTGGGGGATTAGAGAAGACTGGCACACATGTTACTCAGATTCAAGACCTCTCTATTCAAGCCGAGGAGCAGCTCGTAAGATAAGTAAATATCTTTTTAAAGATATTACATGGCACAGTGGGAACATTGTTCTCCTCTGCTCAAACCCCCTCAGTGGCTCGCTATAACCCTCAGAGTAAAAAGGAAAGCCCCTGTCCTTAGAGACACCTCCAACGACTGATGCAATCTGCGGTTCCCCATCCCCTCACACCAACTCCGTGACCTCATCTCCTGTAACTAACAGCCTCACTCCCACCACTCACAGCGAACCGTCCCTGAACTAGTCCACGAACACCAGGCATTCTCCCACCCGCACAGCCCTTGCAGTGGTGTCTCCCTCGGCCTGAAATGCTGTTCCCCAGAAAACCACATGGCTCTCTTCCTCAACCTTGGACAAAGGACATCTTGCCAGCGGGAGTGTTCTCTGCTTCTCTCAATCTCCATTACCTTGCCCTGTTTGGTTTTTCCTGTACCACTTATCAACTTCTAACATACTGTATAATAAACTGATGTAGTGTGTTTATTATTTATTGTCATCTCCCTGCACTAGAATGCCTATTTTATTTCCCAACATATCCGAAAGCACCCAGAAAGAGTGCCTCGCACATGCTCAGCAATTATTTACTGAGATGATTGAGAACATTTTTGTACTCCAATTCTCCATCAATCCTTCTAATTATATCAAAGAAAAAGTTTTTGATTGATGTTAATCTTCAAAGATTCTCTACCACTTGGTAATCTCTTTTTGACTTTCATTTCAATGGGTTTTTTTTGGGGGGGGGAGTATTATTTACCCACCATAAAATTCACCCATTTTCAGTGTAGAATTCAATGACTTTTAGAAAGTGTAGGAAGTTGCGCGCTAATCTTCCTTCTTAACGTGAAGAATAGAGACTGTAGGCTCCGAACCTTCTCCGGCCAAAAGCATCTGCTGGAATAGTATAACACTGCTGTTTTCACAGGCTAGAGTTTTCTGGTTACTTTTTCTTTTGGATAGTGATACCAGCTTTCCACTTAAAAGTGGTAACATAAAGCTTCCTTTTTAAAAACTTTTATTTACATAAAAAATGAGTTGATTCTTTTAAAAGTATTGAAGAGATAACAATATATGTAGTCCAAAGACAGAGCAAAAGTTGAAAACGTATTAATGAAACTAACAAAGTTTTTGAAACACTGACTCATGGGATCCAGACATGCTGGTCCCACAGACTGTAGAATCGCTACTAATTTCCTGAACAAAAGGCAAGGCTCCTAAGGGTCCACCTGCTCCAAGGATCCACCTTCAGTTTCCATCAGTCCTTGCTGGAAGATTATCCTTCATGGGTCTCTTGTTTGTGTTTCTACATGTCTTGCCCTTTGCTTCACACTCTCATTGCAAGGATGTTTTTATAGTGAACACGCTTGGAAGATAGAGTTTCTCCCTCCAGAGTAAAGGGTAGGATTGCTAACAGACTTGGAGGATAAAGATGTGTCTTGATCTGGAGCAAACGACAGACATGCCTACTGCCCATCATGGAAGAGTCGGGTTACCTCAGGTCAGGCTCCTCTTCTAGAACACAACCCCTCCAAGTGCACATGCTATCCAGCCCACTGTGCGTTACCCTGTGGAAACAGAGGCTTGGAGAACTGGCACAAAAATGCTCATGCCCGGCTACTGCTATTGTAAGTAATGAACCATCCCTTGTCTCTTATACTCATAGCAAACTGTGGCCGAATAACTTGTTAGCTAGCAAGTAGGAGAGAATCTTCACAGTTCTTGAAAGTCCTTACCTCGTTGTGGATTTCTTCTCCGTGTTTCAAAACCACTGGCTCCAAGGATTTCAAAGAGACCTCACCATTGTCCGCCTCATCACGGATATTCTGCAGGGCCAACTGGCAGCGCTGTAAGATGTAATCCAAGGTCCCCGTTGAGCACTGCAGAGATAGAACCAGCCACCGAGATGGTAAGCAAACTCCAAGGTTACCATCCCTCTCTTCCTAGGACGTCTGTCCCCTTCCTGGACCTGTCGCCCTCACAGGTCAGCCTATGCTCCTCAACTTAAGAATGACTCTAGTAGCTTTCTCCTTGGGCTCTGTGCTGCCAGCTTGGCCGTCACCTGGGTCACTCATCTTGCTGCTTTTTATTACATGGGCTTCATATCTCCAAAGAATAGGCTCCCTGAAGGCTAAAGCCCTGTTTCAAAATGTATACACTATACATATACTGCAGCACCTAGAACTGAGTCTTAAATATAAAAGAAACTTAGTAAGTAGTTATTGGAGGAATAACTAATTAGCCAAGAAGTCAAGAACACTGACTTTATCTCAAGTGCCCTGCACCTAACAATGGGGAAAAAAAGGTAACCAGACTGTAGAACTGGTTCAAAAGTACACAAAATAGAACAGCAATGGAGAAAAAAATGAAGTTATAAACACAGGGCAAAGAACTCACTTTCCTTTTCTGCGGAAAGCATACACTAGGCAGCTGCAAGTCTGCCTTGGCAGAAGAGATTCTTCAGATAATGGAGAATATGTGGCTCATACCCTCAAGGCACGTTGAAAGGCATAACTTAGTGCCCGGGTATCAGCAAAGGCACAGATAACTAGTCCATCCCTCTCTAAGTCTGTGGGAGCAAAACAGAGGTCAAATGGACACACTCCCTCTTTGAATGAGCATATGTCAGAAAAGAAGAGGATGCAGGTGGAGTGTGCATCCGCTTGTTTTGATAATGACACGATTTCCTAGAATGAGAAAACGCCAGCTGTAAATATCCTTTAGACCCAATGAGGGAAATGTCTCCCCAGAGTATTTTTATTTTAATATTTACAATTTAAATGGATCCCTTCGAAATAACCTTGAAGGCTAATCCCCTGGTACAAAATTTCTTTGCACAGTTACTGCCACTTGATACAATGTGACCTGGGCATGCCTGGGGGAAAAAAATGAAGTTTCTGTGCCACAAACAGAAGCTTGACTAATATGTGTTTTAATATGAAGATCCCAAAGTGTGGGGAGCAGAAGGGCAGTGGCTCCAATTTACTACAAAGAAAAAACAAAAAATGGAAATGAATTACCACTCACATTTGTCCCACAGACAACCCTACATTTTTTAAATGACATTCTGTCTATAAACATACTCTACCCTCACCTTTACTTTCCCAAGTATGGAGTAACCTATATAAGAGGTAATTAATTGAAATGCCATCTACTATAATAAAAGATTAAAAACAACACAAAATTTCCCATCAATAAAAGACCAGTTAAACAAACTCTGGTGGAGCCATGATTGCAACCAAAAAAAAAAAAAAGGAGGGGGGAATATATACATTTTTCCTGGGTGATTAGAGTTCATCTGATGTAAAGAACCTATAAACAGGCCTAGTTTTTTGGGAGGGCATGGGGAGTGGAAACAGTTTTATTGAGATATAAAATTCACATGTCATAAAATTTACCCACTTAAAGCATACAATTCAATGTCTTCCAGTATATTCACAGAGTTGTGCAACCATCACTACAGTTAACTTTAGAACATTTTTATCCCTCCAGAAAGAAACGCTATACCTTTTAGCAGTCACCCCCTCCCATTTCTACCAGCCTTCCCAGCCCTAGGCAACCACTAATCTACTTTATGGGTCTACAGATTTGACTGGTCTACTCTGGATATTCCATATAAATGAAATCATACAATATGTGGTCCTTTGTGACTGCCTTCTTTCACTTAGTATATTTTCAAGGTTCATCCATGTTGTCCACGTGTCAGTACCCCGTTCCTGTTTATTGCCAAATTATCATTCAACTGTACAGATACGCTGCCTTTTGTTTCTCCATTCGTTAGGTGATGAGCATTTGGGCTGTTTCCACTTTTTGGCTATTATGAATTAAGCTACTGTGAACATTCATGTACGAGTTTTCACTTCTCTTGGGTGTGTACACTAGGCATGGAATTGCTGGGCAATAAGGTAACTCTGAATTTAACCTTCTGAAGGTTAAATTTTCCAAAGTGGCTGCGCCATTTTACATTCCCTCCAGCAATGTATGAGGGTTCCAGTTTCTGCACATCCTCACCAACATCTGTTCCTGTGATTCTGATTATACCTATTCCAGCGGGTGTGCAGTGGTATGTCACTGTGGTTTTGATTTGCATTTCCCCAATGACTAATGATGGTGAGCATCTTTTCATGTGTTTATAGGCCGCTTGTATATCTCCTCTGGACACATGTCTATTCATAGCCTTTATCTGTTTAAAAAGTTGGATTATTTCTTTTTAATCATTGAGCTGTAAGAGCTCTTTATATAAATCTAAATATGGGCACCTTGTGAGATGTATGATCTGCAAATATTTTCTCCCATTCTGTCTTTTCACGTTTGTGATGGTACCCTTTGACGCATAAAGTTTTTAACTTTGATAAAGTCCAATTCACCTATTTTTTCTTTGATGGCTTATGCGTTTGTATGATATCTTAAAAAAAAATTCCCTACTCTAAGAACTGCATGTTGATAAGTAATTATCATCAAGGTTTACTAAAATAAAACAAAACAAAAAGTGCAGAATAGGGGCTTCCCTGGTGGCGCAGTGGTTGAGAGTCCGCCTGCCGATGCAGGGGACGCGGGTTCATGCCCCGATCCAGGAGGATCCCACATGCCGCGGAGCGGCTGGGCCCGTGAGCCATGGCCGCTGAGCCTGCGCGTCCGGAGCCTGTGCTCCGCAACGGGAGAGGCCACAATAGTGAGAGGCCCTCGTACCGCAAAAAAAAAAAAAAAAAAAAGGGGGGGGGTAGAATAGTGTGTAGACTACCATTTATATAAGAAATTTTAAAAATTACATATGTGTTTGCTTATTTATGTATTAAGCATCACTGAAAGGATAACAAAAATCTGATAACGTTGGTTGCCTCTGGGGAAGAGGAGCTGGCTGGTGTGAGGAGAAATAGGTTTTAACTGTACACTCTTAGGTACTTTTTGAGTTTTGAACCATTTGCGTAACTACCTATTCAAAATATAATTATACATAGAATTTAAATTAAAAAAAACATATATTCTGTGTTGCATCCGAAGAACATTCTGTCACAACCAGAAAAAAACTAAAATCAAATAAAGGTCGAGAGTCATCAGACATACTCTAGTCACATTTTTGCAACTAAAAACTGAATAGATTTCTTCTGTGATTAACTAAAATGAATTTCAGAACATTTCCTTAAGACAATGTTTCCTACATATTGTGAATAGGCAGAAAATAGCGAATCATTTTGTTTGGCACAGAAAAGATGTCTAATTTAATACTGTATGAAGGAAAGGACATTTGTAGAACAAGTGAGGGCTATAAAGTTGCATGGATTTTTTTCTTCTCTGTATTGAGGGAAACCATAACGTTAACTATAGTGTTGGAGAAAAAAATCTTTTCCCTCTTCTATTACTGAAAACAATAATATAAGATGAAATTAGAAGTTTTAAATAAGATAAAAACATAATCCTGCCATGTTCTATTTAAAATAAATTATTTTTATTGCGTGTAATTCTTCATCCACACACAGCTGTAATGAATATATACATATCAATGTACATGCTACTTTTCACTGTTTGTACATAGGTATTCAAAACTACCATGGTCAATGCTGCTGAATGAGGTGACATTAACAATTTAATTAGCAAGTCACATAATATAAAGGCATTAAGGTTCTGTCCAACTTTTCACTACTGTTAATCATACTAGATAAATATCTTTTTATATATACTTCCTTTGAATTATTTCCTAGGTTTGATTCCTCAAAACAGTGTTATGAGATCAAAGATATGAATATTTTTATGGGGCTTTACACATATCCCCATATAGCCTTCCAAAAAATATACTAATTAGAAAAACTACCAGTAGGGTATGAATGTACAGTTTCACTGTAATTTTACCAGCATTGAATATTGTCATTTTTGATTTTGGGTAGAAATAAAAAGTTAACCTTAAAATGATGATTTTTTTAAAAAAATTCCTTTTAACTTTAAAGCCTGTATACACAGGATCATGTAAAACAGAGTCAGCAAAACTTTTCTTAAAAAGGTCAGATGGTAGATAGTTTAGGCTTGCAGGCCATAAGGTCTGTGTTCAACTACTCAGCTCTGCCACGGTAGCTCCAAAGCAGCCATAAACAATGCGTAAATAAGTGAGCGTGGCTGTGTTCCAATAAAACTTTATTTACAAAAAGAGCTGGCTGGCCCAAAAGCCATAGAACTTGCTGACCCTGATCTATAATATAGAAAGCAGGATAGTCACATCATTCACATTATGTATGTCTAATTAGTAAAGTATCATAAGCTTGAACTGAAGTAGAGATAATATAAAAGATACAGATTTGGGATTATATTATTATTATCACTATGCATATCCACCTCTTTTTTAAAAATTAATTAACGCTCAAAATTTTGCCTAAAAATTAGAAGATACAAATACAGCTATAACTGAAGCAGAGAAAGCTAAACCTCAGGATATTCTGAAAGCACTGCTACTTTAGGTAAGATGGTCCACTTGGAAAAAAAGGAAATAAGGTCAGAGGGGTACTTTTCAAACTGCATTCTGAATGTGTGTATTTATCATAGGAGGTGGAGAAGGAAAGGTTTCCTGATCTCTCACAAGTTTTAGCCCCAAATTTACATTTGTCTGCTGGACCTCTTCTCTTGGCAGCTCTGACTCAGCCTGTTCAAAACTGAACTACTGTCTTCCCCTCGTGTCTTAGATCCCTATTTCTACTTATGGTAATGTCATCTCCAAATCACCCAAGCTTGAAACCTCAGAGTCACCCAAAAGCCCAGCACATGACAAGCATCCAATAAAGAGTTACCTGGTTAGTGTGTTCATTCATTCACTCATTCATTCATTTGCTCATCCACTCACTCATTCATTCTTACATTCCTCCCTCCACTTCAATCAGTTACCAGGTCTGTCACTGTCTCCTACATTAGTCAAGGGAATTTCTTCTTTTTTCCTGTTGCCATGACCTTAGTTCAGACCAATAGGTTTAATTGATGTCTCTATCATTTTCATCTTCTTAAAGACATCTCCAATATGTCACTACTGCGATAAATAAATCATCAATAACCCCCACCTGAACCAACTTAAGTTAAAACACACCTAACCTGATATCCAAGATCTTTCACAATTCAATCATTCAGGGATCAGCCTTTATCTGCCAACACTCCCTTTCTGGCATCCTGGGATTCAGTCAAAGTTGAGCCACTCAATACTCCCTTTGTATCCCCATCCCATTCCGATCACAAGATTTCCACCTAATGGGATGAGGACTCTTAAATGTCTTAAAATGTCCTAAAATCCCCTAATCCCTACATGTTCAAGTCTTACATGTCATGTCACTCGTGAAGCCTTATGCTGTTTGCTACTCTCTATTCTGCACTCTACCTGTGCACAAGTGTCTAAAAGAATACCTTGAGCACTGGGAATTTCAACGGAAGTTTGCAGAATGGATGAAAGAACTAAAATCACTTCCCTTCTTCTGAGTAGTAGCTTTCAGTTAATAGCAACACTTCCAATTAAAGACTCATTGATGACTTAAGTTCTCTTGCTTCATTACATACATTCTAGTGTATAAATGGAGACAGAATAGCCTTCCACACAAAGAGCTTTTGTTGTTCCTGTCTCCTACTAGCTTTTCATCAGGATAACTGAAAAGACAGTAGTAGTAATAGTAGTAGCAGCAGCAGCAGCAGTGGTAGTAATTTAATAATAGTAGTAGTGGCTAACATTCTTTGAATGCATACTCTATACCTGCCACTGTTCTAAAAGACTTACACGTATTAACTCACTTAATCCTCACAAGAACCCTATGAATTAAATATGATTGTTATCCTTATCAAATACATTTTGTGAAACTTCTTTTTCATCATTTTGTACCAACCCTCCGAGCACAGCACTAATCGTCTTGTCCACTCTTCCAGATTGGATTAGGAAAGGTGCAAAGATACACATCAGTAGCCACATACTCAAAAGAGTTTTTAGGAGAGTTCTAGCTAGAAAGACAGAGGTCTATATCATCTTGTATTATACAAAAAAATGAAGTCTTTTTTGTACAATACAAAGCACGTATTAGATGCTCTATAAATGCCTGCTCACTCTTTTTTGCCTGCCTTCACTCACTCCTTCCTTCCTTCCTAACAGAACTTACTTTTTTAGGTCTCTAAGATAATTATTTGTGCTTTTATCTACTTAATATTTGTCTCTCAAACTAAAATGGAAGTTCAGCAAAGCTAGTGGCCATACCTGTCATGTTGATGGCTCTCTCTCTCTCATGCCTCTAGTGCTACTGGGCACAGAACAGACACTCAAATATTTAGATGAATGATTGAATAGAAGAGAGAAGAAAGGGAGAAAAGGGAGAAGGAATGCTTGATGGGTTTGCTGGCATCTTGATTTAAACAGACACTCGTGTCCTCTCTGCCACCTAGCAAAATGACCAGTCCACTAGAAAAGCTACCTAAATACCAAAAGACATGACACTGCCTTATAGACTCACACAGTCTCAGGACTGGAAAGGTCTTGTGCTTGTGTTTCCCTGCCACTTTATTGTATCCCGTCTGCCCAACTTTCTCACACTGGTCCCCTTGTGGTACAATGAAAAGTCAAGCTATAAAAGCAAAGCACAGAAGACAAGCTTGGATACGAGGTCAACTTGTAATCCTTTTCATGATCATTCCCCTGCTCTCTGGAACACTTCTTAACTGAGCACACACAATACTCCAGGGTGACTACTAAAGGCTTCCCTCATCTCTTAAGTTTCCATTCTGAACTAGTCTAATCAGCTGACTATCTGCCACTGCAAGTGCTGGCAGAATTTAGCAATAAAGTCTGGGTTAGAAACACAACTGGGGAGTTTGGAAATTCCCTGGCACCACTGTAACTTTCTCCTTAATTTACATTCACATGCCCGGAAGCCTGACCCAAAAGTTAAGGGAAATATAAATTCTCAACCATCTGAGCCCAGTCACAGCTAACACATGCACAAGCACACAAATCTACTATTTTGTTCTGGCCATCCCCTGCCCTTGACCTTGACAGATACAAACCCCTTAGAAAATCTCTAACCAGCGACACCTGCCAAGGTGCCCTCTTGCTGGCATCTTTTCCAAGAAACATAACCCCAAAGAAGCAAAATAGACTTATCCCAGGCTGTGAACACACTTTTCAAAACTGGGTCCAACACAACTCAAAGCTAAAAAAGCAAGTAAATAGAGGCTAAAGTCTAGTTAGATGGAAGCAATTTTCCTATCAAATATTCTTCCAAAGTTCTATGATAAGTTGCTCATGCGACCACTTCTGTCATATCCAATTAAGTTTGAGTCACATTTTTATTTACACTTACCTCTGCCACTCGGTGGGTGGAACTAAACCGAGGTGGTAAACCAGCCAAAACACAGTGTTGGTGGGTGGCATTGAGATCATCTGCAGGAAAAATACCAAAAATTAAAAAAAAAAAAAAAAAAAAAAACACCCAACACACACTTATCAGTCACTGAATACTATTTCACTAAAATACAAAGTAAACAGTAAATCCATCATTCAAGAAGAATGACAAGAACAAAGAATTAACAATTACCATGTATTCTTTAAACCGTTCTTTGTAAGTAGGATGACATATATATATATATATATATATATATATATATATAGTCATATGGTATAAAACCATCAAAAACCATGATACTTTCAATAGTGAAAGGGGATGTTATTAATAATTATTGCAGGACAACAGGCATAAACCAGGACTGTCCTTAGCAAACAGGCTATAGGGTTACCCTACTTATTTGTAGTCTTATGATACCCACTCGCCACTATTTATGGGCTGAACTTCTTTCCCTTTCTCATGATACATCTAATTCTACCCATGCCTTTAGAATAAGCCAACTTTTTTTTGTATTATTTGGAGTTGAACATCTTTCATCTGAAAATCTGCCTCTTTCCTTCCCCAGTCAAAGTATCAATTTTGCCCTAACAATTTTCCAGGCAGCAAACCAACCAACTCAGCATGTTGCAAAGCTTTGGCTCTCAGAACAGAATTCAAGCCTACAGATTCACGACCCAAGAATGGAGAAGGTGGTGAATTCATCAGCTGAAGAATATGCCTAAAACCACATGCAGTGGGAGAAAAACCAATGGCCAAGTTGTTGCGTATTCTAAGAAATGATGCCACATGTGAGGCAAAATCTGAAACACCTCTGCTTAGGACATCACGTTCTCTATTATAAAGAAGAGAACCAAACTGTCCCCAGCAACACATGATTTCCTATGTAAGCAACAGAGGCTTCTTAGCAAGATACTAAGAAAGACAATGACTTAAACTAGGAAGCAAAGACCACCACACCCCCTACATGTCAGCAAAAACAACCTATAAAATTACCTCTAAACAGAAGAAAGGAAATGCAAAATGCCAACTGCAGGACTCCTGCTTATGGACATTATGGAGTAACCGTGACAAGGTTTACCTTCTTACCCTAAAAAATTATAAAACAGACCAAAAATAGGAAACAAAGGTTTCTGACACTGGAAAACAGTGACCCCAAAGATAGGAGAAATAGGTGAGCCTTAGTTTACTAGCTAGAAACAGTTTCAAAGTCACAGAGTAGGGATGGGGATGTCAGAACTCAGAGTTTTCAGTTTTCTCTCTTGCTGAGTTGTGAAGACAGAGACTACGTTTAGGAAGGCCAAGGCAGCAGGGATATGTAAGGCAGAATACTGGAACAGAAGAACCCGCACAGGGAGAGACTAAGCGGACATCTACAGAAGGGTTCCTTCAAGTCTTTGGCTACGTATTCATCTGTGCATGTGTGGATGAAAACTTCCCACAGGCAGGAAAATAAGTTCCAGAAAGCTATAGACTAGACAAATCTCAGACCTCACATAGGGCCTGGAATACTCCGTGTTCTCAGCAGCCAGAATGGTTCCTACTACCTGAGACAATAGAGTCTTTAGAAAAGCATAATCTTAGTAGTAGAGTTAAATAAGTACTATATTAAAGGCTGCCCCAGATCCACTTAAAAGCTTAAAAGCAAGCCTCGAAAGAATCTAACTTAGGGCTTCCCTGGTGGCGCAGTGGTTGAGAGTCTGCCTGCCAATGCAGGGGACACGGGTTCGTGCCCCAGTCTGGGAGGATCCCACATGCCGCAGAGCGGCTGGGCCCGTGGGCCATGGCCGTTGGGCATACGCATCTGGAGCCTGTGCTCCGCGGCGGGAGAGGCCGCAGTGGTGAGAGGCCCATGTACCGCAAAGAGAAAAAAAAAAAGAATCTAACTTATTCCACATAATTTAATTACTCACTAGAGCAAAGTCCAACACTACTTAAAAGAATATAACAAAATCAGGCGGGACTTCCCTGGTGGTGCAGTGGTTGAGTATCCGCCTGCCAATGCAGGGGACACGGGTATGAGTCCTGGTCCGGGTAGATCCCACATGCCGCAGAGCAACTAAGCCCATGTGCCACAACTACTGAGGTTGTGCTCTAGAGCCCACGAGCCACAACTACTGAGCCCACGAGCCACAACTACTGAAGCCCGCATGCCTAGAGCCCGTGCTCCACAACAAAGAGTAGAAGCCACCACAGTGAGAAGCCCACACACTGCAACGAAGAGTAGCCCCCGCTCACCGCAACTAAAGTCCGTGTGCAGCGACGAAGACCCAGTGCAGCCATAAATAAATAAAAATTTAAAAAAATAAATAAAGTAAAATAAAAATCACCTATGGCTCTCAGTACCCATAGGTTCAAAAAAAAACAAATAAAAACAAAATCAGGCACCAATAAATAAAATTTGCCATATCCAGCATTCAACCAAAAAGTAGCAGACAGAAATAAAAGATATATGATATATATGATACACAAGATAAATACATATCTTTCTTTTTTTATGTATGTATCTTTCATATATATAGAATATGAAGCTTCTAAAGATGAGAAATATAGTAAGTGAAATAAAAATCACATTGAAGAGATTAACAGCACTTTAGACACTGCAGAAGAAAAGATAAGTGAAGTAGAATACACAGGAACAGAAACAACCCAAAATGAAGCACACAGAGGAAAAACACTACAAAAAACTGAAAGGGCATTCATGCCCTATGAGACAATATTAAGCATTTTAACATAAATGTAATTTGAGTCTCAGAGGAGGGAGAATGATAGAAAAAAAAAATTTTTTTTAATGATGACCAAAGAGAAAAATAAGAGCAAAGAACAAGGGCAACAAATAGAAAACATTAACAAATAAGATAGGTATTAACCTAACTATATCAGTAATCACTTTAAATGTCAATGGCCTATGTATACTAATTAAAAGGCAGAGATGGTCAGAGTAGATGAAAAAACAAGACCCAACTATATATTGTCTATAAGAAACTCACTTTAAATATGAAGACACATATAGATTAAAAGTAAAGGGATGGAAAAAGATATATCATGGAAACACTAATCAAAAACAAAGCTGGAGTACCTATATGAATTTCAGACAGAGCAAAAGCAAGAAAAATTATCAGGGATATAGCGGGGCATTACGTAATGATAAAGGGGTAATTCTCCAAGAAGAGGTAACAATCCTTAAGGTATATCTGTCTTATAATAAAGCAACAAAGTATGTGAGGCAAGAACTAATAGAACAGCAAGAAGAAACAGACATATCCACTATTATAGTTAGAGACTTCAACATGCCCTAAAAGAAGTGAATAGATCCATCAGCAGAAAATTAGTAAGGACATAGTGGAACTCAAGAGTACCATCAATCAACTTAATTGACATCTATAGGTGACTTCATCCAACAACCGCAGATTATGCAATCTTCTCAAGGTCATGTGAAACATTCATCAAAATAGACCACATTCTTGAACAAAAATCACACCTTTACAAATTTTTTAAAAATTGAAATCATACAATGTCTGCTCTCAGACCACAAAGAAAGTAAACTAGACATCAGTAACAGAAAGATAGCTGGAAAATTCTAAAATATTTAGAGAATAAACAACACACTTCTAAATAACACATGGTCAAAGAACAAATCACAATAGAAATTTTAAAATACTTTTAACCACATGAAAATAACAATACAAAATAGCAAAATTTGTGTGATGTGTAAAAGCAGTGCCAAGAGGAAAATTTGTAGCATTAAATGCATGTTAGAAAAGAAGAAAGATCTAAAATCAATAAGCTGCCACCTTAGGAAACAAGAAAAAGTAGAGCAAGTTAAATTTAAAGTAAGCAGAATAAAAGAAATAATAAAAATAAAAGCAGAAGTTAATAAAATCAAAAAAAATCCATAGAGAAAATCACTGAAATAAAGCTGATTCTTTGAAAAGATCAATAAAATCAATAAGGTTCTATGCAGGCAAAAAAAAAAAAGGACAGAACACACAAAAAGAGGCTATCACTATAGAACCTATGGATGTTAAAAGGAAAATAAAGTAATAACATGAACAGTTCTATGCTCACAAACTTGATAAGCTAGATGAAATGGACCAATTCCTTGAAAGACACAATCTGCCAAAGCTCACACAAATAGAAATAGACAAACTGAATAGGCCTGTAGCTACTAAGGTAACTGAATCAATAAATAATAGCCTTTCAAAACAGAAACCTCCAGGCCCAAATAGGTGCACTGGTGAATTCTACCAAACATTTAAGTAAGAAATAATACCAACTCTTTACAATCTCTTCCAGAAGACTGAAGTGAAGGGAAGACTTCAATAGTCTCTTCAAAAGCGATGCTGGAACAACTGTACATCTCCATGCAAAAAAATACTCAAAATGGATTATAGACCTAAATGTAAAACGTGTACATATAAAACACTTAAGAGGAAATCTAGATGACCTTGAGGGTGACAGTGACTTTCTAGGTGCCACTGAAGGCACAATCCATGAAAGACAAAACTGATAAACCAGACTTCATAAAAATTAAAAACTGTTCTGTGAGAGGCACCGTCAGGAGATTAAGAAGACAAGCCTTGGACTCGTACAAAATATTTGCAAAGAACATGTTCTATAAAGAACTGTTATATAAATATACAAAGAACTCTTAAAACTCGACAATAAGAAAACAAACAACTCATTAAAAAATGGACAAAAGACCTGAACAGACAAAGAAGATAGACAGATTGTAATAAGCACATGAAAAGATGCTCCACTACCTTTGTCATGGAAGTGTAAATTAAAACAAATACCCACTACACAGCTATTAGAATGGCTAAAATCCAGAACACCAACAACATCAAATGCTGGTGAGGATGTGGAGCAACAGGAACTCTCATTCACTGCTGGTGTGTAGGCGAAATGGTACAGCCACTTTGGAAGACAGTTTGGCAGTTTCTTTCAAAATTAAACACGCTCTTACCATCAGACCCAGCAACCGCACTGCCTGATATTCACCTAAATGAGCTGAAAATGTGTCCCCACAAAAACCTGGTGACAGCAGGGGAGACGGTGAGCAGCGATCAGATTCAGAATGTTTTAGAGGAAAATAATAGGACCTGCTAATGGATGGGTAAGTGAAGGGACGGAAAGAGTGAAATTAAGAGCAACTTCTGGTATTTTCACAGGAACAACAGATTGAAGATGAGTAAGTCACAAAACATTTGGACACTGTATGAACAAAGAGCACAAGATGCAATGAAAGGTGAGGATAAAAACAGCAGTCATACATTTGGAGTATTAAAAGCAAATGTAAAGACAAGGAAAGCTAATATAGAGGATCAAAACAGATCCAACCTCTGCTGACTTGGGTTCAAAAGTGTAGCTTATGGCCTGAAGAGGACTGAATGTCCATTCTCTTTCCCAGTTTGCTCTCTCTGAGGATTCTGGTTAAGGACACACCTGAGAATTTCTGGTAGATCTGAACTATTTTATCTAAAGGGGGATTCAAAGCCAAACAAACAAACAAAACAAAAACAAAAAGCAGGGGTTGGAGGAGTTTCCCCAGGTCCAGGTGCTCATAAAGAGTTGAAACAATTTCTAAGAAATACATAGATGCTGGGGACTTCCCTGGTGGTCCAGCGGTTAAGACTCCACGCTTCCAATGCAGGGGGTGTGGGTTTGATCCCTGGTTGGGGAACTACGATCCCACACGCTGCATGGCACGGCCAAAAATAAAATAAAATTTAAAAAGGAGATCAAACAAACAAACAAAAGAAATACATACATGCCATTCTCACCTACCCAAATAAAAGCCTTATCACTCCCAGGCTATTAACAGTAGGCTCTAAAGACATCATAAGGAGGAAAACAAATCATCTTAATGAACAGATCTGTTAAGTGCTTTTGTTCCACTGAGGCGCCACTAATCTGAGGCAGGCCAAGTGGCAAACACAACATTAGAAGTAATACTCCAAGGCTTGTACCTTTATTTAAATCCTTGGCAACTCTCTAATCAAACAACTCTTTTGAGATTGCTCCCAAATGTCTCTAATCCTTTATGACTTTTAGAAAGAACCCCGGAATTTTCATTGAAGAGCTTCTAATTTATCTAAAATTCTAAGTCTATGAAAGTGGCTCAAACCTCATGGATTGTATATCTCACGTCTTAAAGGATACACTAAAGACATGCCCAGCTTTAAAGACTAATGCAAAAATTTTAGAAAGAAAACACTAAAGAATGCCTGTTTTCCAGAGCTATCTCAGAACACAGCTAAAAACTGACTCTCTACTCAAGTGGAATCAGAGTTTGTAGAATTTATTCAACAAAACAAATGGAAAAGAAGCTCTTACTCTTTGCAGGCTAAATGCTGCGTGCCCTATCAGTGGGTGAGGGAGAACTCTGGACGTTCACTGTAGCATGAAATCTCATCTCATATATAAGAGACCACAGATGCAGTGGCATAATTGACGCTAGGGTGATCAATTCATGCCCAGGGCTTTCCTGGTTGTAACACTGAAGGCCCGAATCCTGAGATCCCCACTCTCACACCAGACAAACTGGGACAGTTGGTCACACTAAGTTTAACCCAGCCCTTATTTCCCCGGTTCTGTTGTCTAGTGTGTCACCAGAGGCTACTGCATCCCCAAATTTCTTAAAGTAACAATCAGGCGCTTGGCTAAAGGCACTCCTGAGCTAAATAAGCCCAATACTGAAATCCAATCTTCCCAGGTGCACACGATCACTGAAGCTTTTCATTCTTACTCACCTGTCCATTCTCATCCCTCAATCTTAATATTTATGACCTTATTTTTCCTAGATGTGGGGACATCCATGACTGAGAACGTTTTCAGAATTTAATAGCCAACGAAAGGGGGGAGGGGACGCTTCCTGGCAAGATGACAGTAGAGACCCAGGCCTCTACCTACCCCATTCTTAGATTCCCAATGAGACGATCAATGAAATAGTAAAAGAATTTAAGACTTCCTTCAGTGCTCAACATTAGGGAAAGGTTCTCAATATGCCAGAAATTACAAGGAATTGTGCTGGATACAGTATAAGTGGAATGAGATGAAAGAAGGGCAGCACCCTAATGTAAATCAACTATATTTCAATTAAAAAAAAAAGATACTGACGCCCTGGACCCACAACAGATTAGCTTCATCAGAATTTCTGGGGTTGGGTTTCCCCGGTGGTGCAGTGGATAGGAATCCACCTGCCAATGCAGGGGACATGGGCCCTAGCCCTGGTCCGGGAAGATCCCACATGCCGTAGAGCAACTAAGCCCGTGCGCCACAACTACTGCAGCCCACGCACCTAGAGACTGTGCTCTGCAACAAGAGAAGCCACCATAATGAGAAGCCCACGCACCGCAATGAAGAGTAACCACGCTCTCCTCAACTAGAGAAAGCCTGCGTGCAGCAAAGAAGACCCAACGCAGCCAAAAAATAAATAAATAATAATAATTTAAAAATAGAATTTCTAGAGTTGAGGCCCAGGCACTGTATTCTTGAAAGTGCCCCACGGGATTCTCATGCAGAGGAGGGTTGAGGGGCACTGTCCTTGGGTAATGCTGACCAACGCAGCTGCTTGTGTATCATTTGGGGACCTCAATTCAAGAGCACTCATTTGGCCCTAATTTATTTATCTGGTATCCCTTTATGGCAGAAGCTGTACTAAGTTCTGGAGATGCAGAGTTGAATGACATGATCTTGTCCGTAAGGATTTTACCATGAAATGAGTGAGGTGAAACTGGCTAAGTGTTAGAACAGAGCTGGGCATGGGACATAGTGGAGGAACAAAGGCGGACTTAAAAAAAAAAAAAAAAAAGGGCAGCATCCTGATAAATATATCAAGCAGATCCTGAGATCAGTGCTCCCCCTCTAGCTCAGAAGGTGCAGAGCAGAAGGGCAGGAGAGGCTACAGGGCACCCAGAGGCCTGTAGCCTCTGCAGGACAGTGTTAAATGCACACCACCCGCGGGACCCATAGACCCCCAGACGTGTTGCTGGTGCAAGTCATCGCTTTGCGAAGAGAACCAGGCATTGTGGAGGTAAGAAACTGGAGCGAGCAGGTATGCCAGGAATGGTCCAAAAGCTGCCAGGGTTTGCTCATACTGTGAGCATCTATACCACCAAAAGACAGAAACAAGTCATTCAGTACACTCCAGTTCATCAACTCTCTCATCTGGCCCTGCAAAGATACATTTTCTTCCTCCTCCTTCAAGTGAAGGATTTGGTCAGGAACCCATACTAAGTTTTTCAGAACAAACCTTAACACCGACTTGCCTATCAGCCGGTGCTAGTCCTTTTTCTATAAGGAAAAACAGACAAGGAAAAATCACTAGACTCAGGCAAAAGTATTACAGTTCTAAGGAAAGGAACCAGTTTGACAGAAACTGTCTCTTCCGAAAAAGTGTTACTCAAACAGACAGAAAAAAATTTTGTAAAATTCTCAGTATTTCAAGAAGCCGCTTGATTCAAGAGGGCACTGCACCTGTGAAAATGGGGCAAGCAGCTGTGAGGATGGAGCAGCGTGAGATCAGGAAAGGTTGCTTGGAGTTGACTTGTTTTTAATACGTATGGCTTCATTTAAAATGATGATAGCTGGAGTGAACAACAGAAGGCGTGCTGCAGAAAAATCAAATTACCGAAGTAAATGAGAACTCGAGAAATTCTCCCAGAACTCAGAGGGAAAACAAAAACTAGTGACAGAATAAATAAGACACGAGGGGCAGATTCTGGAAGCCAAAACAGATGTAACAGGAATCTTAGGGAAGAAAGCAGAAAACAGAGAAATGAAAGAATAGTCAAAGAAATAACAGAAGAATATTTTCCAAAGTTGTGAAAAGGCTTGAGTCTGTACTACAAAATGGCTGACCAAATATATAAACATATTCTGTTCAAAAATTAAATATAAAATACTACAAATGTCCAAAGGAAAAAAACACAGTTTGCCACAATATAATCAATTTGAAGATGATCTCAGATATCTTCCTAACATCAAACATCAGAGGTCAAGGGGACAATATCTACAGAGTTTAAAGGTGGAAAGCTTGTTACTCAAGAATCCTATAGCCATTCAAGGAGATATGAATACGTGTAGGTATAGTAGTAAGTCACACTCATGTTATTTTCATCATTAAACTGGCAAAAATATTTTTAAATCGTAATGCCCAGTGTTGCCTAGGGTGAGATAAATAGGCTGGTAGAAGTAACTAATAACCATGTTTCATACATTGTAGGTAGAAAGGTAAACTGAAAACAATCTTTCTGATTAACCGTCTGACAGTACAACATGTACCGTCTTTACATATCGACATTCTCATCCTCACCCAGGTATCCCACTTCTGGTAACTTTTCCTAGAGAAATACTTACAGGTGCAGACAAAGATGTATACACAAAGATGTTCACAGGGCAATATATATGATACCAAAGCACTGGAAATGAATGGCATGACAAAACTAGGGGATTACTATTTAAGCCATTTTTAAAAAATCACATTTTCAAAGAATATTTAATAGGGAAAAATGTTCAAGATATAAAATTATTGGAAAAAACAAGATGTAAAACATTATACCTAACATGATATTAATTTTCTAAAAAAATAAACAAACATATATTCCCAAGTATAGGAAAAAACACTAGAAGGAATTAGACCAAATAGTTATGAATGATGTTATCTCTGTGTGGTGATATTATGATGTACTTTTGTTATCCAGTTTATACTTTCTTATAGTTTGTAAATTTTCTACAATGACCATCAATCCTAATTTTTCTTCATATTTAACATCTCTGAATTTGGAATACATCTTAAAATTGATAGCATCTTTGACTGGATGACATATATTATTACTTTTGTACCTAGCAATAAAAACTAGAACAGTAAGTATGATGATTTTTTAAAAATCCAAAGGGAAATGGTCAATGAAGAGATCCTCAGAAAAGAGATATTCATTCCCCAAATAAAAATGACAGAACACTGCAGTCGGTGTGGGTGATAAGAGTTTTGGTTAGTTTTTTAAACCTTCCCCAATATAATTTTCCAGGGGACTAAAAACTCTTTCATAAAAACAGGTACAGAGGTGAAGATGACCTCAGGGTACACACCTTTCTCTCTTTTTTTTTTTTGAAATTAACTTTTACGGAATGCTTGGTTTATAGTTAGGCTTCAAAGAGAATACATTCTTGAGGTTAATCATTCATTCTTGCTTTCTAAATAGGCAAAAAGAACTTTAATCCCACTTTGCGAAGGGCTGCCTTTACTCTTCCACGTGGCAACTCTTCCCAAGAGACAGGAGGGCAGAGGGGATTGTGGAAATGGAGAGATGAGAAGGAACAGAGGTTAGGATAACAGAAAATTTGAATGAAGTTTCTTCTCTCCCTAGTTTGTATACACAGCGCCATCACATCACCCTCTACTACAGTGAACTCTGGGCACCAGAACTTCCAAAATGAAGTTAATGAATGAAACAGAAGCAGCCACTTAAACCTCTAAGTTCTGTTCCTTCATATACCTTTCGATTTCTCTCTTTAGTCACTCCTATCTCACATCTGATTTTCCACTGACAACTGAGGAAGATAGTTATGGTTTCTGGTTCACACTTAGGGAGGAGAAAAAGACTGTTGTCTCCAGATACTCAGCAAGTTCCTATTCTGCACAAGGTACTAAGTGCTGTGTATAGTACAAGAATATATATAATACCGGCTCTGAAAAAGCTTAGCTCTAGTAGATAAGACTTCTATAACAATTGCTACAGTCCAGAGGGGAAAGAGAGTTATGGCAAACACCCTGAATAGTTGGTGCCCCTGACATTGTGGGTATTAAATTTTTTTAATGTCACCCCTAAATAGGTGAGTTACACATGTAAACTCACAGGGGAAAACATGACAAGGTGGAAGGAACAGTATGAACAAATATAAGGAGAAAGGTTTGTGCCAGGACCAATTTTAGGATAAAGCCACTACAATGAACTGACCAAGGACTATAATTTACATCTTTTTAAAAATTTTAAATGGTTATTGGGACTAGAAGAATTATTCCACAGGAAGAGTTTAATGAATCTTCCATCATAGGGTATATAGTCTGGCCTTGAAATCTGTTGCAGGGACTGATTGATTGAGGAAAGTCAAATTCATTCCTGGTCTAGTCCTGGGTTCAATCCCTGGTCAGGGAACTAAGATCCCACAAGCTGCGTGGCATGGCCAAAAAAATAAATAAATAAAATAAAATTTTTAATTGTAATAAAAATAAAGAAAGAAAGAAAAATTTTTAAAGGCTTCATTCATGGTCATTCCTCCACTGCCTTTACAGAAGTGGCAAAGAGGGAATACAGGTTATGCAATCAAATTAAAAGCCTAAAAAATTCCTTCCCAGAGCTCATGCTTTTAGGAGTTATGTTATAGAGATAACATAATAGCCAAAGAGGGCATATGAAAACTGCCAGCCAAAGGGGAAAACTCCACCTACCCAACCCAGATGTAGAATTACCTCAATACAGTGTGACTGATTGAATGAACCATAGAGAATAAAAGGACCTCATAATTCATAGTAACACATCCATCCTCAGTTAAAAAAGAAACACATTTTTGTTACCTTTGGTGGTTTTCTTATAAAAAACGTGAAGGAGAATGTACAGATTGATCCAGACACTGTGTCATTTTGGAAAATTCTGTGTTGCCACATGGTTATTTGGATTAGCCACAAGGAAGTAAAGCATGGGTCACTGAAGGAACAGACTGTCATGGAAGATTCTAAAAGCTGTCTCTGGAGACCCCAGAGTATTAGATGAATGGCCATCTGTTTTGCAGAGGGTCTTCAAAACCCTTTCCAGCCAGGAGCTTTCAAGGATAGAATAAGTACTTCCTTTTGCCTGTATTGCCATGAATGAAGGGGAGAAAAGCCAATCCTTGGTTCGTTCATTTCACTCATTGATTCAATATTTATTAAAGAACCTACCATATTCAAAGTACTGTATTAGGTACTGTAGAAGGTACACATTTTCTGGAATCTAAAGTAGACAGAAGGCATTTTTAGAAAATTCCAAAAAAGACAAAAGACACAGGACCCAAGTAAAAATGGAATTTGCCAAGGAGTGCAATGAGAAGAAATCTCAATATGATAACTGTGCCAGGTGGGTTTGAAGAAGCCAGTGTTTATCAAAGCATTAAATAAGTAGTGTGACAAAACACCTAGTGGCACAGAGCTATCACTATGGCACGATTCTTCCAGCAGTAATACAGAAAGGCAATGATGAATTCCCGGGGAAAGGGAGAGCTACACAAGAAAGTCACGGTTCAAATACAAAGCTAGCTAAAGAATGGGGCACGATTCTGAGCTTTTGATGAGGTATACAATTTCGACCTGACATTTGCAACGTGTCCTCTCATCTGACAGAGGTTTAATAATTACAGTGGATGACAACTTCTATGTATGCATCCAGTCACTCCATTTGGTTCTACAGTTAATAACACACACATTAGCACTGTGAGGTACTGGTTTTCGAAGTTCAGAATCCATATACAAAGGAAGAATGGTCGTCTCATCAAAATTACAGATCAGTACGTAATCGTTATGCACTTCAAAAATGTGAAAGTAATGTTACGGCTGAAATGCCAGAAGTCAAGAGAGAGCATCTATATCTTGGTACAAAGGTAATCAATTAACAGAAAAAACCCTAAAACGTTAACTAACAAAAGTTAGCAAGAGTAAGAAAGAGTATAAGAGAGCCGATTCCATATTTCTCTTCATGAAAAAACTGATAGTCCTTAAAGTTGCTGGATGAAAAAACTGAAGTATTAAGCATATTTTATGAGTTAAGAGGGAGAGAATCACTAAAAGAATAAAATGCAAATACAGTGAAAAGTAGTTACTTCTAAGAAATGGAACTTGGGGGTAGATGGCAAAGAGTTTTTCACTTTACATTTTAGATCAACCTCCACTGTTTGAATTTTTATTTCCTAGTATATGTATTATTTTTAATATATTACTAACAATAATATGAATGAGGTACTGACAGGAAAGATCTCCAGGACATATTAAGTTAAAAAAAAAGCAAGTATTCTAGTAATATACCTATACATACACACACACACACACACACACACACACACACACTTATAAAGTCCCATTTGTGTTATTTTAAAAAAGCAGCAGTAACATAGATGTAAATATTTTAAGATTGCTATATCTGTGTTAAGGCTTACAAAAGGACCAGATAGAGGAAGGTGAAAGAGTAGTTCCACATTTTATTCTATACATTTCCATACTGTTTGAATCTAAGAATATATGTGCAGAATATATGTGCATTCATCTATTAATCGTTCAATTAATATTATTTTTTCCACACTTTTAACGAAAAAAGATTCCATGACTATATAATTAGTAGAGCTAGCCAAGTGGAAGAAAGAACAGCTTTGATCTCACAAGCTTCACTAGGTATGTCACCTTGAACAAGTGGTTTTACCTCTCTGAGCCTCAATTTCCTTTTTTAAAGAAGTCTTCATGGAACTGTAATCCACATACCAAACAACTCACTGCCTGCTAGTGTGTTCACAGGACTGGGCAACCACAACAGACTAATTTCAGAGTATTTTCATACCCCTGAAAGAAACCAGGTACCCACGAGCAGTCAATCCCCATCGATTTTCTTTGCTGGGAAAAAAAATGGGGCTCAGAAGGGGATAACTACCTACATGACAGGCTTGTTACGAGAAATAAATGAAATATATCAAAGCCTCCAGCACAGTGCCTGACCCTCAGTAGGTACTCATCACATGCGCTTCAAGTAAAGTTCACAACACAAATACTACAGGAATAAGCAAAAAGACTGGATATGATAAGAAAGTGTAAGAGAGGCAAATCCTTCCCAGTACCTAGGAACACACTCAGGTTCCTATCCTCAGAGCCTATGACACCAGCTATGCCCTCTCCCCAATTCAACTGAATACCAAAAAATCCGGTATCAAGTCAAAAAAGCCCAAGTTTGAAAACGTCAGCCTTTAGGGGCATATTCTAGAGCGAAAGTTTCAGAAGAGACACATCCTCAACCCTGTAAAACGCGAACAGCAAGAAGCAAATACTGCAGTTGCTGAGCAGGGAAGAACACAGTAAGTTCACGTTGGACAAGCGGTTGAAACCATACTGTCATTGTCCTACTTTTCAAAGCGAAAATAAACATGGCACGTGCTCATCGGGCTGTTCAAGCACTTTCCACTTAAATGGCAATTCCTCAAGCCTACTGACTGCAGCCTGAAGTTATAATTTATTACTGTTTCTGTATGATTCCCGTGCCTCAGCAGAAAGCAGAATGTAGCACCTACGGTTTCAAGACCCATGAGAGGGTAATAAAGTATAATTATTCAGAATTTATGATTAAGCCATATATTAGAGGTACTTTTTACTTCAGTTGGTCAGTCAGAGGTTGGAGGAGCAAGGGAATGGGGTCAGAGGAAGAAGTAACACAAGCCTTTTCCTTTGAATAAAAGGTCTAAATCAGGGCAGGATTGAGGGACACCTGGAGGATTTACAAAGATACTATGGTCTCCAAGCGAAGTCCCAGAGGAGCCCCAGGTAAACTCCTAGAGGCCTCTCTTCTTCCTGCTCACAGAGCTACGGGCTCCAACTCAAGGGCTCAGGTTGGCTCCAGAAATAGAACGTGGCACGTTTTCAGGTTATACACATCAAACATTCACAGTGCGCTGGGACTTGCTGCTCTAAGACATAGGTATTTCAGAGAAGGTGAACCTCATCTAGAAAAATCCACGGGCCAGGCTCTGTAAATAAACCTGGCCCCCACCAATCTTCATAATGAGTCGCCATGTTCAAGTCGTAGTTTACAAAGCACTTGCCCATATACTTTCTGATTTGGCCTCACGATGACCCTGGGAAGCAAGTATCGTGAAGCACTAGTTTTGCAGTGGCGGCAGAGGTTCAGAGGGGAACTAACAGTGCCCAGCCGATGGACAAGAGGGGAGTCTGGGACCTGGTCACCTGATGGGAAATGGCCTTTCCATTATTCTGCCCTGAACTGCTGGTGAGCGAATGCCAACCCAAAAAAGAAATACTGTGCATTTCAATTTATATTGCTGTTTTCTTTTTTTGCCATGGAATTTTTACTTGGCAACTAAAGCTTTGAAATAGCTGATGGGTATAGTAATGACACATATGTGAAAATGAGATGTAGTTGGATTTAAGGAAACGAAAGTGAAGAGAGGAGATAGAACAGAGTCTTGAAGAGTGACATGTAAAAAATAATAACAAGGGGAGGGGGCATTGCCCAAAATGTTTACCTAGCACTCACCTTTGTCCTGCACCATCCCACCTCCACACTCAGCTCCTGGTTAATGAACATAATTTGGCTGATGTCCCTTGAACTGTATAATCTGTTCCACAAAAAAACAAACCCGCAGTTTGTCTCCAAGCCACCTTTAAGTCCCTAACGCCCTGGTTGCATTCAGTCTATGGAAAACATCTGTGGCAAAGTAAATCATCCTACTCTGAGAAAAACCAGAGTGTGTTTTTTTTTCCTTCTCTAAGTGTGTTTTGAAGTCCTGGTTGGAAAATTAGTGAAAATTGTAAATCTGTTTGCAAATCTGGTCATGTCTAACTCTGAGATTAGGGCAAAGATTCCAATTTAAAAGTAAAACCGTGACAACCCCAGTTAAGCGTGTCCTCAGGCACTGGAAGCAGGGCCTTCACTCAATTCCACAGGCAGTGGATCTATCACAGGCACCCGACACGTTCCCCATCAGACACCCCTGGAGTATTTACTTGAGACAGCAGGGTTCAGTCTGCACTTCCTCTGCAGACCAATATATTATTATAAATTGAGCTAAACTGTTTCCTTTTCATAAGTGCTATGAAGTTCAGATTTCAGACATCAGCACAGGGCTGAGGTCCCTCCACAAGGCTCTTTATAGTATTTGCCTTTTAAAAAGTAAAGAGAAAAGGTAGCTTTCGACCACGGTTGCTTTTATCTTTGTCTTGTTTTGGCTAAGAGGAGGTGTGGGAAAATTCATTTTAGAAATCAAACACGACATCTTAATAAGAAAATAGATTCTAAATACAAACTTTGGGTACAGTGGGCTATGCTTGGCCCAGTTCAGTAGGTTATCAGTTATTTAACCTATATCTGAGGGCAGGAGTTGGGAAACCAGGACTAGATAGTATGTCTTGGATATCAGCTCCTATAAAATAATAACACACTTCTTTTGTTTATCACCTACAACAGAAAAAGGGAACCAGCGTATATTTTAAAATATATATTCATTATAATATATAAGTCAAAGGACAACATAATTATTTAATATTTTCATTTTTAATGTTTTTCTGAGCCAAGAAAAACATAACTTTAAAAAGAAATGCAAAGCTGGGACGAAGTGAGAGAGTGGCATGGACATACATACACTACCAAATGTAAAACAGATAGCTAGTGGGAAGCAGCCTCATAGCACAGGGAGATCAGCTTGGTGCTTTGTGACCGCCTAGAGGGGTGGGATAGGGAGGGAGGGTGGGCGGGAGACGTAAGAGGGAGGGGATATGGGGATATAGTATGCATATAGCTGATTCACTTTGTTATACAGCAGGAACTAACACACCATTGTAAAACAATTATACTCCAATAAAGATGTTAAAAATTTTTTTTTAATTAAAATTTTTTAAAGAAGGAAATGGAAAAGAAAGAAGCAAACACACCACCACTGTCACCTTCTTTTCTGCCCTTCTGAACAACTTAGGCATCACGCTGAGGGAGGGGGAGGAAGGCACAGAAGCCCAGAGCAGGGGGCAGCGCTGCAGTGGGGTGAGGAGGGACTCCAGGTGGTGGGGAGGGGATGGCCTGACACAGGTGTCAGGGCCCAAGTGGGCTAAAGTGACAAGTTCCAATCCACGCCTCTTACCTGCTGTGTAACCCTGGCTAAGTAACGACATTGATCTAACCTTAAATTTTTCTTTCTCAATATAGCTAACATCTACTTCTCAGGGTTACTGAGAAGATTCCAAGAAGGTTTGACTTGTCATTAGTCCCCAATAAACATAGCTGTTATTCATATACTATTGTTATTCCAGATACGCATGTATGCACACATAGGAAAAAGACTGAAAAGGAATGTACTAAAATAGGCATGAACCTGATTTTTATATCCTTTCATTTTATACTTTTCAGACTTTCTCTTCTCTACAATGAGCATGTATTACTTTTTCAATCAGAAGAGAACACATGAGATGTTATTAAATAAACAGAAAGTAGTTGAGCCTTTACCATGTGTATTTACTACTTTTGTTTACAGAAAATTAATAAAGCTATTAAAAATGGCACCCTTCTGACTCTCACTTCTTTAAAAGGTGCAAAATAGTCATAGAAACTCTAACAGAGTATCCAAAAGGAAAGTGGTTTACTGGCTGAAACTATCACCCATTTATACTCACGTTAAATATCCACATTGGGTGGTCTCTTAAAAAATGAATTAATAATCTGTTCTACCTATAAATAATGCTCAAAACAATGGGGTAAAGACTTCAGAATAGAAACTCAGATGCTGAGGCAAGCAGGGGAGGGGCAGGCCAAGAGATGACCTTAACCCTAAAAGCATTCCCACCTAGAGATTTCAGTGAATTGGGATCCAATCTAAACGGTCCCTTTTAGAGCAAGAAAAGCACCATACATGAAACCTGCAACCCACACTGGTCCCAGTTCTGCCTCACATGAAGTGAGTGACTTTCGGCAAATTAAGGAAGAACAGAACAATCCCTGCACCTTCCCCCCCACCCCGCACCGGCAAGGCTGTTTGGAGACTGAATGAAATTGCTTATGTGAAATTGATCTGTAAACTGGAAAGCAACATGCAAATGGAAGGCAAGAGATTTAGGGTTTACTTAGATCAGTGTGTAACACACGCAGGACTCATCCATGAGAAGAATTGAAGAATTTACCACTGAATCGTACCAGGAGAAAGTAATTCCCTACGTAATGATCTTCCAATCTCCCTGCTGACATGAAGGACAAAGTCCAAGATTGGTACCATGATCCAGTTAACACCTCTTCATAACAGTTACTAAGGACAGAACAGGACTGAGGCTCAGGACCTGCAGCAAACAAAAGCGGTGGGCACTTAATTCTGTTTTACTTTCTTTCTATAAACTCTCTTCTTTTTCTAACAACGCTTCTAATTATGTCAAGTGATACTGGTTTTCCATTTAAGATAGTGATATAACATCTCCCCCACAAAATTTATTTTGACGAAAGGAAAAAACCTGAGTTAATCTAGAGAGAAATGTTACATAAGTAATAATAACATGGGTAGCACATGGACATGGCAAAAACCATGAAGCTGATGTGCGAATGACTGAAATTTGGAAAACACTTAATGATGAAATGTCCGAAAGGGCCACTCCAAACTCATAATTCCTAGAAGGCAAGGACCAAGTTGTATCCATCTCCAGTACTCCAGAACCTTATGCAGCACACAGAAACACTCTATTAATTGGGAGATAATTCTTATTATAAACACTCGGTTTGAGCCTTGGTGCTTCCTGGCTCTAAAACCAAACACATGAGTAGACTCCCCCAGGCAGGTAAGAGTGAGAGCAGCCCTAAATAATCAGGAGATCAGAGCCAAGGACAGAATAAACCCTGAGAAGCTGTTCGAGGACAAAAGGATGCTGTTTGCACACTGTGCGTCAGAAAACAAAGAGAAAGTCTAAAAATAAAACAAAAAACTTAGAGCAAAGAAACAAAAAGCAAAGCTCCACAAACTCCACAGCTTCAGTTAGCCTGACCACAGCTGAATTACTGCTTCCCAAAGAACTACATGAGGGAAATGAGGGAAACTCAATTGGGGTGGGGGGTGAGGGGTGGGAGGGAGGCTGTGTTGTCAGGTCAGCTATTTTTGAGAAGAACCTAAATTCAAAACTAGAAAAAACTTTCACTAAAAACCTATATAGATAGGGAAATATTTTTAAAACTTCACACTGATAAGTTGACTTAGATGATTTAGTAGCACTGATGAAAAATCTTGAAAACTTTAGCATATTTGGGGAACTCCATAAACACTGGGAATGAAAAGAAAAGCAATTCTAAAAATTAGCAGTATCGGAGAGATTGGTTCAAGATGGCGGAGTAGAAGGACGTGCTCTCACTCCCTCTTGTGAAAGCACCAGAATCACAACTAATTGCTGAACAATCATCGACAGGAAGACACTGAAACTCACCAAAAATGATACCCCACATCCAAAGACAAAGGAGAAGCCACAATGAGACGGTAGAAGGGGCGCAATCACAATAAAATCAAATCCCATAACTGCTGGGTGGGTGACTCACAGACTGGAGAACACTTATACCACAGAAGTCCACCCACTGGAGTGAAGGTTCTGAGCCCCACACCAGGCTTCCCAACCTGGAGGTCGGAAAATGGGAGGAGGAATTCTCAGAGAATCAGACTTTAAAAGATAGCAGGATTTGATTTCAGGACTTTGACAGAACTGAGAGAGACAGAAACTCCACTCTTGGAGGGCACACACAAAGTAGTGTGCACATCAGGACCCAGTGGAAGGAGCAGTGACCCCACAGGAGACTGAACCAGACCTACCTGCTAGTGTTGGAGGGTCTCCTGCAGAGGCAGGGGGTGGCTGTGGCTCACCATGGGGACAAGGACACTGGCAGCAGAAGTTCTGGGAAGTACTCCTTGGCGTGAGCCCTCCTGGAGTCCACCATTAGCCCCACCAAAGAGCCTGCAGCCTCCAGTACTGGGTCGCCTCAGGCCAAACAACCAACAGGGAGGGAACTCAGCCCCACCCATCAGCAGACAAGCAGATTAAAGTTTTACTGAGCTCTGCCCACCAAAGCAACACCCAGCTCTACCCACCAGCAGTCCCCCCCATCACGAAACTTGTACAAGCCTCTTAGATAGCCTTATCCACCAGAGAGCAGCTGGCAGAAGCAAGAAGAACTACAATCCTGCAGCCTATGGAATGAAAACCACATTCACAGAAAGACAGACAAAATGAAAAGGCAAAGGACTATGTACCAGATGAAGGAACAAGATAAAGTCCCAGAAAAACAACTAAATGAACTGGAGATAGGCAACGTTCCAGAAAAAGAATTCAGAATAATGATAGTGAAGATGATCCAGGACCTCAGAAAAAGAATGGAGGCAAAGATCGAGAACATGCAAGAAATGTTTAACAAAGACCTAGAAGAATTAACAAACACCAAGAACAAACAAAGAGATGAACAATACAATAACTGAAATGAAAAACACACTAGAAGGAATCAACAGCAGAATAACTGAGGCAGAAGAATGGATAAGTGACCTGGAACACAGAACAGCGGAATTCACTGCCATGGAACAGGATAAAGAAAAAAGAATGAAAACAAATGAAGACAGCCTAAGAGACCTCTGGGATAACATTAAACGTACCAACATTCGCATTATAGAGTCCCAGAAAGAGAAGAGAGAGAGAAAGGACCTGAGGAGATATTTGAAGAGATTATAGTCAAAAACTTCCCTAACATGGGAAAGGAAACAGCCACCCAAGTCCAGGAAGCGCAGAGAGTCCCAGGCAGGATAAACCCAAGGAGAAACACACTGAAACACACAGTAACCACCCTGATAAAAATTAAAGACAAAGAAAAATTATTAAAAGCAACAAGGGAAAAACGACAAGTAAAATACAAGGGAACTCCAATAAGGTTAACAGCTGATTTCTCAGCAGAAACTCTAAAAGCCAGAAGGGAGTGGCACAACATATTTACAGTGAGGAAAGGGAAGAACCTACAACCAAGATTACTCTACCTGGCAAGGATCTCATTCAGATTCAACAGAGAAATCAAAAGCTTTATAGACAAGCAAAAGATAAGAGAATTCAGCACCACCAAACCAGCTCTACAACAAATGATAAAGGAACTTCTCTAAGTGGGAAACACAAGAGAAGAAAAGGACCTACAAAAACAAACCCAAAACAATTAAGAAAATGGTAATAGGAACATACATATCGATAATTACCTTAAACGTGAATGGATTAAATGCTCCAACCAAAAAACACAGGTTCACTGAATGGATACAAAAACAATACCCATATATATGCTGTCTACAAGAGACCCACTTCAGACATAGGGAAACATACAGACTGAAAGTGAGGGGATGGAAAAAGATATTCCATGCAAATGGAAACCAAAAGAAAGCTGGAGTAGCAATACTCATATCAGATAAAACAGACTTTATTAAAATAAAGAATGTTACAAGAGACAAGGAAGGACACTACATAATGACCAAGGGATCAATCCAAGAAGAAAATATCACAATTATAAATATATATGCACCTAACATAGGAGCACCTCAATACATAAGGAAAATGCTAATGGCTATAAAAGAGGAAATCAACAGTAACACAGTAATAGTGGGGGACTTTAACACCTCACTTACACCAATGGACAGATCATCCAGACAGAAAATTAATAAGGAAACACACACTTTAAATGACACAACAGACCAGATAGATTTAATTGATACTTATAGGACATTCCACCCCAAAACAGCAGATTACACTTTCTTCTCAAATGCACACGGAACATTCTCCAGGAGAGATCACATCTTGGGTCATAAATCAAGCCTTGGTAAATTTAAGAAAACTGAAATCATATCAAGCATCTTTTCCAACCACAATGCTATAAGATTAGAAATCAATTACAGGGAAAAAATGTAAAAATCACAAACACATGCAGACTAAACACTACGTTACTAAATGACCAAGAGATCACTGAAGAAATCAAAGAAGAAATCAAAAAATACCTAGAGATAAATGACAATGAAAACTCGACGATCCATAACCTATGGAATGCAGCAAAAGCAGATCTAAGAGGGAAGTTTATAGCAATACAATCCTACCTCAAGAAACAAGAAAAGTCTCAAATAAACAATCTAACCTTACACCTAAAGGAACTAGAGAAAGAAGAACAAACAAAACCCAAAGTTAGTAGAAGGAAAGAAATCATAAAGATCAGAGCAGAAGGGCTTCCCTGGTGGCGCAATGGTTAAGAGTCTGCCTGCCGATGCAGGGGACAAGGGTTCGAGCCCTGGCCTGGGGAGATCCCGCGTGCCGCGGAGCAACTGGGCCCGTGAGCCACAATTGCTGAGCCTGCGCATCTGGAGCCTGTGCTCCGCGACAAGAGAGGCCACAATGGTGAATGGCCCCTGCTTGCCACAACTAGGGGGAGCCCTCGCACGGAAGCGAAGACCCAACACAGCCATAAATAAATAAATAAAATTAAAAAAAAAAAAAGATCAGAGCAGAAATAAATGAAATAGAAACAAAGAAAACAATAGCAAAGGTCAATAAAACTAAAAGCTGGTTCTTTGAGAAGATAAACAAAATTGATAAACCTTTAGCCAGACTCATCAAGAAAAAGAGAACCCTCCCAAACTCATTCTATGAGGCCACCATCACCCTGATACCAAAACCAGACAAAGATACTACAAAAGAGAAAATTACAGACCAATATCACTGATGAATATAGATGCAAAAACCTCAACAAAATACTAGCAAACAGAATCCAACAACACATTAAAAGGATCATACACGATGATCAAGTGGGATTTATCCCAGGGATGCAAGGATTCTTCAATATATGCAAATCAATCAATGTAATACACCATGTCAACAACTGAAGGATAAAAACCATATGATCATCTCAACAGATGCAGAAAAAGCTTTTGACAAAATTTAACATCCATTTATGATAAAAACTATCCAGAAAGTGGGTATAGAGGGAACCTATCTCAACATAATAAAGGCCATATATGACAAACCCACAGCAAACATCATTCTCAATGGTGAAAAACTGAAAGCATTTCCTCTAAGATCAGCAAGAAGACAAGGATGTCCACTCTCACCACTATTATTCAACATAGTTTCGGAAGTCCTAGCCACAGCAATCAGAGAAGAAAAAGAAATAAAATGAATCCAGTTGGAAAAGAAGAAGTAAAACTGTCACTGCTGATGACATGATATTATACATAGAGAATCCTAAAGATGCCACTAGAAAACTACTAGAGCTAATCAATGAATCTGGTAAAGTTGCAGGATACAAAATTAATGCACAGAAATCTCTGGCATTCCTATACACTAACAACACAAGATCAGAAAGAGAAATTAAGGAAACAATCCCATTTACCATTGCAACAAAAAGAATAAAATACCTAGGAATAAACCTACCTAAAGAGGTAAAAGACCTGTACTCAGAAAACTATAAGACACTGGTGAAAGAAATCAAAGATGACACAAACAGACAGAGAGATATACCATGTCCTTGGATTGGAAGAATCAATACTGTGACAATGACTGTATTACCCAAAGCAATTTACAGATTCAGTGCAATCCCTATCAAATTACCAATGGCATTTTTTACAGAACTAGAACAAAAAAATCTTAAAATTTGTACGGAGACACAAAAGACCCCGAATAGCCAAAGCAGTCTTGAGGGAAAAAAACGGAGCTGGAGGAATCACACTCCCTGACTTCAGACTATACTACAAAGCTACAGTAATCAAGACAATATGGGACTGGCACAAAAACAGAAATATAGATCAATGGAACAGGATAGAAAACCCAAAGATAAACCCACACACCTATGGTCAACTATTCTATGACAAAGGAGGCAAGGATATACAATGGAGAAAAGATGGTCTCTTCAATAAGTGGTGCTGGGAAAACTGGACAGCTACATGTAAAAGAATGAAATTAGAACACTCCCTAACACCTTACACAAAAATAAACTCAAAAAGGATTAAAGACTTAAATGTAAGACTGGACACTATAAAACTCTTAGAGGAAAACATAGGAAGAAAACTCTTTGACATAAATCACAGCAAGATCTTTTTTGATCCACCTCCTAGAGTAATGGAAATCAAAACAAAAATAAACAAATGGGACCTAATGAAACTTAAAAGCTTTTGCAAAGCAAAGGAAACTATAAACAAGATGAAAAAACAACTCTCAGAATGGGAGAAAATATGTGCAAATGAATCAATGGACAAAGGATTAATCTCCAAAATGTATAAACAGCTCATGCAGCTCAATATTAAAAAAACAAACAACCCGATCAAAAAATGGGCAGAAGACCTAAATAGACATTTCTCCAAAGGAGACATACAGATGGCCAAGACATACATGGAAAGCTGCTCAACATCACGAATTATTAGAGACATGCAAATCAAAACTACAATGAGGTATCACCTCACACCAGTTAGAATGGGCATCATCAGAAAATCTACAAACAACAAATGCGGGAGATGGTGTGGAGAAAAGGGAACCCTCTTGCACTGTTGATGGGAATGTAAATTGATACAACCACTACAGAGAACAGTATGGAGGTCCTTAAAAAACTAAAATAGAATTACCATACGACCCAGCAATCCCACTCCTGGGCATATACCCTGAGAAAACCATAATTCAAAGAGACACATGCACCCCAATGTTCATTGCAGCAGTATTTCCAATAGCCAGGTCATGGAAGCAACCTAAATGCCCATCGACAGACAAATGGATAAAGAAGATGTGGTACATATATACAATGGAGTATTACTCAGCCATAAAAGGGAACGAAATTGGGTCATTTGTAGAGACGTGGATGGATCTAGAGACTGTCCTACAGAGTGAAGTAAGTCAGAGAAAGAAAAACAAATATCGTATATTAATGCATATATGTGGAATCTAGAAAAATGGTACAGATGAACCGCTTTGCAAGGCAGAAATAGAGACACAGATGTAGAGAAGAAACGTATGGACACCAAGGGGGGAAAGTGACGGGGTGGTGGTGGTCGTGGAGAATTGGGAGATCAGGATTGACATATATACACTAATATGTATAAAATAGATAACTAATAAGAACCTGCTGTATAAAAAATAAAATAAAATTGAAAAAGATGAAAATAAAAATTAGCAGTATCTTTTAAGAAAACCTAGTCACATGTAGATGTTTTATTATCACTATAAAAAACCTGAAAAGTTTATTTCAAAAGACATATGCAAAATATGTACCCAATAACCTAAAACCTAGACACTAGAGCATCAGTATAGCTTTGATCCTCCCAATTACCAAGCATAAAGTAGCAGTCTCCTTGGTGAAGGGGTATCGCCAAACCAGGTGTCTCTATGTCCCATGAGATCTTAAAACCAACGTGCCAAATATCAGGATCTCTGCCTTCGAGTTGAGGGTCATCCTCACTTTCCTCTTCAGGGTCTGTCAAAAGAGAAGAGAGTTGTCAGAATGGAAATGTTTCATCTAAAGTTCTGGGTTTCATAACAGTTACCTTAGGAATAGCTGAGGTTTTAATAAAATATGGATAAGTGAACTATATACTCTTTTTACGTCATATTTTTTTTAAAAAACACATTCTTTAGAATATTGTTAACATGTCATTTATTTTTTAATCAAAAAAATCTGAAAATGGTGAGGAAATAACCACACATACCAAAGAAAATGAAAGAAGATTATTTTGTTCAATTCCATGTAACTAAATTAGAAAATCTGGATAGGTTTTTAGGAAAACATTAATGACCAAAATTGACCCCAGAAGAGGTAGAAAAGCTAAAAAAAAGCCAAAGAAGGTATAGGGGTAGTTGTCAAAGAACACAGGAGTAGAGAGCTGCAAAGGAGAATTCTATCAAAAAACTAAGAAGTGGGTAATTTCAATCCACTGTAAATTGTTCAAGAGCACAGAAAAAGAAAAGTGTTCAAATTCTTTTCATAAAGACAAAATATGCATCAAACTCCAAAGCAAGCACACACACACACACACACACCACTCTCACATCTGAAAATCAATGCATATTTCTTAAATACAGTACAGATGGTCCCCAACTTAACGATTTTTCAACTTTACAATGGTGTAAAAGCAACATTCATTCAGTCAAAACCATACTTCGAATTTTGAATTTCATCCTATCCCAGGCTAGCGACATGCAGAACAATACTCTCTTGTGATGTTGGGCACAGGCAGCTCCAAGTCAGCCACGTGATCAGAAGGGTGGAGAACTAACACACTTACAACCATTCTGTACCCATACAACCATTCTCATTTTCACTTTCAGTACAATATTCAATAAGTTACATGAGATATTCAACACTCTGTTACAATATACTTTGTGTCTGATGATTTTGCTCAGCTGTGGGCTAAAGTAAGTGTTCTGAGCAGGTTTAAGGCAGGCTAGGCTAAGCTATGATGTTCGGTAGGTTAGGTGTATTAATGCAGCTGTGACTTATATTTTCAACTTACAATGGGCTTATTGGGAGATAACCCCAGTAGGTCATGGAAGATCTATATAAGAAAACAGAATCCAAATCCAGCAGCATATTAAAAGGATAACTTTCCATGACCAAGTAGAACTTATTCCATGAGTACAAGGATAGATCAATATGCAAAAGTCTATACTTAAAATTCATCATACTCATAGATGAAAACAAACAAACAACAGATATATGAGTCACCAGAATTACACAAATGTATGTGACAAAATATATCCTTTCATGGTAAAAACCTCAATAAGATAGCAATGGGTGGCTAGTTCCTTAACATGATACAATACAGATCTATCTCAATCCTAAAGCCAGCATATTTTAATAGGGAAACATTAGAAACAGTCCCAAAGTTAAGACAATGCCCTTTATCACAACAATGACTCACTTAAACAAATGTAAAGACATATTATGTTCCTGGGAAATAAGACGAAACATCATGGAAATGCCGGTTCTCCCTAAATCACCTATAAATTTGACACAAACACAACAAAAATACCAACAGGATTGATTTTTTAGGTGAGTGGGGCAGGTCACTAGACAAGCTGATTCTCTAATTCACATAGAAATATAAACAAGCAAGCACAGACGTGGAATTTTTTTTTTAACTATACAAAGAGCTCCTACACATCAATAAGATAAAGATCAATTATCACATAGAAAAATGGGCAAAAGTTATAACGACAGAACACATAAAATGAAATGAGTTTGTAAACATATAAAATGATGTTCAAACTTATTTATGTAAGAGAAATACAAAGCCATAATCGATATTTTTCACCTATCAGATCACAAAAAAGTCAAGCACTTTGATAAAATATGGTGTTAGTCAGAGTGCAGCAAAATGGCACACTCATATTCTCTGTAGAAGACTATTTGGCAATTCCTATCAAAATTACAAATACATAAACCCTTTGAACTTATAAGAATTCCACAATTCCACCTTTAGGAATGTATACTAAAATGCCTACTTGCAGAGGTCACAACTTGAGTGAGGATATTTACCGTAATACTGTGTATAAGAGCAAAAGATCAGAATAACCTAAATACCCATCAATAAGTTTCTGGTTTAATAAATTATGAAATGTCCGAGTAATCAATACTATACAGCCACTAAAAGTAACATGAGTATGCACTGATAGAGAACTATCTGGTATATTTTTAAGGGAAAGAAAGGCATAGGCTATAATTTGTGTAAGAAGTACAAACACACACACGTACGTATACGTACATATAATATTTCTGGAAGGAAAGTCAAGGCTGACTTTTCTGGGCAGAGAACTACGTGGCTGGGATGAGGAGTGGGAGAGACGTAAAGGAAGTGGAAGGCAGACACTATGGTTCACCTACACTAAGAGTCCTGCACTTACATAAAAACTTGTAAAAGTTCACCTAAGAAATATTTACTGAGCAGTTACTGTATACAAGGCACTGACCTGGGCACTTGGGGTATATCAGTAAATGAAACAAAGACCTAGGCCCAGGGGAGCTTTCCTTCCAGGGGAGCTGTAAATGTTCATCACTGATTACTAAAAAAGGGAACATTTTAAATTCCATTAGACTTTAATCCACTAGACTCTGGTCTTCAAGGGCAGTGTCCATTTTTCTGTTTCATCCACATTTAGAGCCCCAGTGACTGGCATATAAAAAGCATCCAATGAACATCTGTACTAAATTGCCTGCTTAAAAACAAAATGTTCTTTCAGTTCACACCATTCACGGTCCTTACTACGCTAGATGGCAGGAAAAGAAAATGTTAATTATGGGGGGAGGAAACAAATGCAAATTAAATCAAATAATGTAATAAAGCGTGACACTGCTAAATTAGGACAGTTCTCAATATTAAAGAAATCTAGAGAAGAGGCAGGTTCAATGAGGATTAGAATGGGTAGAGCAGAATTCTTGGAGAAGATCAAACTTGAGAGACAAGTATGGTTTAGACTCACAGAGGGCAGAGTACAAAAGATGTAAAGTTTTATGCCATCAAAATGGACAATAAAGCATGTTTTACTTAGGCTGCATCAGGTGCATGCCACATACACAATCCAAAAGCATGTGCTCCCAGATGGCACATGTTCTCATACAGAGTCCCTAAATTCTGAACATCTTACTCTCCAGTAACTGTGCACCAGGGTCAGAGGCAGTAAGAGAAAGGAAAAAGAAACTCCCCTTTATAACTATTTGCTCCCATTACTTTGCATAGGTATGGTGAAAAAAAATCAGACCAGAAATCCAAGTTCATGGTCTCTTCAAAGACGGAATGCTACCAGAACCTTTACGGACACATGCAACTGTGGAGATCTTCAATTCTCTAAGTTTGAATCTAAAATCTGGGACTTCCCTGGCAGCACAGTGGTTAAGAATCTGCCTGCCAATGCAGGGGACACGGATTCAAGTTCTGGTCCGGGAAGATCCCACATGCCGTGGAGCAACTAAACCTGTGCGTCACAACTACTGAGCCCGCGCACCTAGAGCCTCTGTTCCACAACAAGAGAAGCCACCACAATGAGAAGCCTGCGCACCACAATGAAGACCCAATGCAGCCAAAACTAAATAAATAAATTTATTCAATAGAATAAAATAAATTCTGCCGTGGTAACAGAATCTTACCTTTTGTCATATGCGTTATTTCTGATACATATTTTCTCAAATACTCTTTAGTTAAGAGCAGTTTTTAGCTCTTTAGATTTCTTTAAAGTCATAGAATTAAAAAGTCCAAAGCCAGGTGAATCCCAAAAACATTTTAAAGAGAGTCCTCTGGAACAGGAGTGTCAAATACCTTATATATCAGAGGACACAATGAATTCACTGGTTGTGGCTTTTCTGAGGACTGGTGTAGAATCACTCTGAAATTTTCTCTAGGCTCAGCAGGAAAGAGTGGTATGATTGATTACTGATGTCTGTCACAGGCACTTGAAGGGAGGTAGCAGAATCAGAACTAGATATTTGCTGTCCATGTCTGATGACATTTTCCAGGAAGTTCCTGTACATAATATATAGTTATACATAATACACAGTTACACCTGAAAATACCAGAATTTGCAAAACTAGATCCTATGGACCAGAAAAGAGCTCACGAAGATATATAGCTTGACCTTTACTATATTTTCTGAACAAATCTAAAGTTAGTTGCCCACTGATAAAAGTGCTTTGTGTAAAAATACCAGTTTCCAGCTGCTCTTGAATTATAAGCTCAGATATCACTGGGGCAGTCACAAGTGGCTGTAGGTAAGAAGCAGCTGCCCATTTTAGACAAGGCACTAGTGGCAGTCCCCAGTCAGCCACTTGACTCTTTTGCAGTACCTGCCTAGCCCCGACAGGCATTCAAGTCCATGAACCTTGCTCTAGCCTACAGGCAAATCAGGCCCATCCCCTGCTTTTATAAAGTTTAACAGGAACAGAGTCAGGACCATTCATTTGCATCCTGTCCACAGCTGCTTTCACACATAACAACAAGGTCGAGCAGCTAAGACACAGACCATAAGGCCCATAAAGCTGAAAGTCTTTACTCTCTGGTCCTTTATACAGAAAACATTTGCCAACTGCTGCTCTAGAGTCTTGATATCTGTGATTTGACAGAGATGCCTAAAGCACATATTAGTGAGGAAGCCGAGGCTGAATAAAGTAATAATGATGCAATGTGACTAACATCTACTAATGTTGAAACCGAGCAGGGCCCTGTGGGGCTCCCAGGCATGGAGGCCTTTTTGTCCCCCATTTCTTATAGGCAAGACTCCAGCCTCCATGACCTTCCCTGAGTTCCAAAGGGCAGATTCGGAACAGTTGATAATCAAGGCGGGGGAGCAGCCAGGAAGCCACCTGAGGCAAGATTAAAGGGACCAGAGAAGCGCTTCAAGATTAGGAGACCCTGCACACACCCTAATCTTGTCAACAACCCCACCCTTTAGAAACTCTGCAGAAGAAAGAACAATGCAAGACTGTTATTGCCTTGATCCTTATTACATACCCCTGACTACTGAGCCCCGACTATAAGACCTCTCCCTATTCCCCAAGGAGGGGGCAACACTTGAGGTGCTGGCCTGCTGTGTTCCCCCCTTTGCCTGGCAAAGAATAAAGCCAGCCTTTCTCTCCCCTCCAGAACTCTGTCTCTGTATCTCATTTCGGCACCGGCGCACAGGGAGCCAAGATTTTGGCAGCAGTGTCATGTGACTAATACCAACATACAACATAATAAAGCAATTAATGCTAAATTATTTGATAAGATCAATTTAACAAAAGAATATTGATATGAGAACTCAATATTTATATGTGTGATACCCCAAGGCTTTCAGGCTGCTTCATTCTAGAGGGTCCTAATGATAACAGATGTAGCAAGTAGCCCAAGATAAAAGAATAGAGACATTTTAAGAAGACTATGTCCCTCCCTGGTCAAATCAACGACAACTTAACTTTAAAAAGAAATGATTTTTAAACTACAAAGACAATGATTTTCAGGTAGCTTTAATGCCACCAAGTATGGACGTTCTAAAAAGGCATCATCTTTATAGGCTAACAGACTGGTTGACTACTTTCCCCTCTAAATTTCATCCTCACACTCTTCTCAATATGGAACCAATAAAGTCTTGAACAACAAACAGAGACAGTAATTGCAATCAGTGTTGCCTGATGTCCCCCATAAATCCAGCACCTTTGCAATGTGCTCATTAAAATAATGTTTTGTTGAAAGTTTGTTTCCTCCGTCAGCTGGGTAGGCAGGAGGGAAGCTGTATGTCTGATAAATTTTTTATTGCATAAATACAGTGTTGCCCACTTTCTCAATAAAATCAACTTGCAATTAATTACCTATAGCAACTGCAACTGATTACTGTTCTCCTATGTTATTTTGGAAACAAGCAGAGGCAATTGGCTCCTACTTGCCTTTGAACTTCAGTAACACTGAAATGATTTTAAGTATCTCAATGTGTTTGGTGCATTCCCAGCTCCCACTAACCAAACTACTAAAGAAGTGAAAGATGTGACAAAGTACAAAAGAAGACTAAGTTTAAAGGTCAAGTTTAAAATGTCCAAAACTGCCCCCGCCAAGTTAACCAATTTGATTTACTTATACTAACTAGTTTTTGAGAAAAAATTAATTCCATTTAATAAAAGATAAATGCCATTCATAAAGCTGTATGCAAACAGTGTCGCACAGAAAACAAAGCTAGAAGCCTGAGCACGGAAGGAGATGACGGTTCTAATCAAGTAAAATATATCACTTGAAATTTTCTACCGTATTTAACAGCATATACCATTAATAATGTATGTCAATAATTTCCCTGATATGTAAATATATATTCATCGTCACCACGCATTAAAAAATAGCCCTGGGCTTCCCTGGTGGCGCAGTGGTTGAGAATCTGCCTGCCAATGCAGGGGACACGGGTTCGAGCCCTGGTTTGGGAAGATCCCACAGGCCGCGGAGCAACTAGGCCCGTGAGCCACAATTACTGAGCCTGCGCGTCTGGAGCCTGTGCTCTGCAACAAGAGAGGCCGCGATAGTGAGAGGCCCGTGCACCGCGATGAAGAGTGGCCCCCGCTTGCCACAACTAGGGAAAGCCCTCGCGCAGAAACGAAGACCCAACACAGCCATAAATAAATAAATAAATAAATAAAATTAAAAACAAACAAACAAAAAAACTATTCCCTTAAAAAAAAATAGCCCTATTTCCTATTCCCTATTCCCTTAGCCAAGTGCTAAAATTCTAAGATTCTGGACCTGGCAACTATTTTCTGTTTCCTTAACCCTATACCTAGAGGGGCTTAAATAGCAGGTACCTTCCTATCCATGTCACAGATATTGAGGCAGGAGAAACCCAGAAGTTGCAGAGGGTCAGCTGGTGTACAGAGCCTAAGGATGCTTTCTCTGTCCAGCACTGATCTATGACATGCCAGCGCCTCGGACAAGAAATCATTTTTAAAAATGGAGACAGAAAGTGAAAGGGGAAGGTATGAGGTTGGGAAGACACACTCTAGAAGGGAAATGGCATGGTGGGTGTTTAGGAACATAACTGATTCTGAGTTGTAAGAGTATCACATGAATGACATGGATTTGCAAGTGAAGAGGCTGGAGAGGTAGCGAGAGGCCAGGACACGGCGGGTTTTGTGAATCATGGTAAGCAAGCTAGACTTACACTGAGGGCAGTGGCAGACACTGATAATGACTTTTTCATAGGGTCAGATCTGTTTTTCAGAATGATCCCCCGGGAAGGTAGATGCTTCTGTGTGCAGACGTTGGATAATTTTCCTGGATAGGTTTCCAAAGTAATGGCAAGTGGCCTAAGCCAGAGAACATTTGGGAAACACTCCTGAAGGACTCTATCCCTTAGAAAGAAGGGTGGGTCAGGAAGAAGCCTTCCTCAAAGAGCTCTACCGGGCTTCCCTGGTGGCGCAGGGGCTTCCCTGGTGGCGCAGTCGTTGAGAGTCCGCCTGCCGATGCAGGGGACACGGGTTCGTGCCCCGGTCCAGGAAGATCCCACATGCCGTGGAGTGGCTGGGCCCGTGAGCCATGGCCGCTGAGCCTGCGGGTCCGGAGCCTGTGATCCGCAACGGGAGAGGCCACAACAGTGAGAGGCCCGCGTACCGCAAAAAAAAAAAAAAAGAGTTCTACCATTTAAAAATGCTTTCCTTGATTGGGTGTGAGGAACAAGCACTCAAGCCGGCTGCTAACGCAGAGCACGTTACTCAGCCACTGAGGAATGAATGGTCTGAAGAAATGGAGAATCCAGAAGTTGGAAAAAAAAAAACACAACACCCTCATCAGCTCAGAATCTATAACAAGAAGCTGCTCTAACATGTCTCGAAACAAGCAATCAGGACAAACAGTCCCCTGACACACATAAATTATAAAATTAATTATAAGTTTTCTAGGATTTCAGGAGAAATACTGAAAACTCTTTACTGAAAAATCTGAAGCCTTTCAACATGATGTCTGTCTCTGTCAAAATAAGGTCCACTCGAAGCCCGTGAGACTTAGTATTAAATAAAAGAATTCCTTATCTTTTTAAATTAAGCTTGTTTAGGTCAAGTGTCTGCTATCTGCAATCAAAAGAATCCTAATACTAAACAGAGATCATAGTTGCAGAAATCAGAAGAGTGATGGGACAGTGGCCACAATGTAGTTGAACAGCACAAACTACTCAAGAACAAAAGATACCTACTGATTTTGGGCAAAAAAATACTTACTGATTTTGCGTTATACGCACATCAGGATCAAGACACAAGCCATGCCTTCAAAGAGCTTACAATTCTAATTCAAATATGTGTAAAACTAATGCATGGCTTTAGAAGTCAAGACAATGGTTACTGTTGGGGAAAAGAATATGCTGGAAGGGACCATTTCTGGGGTACTAATGTTTTCTTTATTGATCTGGGAGCTAGTGACACAGATATGTTCGGTCTGTGACAATTCACCCAACTACATGTTTATGATGTTTGTAATATTTCAATAATTTAAAAACGAAAAACCTCAATAGGCCAGTTGGAAGATAAAGTTAAGAAAACCTCTGAGAGTATATCAGAAAAATATAAAAAGATTAAAAATAAGAGAATAAGTAAGAAAATTAGAGGAAACGGTCCAGAAGGTTCGAGAACCAAACCATATGGATTCTAGAGAGAAGAGAAAACTGGAGAGAAAGAAACCATTAACACAGTGATTCAAGAAAATATCCCACATTGAAGGACCTGAGTTTCCAGATGGAAAGGACCTACCAAATGCCAGTAAAATGGATGAAAAAAATATCACTGCAAACTTATAAAACATTAGGAAAAAAATCCAACCAAAAAAGTCACATAAAAGACAAACAAAAAAATCAGAGCTCTCAACATGAACACTGGAAGATAAAAGACACTGGTACAATGCCCGCAAAATTCTGAAGGAAAATTATTTCCTGTCAAGATTTCCATAACTAAAGTATCTACACATGTTAATGTAGAATAAAGATAATTCAAGACATTCAAGGTCTCAAAAATTTACCTTCTAAGCACCCTTTCTCAAGAAGCCATTAGAGGATATGCTCCACCAAAATAAAGAAACAAATCAGGAAAGAGACGGACAGGGGATGCAGGAATCTGAAAACTCCAACAGAGGAGACTGGATTACGATGAAGGGATAACACCAGATGGAACACCTGGGCTGCTCTTTTCTGATGAGCCACCGCTAACTTCACATCCCACTTCTAAAATTGTAAACTTTAAATATGTGCAGTTCATCGTATGTAAATTATACCCCAATAAAGATATGGAGAGAGGGGAAAAAAAGTTCAGCCATTCTTATTGGCCTAGCCTTCTCTTGACAATTAGGAGATGTCACTGCTAGGCTTCTTTTCTCACGGGCACTGGACACTGCCACTCTTTTCTGGTGAAAAGATATGGGACTCGATATAACCATCTCTCATCACCTCTGCCTCTTCTAACCTGGTCCGCCATCTCTAGTCTGGATTACCCAATGGCCTCTTGCAGCTCCCCTGCTTCCACTGCTGCCTCCCTTCTGCTCCAAACTGCAATGGTTCTCCATCTCACTCCAAGTATAAGCCCAGTATTTGTATTACAGTAGCCTCTCCTTATCTGCGGTTTCACTTTCTGTGGTTTCAGTTACCCGCAGTCAACTGCAGTCTGAAAATATTAAATGGAAAGTTACAGAAATAAACAATTCATAAGTTTTTAAGTTGCGCGCCCTTCTGAGCGGCATGATGAAATCGTGCACCATCTGGCTCTGTCCTGCCTGGAAAGTAACTCACCCCTTTGTCCAGTGTAGCCTGTTTGGTAGCCCTCTAGTTATCAGATCAACCGTCACAGTATCAAAGTGCTTGCATTCCAGTAACCCTTCTTTTACTTAGCAATGGCCCCAAAGCATACGAGTAGCGATGCTGGCAATTCCAATATGCCAAAGAGAAGCTGTAAAGTTCTTCCTTTGCGTGAAAAGGTGAAGGTTCTCGACTTAGTATGGAAAGAAAAAGAATTGTACGCTGAGGTTGCTAACATCTATGGTAAGAACAAATCTTCTATCTGTGAAATTGTGAAGAAGGAAAAAGAAATTTGCACTAGTTTTGCCGTTGCACCGCAAACTGCAAAAGTTACGGCGACAGCACATGATAAATGTTTAGTTAAGACAGGCAAGGTATTAAATTTGTACAATACGAAATTTTGCGACAGAGGCCACAGTCACAGAATTTTTATTACAGTTATAACTGTTCTATTTTATTATTAGTTATTGTTGTTAATCCCTTACTATGCCTAATTTATAAATTCAACTTCATCATGGGTATGTATGCATAGGAGAAAACATAGTCTACATAGGGTTCAGTACTATCTGCGGTTTCAGGCATCCACTGGGGGTCTTGGAACGCATCCCCCGTGGATAAGGGGGGGGGACTTCTGTACAATATTAGAAGGTCCTATCTTCCGCCCCGCCCCGCCCCTGGTCTTGCCTGTCTGTCTTCACTTCTGTTACTTTTCTTTTTCTCTGCCTCTATTCTATTCACACTTGTTGCTTCTGAAACATCCCAAAGTCATGACCCATCTCTGGGCCTCAATATTCACCCACTCGCTCCTTCCAGTCTTTGCTCCAGTGTTACCCAACTAAAGGAAGCTTGACTTTCCTATTTAAAACTGTAAGCCTGTGCCTCACCCTTATTATACAAGCTTATTTGTTTCTTTCCTGTCTCGCTTTGCTAAAACATAAGCTCCATGAGGGCAGGGATTTTTGTTCATTGCTGCATGCTCAGCATCTAGAAGAGTGCTTGGCAAACAGTAGATGCTTACTGTTAATTGAATAAATATCAATAGTTGCACAGGGGTAAAAAAAAATGTGACTTATCAAACAAGTTATACTGAGCAGTGTAAGTGACTTCAAAAATAACAAAGATAAGGCATGACACACTGAAACAAACAAGATCAAATGAGCTTTGGGACCATAGACAGGGCTGCTGGGAAACTAATAAAAACATTAAAAAGCATTTTCTTAAATTATGAGTGCTCTAAGACTTCTAGTTGCAATCTAGCTTTTCATAGTCTCAAAGGCTGCTAAGAAACATAAAGCTACTCATTTTGAAATAGAGCTAAGAATTATAGAAACAAATTTCCATCCTTCAGTGGATTCAACTTTTCCGGAGTCAGAGACATAAACGGGAATCCTAGAGTTCCAAGAAAATTATTGCAAACTCCCTGCCTTCTAGCCTATTGCATACTCAACAGGAGTCATGGGCCTCTTCTTCCGTTTCCTCCTTTGTCCTTCATGGGAAACCTGGGAAATTATACCAAAAATCTGCAATAGTTGGCACTAGTTAAAATTCTTAAGAATTGTGGGTTTTTTCCTATGAAGACCATATCACAGAAAATATTTCCTTCCAAACAAACAAAAATAGTAACCAATAGTAAGTGTTTCAGTGATCCTTTTGAAGGGGTTCGAATCAAAGAACAAGGTGTAGGACTATATTAAACCATGGGTTGTTAATATCTTCCCTGCAAGATTTGTTTTTTTATATCTAGGAGGAACAAGCAATTGCCCGCAAAGCTAGAATAGGAAAATCAAATACTCTGCCTATTTACACATGGTTCCCTAAAGCCATTCCTGATTAAAAACTGTACTATTTCAATCCTCCTACTGGAGACAGCCATTAACTAGCACTGCTTGGGAAGTCAATGAATTTAGTATATAATTAATGATACATGTATCCTATACCAATCACTTCTCAACGACCTCTACTGGCAGAAATAAACCAAGGAGGGATGATTGGCTCATTATAAATCTACGTGAAGATTTCACTGGGAAAAGGTATTGAGAGCAAAGTCCTGAAAGATCTTAAGCTTCAACTGAATTTAACTTCAGCAGGAAGTAATCACATCTGTTTCTGGATACCTAGTGCATTTTACATGAACCTCTCCTGTGGCTGTAACACTCCCTTTTCACTAAGTAACCATGTGACCTTGGACAGATCACTCCCATTCTCCCTGCCTCAGTGCTTTCATCTGTAAAATGAGAGGCTGAACTAGCTGAGTTCCAAAGTCCCTTCCGGATCTGACATTTCATCATTTCATAATTACAACCACCAGAGCACACCTTACTTCACCTATCCTCTCAAGGCAAGAAGGGCACTTGATTCACCTTTGGTGTTTCCATACTGTCTAGCACAGCTACCTGAACCTCCCTTAGCAACTGTTCAACCAACATGTTCAAGGATGCAGAAAACAGTACAGTTGTCTGAAATTTCCATTCTCTTTGCCCCCTTTAGGCCCTTCCCAACCCCAATCATGATTTTAACTGAAATCGTTCCCTTCGAGCTCACCCTTACCATACCTCTGGCAGGATTCTGAAGAGGCCAGAGAATTAAACATAGCACTTGTCACCTGGAAGAAATGCACCCAGCAAAACGTTTCAAGGCCCATGCTTTTTAAACCATCTGACCCAACATGACACACACAGCCAGAGACCTAGAGAGGTTCCCTTTCCTAGCCTAATGCATCCCGGTCATCTGAGAGGAGGTACAGAAAGCTACAGCAGATGTTGTGGGGAGAGGGCAGTGAGGTGGCGGGGAGAAGGGAGAGCATCAGGACTTGCAAACAAGAGAAAGTAGAATATTCCCGTAACCTTTCCAGAGGTGGACATTTTAAAAACCAAACTCCCACAGGTAACTATACTGCAGGGGCAGGAAATACCTGCTCATAAGCCATTTAGCCTTAGCTAAATTCTGAAACCAGAATGTCTGCATTCAAATTCTGCGTTCAAATCCTAGTTATACTAATTCATAGCTGTATAACCATGGAAAAGTTCATCATCCTTCTGTGTCTCAGTTTCCTCATCTGTAAAATGAGGATAACAGTACTACTTCGTTCATAGGGTTGTTGTAAAAATAAAATGGGTTAATACATGTAAAATGCTGCTACCAGTGCCTGACACATAGTAGGTGCTCAATAAATGAGAGCTTCCAGTACTGCTATTATTATGGGATAGAGTTCTGGGAACCTCGGGGGTTAAGAGAACGAAGGAATTACCCTGCTCCTACAGATTCAAATTCTGCAGTTCCCTCATCTAGGTGATAACCGCAAAGATAAAGCTTTATGTATTTATGTATATTTGTACACTTTATCAATCTTAACTACTCCCGACCACAGAAACTATTCATTAAAAATTTTCATTCCTTTCTGCAAGATATTCCAGGTTTCAAAAACTATTTGATCACCCACGCTCTGGAAGTACAATAGGACTATTAAACAGAAGGGCTGCAAGTCTGTGGGAGCACAAAGACATCTTTGTAGCTGTTTGAGCTATCACATACCACCACCTCGGCTTCAGAGAGTTGCCTCCTTAAGAAAGAAACTAACAAACTCCATTGTTCGTTCACATCAGAGTTCTTGGATGTGATAGTTCTTAAATCCCTGGCAAGGCCTTATTAAAGATCAGAGGATCGCGGTTCTTTCCATTAGGACAGCATCAAATCCCCTTCAAGCAATTTTCTTGGGTCAGCATCATTATTTGAGATGCCAGAGAAACTGGTTAAATTTCTAACTGCTAAACTAGTTCCTTGTTTCCGGCTGAAGACATAAGGTAGAGTTAGAAAACATTTTAGCTATCCAGAGGAAATTTTTGAGACTGGGAAATGGTAAGATATTTAGAGAGAGTCAGGAGAGTTTCTTATTTAAAAATCCCTTTTCCAAAACAGTCGTTTTAGTAAATAAGAGTCAAATAACAACAAAATCCAATTAAAAACTAGCTTTCAGAAAACAATGACCCTTAAAAGTTCCAGTTGATTCCCTGATGGGAGATCTATTGGGTTGGCCAAAAAGTTCATTCGGGTCTTTCCACAAGATGTTACGGAAAAACCCAAACGCACTTTTTGGCCAACCCAACAGAACTCTGCTTTTCCAATCACCTTTTAATAAACAGGAAGAGATTAAACAGGCAAAAGAGCCAATATTACGTCTTGTATTCCTTTGCCAAATGATCAGGCAGAGAAAATCAGCAATAGTCACTCTGTCTTTGACATGTTCACCTACCTTTTTTATAACCCTATTCTGAAAAGCAATGGGGACCTTAAACACACACAAACTGAGCAAGCAAAGAAGGAAAATTTGGGCAGACCATAAAAAAGGTAGCCTGTGACCTCTGTTCCAAGGGCACCAGATTTCAGAAACTGCAAGAACGAGTTGGCCACAGCAACCCTCTCAGGCCTAAAACTGCAGAACTGAGGGGGCGCTGGAGAGTTTCCTGAAAATAGAGGCCTGTCGGCTTGTAAAACCCACCTCAGCTGCTTCCGGCAAGTAAGAACAGTAGTCAAAACTGTAGGAAGCCAAGAACAAGTCCACATTTGACAAATCACTCCCTTCAAGACAGTGATGTCGCCCGTAATAAAATATTTTGGCAAGGCTGGAAATGTACACCTGTGGGAATCTGGAAGGATTTGACAGATTTTTGTTTTCCCGGCCCTTTATCAGCAAGTTAATTATAGCACCTGTACGATCTATTCTGGGCTTTAGAGAAAGGCAGTTGGCTGTGTGAAACCAAGATGCTGCTCTCCTGAGCCTGGAAAAGACAATGACAGTAGTGCTTACGCATGAAAATATGCTATCTGAGCACAGTATAACGATGAGCCAGACAGCACAGCTGGATGAGAAAGAGGCATATTCTGTAGATATATGGGCGTGGCAAACCTTAGAAGGACACACAACACCTATGTACACAAACACACACACACACGACCACATATATCTCCAGAGCCTGTGCAACTCTGGTCATGTTACGTTCGGGGCTGCTTCTTCACAGAGCAGACTGTACCTTCACAGCTATAACTGTACACTGCCACCGCTGACCTGTCCACCAGATTTTCATCGTGATGCCAGCTCACGGCCATTTTCCCCATGCCAAAATACGGTTCCTCTTTCAGGTATGGCATTTTCGGAGGATCCATGAAATTCAACAGAGTTACGTTGTAGGCTGCTCGGTTCTTCATGTCTATCTCATCTTGTCCATCAAAGGATGACCCCATGCCAACCCTGGGGAAATCCGGACCTATACACACTGGCACGGCATCGATATTGGCTTTCTCCTTAGCAGCGAGTTCTTCCAAAGCCTGGATGGTCTCTACCTGCAGGTAGTCGTTGAGCTTGAGGAAGGTTTGACAGGCGGCAGCTACTTCGGCCTCGTGGTACTTTGCATCAGAGCCTTTCACTGGCCAGGGTACCGTAAAGAGCCTGGTGTTCAGGTACTTGTAGGTGCAGCCGGGGTTACCAATGAGGATGCGAGAGACTGGAGTGAGCAAATCTTTGCCTTGGATCCTCACCAGGTCCCGAAATAAGCAGCCGTGCTTGTGCAGCGTGAGAAAGGCTTCTTGAACCTCTTTATGGAGCTCCTCAGGGACGCTGGCGGCTTCCCGGAGAACTAGTTTAGGATATTTCAGCTGCCACTAAAACAAAAGTGAAGCAAAATATGCATTTATGGATAGCTATAATTTTACTATTTCCAAAAGTATGTGTTTCTTTGTAAGCTTTAGGAGAAAAAAAGACTGTTGGGGGCTATTTCTAAACAGGATTCATACCTCTCTAGCCTAAAATAGAAAACTAAATAAAACAAATGTCATCAACTCTCCAGCAAGAGTTTTCAGTCCAAGCTCGGACAATTGCAAACAATTATAAACAAAATGATAATAATTTGGTCTTTGGTCTCCCCAGCTCCCACTATGACCACTTCTCCCCAACCTCAACCTGTCTTCCAGCCTTTGGTCCTCCAGAAAACACATTATTCATTAACTGCTTGATACCTATTTTTTAAGTGCTTACTGAGTGCTGTGTACTCTTCTAAATGATTTATACACACTAACTCACTTACTTCTTACAACTTTACGTGGTGGTACTATTATTATCTCCAGTTCAGAGATGAGAATACTGAAGCAGAGAGACATTCTAAAAACTTGCCCAAAGTCACACATAGCTGAGAAATAGGAGAGCTGGAATTTGAAGCCCCAGGGCCCCAGAGTCGAGCTCCAGAGCATGAGTTCTTAACCACAAGATTGCACGGCCTCTCAGTAAATGACGAACTGGTTTCTGCTTCAACGCTTCCACTGAAATAGAAATCACTTCACTTTGTGAGTTAGACACTGAGTCCTATGAACACAACAGCCGTGATAATTTTGCTCCCAGCTATAATACTAGTGCCCAGAATGTACTTGGTAAATGCTGGATGGATGAATGAATGAATGAATGAGGTATCCCACTGCAATTTAGAAAGTTGTAATAATTCTACTGGTGTCACTGGAGGAGGGTACTATAAGATAATGCCCTCCTCTAATACAGAAATACAGGGATTTATCGATGCAGTTTAGGACTTCATTAACTTTTGAGCTACCACTTCTGGCTCTAACATGTGAATTGGCATCAAGCCAGAGTTCCCTGATTCTACACAGTGAAACTGAGTTTTTTTAAAACCAAAGCACAGGATTTCACATTTACCCCTATAAAGTGTAATCTGACTGGTTCCTTTTTAGTATTGTGCTGCCTACCAGTTTTCACACTTTTCTTCTATATCTTCATTCAATAATCGTGCATATGATAAACAGGGCAAGACCATTATTCTTCCATATATTTTTTTTTCATTCAACTATGTCTACAGAGCACCTACCAAACACTAGACAGAGAAAAGGTTCCTGTCCTCACAGAGCTTTCTACCAAATCAGGTAAATAAAGAAAAGCAATCCCAAGTTGTGTTAAGCACTGGGACAGAAACAAACCAGTGGGAAATCTGTCATTAGAGTAGGAAACTCTCACTTGGAGCTGGCGTTTAGGCTGAGCTCTTCAGGAAAAGAAGGCACCAGCCACATGATGAACTAGAGAAAGACCTTCCAAGAAAAGGGACCAAAAAATACAAAGGCACTGAGGATGGAGACCAGCCTATTCTAGAGACAAAAAGACGACCAGTTTTACCAGAGCAAAAGAGCCAAAGGCAGAGTGACATGCAATGAGGATGGAGAAGAAGGCAGAGCTGGATCACACAGAGCCTGGGAGGTCAAAGTAAGGAATCTGGATTTGACTCCAGATTCAGTGCAGTGGAGGACTTCAAAGGGCGAAGAGCAATTTGATTTACATTTTATAAAAATCACTCAGTTAAAATATTGGGCATGGATTGGAAAGAGACAAATGTCAAAGTGGAAAATTCTATCAGCTGCTATTACAACCATCCAGGAGAAAAGTGATGATGGTCTGAAATAGAAACAGAAATAAACAGACAGTTAAAATACGTATTTTATAGGCAGAGCAAATAGACATATTATGAATTAGATGTGAGGGATGAAGAAGGGAAAGAAATTACAGATGACTTCCAGATCTCTGGACTTAATAACTGAACAAACAATTCACTATTTTTTAAATTAATTTATTTTATTTACTATTTTTTATTTTTGGTTGCATTGGGTCTTTGTTGCTGTGTGTGGTCTTTCTCTAGTTGTGATGAGCGGGGGCTACTCTTTGTTGTGGTGCAAGGGCTTCTCATTGCGGTGGCTCCTCTTGTTGTGGAGCACGGGCTCTAGAGTGCAGGCTCAGTAGTTGTGGCTCACAGGCTTAGTTGGTCCACGGCATGTGGGATCTTCCCGGATGAGGGCTCGAACCCATGTCCCCTGCATTGGCAGGTGGGTTCTTAACCACTGCGCCACCAGGAAAGCCCTACTATTTTTTAAAATAAGAAAGACTGGGGCAAAACAAAACAGGTAGAAGAACAGGAAGGAATGAGGAGCTCCATTTTGAAGCTGTAGCCATGAAGATGACAATGAAATCTTCAGATAGAGATGAGGAGGCATCTGGAGCCCAGAGGAGACAGTGGGGCTAGGGAAACCAAGGTGGGAGCTGTCAGCACAGCACACAGTTGATATTTAAGACCTGGGAATGGCTGAGATCTCCTAGGGGAACAGCACAAACACAGAAGCGAACCCAAAGCCATTTTCTGAGTCACGGAGGAAGGCTCAACAGAGGAAACCTTTGAGGTGGAAAACCAGGAGAGTGTATTATCGCAGAAGCCGATGGAGAGGAGCATCTCAAGAAGGATGGAGGAGTCAGCGATGTCAGCTGCCCCTGAGAAGCCAAGTGAGATGGGGACAGAAATTATCCACTAGATTGGGCAGCACAGAAACCACTGATGACAATGACAAGGGCAACTTCAGCAGAGTGAGGGGGATGAGAGTCGGACGGGACTCAGCAGATGATGGAACGAAAGAGGAGGCGGTGGAGATGGCATTTATATGTCTGTTGGCATGGTTCTGCTATGAAAGGGAAGAGAAAAATGGAGCTGTTGATGCAAGGGAATGCTAGACCAAGGGACGATCTTTAACGTGCAAGATGGAAGGGTACTCTAGGGTTTGTCAGCATACTCATGGGAATGATACCAGAAGAAGAGGTTGATGGTACAGAAGAGACAGTGATTAACTACAGAAGCAAAGTCCTTGAGTGTCTCAAGCAGGGGGATGACTATTTGAGGCTGGAAATTCAGGGAAGGTTTCTTTGAGAAAGTGACCAGGAGGATGCAAAGGACCTGCTAGGTATGGAGTTGAGGGGGGAAAGCCTGCCTTGAAGATGAAGTACTGAATTTCTGGGCCCTTGAGGCCGATAGGAAAAGCAGCAGATGTGGTCAGAGGTGAGAGGGACATGAGTTATCAGTGAAAAAAAGATTTTTTTGAATACTTTCCCGTGTCATTATTATTGTTTTATTTTTAGAGTATTGTTTTTAATGTTAAGGTATTTACATGTGATATTCATATGGTTATGTGAATTTCCCAGGTCCTTGGAGTTATAATTCCCCTGTATTAACTATATCTTCACTAGTCTCCAGGCCCAGTCTATACTGAACAACAGCGGCAAGAGTGTATGTATTATTTCCAGGCTTCTTCCTCTCTCAGTCCCAGAGGGAGTATGTTTCAAAACCAAGTTCTTGGGAATTATCTTACTTTTCTTTAATATTTTATACTAAGGATTATTTAAAGAACACTGGAATTGTTAAGAAAGTACGGAGAAATTTCCTTTTAATCACTGCTGCTAGTCAGATGTGCCTTCAAGTATACTGAGGCCTCAGGGACCTGCTCCGAGAACCGCCAGTTTAGCGACAAAATTAGAGTTACTGCTCATGGCTCCAGAATGTTCTGTCTCTTGCTTACTAGATTACGTTGCACTCTTCATGAGTTGTGTAAACAGAGAGTGCATTTCTGTCTCTGTTGTCCTACTGGGATGAAAGATGTATAGAAACCAGAAATCCTAAGTGGATCCCTGGTGGTCTCAATGACAGGTGACATTGGTACCACCTAACTCTGCTTTTTGTCACTTTATGATCACACACCTCACACAGGCACTCTGAGAAGCAGAGCAGTCCTACTACGCTTTCCTAGTAAAGTCATTTTCCCACATTCAGACTTGACTGACTCATTTCTCCTCTTTGTACTTCCTCAAACTTACTGCATCCTTTCTACTATTTCTTGCATTCTGGATCAGGCAGAATGGGCTGTAGTAGCAACCCTCAAATCTCAGTGGCTTCACCCAACAATATTTCTTGTTCACTTCACATATTATTTGTGGGTTGGCAGAGAGTCGCTATCCATTAAAGTAGTAACGCAGGGGTCCAAGCAGCCGCCAGATGGTTACAATGCAAACGGAAAAAGAGTGTGCTGGAGGGCCTGGCACTGGCAATGAAACACTCCAAGCTAGAAGTGACGGCTATCATTTTTCACTGGACAGAAATAGTCACGTGTTTCATCCAATATGAGAGGGCCCTGAACTGTAATCCTACTTTGGGACCCAAAAGCTGGGTGACAGGGGAGGGATGGAGAACCATTCGGCAAACAGCCCTAACGATCGGCACACATTCTTAGCTAGTGATTCATTTATTTTCACTTAAGTGTCCCTCCTTCACCCCTGCAAGACCCCCTGAAACTCAGTCATCTACCTATTATCAAATTTACAGTCTTATCTGAATTTAAATCTGCTTTCTCCTTCCATGGTAATACACATTGTTGCTGAGAACAAAATCAAATACTCTGATAGTCTGCAATTAGGAAGGCAGATTATTACAACCTTGCTTAAGGCCAATTGGACAAGATCTATCAGCACCTAAACATGTTCATATCTTTTCATCTAGTTATTCTACTTCCAAGAATTTGTCATAGGGAAATAATTAGAGAAATGTACCAAGACTATAAGGATATTCACCATACTGTTATCTATAATAATTAAAAACTGAAAACCACCCAAAATGCCCAAAGAGAGGAAAATGGTACATTCATGTGATGAAATACTAACGTAACACATTTTTGAAGAATTTTTATATGTTTTTATGAAAAACGTTAAGTAACAAACTACTGCTATACAAGAAATCAGTAACAAGATACTTAGACAATAGAGTCATAGTTTCATAAAAAGAAAAACAAAAGTATATATGTAAATACTCATAGAAAAGAAGATTTGGAAAAAAAAATACAGCCAAAAGTTTCTGGTGGTTATCTCTGGGTAATGCACTTGGGTGTAATTTTAATTTTCTTCTTTAGACATCGGTATAATTTTCAAATTTTCCAAAATAAGTGTAGAATACTTTTTAAATCAGAAAAGATGTTACATTAGAAAATTCTTAATTTCACGACATCTCTCGTATGTGCCAAGAGATTCTTTCTGATGGCTCTAAATTTAAAAAATTTTCAAGATAACGTCTGGTACTGTCTAAATGTGACTTGGAATGTTGCTCAGTGCTCTAGGAAATTCTGATTTTACCACAGGGAACACCAATAACAATAACTGGATAATTTTGTCATAACCTCCAAAAACTGCAAGAGAGAAAATCCTCAAGCCTAAATGCCCTTTACTGTATATAAAGTTATTAGATTAGTGCCTGGCACATAAAAGTGCCACGTGGTGGGCTTCCCTGGTGGCGCAGTGGTTGAGAGTCCGCCTGCCGATGTAGGGGACACGGGTTCACGCCCCGGTCCGGGAAGATCCCACATGCCGCGGAGCGGCTGGGCCTGTGAGCCATGGCCGCTGAGCCTGCGCGTCCGGAGCCTGTGCTCCGCAACAGGAGAGGCCACAACAGCGAGAGGCCCGCGTACCGGAAAAAAAAAAAAAAAAAAAAGTGCCACGTGGTGTTTGTTAATTTTTTCTTTAAAGACAACAACAGGTAACACTGGAAAAGAAATGAACATTAAATAATATTAGTTCATCCTGTCAAACAAATAAGTTCACTTTCCATTTTGGACAGGTACAGGTAGAACATCAGATATCACATGATAATTTGGAACAGCTGTTGGCACATTTTCAAATACGTTAGAATTTTTTTTTGTTTAATCCCATTGAAGTTTTTCCAGGGAGTATACAGTCATGCAATTATATTAGTAGTTGTCTGGTCACATAATATATTTCTTGAGCTCTACAAAAGATTCTATGACATAAATGACGATTATATAGTTTAATAAGTATTTGGAAAGGTATATTTTTTAATTGAAGTAGAGTTGATTTACAATGTTGTGTTAGTTTCAGGTAAACAGCAAAGTGAATTCAGTTATACATATATATGTATATATTCTTTTTCAGATTATTTTCCATTATAGGTTATTACAAGATATTGAATACAGTTCCCTGTGCTATACAGTAGGTCCTTGCTGTTTATCTGTTTTATATATAGTGGTGTGTATCTGTTAATCCCAAGCTCCTAATTTATCCCTCCCCCACCCACTTCCCACTTTGGTAACCATAAGTTTGTTTTCTGTGTCTGTGAGTCTATTTCTGTTTTGTATATTGGAATGGTATTTTAGATATAAATTGCCAACATGCCAAGCTTTTATCAATGGCTAAAAGATACAGAATGTTAGCTTCTCTGGAGAATAAGCTTTATTTTCTACCTAGTTTAAACCATTATATAAAAATTCTACCTCCTCCTCTCATATCAAGGGATGGTTCTGAAACAATTTCATCATATGGAGAAGCCAGACGTGGCATTAAATGAATAAGATACCAGTTTACAGGAGGCTCACCTAAATGAAGCCCAATGGAACTCAACCTTTCAGAGAGTGAAATAAAATTTAAAATCTTCAAGTGACCCAGGAAATGCACTTCATGTAAGTGCTAGGATACTCTGATTTCATGGGAGTATATTTCTAATCTGGCTGTTAACAGATTTTGCTGGTTAACATACTTTATATTTTGCACTCTATAGAAATTCGCACTATATCAGTCATCATATTTTCTATATAATTTTCATTGTAAATTGCTTATGACTTGGCAGCCATCCCAAGACAAATGGGCTAGACACTTATTTGGCCTAGCTCCCAGCTGCAAGATGCTGAGCCGTCTCCCAAAAGAAGTAGGCACTCTTCCCAAGTCACTGCCCAGGCCTTGCTACAGCTCTCACAAGGAGTCTCGTGATCATGTGTCATGTGCTACAAAGTGACACAAAATGTGTGTTCACTCATTCATTCAGTAGTTCATTTTTCGTTTATGGAAAATTTATGGAATATCCACTTGTACCAAACGCTGTAATAAGTGCCGTAAGTATAATGATAAAAACAAGTTAGGTCCTGTTACAGAGCATCTCATAGTTTAACAGGAGAAACAGAAATAGGGACAAGGAGTTAGAGATTTAAGACTTCTCACAACAGAAGTATGAATATACTAGTATGGGAGCAGGAAATAAATTATTAGGAAGGGAGTCTGGACAATTCTCATTTATTGAATACATATTTATCGAGCAAATATTATTTGCAAAGCACAAGGTGCTGGAAATACAGAGAAAGCAAAACTTCTGTATGTTCTCCGGGAGCTCATATTTATATATATAGTATAAGTATATAGTATATATAGTTCATTCTATACATATATATATAGAGAGAGAGAGAGAGAGAGGGAGAGAGAATTTTACTTATTTATTTAGTATTATTTGTTTAATGAAATATATTTACTTTATATTTTAGATTGTGTATTGTTGTATTACTGTGTATTGATGTATTTTAGACTGTGATATGTGCTACGGAGAAAACCAAACCCAAGTAAGTAAGATAGGAGTGCCGGGGTGATTGTCGCTATTTTACACAGGATGGGCAGAGAAGGCCTCTGATGAGGTGCCATCTGAGCTGAGAAAGGCAAGAAAGGAGCACTCAAGCCCTGCAGATAGCTGGGGGGAAGAGACTTCCAGGCTGAGGGAACATTAAGTGCAAAGGCCTTGGGGCAAGAGTGTGCTTGGTTTATTCCAGGAAGAGCAAGAATGCCAGAGTGGGAAGAGGAGGAGGTGGGGAGAAGCAGGAAATGAGGGAAGAGAAGCAGTCAGGAGCCAGATCTTGCCCTGCTTTGTAAGTGACTGTCAGGGACTAGGCTTTTACTCTGCAAAGATGGGAAGCCACTGAAGGGCTTTGAGCAAGTCTAGTGAGCTGATATATGTTTTAAGAAGGACACTACTACTGATGCTATGTTAAAACAGTCTGGAGAAGAAGTTAGGCATGGCAACCATCTGAGAAAGAGATGGTGGTAGCTTTGGCCACGGTGTACACGGCAGAGGTGGTGAGAAGCGTTCCAATTTTTAATATATTCTGAAAGTTACACAAGTGGGACTTCCTGGTATTATCCCAGAAGGGACTGTATTTAAACAAAGTCTTTAAGGATGAGTAGATACTCACCAGACAGAAAAGGGGATGTGGGTACTCTAGACCCAGGGGACAACAGGTACAAGGGCATGAAAGGATGACAGGCACAGCAAAGCCAAGGTGTAGTGAGAAACTCTGTACGACAGGAGTTTGAGGCTGGACGCTATGTCAGGCAATGGGGTGGAGACTAGACCAGGGAGGCTGTTTGGGGCCATACAGTCAATGGCCTTGTAGGGTAGGCAGAGGAGTTTGAACTTGACCTCAGAGGCAAGAGAGACCCAACAAAATTTACAAAGCAAGGAGTGACAAGTCTGCCGTATTTATCGGAACACAGTTCTGATGGTGTTGGCGCGGGCATAAGGAACACCAACTAGGAGACTCTTAAAACTGTGGTTGTGGAAGATGACAGATGAGGACCTGATTTCACACAGTGTCGGTGGGACTGGAAGAGAAGAAACCACTTAGGGCTTAGGGAAGCCATGGAGAGAAGCTGAGGACAGCAAGGGTCCGATTTGAACAACTGGACAACAGGGATGACAGTAGAGAAGGGAATGAATGGAAGGCAGGATCCCTGTAAAATGTAAGTCATATCCTGTCGCACTTGTGCTCCAAACCCTGTCACGTCTTCTCCTCTCACTCAGTCACGGCCAGTGTACTCATTGTAGACGGCAAGTTCCTGTAGAGTCGGGCCACTGCTCTCCGATCTCATCTCCTTCTACTTTCCCCAACTCTCTCACTTCCCTCCAGATGTATTAGCCTCAGCTGCTGGTCCTCAAACATATCTTAGAGGCTTTGCTGTTCCCTCTGTCCAGAATATTCTTCCTGCAAGTACTACATGGCTTGCTCCCACACCTCCATAAGGTCTTCATTCAAATGTCACTGTAGGAAGACCTTCTGTGACCACCCCAGTTGCAATCCCCCACCTATAGTCTCTACCCCCCTTACCTCCTTTACCATCTCCATACCAGTCTTCCCTTCCAATATTTATCTTTCAGTTTTATTTCTTTAATCTCTCCTCCTTCCCTCCCATCCCCAACCCTACCAGACTCCACAAGAGATAAGCTCAAAGAAGGCAAGAATCTTTTGTCGGTTTTCACAACTTCATCTCTAATGTCAAGAACATTACCTGGCACAGAGTAGGAGAGCTAAATACATTTGTTGAATTAAGTAAATAATGAATACATATGGATCACGTTGAGTTAGACGTCTCTGCAAGACTTTTGGGTAGAGCCACCCAGCAGGAAGCTGGAATCGGAGCCCCACAGGTCACAAGAACGAAAAGGGATGGACACAGAGGTTTGGGACCATCGGGATAAAATCAAAGCAATTCCAGAAGCACCAAGAGATACAGTAGGACAGCGCTTATGAGTCAGACTCAGGACCCAGACAGCCTCGATCCTGGCCTTTGACACTTCGTGCTTATAAATCTTGAACAAAGTTTTAAACCTCTCGGTGCCTCTGAGCCTCATCTCTAAAATGGAGTTTTAAGAACAACCTGCCTCAGAGGGTTGTGATAAGATTTGAATGAGCAAATCCATATAAAGCACTGAGGGCAAGCTGGCAGATGGAAGGCACAAAACGGGGAATGCCAAGGAGGGTGGCACTGTCTCAGGATAAGAGGGATAGCACTCCTATATCTGGAATCCAGAGCTTGTTTTCTATGTAATTCATTTCCTTGTGCTCTATCGTAAACCAATAGAGGTTCTCTCTGCTCTTCTGCTTTGAGTTGTTGCTGTTGTTTTCTTTCACTGGTTTTCTCTATGACCTTATCAGAAGAAACCAAAAAACTTCTCTGAAGGCATTGTGAATTTGAGCACGATATACTGGGAAGGATACGGTGTAGCAGAAAGAGCCTGGGTCTTCAGAGTCAAAAAATATGGGCTTGAACTCAAGCTCTGCCAGATTGGTAAAACAGGAATGACAGTATCTACCTTAAACACCCTGAGTCTGAAGAAGAGTAGCTGCTGAATATGTATTTGTAGAATGAAGGAATGAGGCTGCTGTGAGGATGAAATGTGACAGCCTTCATCCAGCACTGAGCACAGTCCCTGGCACCTCGTAAGGGTCAATAAACAGACCCAATATGGACCCTGCAAAAAGTCTTGTTTTTATGACTGGCAGCTGGGTTGGCATTCCTGCGGCTAGGACCTGTTTAAGGGACCCAATGTCAGGTCTAAACTTTTTATTTATTCATGTCATTAAAAAAGTATTTTTACTTCATTTTTTAAGAGAACAGATTTACTTTACAAAGGTTTGGCTGAAGCACTCCCTTATTATAAGGTGCACTTAAAGTGATTAGATATTGGTATCAGGTTTGTTGTGGGTCTTACTAGCAAGATAAAAGTGAAGCCTTGAAAATAAACTCAAAATGGATCAGAGAACTAAATGTAAGACTGGACACTATAAAACTCTTAGAGGAAAACATAGGAAGAACACTCTTTGGCATAAACCACAGCAAGATCTTTTTTGACCCACCTCCTAGAGTAATAGAAATAAAAACAAAAATAAACAAATGGGACCTAATGAAACTTAAAAGCTTTTGCAAAGCAAAGGAAACTACAAACGATGAAAAAGCAGCCCTCAGAGTGGGAGAAAATATGTGCAAACGAACCAATGGACAAAGGATTAATCTCCAAAATGTATAAACAGCTCATGCAGCTCAATATTAAAAAAACAAACAACCCGATCAAAAAATGGGCAGAAGATCTAAATAGACGTTTCTCCAAAGGAGACATACAGATGGCCAAGACACACATGAAAAGATGCTCAACATCACTAATTATTAGAGAAATGCAAATCAAAACTACAGTGAGGTATCACCTCACACCAGTTAGAATGGGCGTCATCAGAAAATCTACAAACAGCAAATGCTAGAGAGCGTGTGGAGAAAAGGAAACCCTCTTGCACTGTTGGTGGGATTGTAAATTGATACAACCACTATGGAGAACAGTATGGAGGTTCCTTAAAAAACTAAAAGTAGAATTACCATATGACCCAGCAATCCCACTACTGGGCATATCCTGAGAAAGCCATAATTCAAAAAGACACATGCACCCCAATGTTCATTGCAGCACTATTTACAATGGCCAGGTCATGGAAGCAACCTAAATGCCCATCGACAGACGAATGGATAAAGAAGATGTGGTACATATATACAATGGAATATTATTCAGCCATAAAAAGGAATGGAATTGGGTCATTTGTAGAGACATGGATGGATCTAGAGACTGTCCTACAGAGTGAAATAAATCAGAAAGAGAAAAACAAATATCGTATATTAACGTATATATGTGGAACCTAGAAAAATGGTACAGATGAACCGGTTTGCAGGGCAGAAATATAGACACAGCTGTAGAGAACAAACGTACGGACACCAAGGGGGGAAAGTGGCGGGGCGGTGGTGGTGGTGGGATGAATTGGGAGATTGGGATTGACATATACACATTAATATGCATAAAATGGATAACTAATTAAGAACTTGTATAAAAAATAAATAAAATAAGATTCAAACATTTTTTAAAAAGTGAAGCCTTGATAGTTGTTCTGTTTGCCTTGGAGTCTCCTTTTGTGGCTCAGCGTATGGCTGGCTCACAGCACCTGGGCTATCCTTGTTGTTTAATTGCTCATGCACTACTTTCATCATACAAAAGCTAAAAAGGCTCAGAAGTTGCTTTATAATAATGTGCATTACCATGTACCAGGAAGCTCCTATCTATGAAAATATAAGCAAGGATTTAAGAACTGATTACATTTGGGATACTTTTAAGGATACTTTTTAAAATTATTTTTTTCCTGATTACAAAAGAATACATGTTCATTTAGATAATTTGGAAAAGTAGAAAAGTTCAAAATAGAGAAGTCTACCAGTCTGGGAAATAACATTTCTGTATCAGTCCCGCAGATTGTTCTAGAGGCCACCTCCCTGGGGAGGAGCATTTGTGTGTAAAACAAAATTAAAATCACACCAGATATTATTATATCTGTCTTGCTTTTTAAATGAGCTAATGCATACATTAATTCATTCATCCATTCAAGCAAACTAATTAAATACCTACTAGGTGCCAGGCCCTATATACAGTACAGAGAATGAGGGAAAGGAGCATATAAAATCATTCCAATGACCTGAGATAATTAAGGTACACGTGAAGTACTACAAGTGCACACGAGAGGGAGCAGAGACCACCTCTGGGCTATAGACGTGTCAGGGAAGCATCCTACAGGAGATGACACGTGAACTGTTACTAATAACAGGTAACGCAGAAGCCCTCCAAGGAAGGAAGATGGAAAGGATGTAGGAGGAAGACCCAAAATATAATACTGCACAGCCAGTCTGAGCTACTGCCAAAACCCAGTGTGTGTACAAAGGTAAAAACATGGGGAAGACGAGGCTGGAAATGCAGGAGCCGGGCAACAGACTATTGTGGGATTTGAAGCAGAATGTTGACATGCTTGGATTTATGTTTTGGTTTTAAAAAAAAAAAAAAGTCTACTACAGCTTTAAAGAGGGGCAAAGAAAACTAGATCAATCCATAAAAGGGCTGTCCAGGTGAAAGGTAGCAAAGTTCTAATGACAGTGGAGATGACAGATGATGTCCTGGAACTGAGGATGCACGAGAGACCTGGGATTCTAGACGGGTAAGCTCATTCTTTCCTCTCTTCTTTCCATGGTTACTGAGAATCAGCTATATGCACGACAAGCATATGCTAGGTGCTGGAGAAACCAAGCTGATGTGACCCAATTCTTATACCCCAAGAGCTAACATTCCAGTAGGAAAGAAGAGATGAAAAGGTACTATTTTTACTGCTCAGCATGCCTTTCTTTCCTTCTTTGGAACAGGGCTCCAGTTTTCCTTTGGGAAAACCATCCATCTCTGACTCACACTCCATGCAATGCGAGTGGGAATGGTCATACTCCAACCCTACTCCAAGAGTGGGTGCAGAAACTAGGCCAGGCAAACAGGAGCATCTCACTCCCTTGAACACAATGACTGATTCAGGGATAGGCACATGCCTCTAACCAGGCCAACGAGATCATTACTGGGGGAATCAGACAGACCAGGAAAAAAGAAATCACCACCTTCTTCTAAGATCCTATGTGCTTAAGACCACATACCCCCCTGGGCTGTCAGAGTCCTCCTGTACTATCAGGGGAGAGCCTACTAGCATGAAGCCACACAGAAAAAAGCGAAGCCGAGAAACAGAAAAACAGTGATCAGATGACATCTTTCGAGAAACTGGATTCGGCCATGTGCTCCTTGACATCCAAGTTAAGTAAGTCAATAAATTCCCTTTTTTGTCACAATGAATTTGTTTGTGATTCTGTCACTTGCAATTGAAAGAGTGCTGACTAATTCAGGGGGAGAGACACAGAATCGCACAACTGCAATACAATGTGATAGGTACAATCAAGTTATTTATAAGGTACAAGGAGCACAGCGGAGAGTGCAGTCAATTCTATTAGTAGGTAAGGTAAGTAAAGAAACTTTCACAAAGGAGGCGATGTTTAAGTGAAGTCTTGAAAAATTAGTCATCTGGCAACAGGATAAGGGGCAAAAGAATATTCTATGCAGCAGAAACAGAAGGAGCAGAAGCAAGGAGTGAGGAAGAACACAGAATGCTTGGGGAAGAAAAGACAGTCGACTATGCTAAAGCACTAAGTTCAGAGCAGAAAGCAGATTGTGCAGGAATTTATATATTCTGGGGGTGAGGAGACACTGGATGACCGACTCAGACCATTTCACCTCTCATTTAACCTCTCTAGACCACAGTGGCTTCATAGGTAAAATAAGGTAGAGCAGGAAAAAATCAGTGCAAATTGACAAATATTAAAAGACCTTACCTGCTGATAGAATTCATCATCTTTGGGGGTCAGATAAGGAAGCCAAGTGTCTTCAAGCTCTTCAAGAAGCCTCAGTTTCTGTTTAAAAATAATAATGATTACAGGTGACTGAATATAAACTGACCCAAAACATAAGACAATCCCTTATTTTTTCCCATAAGAGACTACCCTCCAAAATTTAGCCAACTTGAATGTACAAACTTTTCGAGAGAGAAATTAGTCAAAAGTCAATTATAAAATGTATTCATTTAATTACTTGCATTTAAATTATACATCATATAAAACATTAACTTAGACATAATCATTTTATTCACTCTCACATTTCAGGAAGCAATTTGCTTCACTCTTGACCTGTATCTTTAACATTAGGGTCTTTTTCTTCATCACTAGAGTCACCTTTTGAGTTATCCAATCAAACTCAAATTTAATTATCCAATCAGTTTTCCAGAACAAATCTTCCTGCCTGTATAATCTGCTTGAGACACAGCAGTTTTCGAATCCTTACCATCACTGAAACTCTCCAACCAAGCCACAGGTATCCATTTACATAACGTCAGGGTATTTGGAGAATTTATTCATCCTGTATACATTTATTTGAGATCATATCCACTTACACATTACTTTTTTTTTTTTAATGCGGTACTCAGGCCTCTCACTGTCGTGGCCTCTCCCGTTGCGGAGCACAGGCTCCGGACGCGCAGACTCAGCGGCCATGGCTCACGGGCCCAGCCGCTCTGCGGCATGTGAGATCTTCCCGGACCGGGGCACGAACCCGTGTCCCCTGCATCGGCAGGCGGACTCTCAACCACTGCGCCACCAGGGAAGCCCCACATTACTTTTTAAAAGTGATCTTTCATCCCTAGAATAATTACTAAATGTATCTTGAATATCTTTGCTTCTTTTCTTTTCCAATTTGATAAAGAAATCTTTTCAAGCACCCACAACTAGTATTGTCTGAGGCCATTTCAAGCTACTTTGTCTTCCAAATAGTACCCATGCTGTTCAAACAAGGTAACTAAGAAACGACCCCGCATTATAAAGTACTTTATAAGGAACCAAATACATACAAGATGACACCCTCCTTATGAGGGATTTTTTTCAAAGAATATCTAACCTTATATTCAAGCATGTGTGATATGTGTGTGTGTGTACGTGGCATATAAATAGCATATATATTTATGTGTGTACACAGACACACATACACATAGAAATCACCTATATACTACAGAAATTTTCTGAAAGAAAAAAACAGAAAAGGCAGAAACAAATAAAACTGCAGTACAATGTGTTATTCAGGCTGTTGTCAGCCATTAAGGCACTTTTATAAGAATTAGAAAATGGTGTGTCTTACTCTGGGTTGATGCCCCCCTACTCCCTACAGCATGACTTGGAGAACACAAACTGGATTTTAGCCCCAACCTGTCCCAATGGGCACTGTCTTTATGCAGTGAACAACCTGCTCAACCAGACATGGTGGCCCTGAGAATCATCCTCTCCCATCTCTGGGCAGCCTTCTCACACTAACCCATCACAGAGTAGTCCAGAGCAAATACCCCTTCAGGCAGAACTCAAGTCCTTTCTGGATCTTTTTTATAATTATCCAAAGTGAATAAAGAAAAAAGGGAATAGAAAAATGGCAACCAGTTGACCTAAGAGAGGCAAAAGAGTACACTTTACTCTTATGCAAAATTCTAGTCTGTTTATATCATTAAAGCTTTCTGCTTTGTCTAAAAGGTACTTTCTCATCTGTAATGATAAGACTGGCTTACCAGTTAAACTATGAAGAATCTTCCTTTACAAAGGACCCATAATACTAACACAAACCATTGGTTTATATAAATCATTGGTTAAGAGGTTTATCTGTTTTCCACATTAGTCATTATTTGGGACACAGAAAGAACTAATGATGTTTTCATGCCTATACCTGCACATTTATGCAGTCCATCACAAACTTAATCAAAACCTACACCTCAATTTTCACTTCAGGCTCAGGAAAGCCTGCATTTTCCTATGAATCTTTTACCAGTCCTTTCTATAGACAGAACACTTACGTGCCCCCCAAAAAGTTTTAATGTTTAAAAAGATGTTAAAGGCTTGAACAATTGAAATGCACATGATCTCTCAGACTTTGAGATGGCTCCACCTTACAAATACCACCTTAAAATCTCTTCAGGAGAGTCCATAAAGCTAATCTGCATATAATAGGGAACACAAAGGTACAGATTTCTATTAGGAATTACGTATTCCACCTTGACCAGATTAAACAGCAAGAGACCTGTCCCAAAGATGAACAAGCACCACTGGAGGCTGAAATTCCACTTATAATAAATACTTCAGTAAAATTATTATAAAAACAACCACTTCTCGGCTCAGTTGAGGTCCAGTGCATCAGACAGACAGAAAACATCATAACCTGTAAGGCTGTATCAAGAGGATAAAATTCCTTTTTATATATATAGTAGTCTGTATCTGTTAATCTCAAATTCCAAATTTATCCCTCCTCCTCCCTTTCCCCTTTGCTAACCATAAGTTTGTTTTCTATGACTGTGAGTCTATTTCTACTTGTAAATAAGTTCATTTATATCATTTTTTTAAGATTCCACATCTAAGTGATATCATACGATGTTTGTCTTTCTCTGTCTGACTTCACTTAGTATGACAATTACTAGGTCCATCCGTGTCGCTGCAAATGGCATTATTTCATTCTTTTCTTATAGCTAAGTAATAATCCATTGTGTGTGTGTATATATATATTTATATATTATATATACACATATACATATATATACACCACATTTTCTTTATCCATTCATCTGTTGATGGACACTTAAGTTGTTTCCATGTCTTATTATTGTAAATAGTGCTGCTATGAACACTGGGGTGCAGGTATCCGAAAGGATAAAATTCTACAGGAATGTTCCTACCATAGAGCAAGCAGAATATAACTGGTCTTTTTCCACTGGGAATTTTAATTTTAATACTGTGAGCATTGTTATATCTCTATGACGGGAGAGAATGGGGTCAGGAAATCGCTCAACTTAAGGCCATACAGATGAAATCTGCTCTCTACATCAACATTCACAACCTGTAATTCTACTGATTAACTAATGAGATCAATTATAAATAGCACTATTTATCAACTTAAAAAGAACCTTTGGTCATATTTGCCTTGGTGAAGTCAATCAGGAATGATTATTAGATTAAACTGGTAGTTCATGAACATCACACATTTCTTAAAAATTAAGATTGCTTTATAAAAAGGCATAGTCACTTTGAGCATAACTGTAGAGAAACAAGTCCTCTCATACTCATGAGTGCATAGGGTACAATTCCGATGCAGGGCAACTGACAACTCCTATCGAAATTCAAATGCATTCCCTTTGATCCCAAAATCCTACTTCTAAGGATTTTAATTTCTTACTTGTACCATGTTCTGAAGAATGTATGTACAAGTTTACTCACTGGACCACTATTTGTAGACCAGAAGCTTGGAAACATATTAAAAACCACTTAGTTGCATACTTAAAAGGTTGAATTTTATGGTGTGTGAATTATATCCCAACTAAAAAAAAAAAAGATTAGAAACAGTGCCAGTGTCCATCCACAGAAGATGGTTAAATAAATGCTGGTACATCCACACAATGAAATACAAAGCAACAGTAAACAAGACCGAGGAGGCTCCCTTTAGTGAAACAAAGAGCTCTCCAGGACACATGGGGAAGTGAAAGGCAAGGGAAAGAATATCTGCTTGTATTTGCATAAAGAAACATAAAGGACATGTGACAAACTACTCAAGTGGTTCTCTCTCAGGGGCAGAGGTGGGAAACAACTAGAAGGGGCCAGGGATGGAGAAAGGCTATACAAAGTATTTCCTTTTGTATTGTTTTGATTTTTGAACTCTGTAAACATACTGCCTATTTAACATATTACCAATTATCAACTCAAGTGTATTACCTATTAATTCTTCACGTGGAATTCAGTACAAAGATGAAGATGACATGACATGATTTTCGGCTTTATATTAGACAGTGCATACTTTTGTGATGTATGCTAAAGTATTTCGGGGGTAGACTTGTAGACTGGCACAGTAAAGAGTGAAGAGGGGGAAGAGAAACAGCTCTGACAATTTCTTTGTGTCAAATGTCAAGCCGTCAGTAAACACACACGACATTCAAATGCACTCTGGAGTGGAGGCAGAAGGCACTCGTGTTTGACTGTCAGATCTGGCTAACTGCTGCTCCTCCGCCTGAGATGCAGATAAATCCACACAGCTGGGCCTTACAGCACACTGCTCTGCTCACAGCTTCTTTGCTGTCACCCTGGTGTCAAATACATCAAGCTGTTCACACATGCCACACAGAAAGCCAGAGGGAGTGCAAAGCCTCAGCTCTCCCACCTGCAGGAGGAGCTCTGAAGACCCCTTCATGAGGGCTACAACCACCTCCGTAGCTCCTGCAAGGAATGGGTACACAGACACAAGGCCTTAAGTAAAACACATGGCAACTCAAAACCATAAAGGTTGGATGTCAGAAACTTTAACCCTAATAAGCTTCTGACTCACTGTGAAAAGTTAAGCTGTATCTGAGCTTCCATATCTTGTCAAATAGGCATATAGCTTGCGAATCTTACAGGTATTACCTAAAAAGATTAACTGGATCATGACTCCTAATGTGAAGATGTATCTTTCACAGATGAAGTGTATTTTCCATCCCACTGCTGTCTCTTCAGCCTCGTCAGATTATGCTAACAGCCCTTATTCTTTATCCATTTTTCATTTTCCACATAATTTTTAAACTATATATCATATTTTGTCAGGTTCATTAAAAAATTAATTTTGTCTGAGTCTTCAAAATATAATCACAAATAAAGGCTTATGAATGTTCAATATAAAAATAAGCACCTGATCTTCTGAGGGTTTCAAATAATAAGTAGGAAAACTGACCTAGTCCTTGGGAAGAGCATAAGTAAGGGAAATCTCCCCAAGGAAGACACATCAAAACTAATACCAGAAAGATGAGTGAGAAGTAGTTAAGCCAAAAGAAGTATAAATAAATATTTCATATACCCATATTCCATATTTGCTTTTAAAAAGAAAAAAAGTATCTCAACAAAGAGCATTTGCTTTCCTTTACTCACTGAAAATACGGCACGGTAAAAATAAACAATTTGGAGGGAAGAGTAGAATTTGTATCCCGACTCTATCACTTCCTAGATGTGGTACCACACCTGAATCAACCTCTCCAAACCTCACTTTACTCATCTGTAAAACCCTGTTTCACAGGGTGTTGTGAAGATGAAATAAAATTAATCATATATATTAGTGCATTTTATAAACTATAAACTATGCAGATATTAAGAAAATGGCATTCAAATGGAGGAAGGGGTCTATAACAAAGCATGAGCATCTAAGAAGCCTAACTGTTAGTTCTAACACCAGTACTACCAGCGTAAATATATGATTTGGGACTGGTGTATCTCCCTGTGACGTATAAATGAAGTAGTACATGTAGAGATCTAAGACCATTGCCAAGTACATAAAAAAACCCTCAATACACTTTGGCAACCACTTGCTACTGTTATTTACCCATGTCTGAAAAGGACAGTTTTATTTATTAGTTGTGAATTATTTATAAGCAATCCTATGTGTAACCCATCAAATTATACTTTATGCCATGTACATAAGAAATTCAGACATTAATTTCCCTGGGTGAACTACAGCAGAACTGTATAAAAACTCTCCATAAAACTTTATATATATAAAATGCCTCGATTAACTACACTGGTGATAAAAATAAAAATAATTGTGAAAGTTTAGAACAGATGAAGAAACAAAGGCCCATCCAGAGATACAAAGTGGTTGGCAAAAATTACACTACTAGTCACAACTCATAATCTCATTCCCTAAGTATAAAGGTAATTTCCACTACACTCCACCACACAACCCTGAAACAAGAGAAATCTGATCTTTCAAGAAGTGTTCAATCTTTCACTTTAAAAAAAACACATATAAATGTAAACATTTTAAGTAATTTTAATTAAAATCAATTCTATTTTTTAAACTTAAAACCAATGCTTATAACCACTACTTCTGGACTCTCAAGTCCTGGCTGCTTTGGTAGCTCTACAATGTTTTCAAGAATTTTTTTTTTTAGCATTTCTTGTTCAGTTCTTAATAATGGGAGCCTATGCTGTAGTAGACCAAAAATCCAGTTAGAGTGAAAAAAAACTCATAATCCACAAATCAGGAAGAATTCTCAGGAGGATTTTGCCTCAATAGTGGTATAAAATTAGCCCTGGACTACTGCTCTATTCCTTTATAAACAGCTTAAAAGTAAGACTGAAAAGATCAAACTAATCAAAAACTACAAGGCATGGAAAGGAAGACAAGACTATAAGGCAAGGTAATATGAGTGATAATGAAGAGAAAAATCAGTCAATTGGAACCGACCCCAAAATGGCACAGATGACAGAATTAGCAGACAAGTACATTAAAAATAGTGACATAACTGTAGTTCATAAGTACAAGAAGTTGGGAAAAGACTGAACATGGCTAATAGAGAAAAAGAAATTAAACTTCCAGACAGGAAAACCACAATGTCTGAGATGAAATATAAATATATTGGATAGGATTCAAAACAGGTTAGATATCACAAAAGAAAAGAATAGTGAAAACAAGACATAGCAGTGGAAATTATCCAAATGGAAACACAGGCAAAAAATAATTATTAGAGTATCAGTGAGCTGTGGGATGACTTTAAGCAGTTTAATACATATGATTAGAGTCATCAAAGAGGAGGAGAAAGAATGGGAGAAAGAAAAATACTGCCCAAGAATTTTCCATATTTGATGAAAACTATAAATCCATAGATTCAAGTTGTTCAAAGAACTACACACACACACACACACACACACACACACACACACACACAATGAGGAAATAACACTAAGGCACAATATAATCAAATTACTTAAAATCAGTGAAAAAGAGAAAATCTTTAAAGCAGTCAGAGAAAAAGAAATAGTAAGTACACAGGAACAGATCATAACATGAAATATCTCATGGAAAGCATGTTACCCAAAGATAGTGAAGAAACATTTTCAAATAACTGAGAGAAAAAAAAAATTTGTCAAACTAGGTTTCTATCCCAAGCCAAAACATCTTCCAAAAACAAAGGCAAAATAAATACTTTTTCAGATATATAAAAGTAGAAATTCAACACCAGCAGCGCTTCATGGTAAGAAACGATAAAGGAAGACCATCAGATAGGAAGAAAATGATACTAGATAAATCTGAGTCTTCACAGGGGAATAAAAAGCATCACACATAATAACTACATTTGAAATAGAAAAGACTTTATTCCTTACTATATAATCTTTATGAAAGACAACTATTTAAAGCAAAAATAATAGTACACTGCTGGGTTTATAATATATGTAGAAGTGAAACATGTAATAACAATAACACAACAGTTAAAACAGAGCAGAAGTATATTGTAAGATTCTTAAACTACATGTGAAGTGCAATAGTACTACTTCAAGGAAGAATCTATTAAGATAAAGATGGATACTAGAAATCCTAAAACAACCATAATATAATAACAAAGAGTTATAGGAGACTAGCCAACAAGGGAGATAAAACAGAATCATGAAAAATCAAACCAAGAAAACAGAAATAGAGAATAAAAGAGAACAAAGGGCAAAAAGTAAACTGGTAGAATTAAATCCAACCATATAAACAATCACATTTAATGTAAATAGTCTAAACAATTCAGTTAAAAAGAAGAGACTGTCAGATTAAATTCTAAAAATCAATATCCAACTATATCCTGCCTATAAGATATTGACCTCAAGAATAAAGAAACAAATAAATTAAAAGTAATAGGATGGACACAACAATGTGAATGTACTTAACGCCACAAAACTGTACACTTTAAAAAGTCTTATGCATATTTTATCACAATAAAAAATATTTTAAAAAGTAAAAGGATGAAAAAAATATTTACCACAGTAATACTAATCAAAAGAAAGTTGAAATAGCTATACTGACACTAGACAAAATAGATTTCAGAGCAAAAAATATTATTAGAGGCAAAAAGAGTCATTTCACAATCATAAAGGAATCAATTCATCAAGAGAACATACCAGCCTTAAATATCTATGCAACTAATAACAGATCTATCAAATACATTGAGCAAAAATTGATAGACTAGCAAACAGAAATATGCTTGACCGTTGAACAACACAGGGATTAATCCACATATAACCTAGAGTCGGCCTTCTGTATCTGCGGTTCCTCCGCTTCCAGATTTAACCAACCAAGAATCATGTAGTACTATAGTATTTGCTATTGAAAACTATCCACGTTATAAGTGGACCCACACAGTTCAAACCCATGTTGTTCAAGGGCCAACAGTAGATGATTCCACAATTACGGTCAATATCACCCCTCTCTCAATATGCCAGAACAAGTACTCGGAACACTTAGTAAGAACACAGAAGACCTGAACAACACCATAAACTAACTTGACCTAATTGACATTTATGTAACAGTTAACCAAACAGCAAAATACACATTTGTTTCAAATACACGTAGAACATTTGCCAAGATAGACCATATCTTGATATCACTATATTTAAAAGGATTCAAATCATTAAAAAAAACATGTTGCCTGGGGGAGAATGACGTCAGGAACATGGCCGAGTAAGACGTCACTTGACTGTATGCCCCCCCTCAACAAAAACAATTTGGCATCCAACCACAGACAAAAGTGCCTTCTGTGGGAGCTGTGTGATCCAGCACCACACTCCAGGGACCCAGGAGAAGTCTTGTCAACCTGTGAGTCAGGAAATAGGCATACAGACCTCAATCCCAGCTGTGGACCCTGAAATGGCCCAGGAGTGGGCTCCAGCTCCTCTCAGCCAAGGTCCAGGAGGCCCTGGAGAACACCGACTTAGACAATCACCCACAGAAAAGAAAGCCTTTGTGGAAGTCGAGGAGTTCAGTGGAGAAGTTCCAGCGCAGTGTTTGAGCACAAATATCCAAGAGTGGACACACTGGAGAGAGTAAGAGGAATGGTTTGACGTACCAACATCACCCCTCCCACAAGGGAGCACAGCTCAGTGCTAAGAGGATCCGTCTTGGCCCGAGATTTCTCCCACAGTAAAAAGTGAAACTGTGTGAGTGGGTAGCCAGCTCCTCCAGCTGTGTGGGATGCTACCAAAGAGGCACATTTCTCTCTCACTTAATCATGAGCTGCATGACTGGGGTCGGGGGGGAGGAGGGGGAGCGTGAGAGGCTGAGAGAACAGCAGCCAGGGATTGGAATGAATGTATTAAAGGGACATATATCCTATTAACCACATCATGGACTCCATCAAGGGGCCCACTCACAAGACACTAGGGTTGTCCCATCTGCTGATCCCCCAACTGGACCATGGGCACTGCCAGTTCTCCATAAGCTTCACTCACAAACACTCCCATTCTCCCATTCTGTGGCAGGTATGCACACTCCTGATGGTGGTGAGAGCAAGCTTTTGCATGCTCTCTAGTGAGCATGCTCAGAAAGCCATTCTGAATCTGTGGAACAGAGAGAGACCACAAATCTGAGCATTCAGCACTGCCTTTGGAAAAGCAAAAGGGAAGCTGTCAGTACTCAGCCTGGTGCTTTGCAGGACTGAGAGAAGGTATACAAGCTTAAGAATTCGGCCACAAGAGGGAGCAAGAAATGTGGGACAGGGGTATCCAAGAAGGTTTGAGAGAGCCTCAGAATACCTATCATGGCAGACAGTAGGAATTTCTCTCTGGAAGTCAGTCAGTTAAGACTAGAGGAAGTGAGTGCTACTTCAAATGCAAAGACAGAAAATGTAAGACTTCAAGGAATATGAAAAATCAAGGAAACAGGACACCATCAAAGGATAGCAATAGGGTTTCCCTGGTGGTACAGTGGTTGAGAGTCTGCCTGCCGATGCAGGGGACATGGGTTCGTGCCCCGGTCCGGGAAAATCCCACATGCTGCGGAGCGGCTGGGCCCGTGAGCCATGGCCGCTGAGCCTGTGCGTCCGGAGCCTGTGCTCCGCAATGGGACAGGCCACAACAGTGAGAGGCCCGCGTACTGCAAAAAAAAAAAAAAAAAAAGGATAGCAATAATTTTCCAGTAACTGACTCCAAAGACATGGAGGTCTATGATTTGCCCAATAAAGAATTCAAAACAGTTGATTTAAGGAAGCTCAATAAGCTACAAGAACATACAGAAAGACAGTTCAAAGAATTTAGGAAGAAAATTCACAAACAAAATGAGAACTTAAACAAAGAGACAGGAATGATAAGAAACCAAACAAATTATGGAGCTGAAAAATACAGCTGAATGTATGAAATTATGAATGGAATAAAAAGTGCAACAGAGAGTATCAACAGCAGAATGGATTAAACAGAAGAAAGAATCTGTGAAGAGAAAACAGGACTTTTGAAATTATCGGGTCAGAGGAAAGCAAAGAAAAAAATGAAAAGGAGTGAAGAAGGCCTACGTGAACTATAAGATACCATCAAGAGAAGCAGTCTGTGAACTTCTGGAGTCCAAGAAGGGAAAGAGAGGGAGAAGGGGGCAGAAAGCATATTTAAAGAAATAATAGCTGAGAACTTCCCAAATATAGGGAAGGATCTGGCCATCCAAATTCATGACACTCATAGGTCCCCAAACAAATTCAAGCCCAAAAGATCTAACCCAAAATACATTACAATAAAACTGTCAAAACTCAAAGACAAAAAAGAGAATCTCAAAAGCAACAAGAGAAGCCTATTACCTACAAGGGAACCCCCATAACGCTGTTGGATTTTCAACAGAAACTTTACAGACCAGGAGACAGTGGGATGATATATTCAAGGTGCTGAAAGAAAAAAACTACCAACCAAGAATTTATTTGGCAAAGTTGTCCTTTGAAAATGAAGAAAAAATAAAGACTTTCCCAAACAAACAAATGCTGAGGGAATTCATCTTTATGAGATCTGCCTTACAAGAAATGCTGAAAGGAATTCTGTAAGCTGAAATGAAAGGACACTAAATTAATAACACAAAAATATACGGAAATATACAATACACTGATAACATACATAGTAAAAATCAAAACTCTGATACTGTAACATGGTGATGTGCTAACCACTTATCTCTAATATAAAGACTGAAATAGTTCAGTAAACATATTTTTTAAACTATACCTACAATAATTTACTAATGAATACACAATACAAAGAGAGGCAAATTTTGACATCAGAAAAATAAAAGGGAGGAATAAAAGGGTAGTTTTTATATGCAACTATCAGCATAAGATAGATTGTTACATCTATAAGATGTTTTATGTAAACCTCATATTAAACATAAAGCCAAACCCTACAGTTGATACACAAGCATGAAGAGAAAGGAATCAAAGCATACCACTAGAGAAAATCATCAATTCACAAAGGAAGACAGCAAGAGAGGAAGAAAAGAACAAGGGCACTACAAAATAGCCAGAAAACAATTTAAAAGATGGCATTGGTAAGTCCCTTCCTATTAATAATCATTCTAAATGTAAATGGAGGGGCTTCCCTGGTGGCACAGTGGTTAAGAATCCACCTGCCAATGCAGGAGACATGGGTTCGAGCCCTGGTCCGGGAAGATCCCACATGCTGCGGAGCAACTAAGCCCATGCACTACAACTACTGAGCCTGCACTCTAGAGCCTTCAAGCCACAGCTACTGAAGCCCGCGCACCTAGAGCCCGCGCTCCACAACAAGAGAAGCCACCACAGTGAGAAGCCCACACACCGCAACAAAGAGTAGCCCCCGCTTGCCGCAACTAGAGAAAGCTCGCGCACAGCAACGAAGACCCAACATGGCCATAAATAAATAAATAAATTTTAAAAAATAAATAAATAAATGTAAATGGATCAAATTCTCAAACAAAAGACACAGAGTAGCCAAATGGATTAAAAAAATACAATACACAACTCTTTGCTGCCTACAAAAGACTCACTTAAGATTTAAGAACACAAAAAGAGAGCTATACTTAGGGTATAGGGTAGCTATACTTAGATGAAATAGACTTTAACTCAAAAGCAGCAATAAGAGATAAAGAAGGTCATTATACCATGATAGATGGGTAAATTCATCAAGCTGATATAACAATCATAAATATATATATACCCAACATTGGAACACCTAAATATATTAAACAAATACAGTCGTCCCTCAGTATCCATGGGAGATTGGTTCTAGTACTCATCTCAGAAACCGAAATCCAAGTATGTCCAGTCCCACAGTTGGCTCTCTGTACTCATGGGTTCCACATCCAGAGATTCAACCAACCACAGATTAAAAATTTAGTACACAATCCATGCTTGGTTGAATCTGTGAATGCAGAACCCATGGATATGGAGGGCTGATTGTATATTTACTGAAAAAAATCTGCATAAAAGTAGACCTGTGCAGTTCAAATCCATGTGGTTCAAGGGTCAACTGTACTAACAGATCTGAAGAGAAAAACAGACAACAATTCAATAATAGTGGGGACTTCAGTACTGCACTTTCAACAACAGGTTATCCAGACTGAAAATCAGTAAGAAAACGTTGGACATGAACTATACTTTAAGTATACTTTAATACTTAATATACATATACAGAGCATTCCATCCAGAATACATTCTTCTCAAGTGCACAAAGAACATTCTCCAGGACAGATGTATGGCAGGCCATAAAACAAGTCTTAGCTAATTTAAGAGGACTGAAATCATACCAAGTATCTTTTCTAACTACAATGGTATGAAACCGGAAAGCAGGAACAGAAGGAAAGTTGGAAAATACACCAATATGTGCAAATTAAAAAACAGACTCCTGAACAACCAATAGATCAAAGAAGCTATAAAAAGAGAATTTTAAAACTATCTTGAAACAAACAAAAATGGAAACTCAACATACCAAAACTTATGAGATGCAGGAGAAGCACTTATGAGAAGGAAGTTTATAGTGATAAATGCAGACATTAAGAAAACAAAAAGCTCTCCAATAAACAACTTAACTTTACCCCTAAAGGAACTAGAAAAAGAATGAACTAAGCTCAAGTTAGCAGAAAGAAGGAAATAACCAAGATCAGAGCAGAAATAAATGAGAGACAAGAAAAGAAAAAGAAACAAAAAGAATCAATAAAACCACATGGTTTTTTTAAAAGATATGCTAAATTGACAAACTTTTAGCTTACTAAGGAAAAAAGAGAGAAGATGTAAATAAAATTATAAATGAAAAAAGAGAAATTACAAATAATAACACAGAAATACAAAGGATCGTAGAACTACTAAGATTAATTATATGCCAACAAGCTGAATAACACAGAAGTGGATAAATTCCTAGAAACATTCATCTACCAAGACTGAACCATGAAGAAATAGAAAATCTGAACAGACCAATAACAACAAGTAAGGAGACTGAATGAGTAAACAAAAACCTCCCAACAAATATGATTTCACTGGTGAATCAAACATTTAAAGAAGAATTAATGCTCTTCTCAAACTCTTGCAAAAATTAAAGAAAAAGGAATACTCCCAAACTCATTATTAGCAAACAGCACATTAAAAAGATCATACACTATGACCTAATAGGACTTACCCCTCAGATGCAAGGATGTTTCAGCATATGCAAATCAATAAATGTAACACACCACATTAATAGAATAAAAGATAAAAATTATATGATGATTTCAATAGATGCTGAAAAAGCATTTGACAAAATACAACATCCCTGCATTATAAAAACTCTTCAAAAAATTGGGTATAGAAGGAATGTACCTCAACAGAATAAAAGCCATATAGGACAACCCCACAGCTACATCATACTAAAGGTTCAGAGCTTTTCTTCTAAGATCATGACAAGGGTACCCACTCTCACCACGCCTATTCACAGCATGATACTAGAAGCCACAGCCAAAGCAATTAGGCAAGAGAAAGAAATAATAGACATCCAAATCGAAAAGGAAGAAGTAAAGCTGTCTCTGCAGATGATATGATCTTACGTACAGAAGATCCTAAACACTCCACCAGAAACTGTTAGAACTAATAAACAAATTCTGTAGGGTTGCAGGATAAAAAATCAACACACAGAAATCTATAGTGCTTCTTTACACTAACAAAGAAGCATCTGGAAAATACTTAGGAATAAATGTAACCAAGAGAATCCAAAAATAGTCCATCCTATTTATGGTCAATTGCTTTTTGACAAAGATTCAAAGTTAATTCAATGGAAAAAGAAAATCTTTTCAACAAATAGTAATTGAAGAATTAGATATCCATATTTAAAAAACAAAAGAACTTTAATCCACAACTTGTACTATATATAAAAATTAACTCTAAATGAATAAATATATAAATATAAAACCCAACCCAAAATATAAATATAAAACCTAAACTATAACACTAGTAGAAAAACATATGACAAATTCTTTGAGTCTTTAGGGTAATCAAAGGCAAAGTTTTCTTAGATATGAAACCAAAAGCACAATCCACAAAAGAAAAATAAACTAAACATCAAATTCACCAACTTCTACTTTCAAAACTCTCAAAGCTAGAACTCTAATACACTGCTCTCATGAAAATAAAATGTTCCAACCACTTTGGAAGACAATCTGCCAATTTCTTAAAAAGTTAAGGTATATACCTGCAACGTGACAGCACATGTCCATACAAAAACGTGTACAAAAATGTCCACAGCAGCTTTACTTGTAACTGCCAACCCACTGGGATTAATCCAAATGTCCATTAACAAGTGAAGAGATAAAAAAATTGTAGTATATTGAAAAACAGAAAAAGAAATTGTGCTATATCAATACAAAAATGCACTACTCAGTGATAAAAAGGAATAAACTATTGATACATACTACATGGATAAATCTCAAAACCCTAGGCTGAGTGAAGGAAGCCATGCCAAATCAAAGAGTACATACTTCATGATTCCATTCATGCAAAACTCTAGAAAATGCAAATTAATCAACAGTGACAGAAAGCAGATCAGTGGTTGCCTGGGGCCAGGGATGAAAGGAAGAGGGAAGGATTACCAAGAGGCACAAAGAAACTATAGGGTGTAATGAATATGTGCAGCATTTTGATTCCAGTGGTGGTTTAAAAAGTATATACACGTGTGAACACTTACCAAGAAAACGTTTTTACAAAAGAGAAGGGGGAAAGTGAGGATAATATGGCATATGCAAAATTGGACCTGTTGTCATCTGGGGCGTAAACTTTGGATTATCGTTCAGTTTCCTTCATTGCTTTAGTCAGACTTTCTACTACTTGAGGCAATTTAAGTAATGTATATTTTTCTAAATATCTATTTCACGTAACTTAGTTCTCAAAGGTATCATATTTTCATATTATTCTTAGTGATACCAGTAATGTGTCTTCTTTAGAGTCTCTGATATCAGATCACATGGTTTACTTCCTCCTTTCTCACATTCTCATTACTAATTGTTATCTACAGTTCTGATTTTGTACTTACTTTAAAACAGAAAAGTAGTATTTTAAACCAATAATTAAGTGAATTTGCCAATACGTTTTATCAATTTCTATGCTCACCCTTTTTTCTTGTATTAAAAACCTTCCCTCTGCGTTCACTTTTCTTCTTGTTAAATTGCAACATATAACAGTTTTCCTAGTGAGAGTCAGAGTGTAACTCTCCTAGTCTTTTTTTTTTTTTTTTTGCGGTACGCGGGCCTCTCACTGCTGTGGCCCCTCCCGTTGCGGAGCACAGGCTCCGGACGCGCAGGCTCAGCGGCCATGGCTCACGGGCCCAGCCGCTCCGCGGCACGTGGGATCTTCCCGGACCGGGGCACGAACCCACGTCCCCTGCATCGGCAGGCGGACCCTCAACCACTGCGCCACCAGGGAAGCCCATCTTAGTCTTTTTTATGGCCGAAAATATCTGTACTTTTTCCTCATGCTTGAATCAAAGGCTACTTGGATTTTAAAAATTGAAATTAACTATAATCTTCCCTTAGCACTTGGAACACTTTATTCCCCTGTCTTCTAGCATCTACTGTTACTAACAAGAACCTTCTTTTTGTATATAAACTGCATTTTTGGAGTGTGAATCTCTTAGGGATTTTTTTTTTCTTTATATCCCTCACATTCCAGTTTCAACGTGATGGTATTGCTCAGAGTATCAGACTCATGTCTTTCTTTAAATAAAGAAAATTCTCAACTCTTGCTTCTTCAGATTTTCTTTCTCCATCATAATCTTCATTCTACTTTTCTGGAACTGCTATTAGACATTTGGTGGAATCTCTCAATCTATCTTCCAAGTCTCCCAACTGCTCTCTCTTTTTTTTCAGTCTTTTGTCTCTTTATGCTACATTGTGGGTGAATTCCTCAGTAGTCTCCCCCAATTCATCAATTCTCTTTCCAGTTGTATCAGGGCTAAAGTTCATCCCATCTACTGAGTTTATTATTTCTATGACTATACTTTTCATTTCCAAAATTTGTACCTGGCTGTTTTCCATGTAAAGCCGTTGTTGTTCCATTTCTGCATTTGGGGGCATTTTTAAATCTCATTTTTATCAATGTGATGCCTTTTCTTATCCCTTTGAATTTCTTAAACACAATTATTTCAGTCTTTGACTGACTTTTCTATAAAATTAATCTCATCTGGAATGAATTTTTATTCACATTGTTGATTCTCTTTGCACTTGTTTTCCTTAATTATTTCAGTATTTTGTTTTGAAGGTTAAGTCTGAGTGGACAGTTTTTTTGTCTTTGCTTCCCCCCCACCTCCACATGTGCTCCCCTTTCCCTCCACAGTGGTTCAGCAGTTTCCTCCGCTAGGACCCTATACCACCAGTCCAGGACCAAGCCTCACAAATGGTGATCTGGAGCACTACATTCTCTCCCCCCATCACTCCACAATCAATCAGTCTGATTCAATTTCTACTCTTGAAGGTTTACCTATCTTCTGTCCCTCAAAACCCCTAGCTCCATATAAGCTATGTTCCTGACACCGTGGTCTTTTTTCAGTCTCCTTTTACGAGGAGTACAACTCCACCTCCACCCCTGGCTTCACACAGTAAGCGTAGTTCTGGTCCCATCTCAAGTGGTAAAGCTTAGTCCCTATGACCCATAGGACCTAAATTCACGTTTTGTTTCCACACCAGAAGCCCTGCAGGACCACAGTTTCAATCCAGCTTATCCCTTTACGTTTTGTTCTCTCTCTGGTCAACAGTATCCTCCCTGTAAGCCCAGCTAGGACTCTTTTATTACCCTTTATTCTTTCAATGTGTTATCTGTCATTGACATTGTTTGGAGCAGAAGGCATACATAAACTGTGAGCTTAACTGCACCATTTAACAAGAAGGCACGGATGATTTCTTTATGATAAAAATTCTTTGCAAGAGACTCACTAAGTCAAAAGGTATGCTCTTTTAAAGCCTCTTGATTCAGATTGTGAAACTGCCCTCCAGGAAAACGGTATCCATTTCATCCCCTCAATAGACAATAACTATTTCTTCATATACTCAAATACCAGTTATTATCAAACTTTTAAATCTTTAGCAAGTTGATAAATGAAAAAACAAGATCATCCTAATTTATATTTCTTTGATTGTTATTCAGGTTGAGTAACTTCTCATACGTTGCCATTTGCAGTAGCTCTTTTGTGAAATGCTTGCTCATGTCTTTTGTCTTTTGTGTGTGTGTGTGTGTGTGTGTGTGTGTGTGTTTTGCTGTTCTAAATCTAAGAACCTATGCTTGTGTCCATGTAAAGACAATGAATCTGGGTCTTATGCAAGTTGATTAGTTAGAATTCATTTCTCCTTCATTCTTGCATTATGAGCACCTTTCTAACAAATAGATGCAAGAGAGGAGTTCACCTCTCTTGCATCAAGCTATAAAACTACATTTTTCAGCACTTTTTAAATGTCCTCCCTAAGACAGCACCTTTCCCTACACCTCATACTTTCCCAAGTATTCCACCAAGTTAGCATTCCTTGATCTCATAAATTACTCTTTGAGGCAAAATTTTTTTTAAATAAGTAAAACCACAGGTATAAAAATATATACTTTAGCTCTTCAGATAATAATTTGAATATCAAGACCTATTTACCTCACCAACTTGATCTTAAGTTCCCACCTACAATCATCAATTTTAAGAATGTAGACCAAGTTTCAAAAGGGAAGAAAGTTTCCTGAAAAGAAAAATTTCTATGATAAAAAAGCAGCTAAACAGGATCTAAAAGGAAATAAAGGTCGGGAATTGATTGGGGAATGGACTGGAACTTTGGGGGAAGGGCAGTTTACACATGTGAAGAATATAATATTAATATCAAAGCAATAAGTACCTTTAACAAAAGGTTGGGTTCTTCACTCAGGGTTAATGACTTACAAGAATTCTAACGTCTTTGGACTTCATTTGGAGTAGCTGCCTTATAAACTAAAATTTCCTTGAGCCATCTCCACATATTCTGCTGAAAACAGAGATAATCACTTATCCAAGATTCTTCTCCACAGTCAAAGTACTGCCCATAATTTTTTAAGTGAATACAAGAGCAAGGGCAATACCATTCCAAACCATAAGAGAGATAACAGATTAATTAAAACTCTTTCACTGACATTGTACCTTCATTCTAGCTCCAAGGACCTAATAATGGACCCCTTACATTTCCAAGAGGAGAAAAACTCTCCTCTTGGCCACACCTGTTTAGTTGAAAAAGTCAAATTCTCTCAATCATGTTTCAATCTTCAGGGAACTTTCCACCTGGAAATTTGATACCCTTAGTAGTCTACTCCCAGGTCAGAGGACAGAGCTCTGAGATTTCACCACATGTCTTGCCCAGCTTAGCATCGGTCTGATCAAACTAAGCACTTTCCTGCTGGCAGTCCAACTGTAAATAATAACACTTGAGGCCAGTAGGATTTCTGACTTCTTTGTAATTTTACAAAGCTTTAACTATTAAACCATGATCGAACAACCTGCCATGGGAAAGCAGAATATACATGGTGCTGCAGTAAAGACATCAGTAAGTGACCTCAGTGACTGTCCATTTAATTATCCTTAGCTCTCCACTGTCCCTCTCTGGATCTCTGTGGTTTCCACAGCAAGTGCTGCATAAACAAACATTAAACACCTCCCCTTGTGCAGCCACAACTGAATTATACAAGACATGATATATTACTTTAACAACAACAACAATAGAAATCCCTTAGCTGCTGACACAGCTATAGAAACTATTAGTTTTGCCTAGCAGTGATGAAAAGGTAAAGGAAAAAATACCTAAAAGAATAAGTTATTTAATAACTATTTTATGGGTCTATAATACAAAGTAGATATTTCTTTTTGCTTTCATTTATCCATTCCCAGGATTCTGGAGAGTCAATACATACTCTTTATTATCAAAATTTCTTGATTGAGGTATTGAGCAAAACGGTGTAACTTCATCAGTATACATTTAATCTTATTTCAATATGTGCATTTTATGTTCACAAGTTTCCTTTTCCGATTATATCACTAAGGAGAAATTACCACTGCTGGCTTGTCTTGATAAAAAGTAAATAATAATTCTAATAAAGTTATTCTTCTTTTGCAAATACACTAAAGGTGTAGGTTACACTTGCAACCTAACCAAACCAACCCATGTGTTAATTTCACTGTGTATATAAAACTCCAATTTGACATACAATAAGCAGAGGACCAGTCTTCCCACTTAGTTATTCAGATTTTAACTTCAGACATAAAGATACTTCTTTAAGTACTCTCCAAATACAAGACAAAAAAAGCAGGAGACACAGCCTAAAATAATTGTTAAAAGCACAAGCTCTAAACCTTATTGGTTCAAATCTTGACCCTGCCAATTACTAGCTGTGTGACCTTAAGTTGCTTAACCTCTCTGTGCCTCAGTTTCCCCATCTATAAAACAGATATAGTAATTGTACCTACCTCACAAGGTTGTTATGAAGATTAAATTAAATGGGTTATTATTTGTAAAGAAACAGATGTGTGTGCAATTCCTTGTAGAAAATAAACACTATATAAGTGTTTGATACATTTTATTTAATTTTACATGTTAATAAAAGTTTAAAAATAGACTAAAAAGGCCAACAATTTTGCCTGTCTCATGGTTCCATTCCTTCCTGTTTCCCTGGGGTCATGTGCCTGTCTTCACAGTTCTATTTTATATCCTCAAGCTACCTTTTCCTCTCCACAGGTCTCTTCTCTTCATCCTTTGTGAAGACTTAAAAAAAAAAACAATCCTGCCACCCTAAGAAATTGTTAATTAATTAGCTAATTCCTTGGCTTTTCCCACTTCCCACCCCAACTACCATCCCAATGCGTTCTTTTTTGCCCTACCAAACTTCCTGAAGAACCATTTAAGATAAATGACCCAAGTTCTCACTATCTCATTTTGCCTTAATGCCCATTATGACCTAGCTTCTACCACTGTAATTCCACTAAAATGATTCTTCCCAAGATCAGTGACCAACTCCTCTGGCTAAAATGCAGCCTCATCCTCTCAGTCATTTGGGAAGCATTGGGCACGGTTAGGTACATGCATTCCTTTCTCAAAATCCTCTTTTCCCTTGGTTTCTATAAAATCTCCTCCCTTTTATTCCTCTAGCCTAGCCTCCCTCCTTCTCAATCTCTGTTTCAGGTCTTTCTTCCTCTGCTCTGAGTAGCAGACATCCCCTATCCTTCTCCTTCTTCCCCCTCAACAAAACATTCTTCCTTTAGGCAATCCCATCTTCTTAAAATGAGTTCATTACAGGTAACGCTCAACATCTCATCTCTAACCCAAACCTACATCAAATTGTCTCCAGGATATTACAACGTGAAAGTCCCCACCAGCACCCGAGATTCCATAAGCTCAAAATCAAAGTCAACGCTTTCCTTTCCTAACTTCCTGAAGTCTGTTTCTCCTGTTTTTCATCTTAATGTCAGCGCCAGCCAGACTGAAAATGGTGGAGTTCTGTTCCCCTGCTTCTTCTCACTCACTTCATTCACGGTTATTGACTGTAACAGGCATGCTAACTTTCAATCACTACAAAAGTCTTACAAGGATGAAGCAGATATCATTTCCCCCATTTTAAAGAAGTGAAAACCAAGACTTAGACAAAATACCTGGTTCAAGATCTCAAAGCTAGTAAAAGTCAAAGCCAGGATTTGAATTCACATGTTTATCTACTAAACCCGGGCTGCATAATACAGTACACTGGGAATATTTATTTAAACTTAAAGATGCACATTCCAACCACTGCCTCTACTGAGAACCAGGTCCCAAGGAGATAATAGTGACCATGTCAGATCTATCAAGACAGATATTCCTGCCATCATGGAACCCAACACATGGTAGAAGTATCAGAAAATTAAACAAGCAAACTATAATCAAATGCAGGAAGTCCTATGATACAGAATGCAAAGACGACAGCACCTAACTTAAAAGATAGGATACAGAGCTCTGGGGGAAGGCTTGCCAGAAGTAACATCTGAGCTGAGAACCGAAACACCAGTAGGTGTTATCCAAGCAGAGGGAAAGGTGGTCAAAAGCATCCCAGTGATAAGGGCTATTACCAATAGAAATAAATAAATAACAAGTGTTGGCATGAGTGTAGAGAAACGCTGTTGGTGGGAATGTAAAATGGTGCAGGTCGGCATGGAAAACAGTCTGGCCGTTCCTCAAAAGATTAAAAATTCAATAACCATATTATCCAGCAATTCCACTTCTGGGTATACACCCAAAAGAACTGAGTAGTGGGTTTCAAAGAGATATTTGGACACTAATTTTCATAGCAGCATTATTCACAACAGCCAAAAGACGGAGGCAACCCAAGTATCCATCAATAGATGAATGGATAAACAAAATGTGATATATTCATACAGTAGAATATTATTCGTCCTTAAAGAGTCAGGAAATTCTGATACTACTATAACATGAATGACCCTTGAGGAACATTATGCTAAGTGAAATAAGCCATTTCAAAAGGACAACTGCTTATATGAGGTACCTGGAAGAGTCTCAACTCATAGAGACAGAAAATAGAATGGTCATTTCCAGGGGCTGGGAAGAGGGGGGAATTGAGAGTTAGTATTTAACGGGTACAGAGTTTCTGTGTGGGATGATGAGAAAGTTCTGGAGATGGATGGTGGTGATGGTTGCACAACAATGTTAATGTACTTAATGCCACTGAACTGTCCACCTAAAAATGGTTAAGATGGTTAATTTTATGTTATGTGTATTTTACCACAATTTTTTTAAAGTGTTCCAGATACTATGAAAAGTACGTGCGAAGGTCAGAAAGCAAAAAATAAAATAAAATAAAACAAGAACATGGAGAACCTGAAGAAAGCGAAAAGTTCAGAAAGGCTAGGGAAAAAAAGACCAAAAACACACATTTTCAGTTGACATGATTTCTAAACTAGATATGATCTTAAGCATCTGAGGCCACATACTGTTCTCCAAATAGAGCAACCACATATGATTTTTTGCATCATGGAATTAGGCCAGAAAAAAAAAATGTTAACAATTGCTTAATCAGAAATGAGAGCCTTCTCGAGCTTCAAAGTTAGGAAACTTTCATCAAATTCCAAGAGCCTGTAAAGTTTTTCTAGGCTGAGGGTACAGAGGAATCATACTCACTTGAAGTCTAAACCACAAAGAGTCTTAGGGCTTCATCACAGCTCTCTGAAAAGACAAGTAGTACTTGTTGCTTTTGGAGAACAACCTAGCTCATGGGGCAGAGTAGGGGGAAGGCTTCTGCCTATGTTCTCTGAACATTTTGTAGATCTTGAGCTTACTTTACAGATCATTACAGCTCTGCCTGCGAGTAGGATTACACACAAGGTTATGCCAATGGTTCCATTTTCGGGCTATCTCTCTCATCCGTAAAATTCAATTCAGGCTTAAAGCTGGCACACAAAGTCCTGGCTCAGAGAATATCTTGATTTATGTAGTATGCAAATGAGCACAGACGTAGTCATATATTTGTATGTATGTAAATAAGCATACACACACATACATACAAATAGTAATGAACAATTTTAAAAGTGCACAGCTCTAACAGATTTTAAGATGCTTTCATCACTGCAATATATTACAGCTTTACAAATGTACTACAGTCTTAAACCAAAATATTTCATTTCCAAAATGAAATCTGGCTTGTGGTTAATTTATTCCAGCACCTAGTTCTTATTACTTACTCAATAGGCTTGAATAGGAAAACACAATGTATTTGCACACTGACTGAGAGAGCACAGTGTCTGAACAAGTAAGAGACACATGCCTGAGCTCTCCCTACTCCCCGGGGGGGAACTGGCCCCGTGAGACTGAAGAAGTATCCAGTACCAAGTATTTTCCAGGAAGACAGGGAAATGGAGACAGAGGGTGAACGAGAATAAGGTCAATTTTGTATCAAAAGCAGAACAGCACGTAGCCCAAGAGGTAAAAGGAGGTCGAGAGTAAAGAAAGAGCAAAGATGAAACACGAAGAATTTACAAACTTTAGTTAAGGTTTAAATTTGGAGAAGACCCATCAGACTATAATTTCCTAAACTCAGGAATCTGTACAGTTGACTCTAATTCGGGGCACATATTCTATAAATGTTGACAGAACATCACTTGAGGGAAGGAAACGTGACCCACTTTGCTTCTTGTTGATCTTCACGCCAATCCTGCTAACTCTCAACAAAAGCATGGCATTTCCGAATACCCACAATTTATGGTTGAGGGAAGCAAGGAGACTCAAGTGGGACAGGAAGCAGAGGGGCCAGCCCTAGAATTACCCAATCACACGGAATCAGCGTAACACATATCTGGATTTGCTCTGTCATAAACCAGCAACAATGAATAATTCAGTGTCCTTGACTGGTCTGAACCTTCATCACTCAACTATGGAGTCCAGACTCAACTGTCTTCTCTCTGATATTTTATTTTTTGGCTTGACTGAACTATAATTTCACTTGACTCACCTAGTCTGCTAGGGACACACTATACAGACTTAGACTTAAGATGAAAGATGTTTATATGATTAGTTAATATGCCAGACTTGCAGATGAACTAAAAGAGGGGGAAGAAGAAAAACTCAAAAGCTTAGGAAAAAAATGTCACCTGCCAACATAGCATTAATCTCATCCATTTTTATCAATGTCATTCCCCTTTCTGTTCAACATTAGGTCTCAAATTTAATCTGCTGAAACTATATGAGTCAGCCTGAAATGAACGATGAGGTTTGCATGAAATCTAACACAAAAGAAAGTTAATTCTGTTTTTAAAATTCTACTTGCTCTATTTTCCTTGGGCCAACAGGTACATGTATACTTAATGTTTAATGTCAGGCAAATGTGTGGTAGTAGATGACCTCTATCTGGGATTGCTTCTGGGGTGATTTTTATGACCACCAAAATCAAAATTAGCTAGCAAATACTGGTTGCATCTTCCATTAAGAGGAACCCCTTGTCTTGCTTTGCCTCTTCCAACAACATTAGGGCTGTTTTCACCTTTACCCTTTGATCCATAAGGTGACGGTGTGAATTTCAAGCTTTTCCACAAAGACATGCAAGTTGTAAAGCAAAGGCTGCTGCCCTGGAAACTGAAGGTGCGTGACTCTTATGAGGATGATGTTTCTAAAGAACCAGTGCACCAGTTACACTCAGCCTCTCTGCCACCTTATGTTCCAACATTAGGTCAGGAAGAACCGGCTTCAAGTTAATGGTTTCAGAGTACCAGCTATTAGCATTTCAGTTTGCTTTTATGTTCTCCCCCTCCGTTTCTGACTGTTACCTATTAAAACTTCACAGTAACAGAGACTATCCAAGTGGATCACTGAATTCACAGCAGTCAAAAAGAATCCAGAGGAATAAATCAGACATTCCAAATGCATAACCGATGTCTGTGTTTATAAGAGAGCACATTATCTCATAAACTAGATTTGAGATAATCTCTTCTGAATCCTATTTCCTTCAAGAGCCGGAGTTGAATTTTCTGATTTTATTTTCATTATGCTCTGATCTGCCAAAAGATACACAGTGTGTGTTGCCCTTCTTCCTTGAATCCACGCTGTCAAAAATGCCTGGACCCGCAGAACCATAGCTGTGTACCACCCTGAGCAACACACACGGCTCGCTTTCTCCTCTCCCAGGGCTCTCCATACTTCAAAAACAGTCGTTTTCTCATTTAATGGCAATAATAATCCCATAATACAACAAATGCTTTTTAAAGAATGTTCATCATGAAAAGGAATGTGTGTCCTTGTGTGTGCCAACTTTCTCATGCAACTCTCTGAGACCGCTGACCAATTTTCTCTATTGCAAAAATACATTCCAAATCCACCCACTTCTCTCCATTTCCACTGTTACGCCCCTGGGGCAAGGCACCACCACCACCTCTCACCGACCACGCTCCAAGGGCCTCCTCCTGGTCTTCCTCTGGTTCCCCGCCTATGGTCTATTCTCCACAGCACTCAGAGCAACCTCTTTTAAAGAAATAGATCAGATCAGATCATTCCCTTGCTTAAAATCTTCTACCTTCTTCACGGGCTCCCAGTACACACAGAAAAAAATCCAAACCCCTTATCGCGATACAGCCCCTGCCTATGTTTCCACGCCATCGCAAGCCTCCCCTCGTTCACTATTCACCAGTCATCAGGTCTTCCTTCTGTTCCTTAAACACTTCTCCTCCCCGGCTTTGCGAGACTGTCTCTCTCTCATCGGTCTCTTCCCAAACCAGCCCACTCCTGGCCAGCCTATCGAAAACAGCATCCTCACTCCAGGCACTATCTATCATATATTCTGTTTATTTATTTGTGCTTACTTTTTGTCTGTCTCTCCCACTAGACTGTAAGCTCCATGAAAGCAGAGATCAAGTCTATCTTCCTTTCTTCCTTCATTCAGGACAGATCTTCCTCAACTTATGATGGGAGTATATCCCGATAAAGCCATTGTTAAGTTGAAAACATCATGTCAAAAACGCATTTAATACACCTAACCTACCAAACGTCATAGCTTAGCCCATCTTAAATGTGTCAGAAAACACATTAGCCTACAGTTGAGCAAAATCATCTAACACAAAGCCTGTTTTATAATAGTGTTGAATTTCCCATGTCATTTATTGAATATTGTACTGAAAGTGAAAAACAGAATGGCTGTCTGGGTACAGGATGGTTGTCAGTGTATCGGTTATTTACCCTCGTGATTGCGTGGCTGACTGCAAGCTGCCCAGCATCACAAGAGAGGATCGTAGCCAAGAGAGGATCGTGGCTAACCTGGGAAAAGATCCAACTTCAAACTTCGAAGTATAGTTTCTACTGAATGTGTATGGCTTTCACACCATCGTCAAGTCAAAAAAACGTACGTTGAACCACCGTAAGTTGGGGACCATCTGTAATTATTTTGTGTCTATTTTGTGCAAGGCTAGGTTACAAGTTAAACCAATGAGGCAAAAATCCCTTTCCTTATATGCTGCCATCCTGCCTTGTTTATCACTGTATACCCAGGACAAGGTGGGCACTCAACGAATATTTATTGAATGAATGAAACATTGCAGTCATGTGATCCTCAAGTCGTACTGCTGTGCTTTACTATGCCTTTTAAAAATATTTTCATTAAGCCAATCAAGTTACCAATGAATGAAATCTATTGAGACTGGTCATGTATACACATAAGTAAAACACAGACGATGATAATATCAAAAATCTTAGCTCTAACACAGGTGTTTAGAGCTGAGTGTTGTCCAAAGGCTACTTAATATGTACCAATCCTAGAAGAAGAAACTTTGCTTACCAATCCTACCCTCTTTTACAGTTTCTCATCAATCACAACCTCTCTTCACTTCTCTGCGCCACCCCACCCTGACAGAGAGAAGCGAACTAAGTTAACAGTTTTGAAACAGTTTTGATATGCGTGAACATGTCTACAATTTCTGAATTCTAACTCCAAATATAGTCTAATTTTTCTTTCTTTAGTTTGATTTTGCTTTTTAACATAAGGAAAATCATTTATCTACTCCATGGCTGGTAATGAAACCCCCTTGGCAATTACCTGTTAGATTTGTCACACCCAATTTACCACTTCCAGCAATTATAATAAGTAAAGCCCAAATGTGAAATCATTTAAGCTTCCTCTCCTTTTGGCTGGTAGGATGCCCTGAGTCCCACCCAGAGGAGCCTATCACTGCCAACACCTTGACAGCTCACCTATTTTCAGGTCTGCTGAGATAGGACTGCCAAGTCAAGGAAGAGGAATCCTGGAAAACCACAAATGCAACTCCCTTGTTCCACAAAAAAAGGATTTACCCTTGAACATCTCCATGTAACCAACGCCGCTCAATTTATATGCTGGCATCTAGTCAAAGAGATAACCCCCATACGTGAAAAGACACAAGGAGAGTCAAATGGGGCTATTACCAGTTCAGGGATTACTTGTCTGATGTCTACATTCACTTGTCTACATGACTTCAAGGACTTTTCAGAGTGGAAGTGTTCAGACAGCAAACACACGATCTGACTGTTCCAGAGGCCCCTAGAACAGAAGCATCTACTGAAAACAACATACAAATCTTTGAGGAAGAGGAAATGTGATTAATGTAGAACATCAGGTCCGGGTTCTAAGACAAGTACTCACATTTACCTGTAAAGCAGAGGTATCTAGCTAGACTGGCTGCTCATTTCAACTGCCTACAGAGTTACTATTTTTCTGTACAGCTTCCAAGGCCCCAGCCCAAAGGGATAGGGTCTGGGTACCTCTGTGTGTGTGTTGTTTCTGGGATAAAGTGATGATCTACCATACTTAGAAACTACTGATCTATAGAACCTAAAACGTGAACTCAAATACCATCAGAAGCCAGGCAGGTGAGTAAAAGACACAGGAAATAATGGAGCATGCATTCAAATTATAGTCAGAAAAAAAAAATACTGCGGGCCAAATTTTGCTGGCTGCTCTTGACTTTGTTATTTCTGTATTTAGACTATAACTTCTTGAAGCTAGGCACCATATCTCATTCATTTCTGGGCCTGTTAGTGTCTGACATACAGTAGGTTCAATCGACGTTTGCTAAATTACTGATGAAAATGAGGTGAAATCCCAACTCTTCTGATATTATTAAAAGAACTGCCAGGAAAACTCCTTATTCATTCAACCAACCAAAATTGATTACACATCTACTATTCATATAAGGCTCTAAGGACACTGAATTGAATAAGATAGACAAGATTCCTGTCCATGTGGGGTTGATGTTTGGGGCAGAGGAGAAAGAGAGAGGGAATAGACATTCATAAATAAGGCAATTTCAGACAGTGATGTTACTCAGCATTACATGGCTGCATGTAGTCTCAAAGGTTGTTAAACCACATGGAAGACAGTGGAGGGTACTGGTTTCAGAGGAGGTGAAGAATACCCTCTCAATGGGGGTAGAGGACGAATTTAGGTGGAGAGTTTCATGCCCTGACCTCTGCCACCACACCAGTTGACTGACCTTGGACAAATCACTTAATCGATCTGGAGGAATTAGATTAAATGGTCTCTAAGACTTTCTAGCCCTATGATTTTATATTCCACATTCTACGTATGAGCAAAATTTCACACACTGTGATGGTCAGGCCCAATCTAGTGTCCAAATACTTTCAGGTCCCACCCCTCAAGGGTTGGCTCATGATATTTACGCATTAGTATAAATCAAAGATATTTTCTAAGCGTTTCCTGACTCCACCTCTACAGTTTACCTAAGGCAAAAACCACAAGCTCAGATATTTATTGCCACAGTGCAGTGGCTACTGGCATGCCCAGACGAAGTTATGAAGTTGGCACTATCACCGGCCCTAGGGCAAAGGAAACCAAATATCAAGCTCAAGGTGATTAAGCAATTCAGAAATTAGTTAAATTCCCTCATTCAACAAACATTAATAAGAGACCGCAGGAAGCAAACTGGTCTGGCTCCTAAGGAAAAAAAGCAAGCGCGTGCGCACACACACGCTCTTCCCATAACCATAAGGACCCTGGTCTGCTGCAGACATGCTTAACCTGGGTTTCAAAGGCTCCATGAACCCTACGAAATTAAATGCCAAATTCGGGGTGTATGGGCATATTTCTAAGGAGAAAATCCATAGCTTTTATTAAATTCTCAAAAGGGTCGATGATGCATACTGAAGAAAGACACTTGAGGCAAGGTCTCTCTTTGAGCTGTCATGCAAATCCCCTTTATATAAACAAGGAAACTGAGGTTTAGAGAAGGTAACGTGCCAAGATGCAGCCCAGAAGCGGCCCAGCGAAACCTGAACCTTGATCTGACCGTGGCCAAAGTCTGTATTTTTTCCTGCGTGTCATGCACTCTCACACTGTTTTCATGGCTTACCAAAAATAAAAATAAATAGAAAAAGGCTGTTTAAAAGAATGAGTCAGTGAAGCCCCCAAGGACCATCATCATGTTCTGTCAGGGGCAAAGGCAGAGTCCAGCCCACAATTTCCTAGAAGCTGCAGAAGCCAACATTTCCATTTCTCAACTTCTGCCTCCGCCCCACTAGGATAAGATGACAAAAGAAGTACAAGAGCCCAAAGTAGGGGTTTATGATTTCAGAGATTCTTTCCCTGAAGAAGTCAAAGCACATGAATCTCCTCAGGCGGTCCGATCCCAAGGTCACTGTCTTGCACATCCCCAAGGCAGGAGTCGGGTAACTTTTTTCCACCCCTTGAATTTGGTGGGTTTGTGTATATCTCACCTTCTGAACTTTCCTCTGGGTTTAACTCTTGGCCTTGACCCCTCATATTCACAGAAACGGTTGTTTTCATTTCATGAGTCGTATCAGGATGTATAAAAAGGCAACCTGAAAATCATGTATCAAACACGACAGAATTTGGAGGAAAGAAATATACACTAATGTTCTTTGGTGTAATGGACAGAACGTGGTCTTTGGAATCAGGATTAACCTTGGGTAAGTAACTTTACCTGTCAGAATCCTGATTATACAATTTCTAAAATAGGGATAATGATGTTTCAGATTTTAATAACCACAAATTTTTGGTGAGTGCCTACTTGTGCCATGCACTGTCCTAAGCTCTAGGGGTACATTTGCAAATGTAACAGATAAGGTTCCTTCCTTCATAAAGTGTATATTCTAAGTGGAAGAGAAAAATAGCCAAATAAATAAATATAAAATCATTTTAATAACACTAATCACATTAAAATAATAATAGCTAACGGTTCTTGGGCATATACAATGTGTCAGAAACTATTATGTCTTGACTTATTTAATTCTCATAATGGGGGGACATAAGATTATTATATCCATTTTCTAGAGGAGAAGACTAAAAGGTTACGTAACTTGCCCAAAGTCACACAGCCAGTGAGTGGCAGGGCCAACCAAGACTGAAACCCAGACCATCTGACAGCAGCAGAACCTCATTCTACACCTACACCAGGTAAATTAACGCAAATAAAATGCATGACACAAATAGAGGGAAGTTGCTGTAGCTTGGCTGGTCAGAGAAGCTACACTGAGCAGGTGTCATTTTAGGTAAGACACAAGTCACAAAAAGAAGCCAGGCCCAGAGTAAAGATCTAAAGAGAGTGTTCCAAGCAGGAAGAACAGCTGGTGCAAAGGCCCTGAGGAACAACCAGCCTGGGACAGAAAGAAGCCCAGCGGGTCTGAGCACAGTGGATGTGTTTGGGGAGTGCGGTAGATGAGTTCTCAGATACAGGCACAAGCCAGATGGCGTGGGGCGTTGTCAGTCAGAGCACAAAGATTTCACTCTGTGCTCAATGGGGAGTCATGGAAGGGCTTTAAGTGGGGAGGTGACACAATTTGATTTACATATTTAAAGTCTGAGTCCAACTGATGTGTGGAGAAGGAGAAGGCTGTGCAAAGTTGAAGTGGGGAGACCAGTTTGGGTGTATGGAAGTCCAAGCAAGAGATAAATGATGACTTGATCTATAGTAGTAATAATAAAGGTGGAAAAAGCGCACAAGCTCAGGATGTATCAGAGAGATGCCATGAGGATTAGATGAGGATGGACAGAACACCTAGTAGAGTATCAGACACACAGCAGACATTTGCATACGTTAATTACCTTCCCTGTCTAACAGTAATGAGTAAGAGGCTTGGGATAAAACTATAAATCATACCCCAAATGACTAAGCCTCCCTGATTCCCCCGCCCCAATTTCTCCAAAGAAGCCCATAGCTCAGAGAGTACCCTGGGAATGCACCAAGTTCAAAACACAATGGAGAATTGATCTATTAAAGGAGCTGGACTGTTAAATTAAAACTGTTTCTGTGTGCCAAGCTGAAACACAAAGGAACTAGTCTTCTTCAACAATAAAGACCAGTTAAGAGGAGACTCCAGTTACACAATCTCCTCCTCTTCACCGTGAGGCACTTAGACGGAATTTTTTTTTAATAGAAAAGACAAACTCTTGAGTAAATGTAATAATTGTCTCAATAATGTGCCCCAACCACCCAAGAAGTTAAAAAAAAAAAAAAAAGGAAAAAAAGAAAGTGGAAAATTGGGATTCTTCTATTACAGGATCGGTTCATTGCTGTCTCAAGTGTAGGCTATATTCACCCCAGAGATGGGATGATGCTATTTTCAAGATCTGACAGCCTGATAGCAATTCAAGAAGCAGAAAGATTACCTTCTAAGTATTAAAAAAAAGAAAAGAAAGAAGCAAACAAGCTAATACAAAAATCAGAAGCTTGTCAATGAGGTCAACTGACTGAAATAATTTTCAGATGTTGCCCAAAATAGGTTCTTTTTAGAGAAGCCTTGCCTCAAAAATGTCCCAAACAGGCAGTCCTATGGTGATCTCAGTCATCTCAAACATAGCCCTTATTATATATTTTTCTCTAACAACAACAAAAACCACAACCAACTGATCTAAGGTAAACATTACTAATCACCGAAAATAGAGAATCTCCCTGTGTTTCCTAAACTCAAAAAACTCAAGCTCCAGGAATTAAACCCTCAGCTGAAAGCAAGCCCAGAAGAGGAGAGAAATTTTCTCCTCTGCATTCCCTCACTCAGGCAAAGCTCCAGAGTGGAGAAGAAATTAGCCTTGAAGCTAAAACCCATAAAATGGGACTTCCCTGGTGGCGCAGTGGTTGAGAATCCGCCTGCCAATGCAGGGGACACAGGTTCGAGCCCTGGTCCAGGAAGATCCCACATGCCATGGAACAACTAAGCCTGTGAGCCACAACTACTGAGCCTATGCTCTAGAGCCCATGAGCCACAACTACGGAGCCCACATGCCACCACTACTGAAGCCCACGCCTAGAGCCGGCGCTCCGCAACAAGAGAAGCCACCACAATGAGAAGCCAGTGCACCACAATGAAGAGTAGCCCCCACTCGCCACAACTAGAGAGAATCCCATGCGCAGCAATGAAGACCCAACGCATCCAAAAATAAATTAATAAATAAAATTTAAAAACAATAAAACCCATAAAACTCTTATTCCGTTCTTTGAATTTTTAACCATTCAAATCTTCTAACTGCTCTAGCGCAATGGTTCAACAAAAGATCTGCAAGATCAATACTATTTTCATAATACTATCATTTGCTTTTTTCACTGTGTTGACGTTTGCACAGATGGTTCAAAAGAATGGTGAGTAATGCTACAGGTACCTTAGCACAAATCAAGCCAAGAGCACCAAACTGCACTGGTAATCACTGTATTCTTCACACCACGCAGTCCAGTAAAAAGAGAAAAGAGAGCTAGTTTCACGTGAGAATGCCCCTGATGAAGCAGTAAGAAAATATTAACTTTATTAAAACTCATGTGTGAAGTAAGCTGTCTTTCTTTTTAGTATTCTGTGTGACAAAATGGGAAGTATACAGAAGCACTTCAAAGTAAAATGGTTGTCTCAAAGAAAAGTACTTGTGTGATTATTTGAGTCGTGGACTAATAAACTAGCCACTTTTTTCATGGAACACCATTTTTACTTGAGAAAATGACTGACAAACAAAACATGGTTAGTCAGACTTTATAATCCGGCAAACATTTTCTCAAAAATAAATGAAGCGAGGGACTTCCCTGGTGGCGCAGTGGTTAAGAATCCACCTGCCAATGCAGGAGACACGGGTTCGAACCCTGGTCCAGGAGGATCCCACACGCCACGGAGCAACTAAGCCCACGCGTTCTAGAGCCCGTGTTCCGCAACAAGAGAAGCCACCGCAATGAGTAGCCCGTGCACCGCAACGAGGAGTAGCCCCGGCTCGCCACCAACTAGAGAAAGCCGGCGTGCAGCAACAAAGACCCAACGCAGCCAAAAATAAATTAATTAATTTTAAAAAATTAATGAAGTGAGCCTGTCATTTCAACTGGCCATATTTGCTGCCAATGATGAAATTTGAGTTTTCAAGCAAAAATTGGAAATTTTGAAAATCTGTATTTCTCACCTTGCCCTTGACAACTTCCTAATACTTAAGGACTTTTCTGATAAGATCAATGGTGATATTAATGAATGTGACTTTTGACATTGTCTTGACAACTTCCTAATACTTAAGGACTTTTCTGATAAGATCAATGGTGATATTAATGAATGTGGCTTTTGACACTGTATAATGAAATGTGTCCACATGTGCAAGATCTGCATAATTTAGTGAACCAGTAATTTTCCAGCTGACTAAAGCCTGATGTTACAAAATCATGCATGAGTAAGAGATCCATCCAAAGTGTGAAATAGATCAACAGGCAATATAACAGAGGAGGAAAGGATAATTGATATGATCTCAGACGCTACGCTGCAAATAACCTTTAAGAAACTATGACTTGTTGAATTTTGGTGTAATATCAAAGAGGAATATTTACATTTCATAGCTGAAGAAGCAGTTAATATACTCCCCTTTCCATCAGTGTTTGTGTAAGGCTGGGTTTTGTTCATATACTTCAACCAAACCAACACACTGCAACAAAATACACCTAATGAGAAGCCAGCTTCTATTAAGCTACACATTAAAGAGATTTGCAAAAATATAAAACAATGCCACTCTTCTTGCTAATTTTTTGTATTGGAAATATGTATTTTTCATTAAAATATTATTTAGGTTAACATGTGGTGGATTTTTTTTGCTATTTTTAATGAATTAATAAATATGTCTATATTTTTCAATTTTAGTTCCTAATATGGTAAATATCAATAGATATAGCCCATGTAAACAAAAGCTTTTTGGGGTCTTCAACAATTTTTAGCAGTAAAGTCAGCCCTCCATATCCATGGGTTCTGCATCCGCAGATTCAACCACAGATCAAAAACGATCAGGGGGGAAAAATTCCAGAAAGTTCCAAAAAGCAAAATTTGTAGGTTATATACAAAACCTATGCCATTTTATATAAAGACTTGAGCATCCTTGGATTTTGGTACCTGCAGGGGGCCCTGGAACCAATCCCCCACAGATACTGAGGGCCGACTATATAAGTCTAAAAGGCTCCTGAAGCCAGTAAGTTAAGAATTTTTGGCTTAGAACAAATATATAATAGCTGCCTTTTTCACACACACACCCTGCACAAACAAAAAGCAGAAAGAAGACAAACTGAATTTCTTTGGACTCTATTGTGCAATTTACTTAAGACCCATGGGCCTTGCTAATTTGCATGTCTGATTTACTCCAAATCCTTTCCTCCTCCTACTCTCTGGCAAGAAACCACAGATAAATTCCATTGCTATTTCACAACCCCCTGTTAAGCAAACTGCCATGCAGTGGTATAGACATGGAGCTCATCCAGCCTGGCAAACAGGGAGAAAGAGCTCCAGGGCTTTCCAGCCAAGGGCCCTTTTCAAACATTAAATCCACAAAGCACGGCATTAGCTTGCTCAAAGCAAATAGTTAATTTGTCCTTTCACAGGAAATCAAAAGCACAAAATCACACAGCTAGAGCACTGCTTCAGCCCCCGCACTAACCCTTCACCATCCCCCTTTTCCCAGACAAGTAAATGTCTAAACCATTAAGAATCAACAAGTCAATCAATCCATAACAAATATTTATACTGTCTACATGGAAAAAAAAAAAAGAGGATATATACGGTCACAAAAAGAAAACTAACAATACCAGTAAAAAAAAAAAAAAAAAAAAAAAAGCCCAAGTAAACTGTGCTATGTAAGTGTGAAGAAAGGACAAAATAAAAAATAAAAAAAATACGCACCAACATGACCAAGTGCATGAACAAATGGGAAGAAGAAAGTAGAAAATTAAATACAGGTACTAAGCGTGGCAAAGCTGAAAAATTAGTAAAGGACAGGATTCTCAGACATCAGCAATTGGACCTTTTGGCTAAAATTCCATTTCAACAGGGGGAAAATGGAAGATGACATTAGAATGATAGATTGTACCCAGATTACGGAAGGTCCTGAAAGTCAGGCCAGCTGGTCTATCCTACATGTAATGAGGAGCCACGAAAAGGCTTTTGAGAAGGACAGGAACACAATGGAAGTGTGCTATTTTATTTGCTGTTTTGTTTTTTAAACATTAATCTATTAATAATATGGTCTAGTTAAAAGAAACCAAGACAAGAGGTTGGGGCGCCAGATAAGGAGACTAAAAAGCACAGGCAGACATGAGCTGGGCTTGAACAAGGAGATGGCGATGGAAATGAAAAAGCACCAAGAGCTACATCGAGGTAGGTAAACCTGGAACCTAATCTGGTGCCAAGAGTATAAAAGAAGGTGGGACCACACACAGAAATAAAGAAGTCAAGGTCACTAACAACACATCTACTGAAGGCCTACTAAACTTCTTGCTGTGCTGGGCTATAAATGAAATACTGATTTGGAGGTAAAGATATGAGATTTTAAACATGCCGAGGGAGAGGAGTATGGATATGATGGACTGGCCCGCAGCAGCCTTCCAATGTCCTATCACGGTGCCTTCCTATGCTGCAGAGGATGGAAAGCTAAAAACTGCATTTCCCCTTTGCAGCCAGGGGCTCTGGATGAGGATACGGCTCTACCAGTTACAAGGCTCCGTATGAGATTTAGAAGGCAGAAATAAAATGGAGGCCATCTTCTTCCTGTTTTGACTCTTTCTGTAGGCTACACAGTCGTGGAAACATTGAAGATTTCTGCAACAGTATTCCAGGATCTGGCCAATAGCTTTGAGGTTATCCAATGGCTTCCTGATCCCTGGCCTTCTTGAGTGTGACAGATTAGCAGTCCACCTGGCAGGCCAGTCTGTTTCAGAAGGCCACCTCCAGAGGTTCAGCCTTCCATTTCTCTGGTCCTCTCAATGACTTTGTAAGAATCTATTTTCCTATCTTACATGATTTCTGCTTCCTGCAACTAAATGCAGACACATTAAGTGGGTTTAAATAAGGGCAGAACAACTAAGTAAAAGTATTTGATACATAGTTTTTAAAATGTAAGTAAAACTTGGGAACAAAGCCAGACAGAGCATAGAAACTAGGTATTACCTGCACAGATGCAGCAGTCAGAGACCCCAGACTATGTTAATCCAGTCTCTAAGATTTCCACAACTCATCTTGGGAATCAACAAAGAAAAATCCTCTTAGCTTTCTTAAGGAATTATATCAACATCTTACATTTATCTGGAGCTTCGAATATGAGTAAAGGCATTTTGAGGAGTTTTCACTTCATTTTACCTGGCAGAGGATACCAAAAGGGTGGGTATCATCATCTTAATTTTTAAAAATGAGAGAACCAAAGCACAGAGAAGGTAAACAATCTGCCTAAGGTCAGAGAGGTGGTAAGTTATTGGTCCAACTAAAGTATTTCCTGCTTTCAACCTATTTTCTCTTGTTTGGTCTTCTGTCAGTTAACTCTAACCATGTCCTAAAGTAAATGTTAAAATTGTTCGTGTGGAAATATTAGGAGCCTAAGAGGGCTTGTAAAACCGCAGAGAATTCAATGGGGCCTAACTTACAACCATGGAAAAAATTAAAATCCCATGTGTAATTTTCTTCTCCAATTTTAACCTAAAATGTGGTGTCTGTGGCAGACCCACTGTTCCTATGACACACTTCCAACACACACAGTCTGGGTAGCAAGTGTCATCCAACCATTCAGGCAGCTAGTCATTTATTTTCCTATCATTCTAAGAGATGGAAAATTAACAGTGTTGTGTTTACAAACCGTCACTGGGCTATTACATAAAAGCTCAAATATGTTTACCTTACTCACACCTCCGGTATGAAGAAGCTCAAAAGCAAGTTAATATAAACCGATTCTGAGCAAATGTGCAGAAAGTAGCCCTGTTAGAAAGAGGTTAAGCTTTGACCTTCCCAACTTTTCCCGCAGAATGTACAATCCATCACGTACAGGGAAGATGTGAGGTGTTGGTAAGTACCCCTGTTAGTGAGAAATTCTGCTAATTATTACACCAAATAAGCATAGTTAACAGGCCATGGCCACAAGAGGGCCATGTTTCAGGGTATTAAACAGCTGCGTAGGGGTGGAGATGAATATATTACACTATGCCCTCTACCAATAAAACAATTTCCCCGACACCTAGAAAGCCAGTCGGCTGAAGCAATAACACAAGGGTTCCAGGACTCTGCTATGTGAAGAAACGATGCTTCAGTGCCATCTAGTGACTTGTGCCTTTTAAGTTGCAGAGTTCGGGCAACTGGTGATACCTAAGCTTGGAAGTACGAAAAGGAAACAGGAATAGAAGATATGGAATTTTGAAGGCCTCTCAAACTAAATACTTGCTTTTTAAAACACACATATATTCTTTTCTTTTCTTTCTTCCTCCACCTCTGGAAAAGACAGCAGAGAGGTAGGAAATTAAGACCAAATAAAACCAAAGGCCTTGAACCCATAAGGCAGATACAAAAATTAGCACACTCTACGTAATATATTAGCATACTCTATGTAATATATTAGCATAATGCAAATAATTTTTTAAGAAGGTAGGAAAACTTACCAATCTATAGAAAGAGTTATCTGACAATACCTTTGAGGAGTTCCATTCCACCCTCTGACCCAAAATTACCTTTCCCATAGAGACTGTTTCCAGGCTGTTGACTTCTAACATTGTACCTGCTAGATACACTGAATATTCCGTACAAATATAGTGTATTCCCAAAACACTGCCACAGAAATCCATTTCTTTCTCATGCTAATGGTGAAAAGAGAGCTGAACTACATTGCTGCAGATACAGTAATGAACAAAAGCAAAGTCACTGTCTCCTGGAGTTCACATTCTAATAGAGGAAGGTAGACAAAAAAACAAACAAGAAAATATATACTATATCAGATGATGATAAGGACATCAAGAAAAATAAGACAGGGTAAAGGCATAAAGAAGGCCATCAGGCAATGAGATGGACAGTGCTATTTTAGGGTAATCAGGGAAAGCCTCCTGAGAATGTAAAGCTTAAATAGAGACCAAAAGGAAGTGAGGTAACCAGCCATGCAAATATCTGAGGGAAGAAAGTTCTAAGAGAGAACCGCAAGTACAAAGGCCCTGAGGCAGGAAGCAGTTGCCTTGTCTAACAACAGGATGGAAGGGGGACACGTCATACAGAAAGCCAGAAGGGTTTGTGGTTGTTTTTCTTTTTTTTTTTAATAGCAGTTTCATTGAGATGTAATTCACATACCATATAATTTGCCCTTTTAGAGTTTATAATTCAGAATGTATATGCACAGAGTTATGCGATCATCACCACAGCTTAATTTCAGAATATTTTCATTACACCAAAAAGAAACCCTGTACCATTAGCAGACGCTCCTCATTCCTCTCTCTCCAGCCCCTGGCAACCACTAATCTACTTTCTGTCTCTATGGATTTGCTTATTCTGGATATGAAATCATATAATATGTGGCTTTTTGTCACTGGCTTCTTTCACTTAGCATAATGTTTTCAAAATTCACCCATTTGTAGTATGTGTCAGTACTTCATCGTTTTACTGCTAAATATTCCACTGTATGGATATACCACATTTTGATTATCCATTTATCACTGAAGGACATTTGGGTTGTTTCCACTTTTTGGCATACTGGCATTTTTGGCATTATGAGTGATGCTGCTATGAACTTGCACGTGTGAGTTTTGTACGGACATACATTTCCATTTATCTTGGGTAACTAGGAGTGGAGCTGCTGGATTATAACATTATGAGAAACCATAAAAAGGTTTGAGCGGAGGAATGATATGATGTGAATTTTTTTTTTAAATACTTGCTTTGGTTGCTGCACATAGAGAGAGGCAGGGCAAGATGCAGGGAGACTACTTAGGAAGCCATGGCAAGGATCCAGGAGAGAGATGCTAGTAGCCTGGAGAAGAATGGCAGAGGCAGGGGTTGTGAGGAGTGGCTGGATTCTAAATACACTTTGAAGACACAGGAGACAATTTGCTAACAGTTAAGACATGGGATATAAAAATGAGAGTCAAGGATGTCTCTGAGATTTTTGGCCTGAGCAACTGGAAGCATGAAATTGCCGTCCACTGAAGTGGAGATGACTGTAGGAGGAACAAGAAATATGAGTTCACTTCCCACTCCCTTCCTGGAGGGAAGTTCCCCCCTGCTCCACTCACAGGGGTCCCTGCAATGCCTGATCAGAAGCAACAGCCCTATTTCTTATTTTGCCTATGCCTTTCAAGAAAGTCTATACCATAGCTCCAACCTACATCAAAGTCTCTTCTGAGCTATTCTGCACATTTTGTTTTTTGTAATCAACAAATCAAATTCCAATTGGCAGGACTGAGCAAAAAAACAAGAACCGAAAGCTACTGCAATGAAATAACCCATGACAGGATCCATCATAAGAAGTGGTTTTTGAAACTACATTTCCCAATTCCCTGGCAGTCCAGTGGTTAGGACTCAGCACTCTCACTGCCAGGGGCCCAGGTTCGATCCCTGGCTGGGCAGCTAAGACCCTGTAAGCCACGTGGCACAGCCAAAAGAAAAAAAAGTATTAAAAAAAAAATCCTGGGCTTCACTGGTGGCGCAGCGGTTGAGAGTCCGCCTGCCGATGCAGGGGACACGGGTTCGTGCCCCAGTCCGGGAAGATCCCATATGCCGCGGAGCGGCTGGGCCGGTGAGCCATGGCCGCTGAGCCTGCACATCCGGAGCCTGTGCTCCGCAACGGGAGAGGCCACAGCAGTGAGAGGCCCGCGTACCGCAAGATAAAAACAAAAAAACCTACATCTCCCAAATGCCCATTCAGAAGTGCCTCACTTTGGAAGAACAGGAAAATTTAGGAAGAGGAAACCATGGTCCGAGAGGCCAGGGATGACTCAAAAGGAAGACCAATCCAACCCTAGCCTTCAAACATGACTGGCAAAAAGAGAAGGCACTTTTCCTCTCTGTCATCTCCAAGACCAAGAACCTGGGTTATTAAATGCAGTATAATTTATGTTCTTAGATATCACAGCAACAAATATTTTATTAGAAATGAAGGGGGTGGAGAGAAGAGTCTAAGGGGAAAACATGAGTTCAAAATGCAAAATGTGTTTAGTCAACCCCATCACACACCTTTTCAAAGCAACTAAAATGTGTCGCCATACACTAAGACTCAACAACAGGACTGTTTTAAGATCATCTAAGCCATGATCACTAATACTTTTGAAGGCCCCATCTCAACAGCCAAATAAACATATTAAGTTGTACCCATATGTCACATTAAAGTTTCTTTGCAATAGAAAAATATGAGGGGATTTTTAACATTTTCCATTTGAATTCATTGGGCTTTGAGAAGCTCATTTATGATTGACTATAATCTCAACAATCATCGGGCATACTTGGGAATTCCTGAGAAATCAGAAAATCCAACTTACAAATTAATCTCAAATTTAATAACATTTGATGAATACTAAATGTAACAACTTATGGAGCTGACAGAGGCTACCTTTAATAAACACTGAATGAAACACATACTCATTTCAATTCTGCAATTTTATGTTTGTAATTTGGAGTCAACGCATGTTTTTCAAGTCTTGTACATTTTTACAGACCCCTGAAAAACTCTGGGGCCGAGACTGGTAGCTGCTAAGTTCTGGCCAACAGAATGTGAAAGGAAGTGATGAGTGCCATTTCCGGGTTTGGCCCACACAAAACTCCTAAGCATTTTTCTGCATGTTCTCTTCCCCTTCTGAGTGGCTAGAAGGGAGATAACCTCAGGTGACCTTACAAGCAATGTACTGAAGATGGCAGAACCTCCTCCAGCCTGCATCATTTAAATGAACACATGCAGGAAGCCATCCCACCAAGCCATTTCCCTACTCATTACTGTTACATCAGCAATAGAAATACCTCAGCAAGAAATACATTTTTATTATGTCCAAGCCATTATATAGTATTTTGATATGATTTTTGTTACAGCGGTAACCTACCTTAACTAATATAAATCCGCAAGGCTAGACACAATGCCTAAACGTCCCGTAGATAAATGACCCTGTTTAATGATTTACACCTTCATCTTTTTTATTTGTGCAATTACTAATTCCTAATAAAAATAATAACTAACACTGTATAGCAGTTACCATGTATTTCGTTTGGTTCTAAATGCTTTATGTAAATTAACTCATCTGACCTTCATAACAACCCTCCTTGTACTTACTATAATTATCCTTACTTGACAGATAATGATACAGGTCAAAAGAAATTAAGTAATCTGCCCAAGGTTACACAACTAGTAAGTAGCAGAGCCAGGACTCAAGGCCAAGTAGTATATGGAAGCGGCATCTATGCTTTTAGTCAGAATGCTATAAACATGGAGAAAGATGTAAAAACTTGAATTCCAAAGTAGCTTGATTTTCTTCTCTCTCTTGCACAAGAAGGCAAGATAAATGGGCCAACAGAATATTCAATACTACTCCTCCATGTTTGTCCCATACATGTTCATTTTTAACCTTCAAGAGGACTTCAGATAACTCAGGACAGTTATGATTTGCTCTGTCTAAATCCTGACTTTAAAAAGCCATCCGCTGCATATGTGAGTAGATGGATCCAAAAGTCAGTGGAATTATATACTCACTGGCATGAAAATGCAAGTATCTCTGGAAGCAGCTAATAAGTAAATCTGTACTCTTCCAAAGAAGCAAGGATTAACTTCATTGTGGGTTAAATTAGCTGAACATCAGAAAAGGACATCCAAAATAAACAGTCACGTGCTGGTGGTAGCCAGGGGTGATGTGACCGAAGACACACTTGACGAGGAATTCCAAATGTGGTCATGAACATTTTCCTGATTCAAAGTAAACAGAGAAATAAGGCAAGTTTTGACATGGACAAGCCATCTGAGATCATAAAAAAGCAGCAGCCTCACCAACAGGCCACAAGTCTAGATTAAATGTGTATTTCAGATGACTCATGAACCACCCGCAATATGACTCTGTACTCATGAGCCCAACAGAGGCCATTTCTCCACTTACGAAGCTGCCTGTCCATTCCACCAACGTTCTGCTGCACAGATTTGCCCCTTTGTGCAACAACCAGAGAATTTAAAAGAAGTATAAGATCCCCTTGGTACCAACTACTAGGATAAGACATAACTATCTAACTTCTACCTCATAGGAAGCCACAACCCCACTTCCCAGAACTGTCTCCCTAAAGGCAGAATTGACCAGCAGCCATGATGCTGAGTCAAGCGACATTTACCTATTCCTGTGCCCAGTACTGCACTAGAAATGTTAATATTTATTATCTCTTCTAACTGCAAAGAATTTGAAACCAGAGCTCTACCTGGCAGCTAACAGAGAAGACAGGCAGACATGGAAATGGCCAAAATTCATGCAGCTGCTTTTGTGAGTAACCAAGTGAAGGACCCAAGGATGTCAGGTACTTAGATCATTTTAGAAAAGACATGAAATTGGCTCTGACACTGCAAGTGTGGAAGGAAATCCCAAATGTCAGAGACATTAATCAGTCACTGAACATCTACCTAAATACTGTACTATGTGCCTAGGGCTGTGCCGGCTATTGGGGCTGACAGAAAAAGCAGCTAACATCTCATCACAGCAGCTAATAACAGCTAACATCAGTGCGCACTTACTATGTGTCAGGCACTATACTAAGTGCCTTAGCCTGTGTTAACACTTTTGAACCTCAAATCAACCCCATGAACAATCCGGCAAGAATTTCCAGACACAGGAGGAAAACATTGATACATGTCTTATTACAGTAGAAAGTCAAAACTTGAATATGAAACTATTATTTTTGGATGATTTCTAGGGATTCTTTACATCCTTTAGGCTACTAAACAATTTATCCCTTAATTGTTACTAAATTGTTCAAAATATCCTCAGAACCTGACTTGTAAATATTATAAAACCTAACCTGTAAATGGAGTATGTTGAATGCCACCACATCACAATAACCACAAAGAAACTATTTTCTTTGATGCAACATTAAAATTGAGGAGTCTCATGGGTTTAATAATGGCATCTTTAAAAGAGGCACCTTTTCCTGTTTAAAAAAAAAATCCATAAAGTGAGCCTTATTAGAAAGTAGCAGGAAAAAAAAAAAAAAAGGAAAGTGAGAATACAGCATTTTAATAAGGAGTTTCACAGCAAAAAATTCAGCATGAACTCTACTGCTACTGAGAAGAAAGTAATTCTAAACAGTGTCAAAATTAGTCTTCATTTTTACTAAGAACAAAAGAGTTCCCATCTTTGAGGTCAGATTAAGGTAAGAGACAGGCTGGATTGAGCCATCCATCAGGTAAAATAAATGCTTCTGGACAGTGCCTAGACTAAACAGGGCCAAGAATTCCTAAGAAAAACACCGCTTGTAACAGTGGAGGTCAGCACAGAGGCCTGACCCAGCGGGGAGATGCCCTGTAGCTGTAGGTCTGGGGAAGGCTACCCTGCAAATTCTCATCAGACGCCTAATCAATATCACGCCTTAGGACCTGAACTGCTACTCTAAAATCAATATTACCTTTATTTTAAGTAGCAGGAGGAACAATGAGATGATCTTGTTCCTTATAAGTCTGTCATGGAAAATCTGGTTCATGGTGTGTGTCATCTTCTGTTTTTGCCTGGGAGGAACGCTTTTGTGGGGCTTGGAGACAGTCTGGTACTGAAACTCAGAGACAGGAAAGGTGAAGGGGTAACACTAACTCAGGAAAGCTGGGTCCTAAAGATTCCTTACAACCTAAGGAAGAACAAGGATTCACGAGGAGAGGAGTTCCCAGGCTTAAACCCATCGGCTCTACGCTGATGACTCAGAATTTCTCTCTCCAGCCCCGACCTCCAGATTCTCCCTGCGCCACAGCCTAAATGACGGCCCCAGATATGTGAACGTCCAAAGGAGAACACCTGATTTCACACCCACGGCTGCTTCTTCCTCAGTCTTCTGATCTCAGTAAATGGTCACAATGCAATCCATCAAGCTCAAAACGTGGAATTTATCCCTGATTCCTCTTTTCTTTCAAAACCCTTTCAAACCCTGTCAGCTTTGCCTCTGAAATATATTCTAAATCCTTCCCCCTTCTCTCCACCTCCATAATCACCACCTGGGCCAAGCTATCAGCTTAGCTCTCCCCCTGATTTCTCTTCCTAATTCTACCCTGGCCCTCCACTATTCCCCACACAGCAGCCAGAGTGATCTTGACAAAATGCAGATCAGATCCCACCACACCACACACATACATACACATACACATACACACACGCGCGCGCGCACACAACCTTCCTCTTCAAACCCTCCAGTGGGCTCCCATCAGGTTTCTCATTAAACCCAAATCTTTACCATGGCCTAGAGGCCCTAAAGTGATCTGGCCTCATTCCTTCCCTCTTTTATCTCTTTCTCCTTAACGTCTGGCCACTGAGCATCTGAGTTCCTCCTATGTGCCGTGCCCCTGTGGCTGGAATGAACACCCTCCTTATCCTTCAGATCTCACATCAAAAGCCAACCTCAGACCACTCTCTCCACAGCAGGTCCCTTCCCTCAGTCACTGTACCATACTGTTTATCTAGTAAACATGGCCTTATTCACTATCATCTTAAATATTGTTTAGTGCCTTTCTTCCTCTAATAGAATGTTAACCTCCATCAGAGGAGGGACTTTGGTCTGTTTGTCACCACTGAATTCCCAGAGTACAGTATAGCACTGAGCATATATGGTCAGAGATAGAATTTAAGAACAGGTAAACCTTTGACGTGCCCTATACATGCCCTATAGAAATATCATACATTTCTAACATTTTGCACGTGAAAAGAGTGAGATGTTCAAGAAGACGCATAAAGAAATCAATTCTCAACTGTGCATATGCTCTCTAGACCAATTTTGAGCAGCAAATATGACAGTGGAAGTTCAGAAGACGTCTCAAATTGCCAATATCATATTTGCCTCTACAGATCAGTGAATTCAATCCTTCCTTTCCCTATCTGTCCATCACAACACAAAACACACACACACACACACACACACACACACACACACACATCTCACCAATCTCACGTAGTTCTCCCTCCACCAATCAAGAACTTCTAAACGTCTCACTTCCTCACTTCCGAGACAAAACCTTTTGGGTCTAACTGAAGAAGAAAGGAAAAGAAGCTAATGTTTATGGAGTATAACCCACATACCAAGTATTGTGCTGAATGCTTAGAAGCTTTTTCACTGGGACGTAAATTATCATTACCCCACTTTCAGAGATGAGAAAACTGAGTCAGGCCCATGATTTGCCAGAAGACAAATAAGTGGCAGAGGCAGGATTTAAATCCACATCATTCAAACCCTACCATCCCAATTCTTGCCAAGTCATCATTTTAGCAACAAAAATAATAAGCATACCAATATTATCTTACTTCTACTGTTTCAATTTGGGGATTAATACATCCTTGCACAAATAGGTCCATACCACATTTCACTGATAATGGATCCTTAGACCATAAACTTCTTTGTATGCAATGGAATCCCGCATTATAAATAGAAAACGCCTTTAAAAGTTCCCTTACTTATAATCTATGGACAAAATATTACAATTGTAGGCTTCCCTGGTGGCGCAGTGGTTGAGAGTCCGCCTGCCGATGCAGGGGACACGGGTTCGTGCTCCAGTCCGGGAAGATCCCACATGCCGCGGAGCGGCTGGGCCCGTGAGCCATGGCCGCTGAGCCTGCGCGTCCGGAGCCTGTGCTCCGCAGCGGGAGAGGCCACAGCAGTGAGAGGCCCGCGTACCACAAAAAAAAAAAAAAAAAAAAAAACATATTACAATTGTAAAGGAAAGTTTCACCAAATTTCCCTTCCAACATTATTACTTTGACTTTACAAGTGACAGAAATTTGTCAGTTTAGGACAATGTGATCACAGGGACAAATAATTTTGTTTAGCATAACTCATCTCAAACATCCAGAGAGCTCATGACAGATACCAAAGTCAGATGATCCCCTTGAAAGGCCAATGTCTGTGTCCGTGGTCAATCTGAGCTTCCTTATTAATACATGATTCGATTCTAATACTGCTAAAAAGCAAAAGCAAAAACACTACATTAAAATAGCTCCCAGATACAATCTGCGGGTTTTTTTTTTACATATACCATGCGTAAAATTAAATTTAATAAATCAAATTATTTCTTGTCAACATTTATTCATCATCAACAATAAATATTTTCAATAATACTACATAATACCACAAAATCTAAAAAGGTTTATCACTATAAGAAAAATTTACATGCAAAGTACTGGCAGAGTGGCAAAACAAATTGGCCTGGCATGTTCACTTTAGCCCTTTTCTATACTGGAACTTATTCGAAATTCTCTAAATATATCAGCTCAGATAAATATCTCCCAAACCTTTACTAAGTAATCCATATACTGCTGCCATTATATTAACTTTCTCTGTGGATCATTGTTAAATAAATGCAACACAGGCCTATTTAAAATAGCATTGTATTAAAAATAGATAAATCACATATGTTGTTTGAAAATAACGTATTAGGCTATTTGGTTCTTTGCTATTCAAGTCTCTATTTTTACAGATAATAAAATGAGGGCTTTTAAGGCAAGTTTAATAATGAGATATTGATTAAATTAAAACCTTGAACTTGTGATGGCAAGAAACCATGACTTTAAATGGTCATGAATAGGGCTTCCCTGGTGGCGCAGTGGTTGAGAGTCCGCCTGCCGATGCAGGGGACGCGGGTTCGTGCCCCGGTCCGGGAAGATCCCGCGTGCCGCGGAGCGGCTGGGCCCGTGAGCCGTGGCCGCTGGGCCTGCGCGTCCGGAGCCTGTGCTCTGCAACGGGAGAGGCCACAGCAGTGAGAGGCCCGCGAACCGCAAAAAAATAAAATAAAATAAAATAAATGGTCATGAATATATATATACTTAAAGAATATATAAATGTATAACTGAATCACTTTGCTATACAGCAGAAATTAACACAACATTGTAAATCAACTATACTTCAAATTTTTTTTTAAAAAAGAAACCATGACTTTTTAGTCTCTTTTAAGGACTGATTAAAACTTGGCTTTTTGTAAGGTTACTGTCTACAAAAGGAGACTTGCTCTGGTGAAAAGCTACTGCAAACCACAAAATATCACCAAATCAACAACTCTTCTTTCCCTTCATTTTCTTTTTCCTTTCTTCCTTTCTCTCTCTCTCTTTTTTCTTTCTGTTTTGCTTTTAAGATCATAGAGTGGTGAGTTGTTTGGCATCAGGTTCAACCCCAAATGACAAAAACCCACCCACTCTCTTTCCCACCCTAGCATGCTCTCTGGGTATAAATATTTCATGGTATTACCATGATTCACTCAATGCTTATATTGTCTAATCAAGCCTCTATTTCTGTCTGTTAGATACTCTGGAGGATAGAGTTTTTGCATGTCTGCTGCTCAGCCACCTAAAGCCCTTGCTTCTCAAAGGTTCTTCAAAGTTCAGTAATTTATTAAACACTGTGCTGGGGTTGGTAAGCACTCACAGAAATGCATAACTACAGAATATGTGGAACTATTAAAGAGTTTCCTTAATAAAAAAGGTGACTTTAGAGAAAATGACAGAATTGTTACTTATACTAGAGGGGCATACTCTCAACAACTGAAGCTATCCGAGGCTGAGAGGCATGAGCTAAGATGAACGCAAGTACCTGGTTACAGGTAACAGTCACTAAGCAAACGCACTGTGAAATAGAAGTCTAAAATCAGAACTCAAGTCCCAGATTTCCCCTTTTTCAGTATAATGACTGGTCAGGTCTCCAGTTCTCCTCTTTCTAAATACAACTGAAAATTTGCAATTTCAGTGAAATACTTTTGAAGCTGTAAGCCAATGATATTTTTAACTGAATGATATTACTCCCAAAGTCTACTCACTATGCTTATTCCTTCCTATTGACCTCTGAGCAATAGGTTGAGAGGACACTGCAACAGAATCACATAAAACACATACAGAAGCAAAGTAATAAAAAAAAAATTGAGTATATATTTTGACCAGCAAGTACTGAATTCAAATTCATCAGGAGCCATAGGGAATACATAAGCAGACTGCAACATCATTGTATGTTCACAGGCTACAAAACCTAGTTAGGTGACAATGCATAGAGCGAGACCCAAAACAGAATGAAATTCATTGCTAAATTGAGCGGGAGTCTTCGAGGGCCACGGTAGGTAGACCCAAGCCAATCTGAGCAACGGTAGTCAAGGAAGAAACTATTTTCTACTTATTACATTTTGTTTTCTTAATTTGATTTTCAAATAAACCTTAGGAAAAGAAACTCTGATACCCAGATGAATGATTAACACAACAAATTAACTTCCGGTTAAACATGGCAGATACAAAACATGCTCTTAGTCCCTCCCAAAATGTCACGAAAATGCCTGTAAAGAAATCAAAACAAAATAAGCCAAAAAACAAAAACAAAACAACAACACAAATCTTCAAGGACAAAGCGAATGAGAGAAAAGATAAGCAGATAAAAGATGTCAGCCCCACATTTTGGAAGATGAAAGGGGAGTGTTAAACTAATGTAATAGAACAGGAAAAGTTGAAGCCTACTGGCAGGGCAGGGGTTGAGGAAGAAAAGGGGAAGATGAATAAGGGTGGAGCTGATTCATTCCACCATCTCCAGAAAGGCTCAGGAATTACAGCAACCAGGTACCTCTGATGGCAGGTGCATTTCGGAAGTGGAGCTGAAAACAGGAAACCTGGTTAGAAGTCTATGAACAGAAATTAGACAGCATGTCCTTTCTCTGAATCCCAATCATCAGGTAGCCAGCACACAGCCCTGACCAAGCAAAAGATGGTTTACTGTCTGAAAGCAGTTGGCACAGGGAGTTCTGGAGTTTAAGTACCCAGCCCAGCTGAGGGCATAAGTAAGAGCTGCATGTCAGCTCTTAGGGGCTTCTCTTCTTCTCTGGGTACCTGTAACTTCATGAAGAAGGGCCTTGCTAGGGTCATTTTTCAGCTCTTGGGCTGGATACTCAGTGGGCTTTTTTAATTTCAAAATTCACATCTTATAGATCAAGAAAACTACCTTGTATTATTTCTTTGATAATTTCTTCCCTTCTGATATTTTTGGTTCTTACTCTACAACCCATATAATCAGATATTGGACCACTTGGACTGACCCTAATTTTGTATCTTTCCTCTCTAATCTTCCATTGCATTGTTCTACTTTATTTTCTAATCCTATTGAAATTTTAACTTTTGCTATCATATTTTTAATTGGGTCTCTAAAGGCTCTCCCCCCACTTTTTAACATTTTACAATGGAAAATTTCAAGCACACAAAAATAGAATTACATAATAAGCCCTCATGTACTTATTACACAGCTCCAACAATTATCAACATTTTGCTAATCTTAACTTCTCTATTCCTTTACCCTACCTTTCCTTCTGAATTACCTCAAAGCAAACCTCAGGCATCATAATTCAATTGTAATTCTTCGGTATGTATCTCTAATACATAAGGACAACCTTTTTTAAAAAATATAATCACGATACACTATCACAACTAACAAACTTAACAATATGAATGCTCCTTTTTATTAATATCCTATTCCTGTTTCATATATGTAGCATCTTTCCTCATCTCTTTAAAAATATTAATCATCATTTGTTTCGAAGTTTTGTATTCTGTTCTCCACACTGGCCTATTTCTCCGGGTTCCCTTCCTTCTGTTGTTTGCTTTGTGTTGTCATTCTCTTTGGAGGCATTCCACACACAGTGGTGTTTCGTGATCCTTGCCTATCCATTCATAATTTCAAGTGAGGCAAACCAAATGGGATTGAAAGCACTGTGTGCAGAAAATGAGTTTGTCAACTGGTGGACGCTGTTGTAGAGTTATATGACAGAAACCTGGTCTTTTCTTTAGATATCCCCAAATGTCAACCTACATATTTTTCTCTGGGCTGGTCAACTTCCTTGAAAAGGAATCCTCACATCTCCTTCTCTGGTGACATCAATTATATAATCTCTCTAAATAACAGAGACCACAAAGGGCAGACCCTCATTTGCTTCCAGTCTGAGGAAGTAAATATGGTATATTTGGACCATATGGTTTGAAATTTCAATTAGTAGACTGCTCTTTAAAATAAAGAGCTTTCAAATAAAAATCCACATTTTCAACTTCCTTCGAAAAATCAGAGTATCTGCAAACATTGGGCCCACACTCACACACTGAAGCTAAGTTGCAGCTGGCCCCTGTAGGTGGTATATGTACTTCTTACTTTAGCACTGGCACCGCCAGGCCCTGTTGTCCCTCCTAGGTAGGTAAAGTGTAAGCTTCCTGCTATAATGAGACGTCACTGCATAAAAGGAAAATACATCTGTAAAATATACTTTGCTTTATTTTATTCTGGGATATCCTGGAAAAGAGCTGACTGAATAATCCAGCCAATGGAACAACAGTAAAATAAGACCAAACAGACCCCAGCACTCGGCAACAATGGAAAAGTGAAACCCTGTATCAAAATAAACCTCCCTCCAAAATCTGAGTCCCCTCACCACAAGCAGAATCAGCTCTTCTCAAAGGGCCATATGCCCAAGTGCAGAACTTCAGCTGAGAGACAGACAGACAGACACAGAGAGACAGAGACAGAGAGAGAAGGGAGGGGGAGAGAGAAAGGGAGGGAGAAGAGAAGAGAGAAAGAAAAAAAAGGAAGGGAAAGAGAGGAAACGGAAGAGAGAGAGAGGCATGAGAGAAAGGAGCAGAGGTTTGTCCTTTGCATTCTGATAGGGAAAGGAAATTCTCAAAAATGCTTTTCCTTCACCAAAGGGTAGGCAAGTCATGCTTTATAGGGGTAAAGACAGATCAAGTTTTGAATTCATAGACTTATAAAAGCCCTAAAGTCTCTTTTCTTAGATAACAGACTTGGTATTTTGTGTGTGTGTGTGTGTGTGTGTGTGTGTGTGTGTGTGTGTGGAGAGAGAGAGAGAGAGAGAGAGAATATGTCATACTATATATGAATTTATATTTTTTCCATAATATATATATATATGAATGACATGACCAAGATTAGCAAACACATAAGGAAAATTCCTAGAAGTTTCCGAAGACAGTTTAGACATGTTCAAGTGACTTTTTAAAACACAAAATGATAGGCCATTAAAAATATCCAGTGCCGTTTTTTTAACTGGTTGGAAAACAGGTTTTGCTCTGTTTCTGAGTTAAAAGTCATCTCCGTGACTCCTGGCTATATACCTATTAGCTAAAAACAACAATGCTACAAAACTGGCTTTTGGATTAACAGCCCTGTCATTTATCCTTTAAATATTTATCTCCTTTGGTCACAATTTTATTATAGTTAAACAGCAACTAGTGTGGGACCACAAGCATTCAGATGCCCTGAGTACACAAAGAGCACACTATTCTGTTTTCCAGCTGAATGGACTTTTACTTGTGTGAACAAAAGACACGACTCTGCTATTCTTCAAATGAAAAGGAAAGAAACAGCAAGGAAAAACATGGCACAGAAAACCTCTCTCTTGGTTCACGTTACAAATGCTAATAAGAACAACTGAACCAAACAGCTGTATTTTTCGCCTCCAAAAGTTTAAAAAATCATGAAAAGCAATTACACATCTCAGCATCTATTTTAAAAGGGTGTGTTAATAATAATTTGCAATGCACAATAGCTAATATAGTACATGTTATCTAATATAGATCATATTAGAGAAGGGATGGCTACATGCAAATATTATGGCCTAAAACCAATGAGTCAGGCAAAATATAAACAGCGGTATCCAGCAAAGGAACTGAAAGCATTGAATAGACTTGACACTGCAACCTAAAATTTTAAAAAGCTCCCCAAGTCCATAAGAAAGCAGATGAAGTTACATCCCTAAGGCCCTCCAATAATCTAAAAAAGGAAGTTGCTGCTGCTTCGACACTGGAAGGCAGTGAGGACTCCCTGACCTGACTCTTACAGAAGGCCATTAAGATCAGCCCCAGTTAACACTTTCCTAAATGAGTTACATTCTCTTCCAGTCTTTGTGCTACCCTATCTCTCATATATCTTTCATACTCATATATCTCTCAGGTCTTTAGTTCTTAAATAAATTAATGCATTATCACTGTCACAGGTTGTTTTAATTTGTAGTAGTTGAAAGAAGGAAGAGTTAAGGATCTGTTTGAATTTTGACATTAATATTCAGGATGACAGAAGGAAATCTACAGGCTTGGGATTTCTCTTCCTCTTCTGCAATGTGCAGAAATCGTGTATAATCTAGGATTAGGTTTGGCTGCAAGTGACAGAAAATCCAAACTGGCAGTGGCTTCACCAGGCTGGTATGGTGGTTCTCATGCTGTCCTCAGAGACTCAAGCCCCTTCCAGCTCACCACCTTAAGGACTGGCCCTCACTCTCAAGATCCAAGTGCAGCATTTACATTCCAAGCAGCAGGATTAAAAAAGGGCCTCAGAAGAAAAGGGCAAAGGGCACACACCAGCTTTCTCTGAAGGAAACATCCCAGAAACGACCACAGGCTACATCCTCTTAGTCAGTAGCCACACCGAGCTGCAGGGGAGGCTGGGAAATGCAGTCTGTATTCCGGGCAGCCAACTGTCCTGAAAAGTCCATGACAGAAGAAGGCAAGAAGGGATTTGGGAGTTAATTTGCAGTGACTACCACAAAGAGATTTCCTAGTTTTATAAAACTAGAGATAGTTGATAATGTCAAGCAAAAAAATCTTCTTCAGAATAAACTTGCAAATGCTCCAAACAGAAGAGCCACTGAGATATACAGACCTGAAAACAGAGCCCTATCTCAATGATCTGGATCAGACAGCTGAATATTCTCATGTTCCTCTCCCCACCCCCACCCCAGGAGTGAGTGTCCAGTTCCCGTGACTCCCACAGACCTGGAAGCTTATCCCCTGGGTCATGTCAACTGTCCAAGTACTTCAGCCTTGCAGCCCAATCACCTCCCATCATTAAGAAAGAGAGGCCTTTCACATCCAAGGGGCAAATCTCACACAAATGACATGTGGCTGATGCCCAAAGGTGACAGGGATGAGAGCAGGATAAATAAAGAATAATGTAGAAGTCAGTTGGGGCAGCCTTTCATTATAGCCCTTTCAAGAGCTATTAATCTTGGTCATAGTCAGTCGGCTAAAAATAACTACTTCTTCTAAAACATGCTGTACACACCAACTAGCAGCCGTAACTAAGGTCAGCCCTTTTAACTTAGGAAAGATGTGGCTTCTGGCTTGCCTCTAGCCATCTGAAATGGTGTCTGCACAACTGTTCCAGCCCAACTTCATCTTCAGTCTCATCTAACAATAATATCAAAAGGAAAAACCACTATCAGCAATATATCGTCAGACTACCGGTAAGTTGTAGAGGCACCTGGAAGAATAAAGACTATTAGGAAGTTCCCTGGTGGTCCAGTGGGTAAGACTCCCAATGCAGGGGGCCCGGGTTTGATCCCTGGTCGGGGAACTAGATCCCTCGTGCATGCCCCAACTACGAGTCTGCATGCTTCAATGAAGATCCCACGTGCCACAACTAAGACCCGGTGCACCCATAATTAATTAATTAATTTTGAAAGATAAATATTAGAAATATTTTACAAGAAGATTTGTTACTTCCTTTGATTATAATGAAGGTAAATAAAATTTTAAATAATTAAACATCATTTTTTTCCAAAGTCTTTCATTGCTGAGGTATTTGAACAGAGTGCCATTTGTCTTAATTCATCCAAGCTCTGGATCTGGAATTCTATACTACAGATTCAGCTCTGTAATTAAGCAGCTTCGTAATCTTGAAGAAGCCAACAAACGCTCTGGGCTTTATTGGGCCTCAGCTGTACTATGGGGAAGTTTGACTCAAAAAAGCCATGTGGTTCTTTAGAGACTCAACAGTACATATAGATGGGTTTGTATAAACCCATAAGTGATATCACTTAATAATAATACAATAATAATAATCTATCTAAACATCAAATTCATCAATAGGACCTACCTGAAAGAGGGATTATAAGAGGATTCACAGCGGGGTTTCTTTATGTCATGGACACTTCCAACCTCAGTTCACTAACAATATAAATATGATATAAAAAATAAATGAAGACATCGGTGGCATAAGGGAAGGTGCCCTGTCATGCAAACAGATAAACCACAGCAAGAGCAGCCTCTAGCTGTGGGTCAGTAGGCAGCAAGCAGCAGGAACACGAAGAAAGTGGAGTATCTCTTAAATGAAACCATAGCAGCCAGATTGCCTACAGTTAGAAGGAAACCCAACATGGAAAGCCTAGCTTTACATGAGAGCAGAAAGCTTCTGATATAGGGAGACGGGGCACTGCTTCTACAATGCCACATTTCCCAGCTGAGGAAATGGTGAGATTGAGCCCAATGTGCTCTCTTTCAAAGAGACATCTAAATTATAGTCGTGGGCACTGTATCAAATACACTGTGAACGGAAACTGCTCACCTCTCAAGATGGCAGTCTTACCTAGTACGTGTGGGGCTCACTGGAGGATTTACAGTGATTGGGAAAGATAAGAACCCAAGTGGCACCAAATAATAAAAGCAGGAGTTACAGCCAAATTATGGGACCTCCTAAGACCAGGAAAAATCCCAGCAAATATTTTGTAAATTACATGAAGTTAGTATTATAAAGCATGCACACAGATGTAAAACTTGGAAGAATTTTTTCAATTATACCAAAAACCAAAAAGTGTTAAGTTCCTAGAGGAGGATCTATAAATCTTATAACATTTTCATACTCTATTCATCCTTACTGGGCTTCATCAAATAAATGCCTACATTAAAAAAAAACAAAAAAAACCCCTGCAGATAGGTTTTCAAACTCCCAATGAAGGATGCTTTAAAAAAAAAAAGTTATATCTGACTGCATGAATTTTCCTTGCAAACTCTTTATACCTTGGGGGAACTTGGTTTACTTTTATTATAACTGTAAACTTCATTTATCATTTCACAGGAGACATTAAAATAATTAGGGGCAACCTGATATTGTCCCTTGTAAGCCACATTCCTGCCCTGCAGATACACTGCCACCACACAGCTGGGTTAGAAGGTGGTGTTAAAATTACTGTGGAACCACATAATTGCTCCATCATTAGTGGCTGAGGGGTAGGGTTGTGGGGGGGCAGGAATGAGTCTTAAAACAAATTATTCCACATGGATTGAAAAGGGATGGGCACAAACAGATACAAGGCTGGTTGCTGAGCCACAGTATAGAAATCAACTTTCCACAAAGTTTTTTGACAATATTTGAACACTACCCTCTTGAGTTACAATTCCTAGAATCGAAACTGATTTCTATTCAAATCCCCTTTGACCCAGCTCTTCTACTTACATGCCTATATGGATATACCACATTTTGTTTATTCATCAGCTGACAGACATTTGTGTTGTTTCTACTTTTTGGTGATTATGAATACTGCTACTATGGGGGCGGGGGGAAGTGTATAAAAAAAAGTCTAACCCTGCAAAAGTCTGTCTCTCTCTTATTACTTGGACATCCAAATTTTCCCTCCTAAAGAAGTAACTGTTGTTGAATCTTTCCAGAGATATTCTACCTTTATGTAAGCATTTTATGCAAAGAGTAACAAGTATTCTGCACCTTGTTTTTTTAATTTAAATATCTTGAAGATTGTTTCATATTGGTACATATAGAACTGTTTCTTCTCAATGGTACTAGAGTAGTTCATCGGCTACATCTTCCTTAATATTATTAACGTGTCCCCTACAAATGGACATTTGGATTGTTTTCTTACGTTTTACCGCTACAAATAATGCCACAATGAATATTCTTGTTCATATGTCTTTGTACACATGTGCCAGTAAAGAAAGTGGAATAAATTCAGGTAAGTAGAATAGCTGGGTCAAAGGGGATTTGAGTATAAATCAATCTTGTTTCTAGGAGATTTTAATTCAAGAAGGTAAAATACAAGAGTCAAACCCTGACTGTTGCTTGAATAAGAGGGTGTATAATCAGCAGCATTACTAGAAAATGAGCAATCGGCTGCATAATAATTTTGTTAATATCTTTAGTGAGATATAATTCACATAACATAAAATTCACCCATTTAGAATGTACGATTCAATGGTTCTTAGTATATGCACAGATTTTGAAACAATCATCACGATCTAAATTTAGAACTTTGTCATCATACCAAGAAGAAACCCCGTACCCATTAGCAGTCACCCACAAGTCCCATCTCACCCCATTCCTAGCCCTAGGCAATCGCTAATCTTTCTGTTCTTTACAGAGTTGCCCACTGTAGTCATCTTATATAAATAGAATCACATAATATGTAGTTTTTTGTGTTTAGCTTTCACTTAGCGTAATGCTTTCAAGGTTCATTGATGCTGTGCTATGTATCAGTACCTCATTCCTTCATGTTGCAGAATAATATTCTATCATAGAGCTACACAACACTTTGTTTATCCAATCAGTTGATGGTCATTTGGGGTTGCTTCTATTTTTTGGCCATTATGAATAATGCTACTATGAGCATTTGTAAGTTTTTAGGTGGACATATGTTTTCATTTCTTGTAGGTATGTATCCATGAGTGAGCAAATGAGTGAATGAGTGAGTGAACCGATAGAAAGTTGCATAAAAAAAATTTTTTTTAATGTGAATGTTGCCCAGGAAAGAAAACAAAACATTGACACCTGATAGATTAACAAGAAGACTCTAGGGCTTCCCTGGTGGCGCAGTGGTTGGGAGTCCACCTGCCGATGCAGGGGACACAGGTTCGTGCCCCGGTCCGGGAGGATCCCACGTGCCACAGAGCGGCTGGGCCCGTGGGCCATGGCCACTGAGCCTGCGCGTCCGGAGCCTGTGCTCCGCAATGGGAGAGGCCACAGCAGTGAGAGGTCCGCGTACCGCAAACACACACACACACACACACACACACACACACACACACAAGAAGACTCTAACAGTACTTTGATGACAGAGTAGATATCAGTAACTTTAAAATGACATTCTAAATAAGATGGCATTTATTTGAAAATGAATATGAAAATTAAATAAATGTCCATACATATTAGGTTTAAACAAATCCAGAAATGTCACCAGCCAAGTGAACAGAGGAGGTAAAGTTCTATTCCTTCAGATCTACGACCTTCCATGATTTCTTCTCGGTTCTTATCCTCTGAAATGTCTTAACTCCCATGTTCTGTGTACAATTCAATAAAGTAAACTTGTTCTGAGCTTGTACTATGTTCTATGCACCCTGCTAGGCCGAAAGACACAAAGATTAATAAAACCCTTGAGTTTCCATGCTCTAGGAACTCACATTTTTTTAATGTGTGACACTTTTTTGTATGCAGAGATTTTAAGGGTATCAACCAAGGAGTGCAAACTTTTTCCATAAAGGGCCTGACAGTAAATATTTTAGGCCTTGTGGGCCACATATGGCCCCTACTGAATATTCTCATTTTTCTTTTTTTTTCCTTTACAATCTTTTAAAAATGTGAAAACTATTCTTAGCTCAAGAGTCAGGCCCTAGTATAAACTATAAGCAAAGAGAAAAATTACAGGTTCACTATCTTACCAATTAAACATGCTAGATACAATTTAAAATTCATTACTGTAAGTTATAATAGCCTCAACTCAACTCTGGCTCCTCTCACTAATTATCCTTTTATTTCCACGACTCTCTTTATACCAGTATTTTTTCTCCCACAGATGCCTTGGTAAGTGATGAAATAAACTCTTTTCCTGTCCCTAAATTAGGTCTACCCTTCAATTCCCAACTGAAACTACATTTGGCAAAAGTAACTAAAACCTTGAATACCAGGCCCTAGGTAACACACACATACATACACATGTACACACACATCTCTTCCTGTACTAATCCCTCTGTGTTAGTGAAAATGGTCTAGGCTACACTGTGAGTAAACTCCCCAATCTAAGGGACTTAATACATAACAGTCTTTCTTGGTCAAGTTCCCTGTCCCATATGGGCCAATGAGGGCTCGACTCCACACAGTCATTCATGGTCCGAGCCTAATGGAGATGCCACCATCTGGAACACAGAACCCCCAAGGTCATTGTAGCAGGGCAAGGGAAAACACACAAGTAGCACACCAGCCCTTAAATGTCTTGACAAGGAAATGATACTTATCACTTCCACTTCATTTCATTGGTCAAAACAAATCATATAATTCCACCTAACTGCAAGGAAGCTGGAAGTTGTGATCTTCCAGTGCCCTTACAAAGAAGAGCAAAAACTAGGCGTTGAATAGAAAAAGCTGAAGCAGATACAGGATGCCAAAGACAACTCACCAAGGCTGGGTGTGACTCGCTGATCTCACGCTATACATTATGCAGTATGATTGCTGAGGTACAGTATATAGACTACTCAGGCATAAATCAATCCCCATTCACCATCCTCAGACTCTGCAGTCTAGTAAACCCAGGTCATACCACATTCCGGACTTCAGTGCAGCAGAAATGAACAAGGGTCACTTACCCAGTTGGCTCTGGGGTGATGTTATAGGGCATATCCCATAAGCAGTTCCAATATTAATCAAATTTTAGGCTCATCCAAAGCAATAAAACCTTTACACAACACCAGCAACACCAAATATGCATTGAAATGCATACCTGAGAACATGATGAGAAAATGGTCATTGATCATTTTGACAGAAAGACGCTGAGATCTTCCTACCAGGCCCCATGCCTCTCCCATATGCCCTATGTCCCCTTTGAGGACACATCACACAAAATCTACTTTACACACAATGCCATGCTCAGTATTTTGTATCGAGTAAGGTGCTTACTAAACACTTCTTTATTTGAATGAAATACTGAAGGAACTGAATCAATGAAATTATGGTGGAGCTGAATCCTGTTACTATTGCCTCTTTCATAGCAACATTTGAGAGCTAAAAGGCTGGGACAGAAAGAGCTGCCTGTTTGCCAGAAGAGTCAGAGCAGGTATGTGGAGTGGGTAGTCGAGTTGGACTTTGGCTCACAATGCCCCAAGGACACTGACAAATAGCCCAATAATAATCCATCTGGGTCTCAGAAGTCACTCCTTAGAGCTGCTCTATAAAAGCCAAAAGGAATTATTCATTAGCGAGTGTGAATACCACTGGATACCACCAGCAGATTGTGTTTGGCCTTGCTGAATTATTCATTAGCATTTGTGAGAAATGTACAACCCAAAGGGTGTTAAACCAATCCAGATTGTTCAGCAATGTTTGTTTTCCTTTAAAAATATTTTTTTAAAAAATCACCTCTAAGCTACAGTTCTTATATTTAAAACCAGTTATAAATCTGGCTAAACAAGTAGGAGAAGAGTAGAAAGTCAAGTAAGAAAGGGATCTCCGTGATCTTATTTAATATTCATCATTATAATGACAGGCAGTAGACTGAACCAATGTTTGTTTACCTGTCCATATTTTGCCTTTTTAGATGTTGTATGGTCAAAGACAGTAGGAGCTCTACAATGAGATTCCTATGTGGAGGGGGGAAAAAACTCCTTTGAGTCCTGTCACAGAGCAGATGCAAATTTAATTACTGTGCGTTAAGCTTTCCATCTTGTCTAGGTGTCCTTGGAAAGCAACTGTAAACAAGAAGCACTCGGGAATCAGGTGTCAGGGGCTCATTTGATCTGCTAGGAAATATGTCATAAATCCCTGGCAGGAAGTGAGTCGGGAAAGGGAACAAAGAGAGAGGACTGACAGTGTCGGGGGCAGATCTTGGGGGTGTGCCTGTTAGTGCTGGGAACAGCTCCCACACCCAGCTCCAACTTCCGGAGAAAGTGTTCCCTGCCTGACAAGACTCTCTCATCTCACATTTGTTATACATTTTCCTGTGGTCTGCAGAAATCACCAGCACAACTGGGGAGTCAAATGGAGAGGGACTATGCACAATTAAATTATTCAAGACTAAGGAAAACCTAGCATGAGCTGATTTTTTTTTAAGACAGTTGGACAACTCTGGAAATTAGTGTGGAATCTAAATTCAGGTAAAAGAGATCCTATCAGCCAGCAGTCTCAAAGAAAACCACAGGCCTAGCTGCATTCCCATCTTTTCAGTGTGCCCCTAATTGAGTAAGAAGAACGTTCCATCCTATGAAGCTCCGGGTCTGAACCTGAGCTGTCAAATGCCCAGCTGTTTCTATGATAATGGGTGCTGCATTTGTAGGCAAGTGATAGGAAGTGATCCCTGAGTGTACGCAATTTGTAATGCTGCAAAGAGCCTGTAGCCTTCCTGAAGGGAGCCCACATCCGGAGCTCGCCTCTACCAGACAACTGCAGAAAATGGATTTCTGCCCTCACAACCATGGTTCCAGGAGTGCTTTCTGCTGAATTATTCTATAGGAATTTTAAATTTTGGTGCTTAAGTCAAACTCTCCCCACCGCTATAATGAATTAACAACTTCCAAATGGAGGGGGAAAAAACCTTAAAGTAACGAAGCTCCATTAAACTTGGGGCAAATTAACCAATCTCTCTAAGCTTCACTGTCCTCATCTGTAAAATCAGGGGGAAGCTGCAACCATGTAGGACTCCTGTGAGGATCACAGAAGATAATATATGTAAGTGACAGCCAGTATTATCATATTAAAGAACAGGGAAATTAATATCAGTAATACGATTATTATTTGCCTAGTAACACAAGTATTCCCATGATATTAAAATTGTTCCTAAAATTCTCTGAAAACATGTTACAATTATTTTATTATCTAGATGAGCACAGAAGTTCTTCCCCCCCACACACTTTACTACTTTTATAAATGAGAAACAGATATCAAAGACTCAGATTCCAGAGAATTAATCTATTCACTAAATATCAGCCTGTGAGCAAGGAGAAACAGAAGTAGAGAGGAGAAAAAATCAAGCACCTGGGATGATCAGAATGCAGGTCCCATTCATTTCTTAATGTTCTTATTGTCTTATCTTCCTTACATCCATTTCGGGTTCCTTCAAAGAGTGTGGCAACAGAAGCGACAGAACCAAAAGGAGACACCTAGTGGCCAAGTGAGCTTCCATTCAGGCTACAGTTAAACAGCAAATAATGTCAAATAACTTTATAATCCAAGAAAACCTCTTTTTAGCATGTGATATGACAATTAAAAGCAAGAGAGGGACTTCCCTGGTGGTCCAGCAGTTAAGACTCCTCGCTCCCAGTGCAGGGGGCCCGGGTTCAACCACTGGTCAAGGAACTAGATCCCACATGCCGCAACTAAAAAAAAAAGATCCTGCATGCTGCAACTAAGACCCAGCGCAGCCAAATAAATAAATATTAAAAAAAAAAAGCAAGAGAGAAATGTTAAGTATAAAAGAAATATAATACTTTACGTATTAAATGAAGCTGCATTTTAACTCCTATATCAGCCTAACTAAAATCACTGCTTCCATAGATTGAGACGGAATCAGTCAAGGAAAGCAGACAGGTTTCTGGAGTTATACACACCTGGTTCAAATTCCAGCTCTGCCACCTACTCATTGAGCAATACTTTCTAACCTCTTCCACATCACGAAGCACGCAGAAAATTAGGATATTTGCAAAGCACACTGGAGTAACCAGAAGAGGCTGCTGGGGCCAGAGTTGAAAGTCCCCACCTACCCACTCCAAGAGCTAAGGGGACCATTATCTCCACAACCAATAATAACCCATTCAAGGCACACCAGTGGAATGTGCTCCTTAAACAATCTACTTAATATTATTTGGCCTTAGCTTCTTCATCTGTAAAATGGGACCAATAATACCCATTTAATATGAAGATTAAATCAGATAACATACATTAATATACATTAATAAAATGACTGGCACATACTAGGTACTCAATGTTTTCCTCTTTCTACGCTACTTCTTTCAGTGGCAGTGCACAAAGATCCTGTTATATCAACAAACTAACTCCCAAAACTATACTACATAATTTGTAAGGAGTAACAATAAACATAGCCAGTGTTTGAGGGCATATTATAAACCAGACAAGTGCTGGGTTGTTGCCTCACTGAACTCTTACAACCACCTTAGAAAGCAGGAATAGTAGATATCATCTTCTGCCCACCCAGTAACTATTATGACAATTTTTCTTGTTAACAAAATCCTGATTTTGACCTGGGCAACAACGGGCCCACCCAAAAAGCTTGCTTTCTCAGACTTCCTCACAGCTGGAGTAGCCATGTGGCATCATTCTAGTTGATGAAATTCAAGTCTACTACTGATTTTAATTTTTTATTTGATTTTTACCTAATTAAAAAAGCCCTTCTCCCCTCCCCTTCCAGCCTGGACCAATGCCTGATGGTCTACCCACCTTTAAATAAACCTCATGCAGAATGATGTGAGCATCCTCTAAGAAGGGCCTCAATAGTTCCTGCCTCCTGGTACTCACACCCTCATGCAGTTCTTCCCCTTGAGTGTTGCCTGGGCCTAGTGACTCACTTCTAACAAACAGAATACTACAGAAGTGATGGGGTATGATTTCCAAGATTAGGTTACAAAAAAGACTGTACCTTCGTGTGTGTGTGTGTGTGTGTGTGTGTGTGTGTGTGTGTGTGTGTGTGTGTGTGTGTCTCTTCTGTCCCTCTCTCTCAGAGACACTCGGGGGAAAGCTAACCACCATGTTGTAAGCTGCCCTATAGAGAGGTCCACGTGGCAAGGAACCAACACCTCCTCCAGCCAACAGCCAGTGAGGATGTGTGGTCTGCCAACAGCCACAAGAGTGACCTTGGAAACGGATCCCCTCCACCCCTATCAAGTATGAAAATGATTGCAGCCCCAGCCAACATCCTGAGTGCCGCCTTATGAGAGACCCTGAGCCTGAGGTACCCTGCTAAGCTGTGTCTGGATCCCTGACCCACAGGAAAATAACTGTAAGAGGATAAACATTTGTTGTTTCAAGTTGTTAAGCTTTGCAGTAATCTGTCCCGCAGCAATGACAGAGTCTATTCACCATCTTTCAACGAGAGGATATGCTGAAAATGGCAGAACAGGATGCTAAAAGATGCTGGGTGCTCATGACCTTCAAATAAATAAACCTTTATTTCATTAAACAATTAAAATCAATTCTAAGTGATACAGTAAGTACTATTATTATTATTACTGTTCCCAGGTAACACCTAATGGGTTTATATGATATAAACATAAAAAGAAAAGCGGTGGGTCTCAGATTTTAATTCAATAGAATAAACAAACAAAAAAAGAACTCAACAGAAGTTACAGATAAACGTAATATTCTGTCAGATGGGCAGATTACAAAAGCACACAGAATGACTGCACTGTTTAACACACACACAAATATTCACACGAATGCACAGGAAAAAAAGAGTCTTGAAGGTTATGGACCAGAGGTCAGCAAATGTTTTTCTGTAAAGGGCCAGACAGTATATACTTCAGGCTTGGGAGGCCTGGGAGCAGGCATATACAATATGAATATAAATGAGCACGGCTGTGTTCCAAGGAGGCTTTATTTACGGAAACTAAATTTTAAATTTCATATTATTTCCATATGTAACGAAATATTATTTTCTTTTCATTTTTTTTCCCAACCATTTAAAAATATAAATACCATTCTTAGCTCAGAGGCTGTACAAAAACAGGTAGCAAGCCAGATCTGGCCCCCAGGCCGTAGCTGACTAACCTCTGTTACAAACCAAAATAGTCACAGGGATTATGCTTGCCCGAGAAGGAAGATTAAGGAAGACTTTTACTTTCTTCTTGAAACTTTTCAGCATTGTCTGAATATACAATCAAGTATTTTATAATGAGAATATGCAGTGAAATGTTGTCCATATGAGGTGTGCAGGGGAAGGAGGACAAAGTTTCTTGGGAGACACTGGGACTTTGAAATACACTTAAAAAGTCTATTGACCTGGGTCCCACCAGATCAGCAATAAAAACTGTCAGCTAAGCCAGAGATAACATTTTCAGTGGCCCTAATGATTCTCCAAAGTGGACAGAAACCATGTATTCGTCTGCAAACAAACGATATGAGATGGAGCATTGAAACAGACTGGGGAAACCTACCAAGAAATGTGCTGTGTTCCCACAAAAAATAACTCTACCATGCTGAGCAGAAACACAAGAAAAAACAGAAAATATAACATAAAGCACTTCTTCAATCCTGTGTGTACAAGTTTCATATTTTCACAAAATATTCTATTCACTTAGTGGAAGCATAACATGAAAATATAATTTACGATAAAATTCTTCTTTGCAATTTTCATCAAACTGTATGTAAAATTCTTCAGGATTATAAAACTGATGTAACTAATGACATCCAGTCACTATGTCCAGCGCTTAAAAAAATACACTCTACACCTACCCAGGTAACTACACGTGTAACTTTCAGCTTTGTAGGCACCATGTCATAAAGCCATTCTAGCTGTCAGCATTCCTGTAGAAAAACAGTAAGATGGGGAAAACACAAGTTCTGGTGCTTCTTGTTAACATTTACCAGATGATCCTCGGGGTTAGAGATGACGGTGCTAAATATTCATGTCAGAACGCAAGGCAGGCATCTCACTCTAATTTTGAAAAGGCTCTATCTAAGGTATGGAAGAAAGGCAACATAATGATCTAACTTCCTTCAAAGCAGGTGACTTTTGTTTGCCTTCTGGTCCTTCTATTCTTGTCCCTTCTGTACATCTAGGATGGCTCCCTGGAGATCACACTTTGTATTTCTCCCTCTTTTTTAATACAAAGAAAGGTATTTTTAAGCATATGCAAATATTTTTCAAGACAACTATTAGAAGCACTAAGAAATAATCATGTAAGAGCTGTCATCTCATACACTTTAAAATGGTGAATTTTATGTTATGTAAATTATGCCTCAATATTTTTTACCACAGGCAAAATAATACAACCATGCTGATATTAAAAAAAAAAAAGTGGGGATGGGAAATGTGATCTCCAACATAAGTAGCTAATTCAAAAACTTCTAAATTACTTGTGGATGATTTGCTGTTTTGAACTATCCATGCCTCTTCCTCCCCTTTATTCACACACATACTAGGCATCTCATTTCATCTGTCCTTTGACTTGAAGTTTTCATCTATGAAATAACAGTAAGAATATTTTTCTCTGGCTAACTCAGAACTGTGGGAATTAAATGAGAGAAGTAAAAAATGGACAATAACAAGTGTTGGCAAGGATGTGAAGAAATTAGAACCTTTTTTTACACTGTTGTGGGGATGTAATATGGTACAGCTGCTTTGCAAAACAGTTTAGCAGTTCCTCAAAAAGTTAAACATAGAGACTCCCCTGGTGGCATAGTGGTTAAGACTCCACTCTCCCAATGCAGGGGTCCCAGGTTCAATCCCTGGGACTAGATCACGCACGCATGCTGCAACTAAGAGTTCGCATGCCACAACTAAGAAGTCTGCATGCCACAACTAAAAGATTCCGCATGCCGCAACTAAGACCCAGAGCAAACTAAATAAATAAATATATTTTTTAAAAAAGAATGAATGGGGAGTGACAGCTAATGAATACAGGGTTTATTTCAAAGGAGGTGAAAATGTTCTAAAGTTAGATTTCAGTGGTGATAGTTGTACAACCTTGTGAATAGACCAAAAAAACCCCAAACATTGGACTGTATACTTTAAATGAGTTAACTGTATGTACGCAAATTATATCTCAACGAAGTTCTTTTCCTTTAAAAAGAATAGTCATCTCTAAGTGGGGAAGTTGGGAGGAATAAGGGGGAGAGTTGTTATTTTCCATCATAATCCCTCTGTACAATGTGATTATATTTTACATGTGAATGTTATTAATAAGATGAAAAAATAAAAATAATTATTGGAAAAAGTACATGCAAAATGGTACAGACATCATTCTTTCCTCATAAAGTCAACCTAAGAGAACAACATATGTTTCCCTAGAAGGCACCACACACATAAAATAAATGGTCATATTGCTGCTGGGTAACAAGGAGCACTCTCACGCACGTGTGTGTGTGTGCGTGTGTGTGTGTGTGTGTGTGTGTACACATATGAATTGCCCTCACACAGAGAAACAAGTAAAATACATCCATCGTGCAAAATGAAAAATATATTCTCAGGACATCATACCAACCCTTCCCTAAGTATCAGGATAGCCCTTCTGTTGGCAAAAATTGTGCTGTGCTGTATAGAAACACATGCAGACAAGGTCCCTGCTCTCCAGGACCCACCATCAAAGAGCCACCAACTACACCAACGCAATGGTGAAGTACAAAGTGAAAGTGATCAGAAACTAAACTGGTAAGTGGGCACAAGAGAAGGAAGGATTTGCAGAGGCAGAAACTTTCAAACGAAATCTTGAGAAGGCACTGGATTTTCCCCCAGATGAACTGTAGGGAGGGAAGAGGACAGTGGGTTGGAGGGATGAAGTGAAGTTGAAGGGGGACTCCCTGACAAAATCAATAGTAAATAGATGGGCCTGGAAGGAAGGAGGCAGAGAGGGGCAGAGCTGGGAGGGGAAGGTTAAGTTAGATAGCAGCCTGGAAGTAAAAGGACACGCATGCACCTGTGGCACTTGGACTTTATCCTATAGGCAACAGGAATGCATTTAACGACAGTGAATTAAGACCAGAGACAAATAATAAGAAAATCCATTCTGTTAGCTAAGTAAAAGATGGACTGGCAAGAAGAGGGGGTGGATGCTGAAAAGAAGGGAAGGACAGTGGCAAGAAAACCAGCTAGGAAGCTGCTGCAAATTTGCTGGAAGGAGGTATGTTGAGATCATCTAAACTGGAGCAGAGGCGGTAGGAATGAGGAGGGGTCAGATTTTACAGCTGCTAACAAACTGAAAGACAGTCACAGACTGAAGACAGATGGCGAAAGAAAGGAAGGGTAACCCAAGATTTCCGGAAAGGAAGCAATACTGACTTGGGCAACGGAAGAAATTACTAACTGCTACTGAGCTAAGGGTTTGACTTGGTTTGTCCCGATAGAATGGCGTATAGAAGAGTACAACTGACTTTTCTCAGTACAACATGGAGCATGGACTCAGGAGCCAGACAGCCTGCGTTCAAATCCATCTCTACCAGCTACTAGCTGGAGAACTCTGAGCACATGATTTAATCTCTCTGTCCCCAGTTTCTTCATCTATAAGACAGAGATAATAATAAGGCCTATTTCATAGGGATAACGTGTGCATTCAGTGAGATAAAGTGTTTAGAAGTGTCTTGCACATATTAAGTGCCCTACTGGCACTTACTATTTCTACTATGGCGATGTATCAACTCCATTTTATAGAATAAGAAACTGAGGCTCAGAGAAACCCTGTTTCTTACACAGCTAGTTAGAGGCAGCATCTTTAATCTGCCTGGCTTCAAGGGTGATGCTATTTCCACTGTGCTATGCTGCCTCCAGAGCTGCTGATTGAATTGCCCACTCCAAGAAGTGCATGGAATTCTCAAGTTCCATGGCACTGTGTCCACAGGAACGGCCAACTGCTTTTTGCCTTGATTTCCAGGAGAACCTACACAAAAAGAGGGTGGTCAGTTCATCAGTTTCTGAGATGAACTGAGTCCTGAGACTCAGGACGTGGGCAAGGATGTGACCCCCTCCAAGAGGCCTTTCCCTGAGCCTGTATTAGCTGATTTCCACTCACTGCACAGCAAACTCTGCTGGCCCCCATTCTGAACACTAATGCCGCTATTTTGAAACTATTTCCTAATCTCTGTCCTACTGGTCTATAAGCCCTGTGAGTTTGGGGACTGTCCATATTATTCACTACAAGATCCTCAGCTTTGAGCAACAACCTGGTACCCCCTGAAAGTGCTAATTAAATGTGCTGAATGATTGATGCAAATTTCCAATCCTGGGTTTATATGTATTTGTCCCAAAAGGTTATATTATATGGTAACAAGGGCCACACCCCTTGGTCATTCCGGAATAAAAGATAAAAATCTCTTTCCCAGTCATATATTAATTGAGTGTGGCAGAAACCATGGCTGCTTACTCATCAGTTCTTCCTTCTCCTTGCCCATAACAGAGCAGCAATGAGCACAACTCCAAGAAATGGATCATGGGTGTTCCAAGCCAGGCATGGTATCTTAGTCAGCTCAGGCTGCCATAACAAATTACCACAGACTAGGTGGCTTAGCAGAACTTTATTTCTTAGCATTCTGGAGGCTGGGAAGTCCAACATCGAGGTGCTGACAAAGTAGGTTTCATTCTGAGGCTTCTTCTCTTGGCTTGTAGGCAGCCCATCTCACTGTACGCTCATATGATCTCTTCTCTGTGTATGCACAGAGAGAGAAAGAGTGAGCTCTGTGATACCACTTCTTAGGAGGGCACTAATCCCATCATGAGGGCCCCATCCTCATGACCTCATCTGACCCTAATTACCTCCTCAAAACCCCATCCCCAAATACCATCACATTGGAGGTTAGGGTTTCAACAAATAAATTTTGAGGCGACAAAAACGTTCACCCATAATACATGGAAATATCATTCCCTTTTGCTAAATCCTAGACTCCCCAGCCTCCCCTGCAACCAGGCATGGCCAAGCAACCCAGATCTGGCCAAAAGGGCATAATGAGGAGTCTGCTAGGAGCTCTGTGGGAAAGATTTTCCATCTAATATGAAAACTCCCTTTTATCTTCCCACCCTCTTCCAATCTTCAATATGAGGATGCAATGAGTGGCGCTAGTGCAACCATCTTGTGATCACTAGGTTAAGCAGACCAAAAGGTCCATGTGCTAAAGATGGAGAGCAGAAAACTAGAAAGTGCCAGCATCCTTGGTTATATTACTAAGCCACTGCTCCAGATGAACTTCCTTCTTTCAGACAGCTTATGATGTGAGACAAGTCCTATTTAACCCACTGTTAAATGGGAATTCTGTTACTTGCAGCCAATGTTTTTCAAATTCATACTGAGTAAATGCACAAAACTCTTCAATGTACATCTACTCTAATGTGATATTGGCCACTCAACCTGAATTGTAGACATTTGCTATTTGCAATCAAGTGAACACCACACTCATCTATTCTAGGGGAAGAGAGCTGTCATTTTGGAAACATTAAAGAGTCCCTACCTCACCACAGAATGTTTATTGCTCTCAAATTTTGTATGGATGGTTCATAACATGAAGAACAGAATAGACAGTGCTAGGAATACAAATTACTTCCTTTAAAAAATAAGAGATTCAATCTCTTATTCATAAGAAACCTAAATAAATAGACCAGAAATCAGGAATCTGAAGTTGTGGCATTATCCAGCTTTTTTACCACTTACAAACGATGTTAACAAGTGCAAAGCTAAGGAGAAAGAAAAGGTCGGGCGGGGAACTTCATTGTTAGACTTGACCTGGTAATACCACTAAACCAAAAAAGATGCTCTTTTAGTACTTTTCCATTCTGTACATTTTTAAAAAATGATTTGTCGTGAGTTGATTCAAATGAGGGAATTAAATAAACTTCCAAAAATACCTTCAGCTTGTAGGATGCCTGTGCTTCTATTACGCGGCATAAGTACTGTCTGTTTAATTGTTGTTATTGTTGTGTGTTTTCTACCTTCTTTCCAATCAGTCTTCCGTTAATACAAAACTCTTTTATTCCGGCTAAAGTAAGTTTCACTTTAAGATTTAAAGTTCTAGAGGAAATCCTTATATAACGTTCTTAGTAACACCTCAAGAATGTTGCCGTGGTAGACAGGAGACAAACTCAGCCTTTTCCCGAGACACCTAGAAGTGTCACGTATCACTTTTTGTGTTATCTCCATATAACTCAGATTTCAAGATGACAGGTTTAACCACAGTTACTGTCTTAAAAAAAAGCCTTAAATTACATCAAACATCTCCAAATAGCTACAGCTTTTTCCAAGGGTTCTCAGATTCTGTCCTCAAACTCAAGTAAGTAAAATACATTTAACTGAGGAAAAAAATCCTCCTTCACTGAGGATGGGTAATTCGCTGTCTAATTTTCCAGGCGGGCATCTCCTCCAGGGCTGTAAACTCTACAGGTAGTCCTGTATTGAGTTCATCTTTAGAGAAGTCAGCCAAGCCATGTTAGAGATCTTGGCTCCAAATAAATGAAGGTTAAATAAAACACAGACTGAAAGAGGAGCTCCCTCTAGGGTTTGAGGTCTTAGGATTCTGCCAACAGACTGTTACAAGGTTGTGATTTGAGCCCCTCTGAGTCCTCAAATCTCTAAGAAGCCAGACTCCTTCCTTTCCTCGTTCATTCATTCCTTCCGCATTCACAATGTTCCCTCTTCCCCTCCCAGCACATTTCCCTGGGAGCCAAAAATGTCAAACATTTCCGTGGGTAAACAGAAAATCTGCTGGCCTTTTTGTTTGCTTTAATGCCTGCTGTTAGTATGAGAGGTGACAGTGTGCCTCAGGCACCTCTCTCTCCATCCAGGCCAGGCAGGTCATTTTCCTTTTATCAGAAAGGAGGATAGGTCATGACATTTTAGTGCATGTTGACACCACTGCTAATAAAAGCAAGATAAGAAGTCGTTGGCCTTAAGGTGCCTTAACCTGTACCTTGCCTAAAACAGCTATTTCCCAGCTCCTCCTCTGGAGCTGGAACCAGGAAGTGATCTGACACCACATGGCCTTAACCACACAGATGTCAACCAGGTATCCGGAGAGACGCGAAGCGCGCAGGAGGGACCCTAACTCAGGAGGTTACTCCTCTCTCATTTAGGCTAGCAAGATGGTTCCTTTAAGAAAGCAACAGTGAATCAGGATACTTACTTCTCAAATAAAAAAGTAGAGGCAGGAACAAGATCCATTTTGAATCACTTGTCTGCAAATAGTACTAGTGAACTTAGAGGTCTACTAATCCGTAGCTTTCAAACTTTTTATGTTTTGAACCATTAATTTGAAAGAAATCTTACCCCAAAGTATACACATAAAAAATTCATAAAAAGAGGCCAAGCTCTTCACAGGCCTCCACCTCCTGCAGCAGAGTCCGAGGAGTGCTCAGGACACAGTCTGCAAATCAGTGCATCAGAGCCTACACACCTTTGGAACAGGGTAAAACTTGATATTTTGTTGTTTGTTCTTTCATTCTCGCTCTTCTTTTTTCTTCTCTTAATAGCCATACTGAACTCTCCTCTAGATCACCTCTTAAATTTAAAACCCCCAATGAGATTCCCCAATTCACTTGTAGGTAATCTAAGAAACGCACTAGACACAAAAAAGATACCTTTTACAGCCTGTCTTGACAGTAATTTATATACCTTTTCCAGAAGATAATTTGGTAATATGCAACAAAAGGCATTAAAAAATAGTCCTATCTTTTGAACGAATTGTTCTATTTCTAGGAATTTATTCATTAAAAGATAAATAAATAATGCACATAAAGACGTCTGAACAAACACAGCATTATTTATGCTAATAAAACTAAATGAAATAAGCCAAATGGTCAACAATAAGGAACTGTTTCATTAATTATTAGACCCATATGATGGGTCTACCATGCTTTGGCATTAAAATGCTTCTAATATAATAAAAAAATGCAAAAATTCGTGACAACTCTTTACAATGTCATCTGGAAAATGTAAAGTTAAATGGATGGATTCGATAAATTATAAAATTTACTTATTGATTGAATTGGATACTAAATTTAGTACTATCTGCCTTGGCAAAAGACACATAGCATGTTGGATTATTAAAAAAAGCAACATAAAAATTTATCTGGAGCTAACTTACTCGCTGACACTATACACTAGTATTACTGTAATTAGTAGGAAATGAATATAATATTGTTTTCTAATGTGTCCATGCTCCACCCTCCTTTCCCTTTAATATGATGTTGGTTATTTGAGGTAGGACTGAGGGAAGAAATCTCACTAACAATAATGGGATATTTGGACCTAAGATGTCTTCGAAAGGCATATATCCACTATGATCACATATAAACTCCATGATAAAACTGTCCCTAAATATTTCTGTAGATTACTCCACAACAGATGACAGTTTACTGAGTGTCTGTTTTGTTCCAGACACTATGCCAGATACTGAAAATACAAGAAGTGAATGAAAACACAGCCCTTGCCCTTGAGGAGCTCAAAGACTAGTCATCTAAATGGACAAAAGGTATAGAGAGGTCAAAGCTAAGAAGTATATGAAACACTGAGGGTGGCAGAATCAGAGAAGTCTCAGAAGAGGGAGGTGGCATTCGAGGAAACTGTTGAAAGAAACCTCATTTTCTCATCTTCTAGGTGCCATGAGGTCAGAGAAGAGTCCAGGGAGAGAAAGGCATATGTCAAGGCACAGAGGCCTAGTATGTTCAGGGAGGTGTCGTGTTCTTCCAGTTCTTACAGCAGGGGTATCAGGTGTGAAGTTGTAGGGGGAGAGGGTGGGAGCCAGGGGTCAGGCCCAGATAATGAAGGAGGCTGAAACAACAGGGACCTCATATGGCAAGCCCAGCCCAAGGGCCTGAATTTTTAACATGTAGCCAGTGGCAAATCTCTGAGAAACTGTAAATAGTAGAGTGCTGTGGCCACTTTACCTGTCTAAAGATGGCAAGGAACTACCGCAGGCTAGTAGCCTAAGGAAACAAAAAAGGCGTGAACACAGGAGTGACAGGAAGATGAAGACAGGAAAGCAAGGAAGTAAAGGGAAGGGAAAGGAAGGGAGGGGAGGGGAGGAGAGGGAAGGAGGGAGAGAGGGAAGGAGGGAGGGAGGGAGGGAGGGAGGGAGGGAGGGAAGGAGGGAGGGAGGGAGGGAGGAAGACATTAGGACAGAGGCCAAAACTTGGTGACCAACTGGCTGAAGAGCAGGAGAGAGAAGTGCGGCCCCCTTTTACCTGGAAGCCCCTCCCCCATCTTCCCAGGGCCGTCTCACTCCCCAGGTCAGTTCTCAGCTGAAAGACCCCTCCACTGAGAGCTCTTCCCCGACAACCCAAACCTGCTTTATTTTTCTTCACAGCATATAGAAGTACCAAAAAAAATAGTTATTTGCTTACTTATTTTCTGTCTCTCCCTGCAGAATCTGAGCTCCATGAAGGCAGGCACATCCGGTCTGTTTGGTTCATGGCTGTGTTCCGGAACTGAGAACACGGCCCAGCACACAGGTAGAGCTCAAAAAATATTTGTGGAGTGAGAAGGCGGGAAGGAGGGAGAAGGCAGGCAGGCCACTCAGATCTGTGACTTGAGTGCTTGACTAAAATGTGATACTATGAACTAAAATCAGTAATGTGGGGTGGAAAGAGCTGAAACACAAAGATTGACTGTCCTGAGTTCTAGAGTACGTTATCTGCCCAAGCATTGCCTTAGGACTATTTAATAAATCTTCCCTGCTAACAAAAGGACAAAAAGGAAATCAGGAAGTACCTACGGTGGGGGGGGGGGGGGGTCTCAGAGTACTGCACAAAAGCAAGTACTTTTCACACAGAATCTCCTTTCATCCTCACCAGACATTAGTACCCCCATCTCTGCACATGAACAAACTGAGACTAAAGGGTTAACTTACTTATCCAAGGTGACACAGTTGGATATGGCAGAAGCAAAATTAGAATTCCCACCCCATTCACTACACAACGCTACTCTAGAAGCAAACCAAGTTTAGTTACCAGAATTTTTCATATACGTTAAGGATATTGTTAGGCTTTCCCTCATCCTTCTCCACTTTAGGATGCTTTTTAATTCAGAGTCTCAGATTTGTAAGAAAAGATGGCTTTCACCACCATATTTTTTTCTATCTAAGAAACACCTTGCCTAAGACTGACCTCTGAAGTTTCTAAGACTTGGTCACAGACAATTATATTCTTGTGTTTGAACTTCTTTACCATGACGAGAAAAAAAAAAAGTCTTATCCTCCCTTCATAATTTATTTTAAATTTCAATTCCTGCTTTACAAATCATACCAACTGACCCAAAATTACATAAACACGTAAACGTTTCATCCTGTCAGCTAACCCCAGGTACCACTGGGCTAGCATCCACTCCCTTAAACCAATGGCCAAAAGCTGATAGAATATGCAAGACAAGTCTGAGAGTTTAACTGGCAGAGCTGTTCAGATCCACATTGTGCTATTATATGAAACTCAGACCACAGGAGACAACAGTTCACTATTTTTACGGTGGCCCACAGATTCAACCTCTTGGCCCTGTGAAAGTCATCTGAATATATTTAACCAAAAGAAAACTGAAAAGAGGAAGAGAGAGAGAGAGAGAGAAAAGAAGAGGGAAAAACTTCCGATCTTCTGATTGCAGATATATTCAGCACTCTGATTTTTTATGCACATTTGATCATGCTGTTGACAGCTTTGGAAGTTAAGTAAAATGGACTGCTGCACAGAGGTTTCAAACCTTGAAGGAAACCAATGGCAGGCTCCTTTTGACAGTCAAATAATGACAAGCACGTTGCAGGCCAATGCCCGTCATTCACCAACATCTCCAACCTGCTCCAACCGCTGCACAGCGACTAAGTGGAGGGTCAGAGGTTAAGCTCCAAGAAGCCAGCAATGAAGGGCAACTGTCATGCACCACTGCCTGTTGTGAAGCAGCAAGGAGTGACTGTCTCCTCCGGAACATGCAAAACGGTCTCATTCTGTCCAGGCAGAGACACATCTGAAGGTCCTAAATGAGACCACTGCCAATTCATGAAGCTCTAAACTGACAGTATGCCATTCAAGCTGTCTCCGATTTGACTTTTTTTTCCCTATTTCAAATCACAAATGCATGTAAAGTATACAGTTAAGCATAACTCTTCAGCCATGGTTTTAAGCATGCTAGGCTTTTAGACACTGATGTAGTCTCAGACACATACACAGTCTCAGAGCCTATAAAAAGGAAAGAAAATGCAAAATTAATTTATTCTTCTTTAGGTAGTTTCTAATAAAGTATATCATTCAAAATGGCACAGAAGAACCCAGGTGCCAGTTTTCTAGTTAAGTTCCTAAGTGTCTACAAAAGAAAATAATCTTAAAAAGGAACTATTTCATCTTAATATCATATTACTATGAGAGCATAAGAATGTAACTGTATAGAGAGAGAATTTTATTTAATGAAAGCAATATAATTTTAAGTACACAGTAACTTATCAAAACATTTTATAATTTTTTGAGTTTGTTCCAAGAATATAGTTCACAAATGATTCAGAGTTTAGCACACAACACAAATACATCCTTCTACAATTCTAAGTTTGAGATCTTATTGCTTTTTTATACAGTGGAATTATGTGACCCCACTCAAATGTGTGTGTTAACACATATTAACAAAGAGATTTCGCCTTTATCTTTATTGAGTAAAAAGAAATATCTCGTCTTATTCAGAAGCCAGAGGACTGTCACTAAAAGTGACTGGCTAGGATCAAGAATTAAGTTAAACAGGTCTTCTTACACCCTTTTCACCAACAGTAGGATTTCTATCCACAAATAGAGCCATAAGTGGCCCTCATCAGAGACAGCCTTAGAGGTATGAACTTGAAAATGAACCTTCTATGAAGGTGTTGGTCTACACCAACTGCAGCACTAAAGTCAGTCTTTAAGCCCTGATCTCTAACACCCACCCTTCCCTAATGAAGCCTGGGGACAGGAGATAACCTATCAACTCTAAAGAACAAAGCGTACAAAGACACCCCAATATTAAAGCTTGTACAGACAGAGGTCAACTAATTACCCTCTGCTCTATAGCAACAAGAACATACCTAGTCTCTAATGCAGAGCTGCAGAGAACCCAGTGTAAGTCATTTTAAGTACTATATGAGCATGTACCAACCTTCCACTCCCAGACAAAACCAGAAATCACGGTGTATAAACTTAAATTACCGTATATAGCTCTGATTGAGAAAAATATTTCAAGCCACAATTACCTATCATTGTTCAAAATAAAGCAGCCAAGTGAACATTCTGCAATACAAGAGACTTGATAAGAATTTGAACATGAGCTGGCTTTTCTTTCCTGAGGGATAATTTTAGTGGGAAAATCCCTTACTTAGTACTCAGGCATGTATGATACACAAAATCACAAAGACTAAAATTCAGAGACAGGAACTTCTTTCCCCATATCCTTTTATTTTAGACCTGGGTTGCAAATCTCCAACTCTAACGTGAACTGATACAGGACACATAAAAGGAAATACTCCTTTAGGTTCTACAGAGTCAACTAATGGCACTCATATTCTTAAGGGATAATAAAGAACAAAAATTTAAATGGCTTCAAAAACAGATTAGCAGCTTAACCAGCCACAGATTCACAATGAGTAACAAAGGTAAACTAAGAATTTAGGAGAGGCAGATCCTTGAGCAGATCCCAAGAAAAACTTTACATGGATAAGTCCAATGCTCAAATTATTACAATATCAGCAAAGTCAATACTTTAGGAAAAAGAGGGTGTGATGCCTGAATCTGTCATTGTCAACCCCAGATTCAGAGGGCTAGGCTAAATTCCCTCCTCAGGCTTTCCTGCTCTGTGATGTTGAATGAAGGCGTCCCCACTTTCATGCAGATGACACACAGGATATCGACCTGTGGTCCGTCATTTATTTCCCCCCTTCAAATATCTTATGGGGGGAGGGCAAGTAATGGCAGTTGGTAGGGGTAAGGCAGGCACACACATTCTGGGTTTAATAAAGGGGAGCATGACAGTCTTTCACAAACATTCAAGAGGAAGGATTCGCCCTCATATCCAATCTCTCTAGCCCAGGACATAGTAGATACTCAATAAATGTCTAAGGAATGCATGAATAAATGAATTCCTCAAGACCCTTTGTCAAACTTTCTACTGGGTTGATGAACAAAGGAATACATCAAAATGGCATTTTCTTGGAAAGAAATACATTTGATTCATATCCCCAAAAGATGAGGATGACAACTGCTCGCTCGGTACCACTTTCTCCATTCACTCCCTATTATCCTCCCCCACCTTTCCACATATCCCAAAGTCCAATATCTAAAAGGTTCTTTCATACATACAATAAGATTCAGCAAGATTCAAAAAAAATATTGAACAACAAGGTCCCACTGTATAGCACAGGGAACTATATACTCAATGTCCTGGAATAAACCATAATGGAAAAGAATATTAAAAAAGAATATATATATGTGTATAACTGAGTCACTTTGCTACACAGCAGAAATTAACACAACATTGTAAATCAACTATACTTCAATAAAAAAAAATTTTTTTTAATGTTGCTGGATTCAGCAACATTCACAAGCAGTCAAATTAGTGACTCCTACTATCTCAAAGTTCCACAGATCAGTGAAGGTGAGCACACCTCCCAGAAGTAGGATGAAGGCCGAAGAATGTGGCCTCAACAGCAGTATCCTGGTATTTCTTCCAAGTGCAGATAGCAGCCGATGAGAGTCCCGTTAGACCTAGACCAAGGTTACTCTCCCTCCTCTTACTTATGTGCCTTTCTTGTTAGGTCCTCAGTGATATCGTGACACACCATTTAGTTTTACCTTCCTTTTATAAATGAAAGCAAAAACCTATATACTTAAAGCTCAAATAATTTTAGAAACATTGTTACATGCGGGGGGGAGGGGAGGGAATATTCAACTAAATGGAGGGACTGCTTTCTCTATGTCTGATTCTGTAAGGCGAGATGCTTCACTGAAGAGCCTAAGTGCTGTGAGGTCCTTGGTTTAGAAGATGAGTTAACCCAAGCTGGCGTCCTGCTTTCCTCCTTTCGGCTGAACAACAGCCAGACACACACACTTGACCATATTCATTGTACACTGAACTATAATCTGCAAAGAGTGCCAGTTGCCTCTGGCTCATGAAACAGTACTAAAAACTTTATAATCATTCATTGATTTAGTTTTCAGCATACTATATCATTTGAATCCAACGGGAGCATAAAGAGCTATTTGTGAGGTCAACCACGGTACAGACAGATGCTGACATGCTATTGATGGCAAGGTGGAAAGAAATTGCTAAATACAGCAGATCAATACCTCGTTTCACTGTTACAGCTTTCTGCAGACATAAAATATATATCTTTACAGCCGAAAAAATAATAATAATGAAAGTGGGAGATAAATGTTTCCCTCAAGGTAAACTATTTGATTAGCTAAGGGCAAAGGTGACAGCAGCACTTACACTAAAGTAACTTTATAGTCTTAAATAAAAACAGGAGGAAGAGCAGTAGATGAAATGGCAAAATGCATCGGGACACATAGATGGTTCGGATATAACTCTTTTAAAAAAACAACAGTGATAGGTAAAGGGCCACCAAACTCTAAGATTTTCCTACAGTCCACAAATACAATTCCCTGAGATCTATTCTGTCATGTGGTTTCACACAAAACGTTTCTAAACAAAATATTTTCTATTGTTGATAGAGAACAAATCGAGAGGTGAAAATAAATAAATGCTCTGTAAAGTTAAAAAAACAAACAACTTCACCTTCCAGTCCATACACGCTTCCATTTGACCAGAAATGTTGAATGCCAACTATCTTTAGTACCGTGAGATACATAAAACAGATTTATACCATGGTTCTTGGCCAGAGGGAGCTTATAATCTCCCTAGGAAAAAGATAATTACATAAAACACTAATAGATACAATTAATAATAAAATGCCAAATTTAACATGACCAAATGCCAAGACGTCGGGTACCATACACCAGCAAGTGTACCACACACCAGCAAGTGTACCACAGGCATACCTACTGTTGTTACCATACATTTTGAAATAGCAAATAAGGTCAGGAAAGGAAGAGATGAAGAGATTAATCCTCAAAAGCATCATGAACCAGGGGGAACTGGAGACAATTCCTCAGGCATGGGAGGATCTAATACATCATCATCAAATTAGTTTTTAGTGCTCCGACATGAAACTTTTTTTGTAAATCCTCAGAGTTTGAGCTTACAAACAACCAAACAGAATCTGCCATCAATTATTTGACATATAAAGTCTCACAGGAATCTTTAAAAGTAGCCTAAAGGGTATCTGTGTTTTTAAAGTTATATGAACTTTATCCAGCTGCAATGAACTGTTAAAAAAAGGGGGCCGTGGAGGGCATAGGAGGAGTACTATATGCTCACATGCTGCACTAGAAGTCATGATAAAAATTTCAGTGGTTACACGAAACCCTTCAGTGAGTGCTATTTTTAAAGAAAATATTTAACAATTACACAGAAAAATACTACCACTCTGCATTTGGATGGCATTTAGCAATTTAAAAGCAACCTGTTAATCTAAGACTGACTTATCAGCTGGCATTCATTTCCTCAAAGAACATGTAAAGACTATTTTTTTTATTGAGGTATAGTTGATTTACAATGTTTCAGGTGTACAGCGATGTGATTCAGTTACACATATATATGTAATATATATTCTTTTTCAGATTCTTTTCCATTATAGGCTATTAAATATATGGAATATATTGCTATACAGTAGGTCCTTGTTGTTTATCTATTTTATATATAGATAAAATTTACCTATATAATTTATCCCTCCCTTCCCCCTCTTTCCCCTTTGGCAACCATAAATTTGTTTTCTATGTCTGTGAGTCTATTTCTCTTTTGTAAATAAGTTCTTTTGCATCATTTTTTTTAGATTCCACATATAAGTGATATCATATGATATTTGTCTTTCTCTTTCTGACTTACTTCACTTCTTTTTAATTGAAGTATAAGTTGATTTACAATGATAAAGTCTTAAGTAAAAGAGACGGTGACACAATATCACCCCTCCATAGCAATAAACAAAATAAGTTAAAAATAAATCTCAATGCAAGGGAAGCAATGAAATTGTAATGTAACAGTAACTGAAAGGGAAGGAATAATCATACACTTATTCTTCCGTCAAATAAGAACGTTTTTAAAACAACTGCTCTCAGACTTATGAAAAGGGAAAAGAATTTTTACCAATTTTATAATTTGTTATCAATGTATTTAGATTACACTAGCTTTTTAGTCTATATTTTGGGAAGAAAGTATGTCTGCAGCTTTCTTCTGCAGAGGAAATAGGACTGTACCAAAAAGTTGATGTCCTCAAACAATGCACATCCATTTCACTAACTGTGTGTTGATTCAACTGTCTAGGTCACTCCAATAAACTAGAAGCTTTTTGTTTCACAGTAAACTAGAAATTCCATGGTTGGGTACAGGGCTCCTAGGTCTTCGCAAACTTAAGGATCACTCGGTAATGAGCAGTTGAAAAGTGAGCCTAAGAAAACATTCAATCAATGAATATTAACTCTAAATTTGCCAACAAAGTTCTGTGGTAGATATTTCAGAGGACACTATATATATTTTATACAATATATATAATGCACATACATATTTTTTAAGAGTTTCTGCTCCAAAAAACTTGATAATTTCTCTGTTGGGAAGTGGGGCTGGTAGAGTGGTAGGTAAGACAAGAATACTAAAAGCCTTTTATTTTAAATCATATTTACATCTGTATAACTTTCATGTTCAAAGTTCTTTTACATTCATTATTGTTTGACAACTCAGATGAAGCAGGGAGGGGAGAGGATGATCATCCCCATTTTAAAGATGAGGAAACATCACAGAGATTGAGGGACTCATACCAGGTAATGAATGTCTAGTAAGTGACAGATGTTAAGACCAGAAGTTTAGCCTCCTAACTACCAGTGAAGTGGTCCTTCCACTTTAGCAGCTACTACCTCATGTAAAGAGCTACTGAAGTCTGCACAACGCAATGAACAGTTTGGGACTTGGTTAATTCCTGTGGTGGGGGGGGAAGGAGAGAATGGGAGAGGTTGATATTCATTCAAGAAACGTTATTTAGGGAGTGTTGTGTTCAAGACTTTACATGTACTACAGTACAAAGATAAATACAATGTAGTCTGTAAAACTAAGGAGAGGAGAAAGAGATTAACAAAAACTCAGTACAACAGTGAATAAGTGCTACAAAAACATGCATAAATTGCTATAGAAACACAGAAAATTATTTTTAAGATTCTGAAGTGCTTTCCATATTAAAAAAGAATGAAAATAAATGAACTAACTATTCCTCTCAAGAATTTAGTAAAATAAAAACAAAAAGTTTGAGAAAAGCATAAGGAAGGAAACACGAAAGAGGCAGAGATAAATAAATTAGCATAAACAAATTCAAGAGCTAGTTTTAAAACAGACAAATATAATCAATTTTTGAAGAGAATATATGTGTACAGAAAGTTATAATTAAAAAGGAGATATAAAATGAATATGGAATTTTTAAACTATGAAACTATGCTCAACTCTATCTTAGTAAACCAGAGAATGTTATGTTGAATACCATGCCAATAAATTTGAAACCTCAATTTCTGAGAAAACATAATGACCAAAATTTACTCAAAAAGAAGGCCATTAACTAGAAAAGATATTGAAAAAGTTATCCAAAACTTATCTTCCCCAACATCACATGATGCGTTTTACAAGTTAATTTAGTTCAAACTTCCAGGGACAAATAATGCTGGTGTTCTGTGAATGGCTCTAGAGCACAGCAGGAAAATGGTGCAATTCATTTTATGACACAGGCTTAACTATGCATCAAAACTTAACAAAACAAACCACAAAAAGGAATATTTCTCAACATTTTTACCCATTTTACCTCCCTCTACGTTAGCCAAAAGAGCTTTATTAAGTTTCACTAACTCTAGTATGAATAATGACCTTAACATGTATATTAAATATGCCTCACTGAAGATTCTGATATTCCCCCTAGGGGTACCACCTTCCAGCTTCCTTGGTAATCACTGCTACAGACCCATCTTACTTTCCTAATTGAAATACAAAAAGGTTGAATTCAGTAGTATGCTAAAAGGCCAATATAATGTGACCAAGTAGGATTTATCACAAGGAACCAATATTGGAAACAATATTAAGAGATTATATCTTATCCATAGAAGTAAAGACATTACCATCTAAATAGATGTCAAAAAATTATTCAATAAAAATTCAACCTCAGTCCTTAGGGGGAAAAAAATAAACTAAAAATCAAAGATTATTGCCAACAACTATCATTATACTTAATACTAGAATCCCAAAGCATCACTATTAAAGGCATGACTATGTGCTATAGCCACTAGAGGTTCCAGACAACGTAATAACACAAGAGAAAAAAAGGAGAGGAGAGTATAATTACTGAAAGGGGGGAAACCAAGTTATATTTGCAAATGATTAAATTATCTACCTACTATACATCTAGAAAACCCAAGAAAATCAACCAAAAAAAAAAAAAGTTAGAATGATAAGGATGCATTCTATATTGTGGCCAATTATAAAAATAGCATACAAGAAAAGCTTTCTCAAGTACTACTTAGAAAATATAATTTAAAAATATCCCATTTGCAATAGTAACCAAAAATAGTACTCCAATATGTAAAATACCCAGGAGTAAACCCAGAAGGTAATAAATAGTACCTACTTGAATAAAATTACAAAACTTTCTGAGGATCATAAAAGAAAGCCTAAATAAATGTAAAGACAGATAACACTGTTAAATAAGAAAATTTATTTACCATAAGTATTTCAGTTCTTTCCAAATTACACTCTAAATTTAATGCAATAACAATTAAAATACCAAAGGGTTGGTGGAATATACAGGAGACCTTGAAAAAGTGATTTTTAACTTTCTCTGTAAAAAAATTTTAAGTTGCCTTCTCAGTGCAAGAGTCAAGGAACTTCCAAAGCAAAGAATAATCATGGGGGCCTTGTACTGTCAGATACTGAAAGGTATCATAAAACTCTGGTAATTAAAATGGTGTGTCAGAATAACGGACAAAACAAAGGAAACAGAATAAAAAGCAGATCTGAGTATTTTGGCATTCAATCTAGTCAATAAATGCAGTGGGGATAACTGGTTAATCATTTAGGAGGAATTAGACATCTCTCCCATATCATACACCAACTAAATTCTAGATGCATTACAAGAATTATACAAAAAAAATAAAAATGTAAAATTATTAGAAGGACGTATAAGCGACCGTTAACCTGAATAACAAAAATACGAAAGTAAAAGGCAGGCAATAAACAAACAAGGAAAAATATTTCCAGCACATGATTAACAAATGATAATATCCCTAATCTATAAAGTGTTCTTACAAATCAATAAGAAAACACATACATTAGCAAAATGAATGAAGGCTATATAAATAAACAAATCACAAAAGAACTATATCTGGCCAATAATCACAACAGGAGTAAATTCAACCATACAGTACTTAGTAATTAAGAAAATACAAAATAGTTCTACAATGAGCTCCTACTCATCTCTCCCAAATTGGCAAATATTTTTATCTTATGACAGTTCCCAGTGTTGGAGAGGATGTACCAAATATGCATTCTCATGCACTGCTTGTTAGAGTGGAAACCGGCATCACCCCTCTGGGTGGCAATCTGACAATATAAGCCAAAAATCTTTACAAATGTTAACTCGACAATTCACCTTCCTTTAATTTACCCTACAGAAAATACCAGAGATTTGCGCAGAGATTTATGTGCAAGAATGGTCACTGAAGGATAATTTATAATAGCAGGAAGAAAATCCATAGGATGAAATACTATAATTGTAATGAAATGGAAAAATATTCACAATATACTGGATACTGGTAAGTGAAAAAGACCAGAATACAAAATATATACATTATGATTCCAATTTTTGTTTAAAATATCTCTTGTATAAATATGTATCATAAATATATTTTAGATAAAATTAGGATCATACTGCACATATTGTATGTATGACAGGCATAATAATAATATTATAAGAAATATACCAATACAGTAAGTTACACAGTGGTTATCTCTAAAGGATTATAGGAGACTTTTTTTTTTCCCTGCTTGGTATTTTTCCATATTTTTAAATTTTTCTAAAATAACAAATTATGTAATCAGGAAAAAATAGTATTCTAAATAAAAAATGCTTCACCATCTTATATGCCACACATATTATGGTCATACATTTACAAAGTTGCCTTTCATAAGCCACATGTGGAAAATAATTTCATTACCTACAGTCACATTCATGGTAATAATAGCTAATGCTTATATACATAGCACTTATATATGCCCATCACTATTCTAAATGCTTTACATATATTAAACCATTTAATGCTCACAACTATTATTATCCCCATTTTACAGATGAAGATTGAGGCTCAAGAAGATTAGGTGACTTACCCAAGATTGCCCAGCTAATAAGGAAAGCTAGGGGAAAAACAAGGCAGGCTGGCCAAAATCCATGCTCTTAACCAGGACAAGTTACTGTCTCTCTTGATCAACTATACTCTAAAGCAACAAGACTGACTTATAATATAATGCCAGAACATAAGCAATCAAATAAGCACTATCCCCTTTAAAGTCGTCTCCATGGGAAACTCTATACATATCCAAAGATGCGGTCACTGAGCATAACATTTTTGGAAAGCCTTCTTTTGACTGTCCCCAGAGGGCAGTAAATAAGTCTCCTGAAAGATGAGATTTCTTTCAAACAGCTGGGAATCATTCAGATGCAAGTCTTAAAGTGTGATTAAACTGTTTAATTCTGCTTTTGGTAACACAGCAAGAAAAATCGATTAGCTGATTTTGCTATTGTGCCCATAACTCATATCTGCTCCCAGGAACTACATTCACAAGTGGATTTTAACATTTACAATACTACATTATTGTAATTATTTGTTCACGTGCCTATCTTCCAACTGAGCTAAGGTCCTCAATGGCAAAGACTGTCTCTTTTTCATCCTTGAATCTCCAGCCCCTAACACAATTCCTGGCAAAGAAAGTCCTCATTAAGAATTTCTGAGGGTTTCCCTAGTGGCGCAGTGGTTGAGAGTCCACCTGCCGACGCAGGGGACACAGGTTCGTGCCCCGGTCCGGGAAGATCTCACATGCTGCAGAGCGGCTGGGCCCCGTGAGCCATGGACGCTGAGCCTGCGCGTCCAGAGCCTGTGCTCCACAACGGGAAAGGCCACGACAGTGAGAGGCCCACGTACCGCAAAAAAAAAGAATTTCTGAATGAACTCTATGAAGAATGCCACACAAATGCTTTGAGCAATGACAATATATTCGAGAAAATAAAAATACTGCCAAGAGGGCATCAGTCTGTGTACAAATAAATATATATGTACGTGAAGACTATAATGAATAAAAAAAATGAAAGTTTTAAGGAGTAACTCCTAAAATTCTGAATATCAAGGAAGACAGAACTCAGTTTTAACAGGTCTTCTTATAATAAAATAATATCTAGCTATAGCCATGTCTCACAAAACACAATGGGGGGGTGGAGTAGCTATGCCTCATTGTCTAAAAGGCAATCTACTGAACTAAGGAGGCAGAAATAACCATAAACTTTCTCAGATAAAGATGCAAAAACACATCTGCTACACAGCAGACACCAGGATGCATCCTGCCTATGGGTTCAATCGACAAAGCACAACCTGGTGCCTGAAGTGTAAATCAAAGAAGCTTCCATCCCTGCTACTTATTGACATTTTGCTACCTGCAAATTTCTAATGTGTGCAAGATGGGCTTATTTTTATTTACAGCACAAACCACAGACCGAATGTAAAACAAGATGCTTAATAAATCCGGAAGAATGTAAAACACCAGCATAACTCAGACAGCAAGACAGACACTCACTCCTTAATTAAGTGGGTGATGTTCTGTTTAAAACAAAAAGACAACCCTGGGCTAGAGCTAAGATTAAGCACTCGGTGTTGCGGGGAAACGGCAACCATTTCCAGGGCAGAGGCTTTAAATCATGAAAAATAAACCATCTGATAGTCTGTATTCAATAGTAAGTAGGCAGTCGGGACACAGACTGATTTGGATTAACACATTTTCAGTTATAACGAGTAATTTTACAGAGGATTAGTATCTTGATGGGCTGATCAATACGAGGCACCGCTGCTATTACAGATGAAAAGAAAATTGCCCCTCTGGTAATAAAGTGTGCGTGTCTTCGTTCCCCTTCATTTGCTGAGTCCATTACTGTAATGGTTCCAGCATTAACAGCTGGGGCAATTTAAGCAGCAGGGGTCTGATAAATTTAAAAGCTGGGCACCCTGGCTGCCCATCCTTTCCTTTCCGGGCTGCACATGCAACTCCTCTGCCTGGCTGGTTCCAACGCCAGGATCAGGTTTTATGAGAACAATGACTACGATTTCCCAATTATTTGTATCATTTATAGTGTTCCCAGCCAATCATGTGACTGAAACAAAAATTGCTCGCAGCATATTGGCTGCTGAGTCGGCAAAAAATGGCACACTATTTACCTAAATAACAAGATTGACATGACAACAGGCTGGAGCCCACGGTAACTGTAATGTCTGCATTCATTTGCCTGGTGCTATTTTCAAGCAAAAAAAAAAAAAGAAGAAAAAAGAAAAGCAGAACATTCGTGCTGACAGAAAAAAATATATCATCAGCAAAATTTTCCATCTCTGTTTTCAAAAAATGGCAAACTGGGAAACAGTGAGATAAAGGACTGCTGTACATGGAAAGAGAAAATCCATATTAATGCAGCCTTGAGACTTTAATCATGCCCAATTCAGCAGAGTGAGTTAAGGCTGCCACATCAGCCCATTTTATATTATTACTGGAGATATGCTGGCCCTTGAGGCTCAGCCTTGAATGATCCAGTCACTAAATGAAGGTGACAAAGGGCAGACTTAGGGCTAATGCAGAAATCAGAGCTCTGAATTTTCTGATCACAAACAGTTATGAAAACACTCACGCACTGGCAACAAAATCTCCTCCTCAGACCGGATGCAACATAATTTGGCCCTTCAAACTGAGTTTTCTATGTGGTTTCTACCAGATGTAAAGGTCTCAACCTAGACCCTTATCCACAGAGTGGTTCTTTAACATAAAGGAAGGCACGTCACTTCACAGGCAGGTCCTTTCCCAAACTACAGGGCAAATACATGATGGGCATGGCAACAGGACAGATGCTTGTAGCATAAACAAAAATACAAGCCTATATAGGCTTTCAAACCTATGCTCAAGGTTCAGCTTTCAAACACATGCTGGTCTTGCAGAGAAACACAATGCCAAGGGCAAATGTTTGGAGACAAGTTCCTAGCAATGTACATCTTAATCTCCTGAACATGTCCTGACCCAACCCAACAGTCCCCCAGATTCTTCCCAGCTTACACTAGAAAATCAGCTAGCGAGACAATTTTGTAAGATAATCCAAAATCAGTTTGTAACCAAAGGTTAATAAGTGAATGAGGTTAGCAGAACTCTAAATTCATCTTCTCCAAACTGTGCCTTTTTTTTGAGGCTCCAAAAGTACCATCTCAACTATAAAGTTCTTTTCTTCGAGACGTTAGAAAGTCACACTTTAAAAATAACTTTAGGGGCTTCCCTGGTGGCGCAGTTGTTGGGAGTCCGCCTGCCGATGCAGGGCTTCGTGCCCCGGTCCGGGAGGATCCCACGTGCCGTGGAGCGGCTGGGCCCGTGAGCCATGGCTGCTGAGCCTGTGCGTCCGGAGCCTGTGCTCCGCAACGGGAGAGGCCACAGCGGTGAGAGGCTCGTGTACCGCAAAAAAAAAAAAAAAGAAAAGAAAACTTTAATCAAGAAATCTACCATAATAAACTAACCACAACAAAATACACTAAACCTGGAAGGTAAGCTAGCATTTAAAATTTGAAAGAGAATACTAGAAAACAACTGTTGAGAGTTGCATGTGAAGAGTCTTGTTTCTCAAAACATAAACCTATGTTTATGGTATGTTAAGTAATTTTGAAGTTCGTAAGTATTTAACCATTTTCCCTTATTTCTTTCAGGTTCTGGTTCCCTCTCTCACTGGTAGAAAGCCTAACAACCAATAACAGGCAATGCTCTTGGGAATCCATTCATTCATTTGATAAATATTTATGGAATACTTACTATGTGCCTGGCACCATGTTAAGTCCAAGGGATAGAATAGTGATAACAAAACTAAAAAGACACGGTCTCTAACTTTCTTTTAACTTTTCTTGACTCTTGCAGTCTAAGTGCCAGAACCGGTATTGCTAAACTCGGCCATAATAACTCCAATCAGCAGCCAAGGAGCCAGTATGATAATTACTAAGGGTCACATGTAACATGCATCAGACTGCTGAGCCTCTCGACCATTCACTCTTCATTCAAAAGATACTTATGGGCTTCCTTGGTGGCGCAGTGGTTGAGAGTCTGCCTGCCGATGCAGAGAACGCGGGTTCGTGCCCCGGTCCGGGAAGATCCCACATGCCGCGGAGCGGCTGGGCCCGTGAGCCATGGCCGCTGAGCCTGCGCGTCCGGAGCCTGTGCTCCGCAACGGAAGAGGCCACAACAGTAAGAGGCCCGCGTACCGCAAAACAACAAAAAAAGATACTTATACATTTCCTTTATGTGCAAGACCCTCTACCAGGTACAATGGAAAGATCGAAGGATGAATCAGACACCAGTGCACTGTCTTCAAAGAAGTTAATGATTGTTGAAAGTGTATTAAGACTTTTTTTCAATGACAAGATTTAGTTTTCAAAGCCAACACTAAGATTAAGAATGTTAAAAAACAGACCTGTATACACCTGAAACCACCACAACCTTGTAAATCAATTATAGTTGAATAAAAAAAAAAAGAAAAGAAAGAAAAAGACCTGGAAATAATAGAAAGTAATAAGAACTCACTGTGACTCAATGGCTTAACTACTCAAGGAAGGTATTTAAAGTGGTTTCAAAACTATGAGCAAATAAAACTAACCTTTCTTCTACCTAGAGAAGGCAATCAAAACTATTAAATGATGATTAAAGGCTGACCCATACTCTGGAAGAAAGATCAAGCAAAAGATAAAGATGGATTTGGGGGAAAAAACAGAGTAGAATTTGTCAGGCGAAGTTTCAATTTTTTAAGTTCCTTGGTCATTGGTCCACCACCAAAAATGTCCTACATTTAGTTTCCTAAATTACCATCAGATAAACTGGTGAAATAATCCAGCATGGCCCATGAGGAAGGTAGGGGCCAAAAGAACCTTCTCAGAACTTCACTAAAGTGCCAAACTGCAAAAATAAAATAAATTGAGGTTAAAAAAGAAAAAACCCAGGGCTTCCCTGGTGGCGCAGTGGTTGAGGGTCCGCCTGCCGATGCAGGGGACACGGGTTCGTGCCCCGGTCCGGGAGGATCTCACATGCCGCGGAGCAGCTGGGCCCGTGAGCCATGGCCGCTGAGCCTGCACGAACGGAGCCTGTGCTCCGCAACGGGAGGGGCCACAGCGGTGAGAGGCCCGCGTACCGCAAAGAAAAAAAAAAAAAAACCCAGTGGGTACATACATAAATAACAAACTTCCTTTTATTAAGTTATTATATTTATAACTCGTTATACCTTATAACTTAAGGTTTACCTTGTTAAATGATATTAAGACAATTATCACCAAAAATGGAAGACTTTTTAAAGGATTTTTATTTGAAACAGCAGGCTTATCTATTCTGGCTATATTCCTTCACTAATAAAAATATACATTTTTTTACCATTTTAATCACTTTATTATTAATTAAACAGATCAAGGGGTCATGTCATCAACATGACTTGTTGCCACTGATGATGTTGACCTTGATCACCTGGCTGAGGTAGTGACTGCCAGGTTTTCTCCACTGCAAAGTTAAAATGTACATTTCTCAAACAAAATTATTATGCTCCCATTAAGTATATAACCCTCTCAGTAATAAATTTAAACTGTTTCTATTCTCAATAATTTAAAAAATGATGATCTCACCCAAGCCAGCATAAGAACCTTTGACACTAGCTTGGAATTCAATATCCACATCTTTTCATTCCAGAACTAAAGAACAGTTCTAATATTTCTGAACAACCTCTAAAGGAGTCCTGGGCCTCTTGTAAGGAAATATCCTTAAGGAGATCTTAGGAAGGAATTCCATGACCCCTAGACCACATTAAATAGATATTCCTGAGGAAGGAATTCCATGACCCCCATACCACAGTAGATCCTCCCTGCTACCATGTCCCATTCCCATGGTAAAACACACCACTCTACTGCTGGTACTTGCTTAATTATCTATCTTCCACGGTAAGGCAGCCAGTCCCATGGGACCAAATCTGCCATATTTACCCATATGTCCCCAGTGCTGAGTACCCTACTTGGCACTTTTAACCGGGCTCCTCAACTGAACCAAGGAACACAGAAAATAGTTTGACTATGTTCTCAATTATTCCAAGGGTGGTACATCACTAGTACCATTTGGGACGAATGGGTAAGAAGTTAGTGTGACCCCAGTAGAGAAAACCTGCCCGATTAGACACTCATATACTGTAAGTTCACAGAATGAATGGCCTGAATATAGGCTAAATATCTACTGGGATTAGACAGGTGGTAATGATGATGACAATGAGATGACGGTGATAACAACACCACAATGTTCTAGGTGCTTTACCTATATCTCAGTTCACCCTCATCAAAATCATAAATACCACCACAGTTTTACAGATGAGGAAACAGAGGTATAGAGAAGTTAAGTTGCTTAAATCAAATGATGGAGCCGGATTCTATTCCGGGATCTGCCTCTAAAGCCTCACATTCTAAACCACTCTACTGTGACTAAATGGGCAATGCTGGAGTGTGGCACAATGGAAAGTACATTCTCATCTAAAGAGGCAGCCACTGTTCAGCTCTAGTTAATGAAATGCATGCCTAGTGTTGCCAGATAGTCTAGTTTTTCAAGAAAGGCAGCCATCCAGACTTTTATGTGTAATCTCTCAACTTTTAAACATTGGAAAATAATTTGGAAACTTTCAAACACAGTTCGTTTGGGCCAAATAAAACACCTTCATAGGCAGGATGAATGTGTAAGTTGTAAATCTGTGATCTCTAGTGGCCCCTATGTTTCCTTAAAAATATACATGCCAAAAATGCATACTCTGAATCTAATCATAAGGAAATATCAGACAACTAAGAATACAGGGGAACTTCCCTGGCCATCCAGTGGTTAAGACTCTGCGCTTCCACTACAGGGGGCTCGGGTTCAATCCCTCGTCGGGGAACTAAGATCCCCGTATGCAGCACGGCAAGGCAAAAAAAAAAAAAAAAAAAAGAATACTGGGAAATTATACAAAACAAAATAGCCTGTACTCATCACAAAGGTCAGTGCCTTACTCATCACAAATGTCAATGTCATAAAAGACTAAGAAAGGATGAGGAACCAATTTAAAGGAGATTAAAGGAGACCAGATTGAAGGAGATTAAAACAGACCAGAGACATGACAATTAAAGGTAACGTATGACCCTGGATTGAAACCTGGACCAGAAAAAACAAGAAAAAGCTATAAAAGATATTATTAGGACAATTAGCAAAATTTAAATATGGATTTTGGATTAAATAAGAGTATTTTATCAATGTTAACTTTTTCTGAAATTGACAACTGGCTATGTTTATATATGAGAGCATCCTTGTTCTTAGGAAATACATGCTGAAGTATTTAGGGGTAAAGAGGATTGATGTCTCCAATTTACTCTGTAATAGTTCATAAAAAAAAATAATAATAGTTTATGTATTTATATGATAGAGAGAGAGCTATAAAGCAAATGTAGCAAGATGTAAGCAAGTTCTGAATCTGGGTGATAGGTTTGTGAGGGCTCTTTGTTCTATTCTTACAGCTCTTCTATAAATTTTAAATCATTTCAAAATAATAAATTATATCATCTAAAAAAAATGGGGGCAGCCTTATGTCAGCAAAGGGTTCTTTGGGCAACCCTCAATCAAAGCCATACCTACTCTGTCCCTAGCACAATGGCCAAACCTAATCGTACTAGATTCTCACAGCAACTCACAGAAGCAGCTATTCTTGACTCCATTTTCTGGCTGGAGAAACTGAGGCACAGGGTGCCAACTCTCTGTCCAACAGCAAAAAAAATTTTAGAGGCCATGGTTCTAACTCAGCCTATCAAATACTAATCTGGACTATTCCACTACATGCCTTGTAAAAAAATTCATTTTAAAAATGCATGAAGGGCTTCCCTGGTGGCACAGTGGTTGAGAGTCCACCTGCCGATGCAGGGGACACAGGTTCGTGCCCCGGTCCAGGAATATCCCACATGCTGCGGAGCGGCTAGTCCCGTGAGCCATGGCCGCTGAGCCTGCGCGTCCGCAGCCTGTGCTCTGTAACAGGAGAGGCCACAACAGTGAGAGGCCCGCGTACCGCAAAAAAAAAAAAAAAAAAAAAAAACATGAATATACTTTGGTACCCTCTTATGTTTTAACACAAATTAAATAAATGTTATCATAAAAAGCTAACTATTTAATCCAACCTTTTTATTCACCTTCCAGACTTGGAAACTGTATAAAAGTCTATGACATAAGCAATCACAAGAAGAAAATATATTCTAACTTATTTCAAAGAGAAAAGGAAAACCAAAAGCAATTACCCATTATAGGGGTAAGAAGTTTAATTTAAAAAGCAAACAGGAGGAACTTCCCTAGTGGCGCAGTGGTTAAGAACCCGCCTGCCAATGCAGGGGACACAGGTTTGATCCCTGGTCCGGGAAGATCCCACATGCCGTGGAGCAACTAAGCCCGTGTACCACAACTACCGAGCCCACATGCTGCAACTACTGAAGTCCGCACATCTAGAGCCCATGCTCCACAACAAGAGAAGCCACTGCAATGAGAAGCCTGCACACCACAACAAAGAGTAGCCCCTGCTCGCCTGCTCGCCACAACTAGAGAAAGCCTGCGCGCGGCAACGAAGATCCAACGCAGCCAAAAAGAAAAAAGCAAACAAATCTTTGTGACCTTAGGATAGGTAAAGACTTCATCGATATGACACAAAAAGCATGAATCATAAAAAGAAATATCGATAAACTGGACCTTTATCAAAATTAAACACTCCTGCTCGTAAAGACTATTAAGTAAACTAAATGAATGAGACAATATTCACCATACATATTGCTGACAAAGGACCTATATCCAGAAAATATAAAGAACTCATAACACTTAATATTAACACAAATAACCCAACCAAAAAAACAAAAAAAGAACAAAAGATCTAAACAGACACCTCACTAAAGAAGACATATACCTGATAAAACAACACACGAGAAGCAGCTCTGCATCATTAGACATCAGAGAAATGAAAAGCAAAACCACTATGAGATACCACTTCACACCCACTTTCAAAAAGATAGTGATAACAAGTGATGAGGATGTTAAGAAATTGGAACCCTCAAACATGAATATCAAATGGTGCGTCCACATTGTAAACAATGTCTTAGTCCATCCAGGCTGCTGTAACAAAATACCATAGACTAGGTAGCTTATAAACAGCAGATATTTCCTGCTCACATCTGGAGGCTGGAAGTCCAAGATCTGGGTGCCAGCATGGCTGGGTTCTGATGAAGACCCTCTTCTGGTTGTAGACTCCCAACTTAATGTTGTACCCTCACATGGCAGAAGGGGCAAGGGACGTCTCTCAGGCCTCTTTTATAAGGACACTAATTCCATTCCTAACCACCTAATCACCTCCAAAAGGCCCTACCTCCTAATACCATCACCTGGGGGATCAGAATTTCAACAAGAAAATTTGTGGCGGACACAAGCATTCAGACCGTAACAAACAGTACAGCAGTTTTTTTAAAATGTTAAGCACAGATTTACCACATGACCCAGCAATTCCACTCCTAGATATCTACCTAAGAGAAATGAAAACATTTGTACATATAAAAAGTAGAACACAAACGTTCATAGCATCATTATTCATAATAGTCAAATAGTGGAAACAACCCAACTAACCATTAACTGGCGAATGGATTAAACAAAATGTGGTACATTCATACACTGGAATAGTACTTTTTTTTTTTTTTTTTGCAGTAGGCGGGCCTCTTACCGTTGTGGCCTCTCCCGTTGCGGAGCACAGGCTCCGGATGCGCAGGCTCAGCGGCCATGGCTCACGGGCCCAGCCGCTCCGCGGCATGTGGGATCTTCCCGGACCGGGGCACAAACCCACGTCCTCTGCATCGGCAGGCAGACTCTCAACCACTGCACCACCAGGGAAGCCCGGAATTGTACATTTTTCAGTAATAAAAAGGAACAAAGTACTGATACTACCACATGGAAAAAAGCTTTTCAAAGAGATACTCACCCTCATGAGTCATCACTGAAATGCAAATTAAAACCACAATGAGATACCACCACACTCCCTCTAGAAGGGCTAAAATTTAAAAGACAAAGACGGACAATACCAAGTACTGGTGAGGCTATGGAGCAACCAGAACTCTCACAGACAGCTGACGGAAATATAAAATGGTGTAGTGGGTTTGAATAGCATCCCCCAAAAAGATATGGCCAAGTCTTAACCACCGGTGCCTGTCAATGTGATCTTATTTGGAAAAAGGGTCTTTGCAGATGTAATTAAGTTAAGGACCTTGAGGATAATGAAATTAAGATCATCTTGGATTTAGGGTAGGTCCTCAGTGCAATGACTGGTGTCCTTATAAGAGAAAAGAGACAGAGATTTAAGACACAGAAACTCAGAGAAGGTAGCCATGGAAGACTAGAGCAGAGATTGAAGTTATACAGCCCAAGCCAAGGAATGCCTACAGTCACCAGAAGCTGGAAGAGACCAGGAAGGATTCTCCCCTAGAGCCTTCAGAGGCCCCATCGACACCTTGATTTCAGACATATCTCTAGAACAGTGAGAGAAAACATTTTTGTTGTCTTAGGACACCAAGTTTGTGGGAACCTGTGCCAGCTGCCCTGGGAAACTAATACAAATGGGAGAATCAGTTTGAAAAATTGTTTAGCGGTTTCTTATATGGTTAAACACAGAACTACCATAGCACGCACCAAGTGGACTCCTGGGTATTCATCCAAAAGAAATGAAAATGCAGACTTATACATGAATGGTCATAGCCGCTTTCTTCATAATAGCCCCAAACCAGAAACAATCCAAATGTTCGGAAACTCGTGAATGAATAAACAAATGTGCCAGAGCCACACAGTAGACAATTAATCAGCAATATAAAGGAATGAGATACTGATACACGCAACGACATGAATCAATCTCAAAAATCATTATGCTGATTGAAAGCAGACAGACCCAAGAATACATACAGTATACTTCCACCTATATGAAGTTCTAGAAAATACAAACTTCATCTACAGTGAGAGAAAACCTATCAGCGGTTGCTTGGGAGCCAAGGTGAGGGAAGAGACTGACTGCAAACCAGCAAGAAGAAACTATTAGAAGGGATTAAAATGTTCTCTGTATCAACTGTGGTGGTGGTTCCACAGGTGTTTTTATCCATCAAAACTCATCAAATTGTACACTAAACGGATGCACATTACGGTACGTAAATAACACCTCGTTTAGAAAAAGAGAAGATAATTTATGAGTAAATGAACATTTTATCGTTTTATATTTAAGATTTAAAACTTAATTTCCTATACTTTGCTCCAACCAGTAATATTTCATAAATAAATTTTAAATAAAGATCAAAGAAATTTTTTAAGTAAACAGGCAAACAACTTGCTGTATCATTTCAACATGTTTTACAAGCAGAAAATGGAAAAAAAGCTTTGGAGTCAGAAAACCTCATTTCACAGAGCAACCAAGTGGCCTTGGGCAAGTTATAACTTCTACAAGCCTCCATTTCAACATCCATCAAGTGTGAATGACATTAACAACTACCTCACAGGCAACAGTTAGGGTTTCAATAGAATAAAAGCTCCCTTGTGCAGGGATTCTATCTTAGCCAAAATCAGAATCCCTGTGTCTGGCAAATAATAGGTGCTAAATAAGTCTTTACAGAAGAAATGAATAACTTTCATCGTAAACCCAAAAGGTAAGAAAGACATTACACACGATACCACTGTGTGACATCTGTTTCTTGGAACTGCTGTAGACTAATGCAGAAGGATCTTTCCCCTTTGTACCCATCTTTATATACTGCCTTTATCACATACAGACTCAGGCATGGAAACTTCAGGTCTCTGGTGAAACTTTGCTGTAGCTCGGGTCATAATAGAGCACATTTTATATCTTAACTCCATAGAGGTATTGCCCTAAGGCAAAGTGAGTTCACTTGTAGGACTCTAAATTCTATGAGAGCACAAACAGTGTCTATTTCATTTACCAATGGTTCTCACATCCAATAATTGCCTGATACAGAGTGAGCAACAAATAGCACGTATAAAGGCCCTGTAACCAGATAAAGCACAGGACAGAGGGACTTCTAAGAAGGCCAAAGTGGCTGATGGGCAGAGAGCAGGGAGAGTGTCATGTCTACTGAGGCTGTGGATGATGCAAGTAAGGTCTACAACATGCAAAACAGTGTGAGCATGTGAAGTTTCCTCTTTATCCTAAGAGCAACAGAAAACCATGACAGATTCTTTTTTTTTTGGTCACACTGCGAGGCTTGCCGGATCTTAATTCCCAACCAGGGATTAAACCCAGGCCACCGCAGTGAAAGTGCCTACTCCTAACCACTGGACTGTCAGGGAATTCCATGAAATATTTTTAAACAGGTGGTTGGCAGAGGATGTAGGAAGGAAAGGGCCATGATTAGATTTGCTTTTTTTTTTTTTTTTTTTTTTTGCAGTACCCGGGCCTCTCACTGTTGTGGCCTCTCCCGTTGCAGAGCACAGGCTCCAGACCCGCAGGCTCAGCGGCCATGGCTCACGGGCCCAGCCGCTCCATGGCATGTGGGATCTTCCCGGACCGGGGCACGAACCCGTGTCCCCTGCATCGGCAGGCGGACTCTCAACCACTGCGCCACCAGGGAAGCCCTAGATTTGTATTTTGAAAAGCTCACACACCACAGTGTAGAGAAGAGTCTTGTGTGGAAGAAGGAACAGAAGGGGAGCAAGGAGTGTTTGGGTGTAGAGTGAATATAGACCAATAAGAAGACTACTGGAACGGTCCATTGAAGAGGTAATGGTAGCTTGGTCCAAGGTGGTGAAGATGGAAATAAGTGACCCGATTACCAATATATTTAGACAAATCAATAGGACTTGATTTGCGGAATGAGGGAAACACTCAATTCTTCTGAGCCTCAAGTCTTCATCTGTAAAACAGGGCTCTTGATACTCCACCTGTATAATATCTAACTTGCAATCTGTTGTGATAAGAATATGAAATAAATATTATGAAAACGCAGAGCCTGACACGTAATAAATGCTAAAAACAGAAAAATTCTATTACTATTTTTATTGTAATCTCATGGAAGAGCAAATGCTACAGGGTGAACCCCAAAAGTAGAAAATGGGATTGTAGTTAAAGATCTATATCCACTGTGCCGAAGACACAACATAGACAACTGTTCCAAATACACACATCTGACCGCACAGATTATTTCACCTAAACCGATGTCAGTCCGCAGAAATCATTACCGAAAAAGAAAGCACAACTGATATGATCACAGGCACCTGAGAGTCCGGTAAACTGAGGCACCTGGGTAGCTACAAATTTAACCAAGGAATGAGGTGCAGAAGCAGGACAAGGAAATGGTGTCTTGATTCTCATGTGAGCTGGTCCAACAGGACCAGGCCTGCATCCCGAGCAGCACGAATTTAGAGCCCCCGAAGTCTCTGGCTCCCTTGCTGACAAGGCCTTGTCATCCCTTGGCTTAAGACCATGGATCCGCTTGCCTTTCAACCAGGCCCTTCCGGTTCCCAGCCCCCAGCTACAAGTGCCCGAAAGATCCCAGACTCCGGAGAGCCCGACATACCTTAGCTTCGCGCTCTCGTTCCTCGGCTGTCGGGGTCCGCTTCATGCTGCCGATACAGCAGCCTTCGCCACTGCTAGTCGCGTAGCTTCCTCGCCCTACACCCCGCCTCCTCCATGTAGTTCTCTCTGCGTCCTGCTCCCGCCTGCCGCCATTCTCCCTCGGAGCCGCGAGAACTACCACTCCCAGGATGCACTGCGGCGATGCCGGACTGCGCCTCGGGGTTGGGAGCAAGAGAATTTCCCAGGTCCGACAGCTGGCGTGCTAGGGCCCGAAGAGAACTACATTTCCCAGGAGGCAACGGGGCCGGCCATGTTTTTCCCGTGCTCCTCTAGGCCGGCCGCACCACACGCCGTCGGCGCTATAGCAACGGTAGCTAGCGGCGGGGCGAGAGCGGCGGTGAGTACTCCCGGGGAATAGATGGGGCGCAGGTTGGCGCCCCTCTACTTGCAGCACGGGCCGGGGTCCTGGGGTCTGCTCTACGTCCTGGAGAAGCCTTGGAGTTCTACTCGCGTGAAGAGAAGCCAGGCTCGCGACACCTCCACCTCCTCAGGCCCGAATCACAGCCCGCCCATTGTCCCCACCCCCAGCACCGGTTTGAAATTTTCTGTCCCAGCCCTAAACCCTAGCTGATGAGCGTTGAGGCTAATTGCCGTGCTTCTCCAGGTCCTTCCTCAAGTAGAAGGTCACACAAACAGTTCGCTTATTTGCCCTGGATTAGGAATTGGTTGGGAGACCCTAAGCCTCTTGAGTGACCTATTGTTTGCTTAATTTTTACAGTTATTTGTTTATCGTGATGACCCCATAGCCTCTTAACTCCATGAAGGTGGAGACTTTGTTTACTGTTTTAGTCTCAGTGCCAGGTATTCATGTATTCATTCCATAAACATTAA